>NC_091124.1:68395000-69008125 GCF_040183065.1 Periplaneta americana | reverse complement strand
AATTACACGATCACCAAATGTGTTGCACAATAGTGTTTTTACATTATTGTGTATGTAACGTAGAGCGCCGTCTTGCATGAAAACAATGTTTTCGATTTCATGATTCTGTATTGCTGGTATTGCAAAGTCTTGAGACATTTCAAAATATCGCTGCTCGGTTACCGTCACTGTTTTTGTTTGTCAATTTTCAACTTCATAGAAATACGGTCCTAGAGCTGCACTCGCCTCGTTTTATACGTTATATTATGATTATCTACTTCAGTTTTGTGTGAAAATTGTAGTGTACTTTACTTTGTAAATTTGTAGTGTTTTTTGTATCGCAGTTTTACTCCTGGTTGAGTTTTAGAGAAGACCGTACGGTGAAAGGTAAACGAAGTAAAAGAGCAAAGTAGGAGGAGTGGCAGTTGAAGAGATGGAGATGTTTAAATAACGGAGACACACCATTAAGGCCCATTCACAATGAAAATTAAACATAACCGTAACATAAACACAGAAGTTTGCGCCCAGGCTACCAAATGGGATCATTTACAATGATTCACATAAGCATCGACATAAACATTACCGTAAGACGTTAACATGAAAGTTCTCAAACTCCAAACTTTCATGCTTATGCTTACGTGATTTGCAAACAGAACGCAATCGTGGAGCGCTGAAGTATACTACAGAATATGAGGAAATGGCGTCGTTGTTATGTTTCCATGGTTACCAAGTATGTTTGCTGTTATGTTTATGTTCCCATCGTGAATGATGGCATGACTTCTAGATTTTACTGTAACGTTTATATTCTTAAGTTAACACTTACGTTATGTTTAATTTTCATTGTGAATGAGCCTTTACTCTCTTTCGCGTGCACTACCAGCTCCGCTCCAAGAGGGGAATCGCACTCCGACGTCATAGGTTGACCAGTTTGAAATGACTGTTCTACTGGGTGTTCAGTTCAAAGTGTGTCATGGCTCGCTGTATGCCGTCACGTGGCTAGTCGATGAGCCTAGAGAATTCAATCTTCCTACACTTCCGCAGAGGTGTATTACTTATCTGCCAGAGAAGTTGCCTAGCAAGTACGGTGTTCATTCAGAAGAGTACTTATCGATACGTACGGTAACGCCGGTAGTGGCAGGAATGTGAACTGTATGGAAACACGCACTGAGGTGAGCTTTTTCTTACTGTCGGGATATGGGGAGAGGATTAAGACGATTACTTACGTATTTGTTGACATTAACTTCGACAGTCAACATGGACACGGAGCATTTGATTTGTGGAATGTTGCCGTACGCAGCCGATGATAACAAGTACCCTGCGTACGACTTGGCCGCGCAAAACACAGTTCGAAAGAGGTTATGGTAGCACACAGACAGTACAGACCGCCATCTGTTGCTACGACGTTCAAGTTATACCGTACACGTTCTCAAGTTCAGATTGAACGCCTTGATTAATAGGCAACTTCTCTGACACCAAAGCTGAAACTCGCTTCAAATCGCTGACTCATCAACGGTGACGTCATGACACACTTTGAAATGAACACCCAGTAGTGGTATATGGGGGGGGGGCAAGATAAAAGGGAGGCAGGTAACTCTTGTTCCAACCCTACGCGGGTCTGTATATTTGTTGGGCGAACAATAATTCTTGTTGTCATGTAAATGTTGAATATTATAAAATAAATAATTGATAATTAAATAAATGAATAAGTAATAAAGAAATAAAAGCTAATAAACACGATACCTTATAAATGAAAGGAAACAATAGGCCTACACCAGTAGGCTGTAGAGGATTCATTGCTCTATTTTCTTTGCCGAAAACTGGGGACAGGCCCAGTGGGTGGTAGGCATGATAGCTACAACAATGGAAGTTCAATATTGTTGGGGAACGCAAAATTTAATAGACTGCGAATTGAAATACAACTTCAATGTAGACAGCAGTCCAGGTTCCAATGGGTGGCGGCAGCTTGAATCAATTTTATCATCTCAGCACAGCAGTCAAGCTGACGTTTGAGCGACGTTCCATTCACAGCCTTTGATTGGCCAGCACGACTCAGATGGCATACAATGTCAATAATCAATTCGCTATTAACCTGTGTCCAATTAAGCAATTAATGTCACAAGTGTTTAATTACAATTTAATCACTCCTAGAGGCTTTCTGCCGACTGGGAACAGTGCGTCTTCAGAAACGAAACGTCTTTCAGCCAATTACCGAACAAAAAGCCTTATAACAGAAGGGAAGCCATTTAAAGCTCTTTTGCCCTGTAAAATCCTCCACGGTCGTTCAAGTTCTGGCCACGTGACACAGAGCTTCACTAATTGGTCTACATTTACCATATTTTTCATATAAAGGGAGATACAAATGGTAAATAGATTCATCTGCGAATACTTCTCGTAACTGCTAAATGTATGAAATGCAGAAACCGCATTAATTAATTAATTAATTAATTAGTAACAGGAAATTTGCCTCTTTATGTAGGAATTAACTTAAGGGGTTTAGGTACAGCTTACAGCAGTAAAATTTAGGAAATATTCAACATTTTTTCCCCTCTATTACTGTATCTGGTACAATAATGAAAATTAGTATGTGTAGAACACTGTCTTTCTGCTATAGGAAAAAATATTTTTACGATTTTAAAAAAAATATTTATATTCTTATTTTTCAAAATACAAAATGATGGCAGTTCACTGTGCAGTGATGAAGCGTTTCCCTCATAACTCAAAAACTATCCAACATTCTGTGATGAAATTTTTTGTGTGTCAAATCTACAATATGATGCAAAATCACTTCTCTATCTTTGATAGATTGTCTGATAAAAATAAATTCATTTTTAAAAATGGTCAAATATAATTAGGCCTATTTTCTTCTAACACAAAATTTAAAAAAATTATTTATTAAGGAATGCAATTGGAAGAACGTGATATTGTAAACATGAGTTTGAGCAATAAAATAAAAGAGAGAGAATATAAAAATGTTGAAAAGTTTATGAGTTATGAGGGAAACGCTTCACCACTGCACAGTGAACTGCCACCATTTTGAATTAAAAAATATATATATAAATAATTCTTTTAAATCTTAAAAATATATTTTTCATATAGCACAAAGACAGTGTTTTACACATACCAATTTTCATTATTGTACAATAGTGATTTCACACTAACAGATTCAAATTTTGCTAGTCACAAAACACATCTCTCTTGTATAATTAATTGTAACAATGAAATTTATTGCATTTGTTCGATTCTTACCGTCTTTTGTTTCCTTCGGTGCCTCAAACTTACAGACGAAAAAACTTTGAGAGTTTTATTTTCATCTGGCATCAATATTACATTTCTATCTCTATTCGGCAAAGATAACTGCGTATTTTTACATTAAATAGCAGTGGACCTACATACCTCTAGCTTCACTATCCATATTGAAATTACCACAGTTTGACACAATACACAGAACAGGATTCTTTTGTATCAGCTACAAGGGTCGGTCCAGTTTTTTTACCACTACTGTACAAGATACAGCAATGGAGGAAAAAAATGTTGTATATTTCCAAAAATGTTACTACTGTATGCTGTACCTAACCCCTTAATCGTTTATTTACTTATTTACTATTTGGTCCAATTATACATAAGTTAATATTTTACTTATTTATGTATGTTCTTACTCTCCATTCATTTATTTCTTTACTTACCTGCTCACTTAGGCATTACTAATTAACGGCATATGTATTTACTTATTCATTTGTTCGTTCACTCATTCACTAAATAGGCTATTCAAAATAAGAACTGCCCTTGATATAAACATTGATCGAAGTACTCAGGGTGGACTAATTTTCATGTTATCTTGGGTATACGAATTGTCATTTCTCAATTTTATATGTAGCAAAGACAGCGTAGTATCTTTAAATACATACAATATAGCCACCCTTAATAGAGGTTCCAGAAGAAAATCCTTATCAAATCGGGTTAAGAACAATGTCAGAAATACAATTTGAAAAAAGTAGGTCAGGGATAAATGAAAAGAGTTATGGAGATTATAAATGATGACTAATGATAGCCAGTGATGATTTCAAGTTTGATGATGCAATAACACCAACAGTCGTATCGCAGACTAAGTTTTTTGAGAACGTCAAGAGATTCTCTAGAAGATACCCTCGTCTTCAAACACAAGGCCAATAATCTTCCAGGTGGTACTTAATGTTGTACTGGGTACCCAAATATTGACTGCAAGACTCATAAATTTGTTGCTTCTCGCTGGGCTGTTATTAGATCAGTTCAAAGCGGATTATGGGATCGAGACTTAAGCCCAAATCTAGCTGGCGATCTAGAGTCGACGGAAATTCGGAAGGCGGTAGTCTGCTAGCGTTTGCGTTGAAAGAGACAGAGAGAGCAAGGCAGCGTACAGCACTGCCACATCGTACTTCATACGCGCAATACAATTAGCGCAGGAGAAAATTTATATTCTCAAAATACAATAATGACCTTAGCCGTTGAGTACTTGTAAGCATGACATCAAACAAACTCTCTTTCCTTCACTAATAATATTCTTTGAACGGTTCTCAATCACACACCACATTCTTCTGCGGTCATTTCTTGCGCGTTGGCACGTTGCAGCCAACACTATGACGGCCGTCAGCGTTCTGCTCGTCAATGTTTTTTAAAATAATAATTACCTTAAACACTATTTCCCGTGCCTGCCTGTTCAGTACCTTGGTCACACACACAACACACAACACACAAAACACACACACATACACTATAATGTTAGTTTTACTTATTCAATGTATTGAAACACTCATACATGAAAAAAAACGGACTCGGGAAGCATTTGTTACAGACTGATTTCGATTGGTTCTACTGAACAAGCTTCTGACGTCACATTCCAGAAATACAACGGTGCAAATAGCAGATGATCGCCTTCCCAAATACCGCAGACTCTAATACAATGATATCCACTCGACGTGACGAACCATCAGTTGAAAGACAACTTCTTCGTAGATTTCATAATTAGAATTGTGACGCAGTGAACCAGCAATCAAAAGAATTGTGACGCAGTGAACCAGCAATCAAAGAGCGAACTGTGTTGTGGCGATTGATGCGAAGTAATTCTCCATGACGGCAAAGCCCAAGACAAGGCATAGAGTTTCATGCTCATCTTATCTTCTGCAACGGGTTGTGTTCAACGTTCTGCCGGGGAGAGAGTGCACAGGTATCACATTACAGCTCATCTTAATACCTTGTGTCCCCATTGACTACTGGACAGGCTATTTTTGTTGGAAATCCAAAAGTTCTCTTTTTTACAATGACAATAAAAAACAATCCCTTTTCCTTTTCTTGGAAGATTGCTCCACTGATGAAAGAAATCTTCAGGAAGAACTTTTCGTAAGTTTATAGCGTGACGAGTTTCTGAGTGTTCGAAGGTAAGTGGTAATACACTCATTTATTTCCTTCGAAGATTTCATGTGGCCGCAATCTAGAGATTATCAATATATAAAAGACGTTTGCAGATGTCAATATGCTGAAGAAAGGCTTCCTACTGGGCTTAAAAATTCCTAGCCTAGACTTCTTAGGTTTCTTTGTGCATATTGTATGACATCAGGCACATCTGTAGGTATGCCAATAACTTCTTTTACCGCAATTCGAATTAATTTATCAATATCTTTAAGGAATTTCAATGTAATATCTTTCAAAGAAGCACATTGAAAGGAATAAACTAGTTGTGGCCAAATATATTGCTTTAAAATAATAGTACATTATGCAACGAGCCTATAATGAAGGTAATTAAGAAGCGAGTATAGATATTTATGAAAAGAGCGCAAGCGAGTTTCATAATTTTCATACGAGCTTCTTAATTACCATTATAGGCGAGTTTCATACGACTTTTTATGCTCGACCATATTTCTAACTTGATATTATTAATCTTCTTTGTATCTGACTTTGACCAATGTCCCATTAGTTGTGAGATGTGCGCAGACGCGAAAGTATTGATTTTTTCCGAGGAACAGATGTTCACATTGACCTTGCTAGGCCATAAGAACCTACAGAGATAACATTGAAATTAAATTAGACATTGAAAAACGAGATGACAAATAGAATTTATTTGAATATTATTTACAATTAACGCTAATTATTATAGTAACAGAACATAACCTTCTGCGACAGTATTGGATTTCCAGCCTCCGTGACTTTTCGCTAATTCTCTTTCGATTGCATATCCGAGAATAATCGATACTTGCGGTTTTATAACGGTAGAAAACTGACCTGTCATTCGCTGAACAGTTGTAACCTGAGTCGTCATTGGCTGAAAGACCTGACCTTTGATGAGTAGGTGTACTTTAATGACATGCATTAAAGGTCTGCTACCAGGTGTATAATTACTACATTTCGGCATGGTCGAGCATAAAATAATTTAAAATAATACACGAAAGCGCCTCATGTAATATAAAATTGTCTATATTACTAACAAACGGAAGTTTGTTATGGCAACGCATAACAAATACGACGACGAGTAATATTATGTTTGAGGAATAAATTGGCAATTGTAAAAATATATAGTTAAGATATTTTGTCTAATAGTATGTGTCGTCAATTTTTATTTGGATGTGTATTTCATATCACGATTAGAGGCGTATAAGTACGAAAAATACATTTGAAATAAGTATGCTCCAATACAACAGGCTGAAGAATGGTTAGTCGAACACGTGCGCAGAATAATACATATTTTTGTTTATGACCGGATCTTACGTTGGATGGACTATAATTATTTATTACTTACTAACTGTTCATTTAACCATATTTAAAAAAAATATTTTTGGTCATTTAATTACTTATTTATTATTTAATTAATTTAATTATTACTACTAGTTACGGACTCGTAGGTCAATTGTTCAATCTCATATGATCTGGAAATTCTCACGTCACTCTCCTGTAAAATGAGTGCCCGATCTTTCCCGAGAGTAAAAGGCAGTCGGAGCATATTGTTAACCACACCATCTCATTCCAGTGCCGAGGTTAAGAAAGCATGGAGGCTCTACTTCCATGCTTTCCATGCGCCTTCAAGGTGTGTAAAGAAAATACCTTTACATTTTTATTTATTACTCATTACATATTTATTTATTTATTTACTTGTTTGATAATTCAGTTACTTAGTCACTTATCACAGCTTACAGATTATTTGCTTCTTAATTACGGTAATTAATTAAATGAATATATTTTTACTTACAAGAAATTAACTTTGAACCCACCAAACCTAACAGAAAAAATTAAAGAAAACAACAGTTATATTACCGGTTATCCTTTATGGTTATGAAACTTGGACTCTCAGGAACATAGGTTAAGGGTGTTTGAGAATAAGGTGCTTAGGAAAATATTTGGGGCTAAGAAGGATGAAGTTAAGGAGAATGGAGAAAGTTACACAACACAGAACTGCACGCATTGTATTCTTCACCTGACGTGATTAGGAAAATTAAATCCAGACGTTTGAGATGGGCAGGGCATGTAGCACGTATGGGCGAATCCAGAAATGCATATAGAATGTTAGTTGGGAGGCAGGAGGAAAAGAGACCTTTGGGGAGGCCGAGACGTAGATGGGAAGATAATATTAAAATGGATTTGAGGGGGGTGGGATATGATGATAGAGACTGGATTAATCTTGCTCAGGATAAGGACCAATGGTGGGCTTATGTGAGGGCGGCAATGAACCTCCGGTTTCCTTAAAAGTCAGTAAGTAAGTAAGTAAGTAAGTAAGTAAGTAAGTAAGTAAGTAAGTAAGTAAATTTACAAACAGTGAAAGGAATACAAAATGCAAACCTACAAAATGTGAAGTCCGAATACCATCCAAAGGAGGAAACAACGCGTTGAGAAAAGAAAAGGCATAGGATAAATGACATGAAGTACAAACGTTGAAATCTGAAAACGGTCATGATGATTATGATGATGATGATGATGATGATGATGATGATGATGATGAAAAGTATGCAAAATTGGACTACTAGTAGTTAGAACTTAACGTCATCATCTTTGAAAAGTCTCTGTAGTTGAAAGAAAATTTTAACAAAGACTAACATTCATTCACGACGGCGAAAAAGTAACTAAGGTACTAAGCACGAGCCGTCACTGATCACTGCGTTTCATGTTACCTGTATCCGTGCGAATTATAAGGCTGGCGGGCGGTCTGGTGGGCGCAGCGGTTCTAATTGAAATCAAAGCTGGCGCCTCCGGTCATCTACCACATGTGGATTCAAGGGTTGAGAGAATGCTCGCGAAGCTGCGAGCTCGTTACCTAATTAGGGCTGCAGTGGCGGCTCCTAAAACCACAGACGCAAATTATATTTCACGGACGACTTAATGTAGCCTTACTTTTAGCCGTGTCAAGTGACAGGTTCTCACAAAAGAGGCTGGGATTCGATCTCATTCACATTCTGCGCGATTTTCGGTGCAAAATGGGCGTGGAGATGGGTTTTCGAGAGTATATATAATTTTACTTACCATAATACGAAGTACGAAATCTATAATAAGGGCAGTTCTGTTTAACCAATAAATTAGAAAAAGTGGAACTATTCTAATAGTGGGCTGCTAAAATCGTCTTTGACAACTGCTGTGAAAGTGGAGGCAAGAATATTGCAGAACTTGATCTGTCTAACCAGCTATGGGGACTACCAGCAAAGTAGGGAGGGAACGTTTCCTACTCACCCCACATTCGTTTGATTGGCAGGCGAGGGGTAACGCAGTTGTTTTGCTAAGTCAAGTGCAGTGGTGGATTCGACACACCTTGCGCATCAGTAATTTCTCCGTTGTTATTTCTTGTTTCAAAATCTTTACAGTCTTTTGTTTATATGAAGTACATGTATCATACAATAATTATTACAGCCACCTTAGGCAAATTATATGCTCTTCAATTGTATAACCATTCCTTTATCACGTGCAAGAAAAATTTTTGAACTGCCTTGTGATCTACATAATAAATTGTTTCTTTTTAAAAACAATAAAGAAAAAAACAAAGCTCCATTGTCATTTAACTGTACAATATATTAAAAAATGTAATAATTAACATAATAAACTGTTTCTTTTTAAAACCAATAAAGAAAGTAACTAAGCTCCATTGTCATTTAACATGAAAACATATTAAACACAATATAATGATCAACATAATCAATTGTTTCTTTCTAAAAACAATAAAGAAAGTAACTAAGCTCCATTGTCATTTAACATGAATACATATTAAACACAATATAATGATCAAAATAAGAAAGTAACGAAGCTCCATTGTCATTTAACTTTAAAACATATTAAACAAAATATATGAGATATGAATGAAACAAAATACTACTGTAGGCCTATACTGCTAGTTTTCACCTTTTTGTGTCGATGTCCCTCGTAGTTTTCTGTTATTAACTAAAAAGGGTCTACTGTATTTGTCTCTAAAGTAGAACAACTCAACCTTAATACTGAAATTAAATGCATGTCTGTGATCCTAGACCTGGAGATACTTTTGGTCATATGCCTATACTGCTAGTTTTCACTTTTTTGTGTTGATGTCCCTCGGAGTTTTCTGTTATTAACTAAAAAGGATATATTTGTCTCTAAAGTAGAACAACTCAACCTTAATACTGAAACTAAATGCATGTCTGTGATCCTAGACCTGGAGATAAAACTGCTCACAACAGTAAGTTGAGCCAAACATAGATACAATACGCATTGCAAATGTGCGTAGATTAGGGAATTGCTATTCTGGTAGGTATTTAAAGAGATCTAATCCATTTTTTCCTAAACACTTTACTGGCCTGCTCGTTTGCATCCCTATAGTGGCTCTGTTGCTTGGGTAACATCAAATACAAATGGATTATTGAACAGATACATATCTTGTCCATTGCAGTTACTTCTGAAAACCTTTCTTGGAAAGAGAACGCATCAAGTAGGCCTAATATGCACTCAAAGTTTTAAATAAGTAAGTTCAGTTCCAGATACTTAATAAAATAATAAGTAACTAAACCCCGAAAATACCATAAACATATTTTGTTTTGTATCTTTTCACAAATATTACGAAAATAGCTTTTAAAATTGTAAATAAATACTTATAAGATCACCGGTCCGCTTTATGCTTCCGATCAAAGTGGCGTTTAATACTGAAGCGTTTTATATGCGCAATTTTAAATCCATATATTAAGCAACAGACTTTTTTCTTTTTGTAAGTAACAAAAAATTCTTTCTGCCACTCTTCCTGAAACTGACGTCCAGAGATCGAAACCATATCCGCCACTGAATGAAGCGTGTCGTTACGAAGCACCAGGCGGAGAGATGGTCGGTGGAGTGAGGTAAGGAGGCTTTGATTGCAGTGGCCCTTCGGAGCCATTTTTCCCCATGGTTGGTCTAACCCTTTGCGAGTAACATTTTTTGATTCCATAGCAATCCCCAAGCATTCTCGGATCTCAATGATACAGAAGGCTGTCACATAGCTGAGAGTACAATACGCATGTCTACGAAGCGTAGTCGTCTTTGTCTTTGTGGACTGTAATTTTTCTGATGACTTATTAAATTATATAGGCTGAACAGAGTGATTCAGTATGGCTATTGTAATTTTCTTCGGGAACACTACTTGCTACAAGTACCGGTAAGTAGATTTAAAATATCAATTGTGTTTTAGTGATAACTTTGCAGTACACAAACTATTGACTACACTTAAATAATGCAAGAACTATGACGGCTATAAACGTATTTTTAATGGAAACTGTATCATTTCTTTCATGCATTTTAACTGCACTTATATAAGGATTGCAAGGCAGTATGGATAATCTTTATATTATTATTGGTTTAGGAGTTATTAACGTATGAATTTTGACACACATGGAAAGAATGTTGAGTAGAAATATGCGTACTTTCAAAACTGAGTACCATAGTTAACACCTGAAACACAAGTGAACGTGCCATGATAACGTCTGTACAATTGCCTTTAAATTTGTGGCAATATTGATATCAAAGTGGGATTTTGTGGAACGGAAATTCGACTTCGGCTGCCTTGGAAATGCTTACATCATATCCGATAAACTCAACAATGTGAACGAGTCCGTATGCTATTAACAAGGGGTGTCAGCATAAATACGAACATAAGCTACTTGTAACACTTTATAATCCAAGCTCGGTTGCGATATATTAAAACATAATATTATTCACTCGTGCCTTGGCATGGACGTGAAACAGACGTGTGCGTAATACATGCGTAACTATAGAACATTATTATAGGCTTGGAATTACTCGTCTACAGTTGAATAAATAGCAAAGAAAACTTTTATGGAATATCCTCATGTGCTTATATAGCCTACACTATAGAGCTATGTCTGTGACTGAAAACAGTTATTTGCTTTTCTTCTTAAACTAACATTATGACTTAATGCACAACAGCAATAATAATAATAATAATAATAATAATAATAATAATAATAATAATAATAATAATAATAATAATAATCCGTGGCGCTACAGTCCGTGAAGGGCCTAGACCGGCCAGCCGGCTGCTGGCCTCACGCCCACATGCCAAAGCAGAGGTGGACGATCATCCAACCAGAATGGAGGTATCGTGTGGTTAGCACGATGATTCCCCCAGCCGTTATAGCTGGCATTCGCAACCGGATTTCGCTACCTATCGCAGCTCCCCAAGTGCATCACGATGCTGGGTGGGCACCGGTCCCATACACTGGCCGAAATTTCATGAGAAAATTTCTTCCCCCCATGAGGACTCGAACCAGCGCGCATTCCGTAACGCGAGTCCTAGGCAGGATGCCTTAGATGGCGACGCCACGGCACGGGACAATAATAGTATTAATAATAATAATAATAATAATAATAATAATAATAATAATAATAATTGGAGTATTAACTTAGACTATTCATAGGTTATTTCATTCTGTTCATTAGAAGCACATAAAATTTTAAAACAATTTGTATTTATTTATGCTAATTCCTGTAAAACAGTTACACGTGATTTTATTATAAGGATTACCTCAAATTTTCTATGACTTTTTGTGGGCTTGCGCCTGTTCTAACCATGTTGTCTATGACACCTCCTGAGAATGTTTAATGTTAGTTAAGAACCTGAATAAGCTTTTCCAAGAGCAAGAAATTTCAGTCGCTTGCAAAACAAACTGACATTTACTGAACTGATGAACAACGAAAATTCAATGTCTTATGGTGTATAATTCACAACATTTTCACAGGTACATTGATTGTACCTAATGTATTCAATATCGGTCCAATTTGATAGCCACCCCTAATGAATTATCTCACAATTTTAGAATCAATTTGATTCCATTTATAGGACAAGAACGGCTCAGCTATGCTCCACTTGTCGCTCTAATTGCATTATTCGTGATAGATCTTCTCGTAATTAATATATGCCAATAATGTATGGAATGGTTACAGCGCAGATTTGATGCTAAGTGGAGGCAATTATGGGAACTTCGAATTCCGCGCTAGACATGAATATTTATTTGTTAACATAACGATGTTTAAGCAGAGACCCGACAACGTTTCGATCCCACGTTAAGAGAATCTCATTCACATGATTTCAAATAAAGACCTATTAAATTTTACTGAAGCTATTATGTTTTGTGTGCATCATTCCCGGATAAATTGACTCACAGGTGCTACAATATTAGATCAAATGAAATTTACTTCAAAGAATCAATACGCACAAAGTATATCGTCGTTGTTCCTGCAATAACTCCTATGTGACACATTTATCGATTTTCAGATTTTTGCTCTATTAAACAACTTAAATAGTGATACAGCAAATAATAAAATCTCCTATATGTAATTATATTTCTTTCTTTCGAAAATGTAAGAAATCACAATCTCCTATGTACGGCTGCCATAGGATGAATAAAAGTGTTTTTTCTTCCTACTGAAAAATTTTATATTTTGCACATAAGAGTTATTGCAGGACCATCGACGATATGGAGATTTCTTCCTTTTTAATCTAAATTGTTGTATTTTATTGTATTTATTAACATTCCATGGTATTCATACATTGCTTTACAGCTAGAATATGGAACAAGTAAAAAAAATTAATACTGTTATAAAGTCTTAATTTATAGTTACAGTCTAGATGAAATATATATACAGACGAGATTTACAATATAGTCTACTAGTACAACACATAGTTTTAGTATCAATTTCATGAAGTGTTACTGAATGTCATGAATTCACCTACAGAATAGAAGGCATGAGAAATTAGGTACTTCTTTAATTTGGCCCTAAATAATCTTATATTTTGAGTTACATTTTTTATATCGATAGGGAGGCTATTAAAACTTTTTACTGCCATATAACGCACTCCTTTTTGATAGCACGATAGACTTGCCGATGGAGTATGAACGTCATTTTTTAGACATGTAACTTATTTATGCTATGAATTGTGGAATTAGTTACAAAGTTTTCACGATTACATACGAGGAAGACTATTAATGAAAATATATACTGACAAGCCATGGGCATTATTTGTAGTTTTTTGAAAATAGTCATACAAGATTCCCTAGATTTGGCACCTACTATTACTCTAATTACTCTTTTTTGGAATAGAAATATACTGTTACTATCTGTGGAATTTCCCCAGAATATTATTCCAAAACTCATTACCGAGTGGAAGTATGCAAAGTATATTGTTTTTAAGGTATTGATATTTACTATCTTTTGCATAGATCAAGCTGAATTTATTTTGGGGGTAATTTCTTTAATATGATTTTCCCAATTTAACACATTATCGATTTTTAAGCCAAGAAATTTGGTTGTCGTTTTAAGCCTTTTCTTCAATTGTACCTCATTGAGTGATAAATCACTGGAGAACGAGGCCGTTCTCTTCTATTTTGCTGTGTAGTCAAAAGTTTGGAAGGAATTGCTGTAACTTATATAGAGATGACATTTCCAAAATAACTTCTTCGGCATCAAAAGAAGCGAAAACTTCGACAAAGATTTTTTTGCATCATTATGATATATTCTATAAAAGAGACAGCAAAAAAAATGATATAGTGACATTTGGGCACACATGTAAAATGAAGAGAAGGCCTAGCTACTTTACGAAATTATTATACGGCAGTGGCGGCTGATTGGCTGAGTCAAATGAGGCCGGACTTCAGTCACTGGCTTAATTAAACTAGAATCTTGTGTGTTTATGTAAGATAACATATTATTAGTTATTTGAGTGAAACATATAGCGTTGTAGAAGTATTTTAAAACTTTGTTATGTATATAGACCTGTCTTGCAGTAAAATTTGTTCCTCAGCGCTGATATCTTTCAGCCGGGTCTGGCTTCTGCATTTCGTAAGTTTTCGTGGGCAATGAGATTGTGCTTGGAAAGCTGTTAACTGAGGCACAATTCTTCTGGCCTCGTGTCGCCGGTTTTCACCCACCCTCCAGCTTTCACTTTTCCCATCAATAGATCGGTCTCTTGTCAATGCTTGTCTCAAGGGAGGGCTAGGCTAAATATATAGTGACGATCACGTAAGTATATTTCCTAAGGGCCATATTCATAGACATTCTTAGCGCGGGCTTCCGGTGGATGATCAGCGAACTAACGTTTTCCGTATTCATAAACCAGTATTAGCGATATGATATGAATCCTGTACAAGTAATCAGTCGATAGCCGGGGCTAGTTTAGCACGCTCGTAGCGCGGGATAGCAAAATGTCTATGCATAGCACCCGTAAAGTCTAATTTGGCCGAATCTTCATGTTGCCAACTAATACCAGATATCACCAAAGAGGGTAAAATCACAATGCTACGTACTGAAATAATAATAATAATAATAATAATAATAATAATAATAATAATAATAATAATAAAAATAAACAATAACAATATCTTGCTTATATTTACCACACCTTATCTTTATGTTGCGGGGTGTTCCCTATATGATTCAATAATTTATGAAATAATACGTTTTGCTCCTGGACTTCTTGCATATTATGTTAGTCACTAGGACTAGTATAATCTAATATTAAAATGTTAAATACTCTTTGTCCCTTGTGGCAGCTCACGAATAGTGAGAAGATTTCTAAATTTCAAATTTGTCTGACATAAAATTGATTGCTTTGACTAAAGAGTTTACGATTCATGAGACCTAACTAAAAATGTAGACTATTTTCTTACTTACATTTACATCAGTTTCCTATACTGCAAACCGAAATTATTGCTGCCAACATAACAGTTAGAAAATAACTATCAGTTGTAGTATTTGTCAGTATCTGAAATTCGAAACGAAGTTATTAAAAGAAAATCCAAACTGAGAGCTAGAAAATCACCATAATTCACTAGCATATTTTAGTAATAGGGGAAAAATGGTTAGGTTTCACCCTTACGGTATTAAGTAAGCAGATTCTGACTATAGCAGTGGCGGTGGCTCGTCTTAGGACATAATGACATAACAATTCTCAGTGTTTAACAGGCACGAGACTACTCTCTCCGCTCCCCTTACGCCTCAGTTTATTACTTATTCGAGGATGTTGTGCTTTTGTATTTCCTAGTACAGGAGTGAGTGTGGTCCAGTGCTGTATGCGTTTCGGGAAAATAGAAACCGAAACGGATGCGAGCAATAATGATTATATACTTAATTCTTTGTTAGAGTATCCTTTCTCGAGGAGAAATAAAATTGAAAGAAGGAAAGTTTTAAATAAAGACAGGCCTACGCCATCACTGACAATTTTTCAGAATTATAATCTTAAAACGCGAGCTTTCAATGCTTCTCGTATGGGCAACATAAATGGCTATGCGGTAATGTGGTGCAAAATAAATTTTTCTGTTGACATGCTTGTTGCTGTTGAAGAAAAAGAACAATATGGTCTACTGAGGGCTTTAGTGCCCTGAAAAATATTTCCAGGGAAATTTCAACACATGCCTCTTCAATTGAGCATAATATAGTATAATATAGTATAGTATAGTATAGTATGGTATAGTATAGTATAGTATAGTATGGTATAGTATAGTATAGTATAGTATAGTATAGTATAGTATAGTATAGTATAGTATAGTATAGCATAATGTAGTGTAGTATTAGTGTAGTATAGTATAGTATAGTATAGTATAGTATAGTATAGTATAGTATAGTATAGTATAGTATAGTATATACTGTATATTTATTTAACCTGGTAGAGATAAGGCCATCAGGTCTTCTCTTCCCCTCTACCAGGGAATTACAACTACAATATTAAGAATACAATTACAATTATTACGTCGGAAAACGTATTATTTGTCTTTCTTGTGTTAAATTTTATATTACCTTGTTAACATGTTTCAGCCTGCTATTGGCCTTCATCAGAACTGGTTGTTGCCGGTCTTGGCGCCTTTTGTTTTGTTTCCTGTGGGAGTGTGTTTGTGTAGTGTAATGTGAAGTCAAAGAGTGTGTGTGTTCTGAAATTGAGTTGTGTGTTAAGAATTTCATTTGGATGTGTTTTTGTGTGTCTGCATATTTCGTATTGTTCTAGTGTGTTTAGTTTCTGGCTTTTTGATTGGATGTGTTGAATTTCCATGTCTGTGTTGACCAGCAACAACTAGTTCTGATGATGGCCAATAGCAGGCTGAAACATGTTAACAAGATAATACAAAATTTAACACAAGAAAGACAAATAATAAGTTTTCCGAAGTGATATAGTGTTAAAAGTTGTGTAATCAAGATGTACAAACATACATTGCTTCATCACATTGAAACAGTCACTGAAACAAACTCACATCATAGGAACTTATTTAAGTGAGTGACATTTTACTTTTCATTAATAATAATAAAAATAAAATAAAGAAATAATAATAGTAATATTGATACGACTAAATTAATAATAATAATAATAATAATAATAATAATAATAATAATAATAATAATGATAATAATAACTATTCATGAATAATAAACATTCTGTATAGCAATTAATACCAGTTATATCGGACCTCATCGAGGATTTCAGTCACCGGTCACTAGTGTTATACGTAAAATAATTCAATATTAACGATATGACAGAAAATGTCTTCGTACGTGAATTGTGTGCGATGTATTTCGTTTGATTTCGTTCTTCCGAAAGAAATATTGGAAATAAGATTTAATGAAGTATATCTCCTTTAAAATACAGTCTGGCTGGATTAATATAGCATAACTTTGGAAACAACTTCGGAACTCCTCCTTCGGTAAAGAGTTCAACTTGTGCTCGGAGTTTTCTGCGATGCTTCCCCCGTGCTATAACTTCTTCCATAGAGAAGTGATTTCAGTTTCAGAACATGATACAAAGTTCTAACACCGTCCCATTTACACTTAACAGACGCGTTTAGTCGTCCTCACTGTATTTGATACTATGATGCCTACTGAGTTTGAGATTCGTAGGTTCAAACTGTGACGAGGACGGTAGGTTCTTAAGGAAGATAAAATCCTTGTGACGATTTTCTTCAGAAATAAATAAAAGGGAATATGTTAACTTTCTGGAACATGCACAAATATATACAGTCTTAGACAATTTTTTTGTCGCACAGATACTTTAAAAGTCCCAGAAAGGAGACAGTGCGCACGATCAGAGGACGAGCGACCTGGTTCACAAGAGAACGACTAGTTGAGGTAATACAATTAGTTTTGTTTCGTTGCATGCCTGATCATGCGCACTGCCTCTTTTCTGGGACTGTGCGACAAAACTGTTATATAAGACTGTACTCTTTGACAAATGTGCCTTAGTTTGACGACTCTGTATTTCATTGTGAATCCATATAGAAAAGCGTTCCGTATTTGAGTTAAGAAAAGGTTGCATTCATATTTCACATTTCCATATTCATTTAAAAAAATTAATACTTTCAACGGATTTTTTCGTTCCTAAGATTTATTCATAAGTATGTATTCTGTTTAACTGTAATGGATACTGAAAGAAAAAATGTAACGTAGGTACAAAGATTCGACAGGTGTATAACTTCACTACGCTGCATATCTTCACTAAAACTACGTGTTCTTACTTTTCCCCTTGTTGTACTTGCCTTCCCATTATTTGCCTTGTCTTCCCTTTGTTATTTTTACATTCCTCTTGTTCTACTTGTCTTTCCCGAGTCCTCCTTGTACTCCCCTTTTTCTCCTTGTCTTCCCCTTGTTATCCTTGTATTTCCCTTTGTCTACTTGTCTTCCTCTAGTTCTCCTTCTTTTTTCCTTGTTTTCCTAGTCTTTTCCTCGTTTTCCGTGTAGTTCCTTGCTCTCCTTGTATTCCCCTTATTCTCCTTGTATTCCTCTTGTTATCCTTTTTTTCTGCTTGTTGGCCTTTCATTCTCTTTGTTTTCCGTGTCTTCCCCTTGTTCTTATTTTCCTTAATCTCATTCTGCGTGTATTCCCCCTATTCTCCTTGTATTATCCTTGTTCTCCTCGCATTTTCCCTTTCTTTCTTTTATTCCTCTTTTTCTTGTCTTTCCATTGTTGTCCTTGTTTCTCCTTGCTCTCCTGTATTCCTCTTCTTCTCCTTGTATTTCCCCCATTCTGCTTGTCTTCCCCTTGTTCTCTGTCTTCCTTTAGTTGTCTCTATCTTCCGCTTCTTCTCCTTATTCTCCTTGTGTTCCCATTGTTTTCCTTATATTCTCCCTGTTTTCCTTGTATTCATTTTGTTTTCCTTGTCGTCCCCTTGTTTTCCTCGTATTTTCAATTGCGAGCACTAGAAGCGAAAAGGAGTTGACTGGTTCACAATAAACCGGGAACGGAAACGACAACGAGAATGAGAACAGAAATAATGTTAAAATAAATGTTTTAATAATATTTCCGTTCCCGATTTATTGTCAACAACCAGCTTTTACATTTTTATGTGACTGTCAATCCTACACGTAATAAGGAGAAAGGCGTAGTTCTATGTCGGGAGTGGAATGCTTAAAGAGTAAGCAATTCTGTGATTGAATATGATATATAGTGAAATCTTACCCCACGTTCTTAAGAAAATATATTATACAGAGTGTAAGGGGTATAAGTGTCATTATTTTAACTGATGATTGTTCATGTGTAAGGAAGAAAGAATGTCCCCACAGTTTTTTAATGTCCTCACAATTTTTTTCTAATTGCAATATTTAACTAATTATTAAAGTTTACAATATTAGGAGTTTGCCAACGTTGCTGAATGGTGAGGAGGGCGTTTACAAGTACACAGTACAGCTCAAGCGGATACAGACATATCGGTACAAAACAGATGCTCTGTTCCAATGCAGGGGCGGACCAGGACAACTGTTGTTTACATAAAACGTGCAGTAAATACAAACTTTCAATCTCATTAATAGAACTTAATGATAAATTTCCATTCATTTAACAATATTGGCAATATTGGTCCATTTTTTTATTGTACGTCTAAAAAATAAACAATAATGGTTTACTGCACAAAATCACACGAACTTTTTTTTTTAAATGCAACATTTTAATCTCTCCCGCTTCCATAAAACAGTACCATTTTAAAGAAATTTCTGTTTCTGTGATTTTCGAAACGAGGTAAGAGATTCCTAGTTTCTAATAATCGTTGAGAACCGCCATAAAACTTCGCCTTCATTGCGGAAAACATTGACGGTACATCTTCTTGCCTCATTTAAATTACGACGACTTTCTCCATAAATTAATAACATATTATGGTATTCCTAAACAGTGAATGACATTGTAAGTTCTTTATCAAGTACCTGGTTCCGAACAGCTGACATGTACGTACGTCTGTGCAGAGTACTCCTGCTGAACACGTTGCCATGTCTCTCACATCAGAATATTAACAAATTTTAGGGTGCATTATTATTTAATTTCACGAAAACGTAATAGAACACACAAATATTTTATTTAAACTAATATTAACTCTTTGCTAGATATACCTACTGATGTGATTGTTTTCGTAATTTTACTAACGATAGGCTATAAGCAAATAAAATAAGAAAATACATATTTTTTTCTGGGAAAACTAAGATTTGACCCTATGTTGTATGGACATTTTTTGATCCTGTAAACTGTCCCTGACGACTGTGAAAAGGACGCTCTTATATCCCTTACACCATGTATTTCGGAGTTTACTAACGACATGACACATTATTTCACTCAATCGAGAGTATATTTCAGTGCGAATTACATGACGTTAAGTACAGAAGATTCTGTAAAAACCGTTGCATTGATTGAAAAAGGAAATGAAAGGAAAGTCTTATCGTTTCGTCGCACAAAGACTGGGAGCGGCAATTGGAATTAGAGTTGTTAGAAGCTTCAGAGAGACAAATCCATTTACCATGAGGCCGGAATCTGGTCAAAGTAGTGCCACAACCCAAAGAGACGACAGGTTAATAAGGTTACAAGCACAGCGCAGGTTTAAAACATACTCCAGTATGTTGTAGTGAGTGTGTGGGCGATTAGACGTCTCTAAGAATCTGCCTCAGGACCTTCGTTGTCGTGGCATCATTGCGCTGTACTGCTTGAATTTGTATGTCATCTTAATGTCTAGTGCTTATATGTATATAAATTAGAAAATGTATTCTTTTTCATTTCTGTATATGTGTAGGTGCCGTTAATGTGTTGTAAACAGGAAGAACATTTCTATTGTGTGGGATAGACGCCTTAGTAGCTCAGCTGCCACAACGCTTGCTTATGATGTCCATAGACCTGTGACGGACAAAGCCAAAGTTTTGAGTGTTTTCATGGGGATATTATATTTTTTCCTCGTCATTTTACAACATTCTTTACAATTTTCCTTTCACTGTTATCTTTCTTCTCAAACAAATAAGGCATCTCCTGTGTTTGCGTGACGCCAAAGCTAATTTTTGTGCTTATTTGTTGTGGAGATATATGTGAACATTTTAGAAGGAGGTTTCGATATGAGCTCATTAACAATTTCCTTTTTTAGTACATATTATGCTTATATGCACATTTTCATATTTATATTTGCATATGCCGGGTGATTCTATGACATTGTTACAAACTTTTATGGCTTATAGAGGTATCAGTATGAACAATTTTCACATTGGGATTAACATCCGGGAAAGCTCCGTTTGATAGTTAAAAGCCTTGATAAATGAAGTCAGTATATCCAGCTAGCATCGAACTCGAGGCCTATTTCTGAAGTTTGGTTGCAGACTTCATGTTTCCTGCAAACGTTGTGGATCTCACAAACATGATATAAGCTAATTGACATTGTAATTGATGTTTTGACTATTAAAGCATTGCAATTTTAGTTCTTTTTCAATTTTCGCTTCTATAAAAGAACTGGATATCAGCAAATTCTCTTAATGTGAACCTTGCAGTTACAACAAGAAAGTAGCCTAAAGAAACCAAAGTTACTGTCTGTACGTAATGTTAACTCAAACAAGCTCAACAGCATACAAGAGGAACAGCTACATTTAAACTGATATGAGGTTCCAGTACATTGGGCACGAATTCGATGCCAGATGGCTGTCATGATGTATTACGCGTCCCATGTGACAAGACGGTTGCGCTAATATCGCCACTGTCGTATAGAAGACATCGTAGGCAATTATGGAGCGCCTCTGTCGTATAGAAGACATCGTAGGCAATTATGGAGCATTCGTGGAGGGGATGACGCATTCTGCTAGTTCATGGAATCAACACCGGTCAATTACAAGCATTCAACTGTATGCTTCACAACTGGAACAGCTTCCAAGCGCTGCTGGGTGAGGCCAACAGAAAAGTATGCAACCCGCACTAGATAAGTATTACTATCTTTATCTTTCACATAGTTCCTACTGCGCTGATGGCGTTAGATGCGAATAAAATGTAATTTTAAAGTAATTAACTTTGTTTAAAGGCTTGCAAATCTCTAACCTGATTCATAATATGAGTTTTCGGTTTGTATCAAATGGAATTTTAAAGCCATTGGCCCTCTTTCAACCTTCTGCAGTAAAACTTATTTTGTTACATATTGTATTTTGTACATTAAAATATAATATTACTCTTTCATAGGTTAATAGCTTCATTACCCTTCTGATGTTTCAGAGGGTAGGCTTGTTTCAATCTCTATCATTTTCAACATTTTTGAAACCTTAATAAATAACTCTGAGAAAAAATTTGTGATATTAGGTCTACCATTTATATTAGCTATTCATTGTCATATAGTTTTACTTGCTAATATATTTGATTATAAAGTGAAACTGATGTCTCTCATGCCATGATTTTTTTGCTTTTTAGAATAGTGACAATAAAATTTACTCAGAACACAATGTTTATGTTTTTAATATATTATTTAATGACGCTGTATCAACAACTAGATTATTTAACGTCGATGGAATTAGTGATAGAGAGATGGTATTTGGTGAGATGAGACCGAGAATTCGCCATATATTACCTGACATTCGCCTTACGGTTGAGGAAAACCTCAGAAAAAACTTAACCAGGCACTCAGCCTAAGCGGAATCGAACCCACGACTGAGCGCAACTCCGGATCAGCAAACGCGCTACCGCCTAAGCTATACCGGTGACTTTGTTGATGTTCATTTGATCATACAGGTCTATAGTATAAACTTATATTTAATGAAGATTTACCTTAGAATGTCCAATAAACAAAATTTGACATGGTAAAACATCAATGCTATGCAGCAGGGCTAATAAATATTTACCGTTATCAAAATAAGGTTGTGTATATTTTACTATGCAATTAGTGATTCATTTTGCACATAATGTCACAACAATTTTCCGATATATTAAATTCGATATTATAAATAATGTCTAGGCCTATAGATGTTAAGTATCAGGATGAACTTATCAGTAAGTTTGAGTTTAATTCTTTTATCTTGCAAGTTGTTGCAGCAAAATGCTATTCACGGTCACTATTCTTCAATTTTAAGTTAGTTATTAGCTTTTTTTTTATTATCCAATTTAATAAACCCTATTTCACCCTGAGGTATATTAGGGTTATAGTTGGCATCAAAATACATATTTTATAAGCAATAAACAATAATAAAACTATAATACAAAATTGTGGTCCGGTTACAATTCACATGAATTATGTACAAGAATGCACCTTAATGAAAGAATGGATCCTGTTAAAGATTAATGAGATGTTTGAGGAATAATCAATTCAAAGATATACAAGAATGTCTAACCCTTTCAGAGTAAATACACGACCTAAAAAGATAATCGTATTAGCTTCATACAGCAGAAAAAATAAATCGGAAAGTGTAAATTTATGTTCTGTTATGTTATATTCTGTTTTGTCTTTTTGTCTCATTTAAACATTTATAATGTTATTTACTTCAATGATGTATGCTATTCAAAGTTACGAAATCTTTCCACGCCGACCAAATGCTATTTCGAGAATGATGAGCGAGACTCGAAGCGCACGAGAATGACGAGTCGAGACTCGAAAGGCAAATGCAACGAACACAGCGAGCGAGAGCGGCAGTTAGTTTTGTTCTCTCTAAGAAGAATATTCACAATTCCACTCACTATACACTCTTTCATATCATAATAATAAAGAAATACAGTATGAGTAGGGCTTGGAATGGAAGGGAATTTCTGAAGGGGAGACTACGACCCAGCACTGCGACCTTTAACGATCTATTGCGCGAACCCTAAAGCTAAGTGCATTCCTAAACCCACACTGGCTGACTACACTAAGTTTCGCTGGGTACCCAGGTTTCGAACAAGCAACCCCCCCCCCCCAACGGTCCCTAGGCCAGTCGCCTCCAGTCGGCGTTCGAGGATTACTATAGAATGATGACGAAATGGAGAAATGTTAACGGAATGATGTGGATGCCTAATATGGGAAAACGGGAGAACCCCGAGAAAACCCCAATTTCGACCTTGTCCGCCACAAGTGTCGGTATAGATTTTTCGAACTCGGACAGCCTGCGTGACAGACTGGTCTGACCACTCAGCGACCGCAGGGGTAAGAAATAGGGCTTAATATCACATAGTTTCGTAAAGTTTATTTAAAATTTCAAAGGCATCGGAAGATGCTATAACATGGTCAAGTACAAATTTATATAATAATGCAGAATAATACATCAGACTACAGAATATAATTACAACAATAGAAGTAGAAATAAAATAATACAATTAATATAAACAGAGTATGACTCGGTTAAGAGAGAAGTTTTATATGATATTCTTATTGAATTTGGTATTCCCAAGAAACTAGTTCGATTAATTAAAATGTGTCTCAGTGAAACGTACAGCACATTTCGTATAGGTCAGTTTCTGTCAGATGCGTTTCAAATTCACTGTGCGCTAAAGCAAGGAGATGTACTATCACCTTTACTTTTTAACTTTGCTCTAGAGTATGCCATTAGGAAAGTCCGGGACAACAGAGAGGGTTTGGAATTGAAAGAGTTGTATCAGCTGCTTGTCTATGCGGATGACGTGAATATGTTAGGAGAAAATCCAGAAACGATTAGGGAAAACACGGGAATTTTACTTGAAGAAAGTAAAAAGATAGGTTTGGAAGTAAATCCCGAAAAGACAAAGTATATGATTATGTCTCGTGACGAGAATATTCTGCGAAATGGAAATATAAAAATTGGAAATTTATCTTTTGAAGAGATGGAGAAGTTCAAATATCTTGGAGCAACAGTAACAAATATAAATGATACTTGGAAGGAAATTAAACACAGAATAAATATGGGAAATGCCTGTTATTATTCGGTTAAGAAGCTTCTATCATCCAGTCTGCTGTCAAAAGTTAGAATTTATAAAACAGTTATATTACCGCTTGTTTTTTTATGGTTGTGAAACTTGGACTCTCACTTCGAGAGAGGAACATAGGTTAAGGGTGTTTGAGAATAAGGTGCTTAGGAAAATATTTGGGGCTAAGAGGGATGAAGTTACAGGAGAATGGAGAAAGTTACAAAACACAGAATTGCACGCATTGTATTCTTCACCTGACATAATTAGGAACATTAAATCCAGACTTTTGAGATGGGCTGGGCATGTAGCACGTATAGGGGAATCCAGAAATGCATATAGAGTGTTAGGTGGGAGGCCGGAGGGAAAAAGACCTTTAGGGACGCTGAGACGTAGATGGGAAGATAATATTAAAATAGATTTGAGGGAGGTGGGATATGATGATAGAGAATGGATTAATCTTGCTCAGGATAGGGACCAATAGCGGGCTTATGTGAGGGCGGCAATGAACCTCCGGGTTCCTTAAAAGCCAATAAGTAAGTATACAAACAGAGGATACAATAATATTAACAAAATTTGAGGACCGAATGAGCAGCGCTCGTGTTCGGTCGCAGTTTAGATATACTGTAATATTAATATGGGAGGAATATAGAAAATAAAATAAAATAGGAACTAAAATTGAAGTTACAGCTTCAATGAAATTATATAATATACTATAATATAATATAATATAATATAATATAATATAATATAATATAATATAATATAATATAATATAATATAATATAATATAATATAATATAATATAATATAATATAATATAATATATAATTAATACAAGAGGAATATATCAAATAAAATAAGTATACCAATGCAGCTTTTAAAACACTATGTATGGCCCGCCTTATGTTGTTATTTATTTTGTTCCGCTCCCACAAAAGCTTGCCCATCGATGATCTAGAGAGTAAAAAGCTGCTAACGGCCATAAAATTCCGTAAAATGGATTCCGAATAAATTAATTCATCTTTAGCCTCAAATGAAGTTTTATAATGAAGAAATGTCAACAGACTTGTTCAAGCCAAGCAACTCGAATAATGAAAGCAGAAGGCTTCGGTGCAGCGCGAAGATCTTTCTCCCCGTCTGTTTACAAGATTAAACAACGCTTCAAGTGCAGACAAAACTAGAGTAAGTCTTCGAGTGACGTCTTGAGAATTGAGAGAGATGATCAGAGAGAAGGAATGAAGTTTCTACCGACAAGCCCGTCTGCAGTACTCGGTCCATTATGCCTGATAGAGCAGAAGAGCACATGGATCACATCAAGTGTGCGCACAGCTTACATGAGAAACGATTTTATTACACGATTTGAGCAATTTTTCTTACCTTATCCACGTTAAGTTATATTTATTTCCTTATTGCCAATTGCTTCAGTAACATTTATAGTGACAACAGCAGTTAATGGATCTCATTAAATTACCCTTGTCTTCTTACTATAGACCTACGCATTAAGAAGCCGTTAGAATAACCACAACGATAGAGTTTTCGCACTCCGCCCGTCTGTAATTCCTTAACGCTACATTCACGTTATTACTGACTTAAAAATGGCTTTTAAGGAACCCGGAGGTTCACTGCCGCCCTCACACAAGCCCGCCATAGCTCCCTATCCTGTGCAAGATTAATCCAGTCTCTATCATCATATCCCACCTCCCTCAAATCCATTTTAATATTATCCTCCCATCTACGTCTCGGCCTCCCCAAAGGTCTTTTTCCCTCCGGCCTCCCAACCAACACTATATGCATTTCTGGATTCGCCCATACGTGCCACATGCCCTGCCCATCTCAAACGTCTCGATTTAATGTTCCTAATTATGTCAGGTGAAGAATAAAATGCGTGAAGTTCTGCGTTGTATAACTTTCTCCATTCTCCTACAACTTCATCCCTCTTAGCCCCAAATATTTTCCTAAGAACCTTATTCTCAAACACCGTTAATCTCTGTTCCTCTCTCAAAGTAAGAGTCTAAGTTTCACAGCCATACAGAACAACCGGTAATATAACCGTTTTATAAATTCTAACTTTCAGATTTTTTGACAGCAGACTGGATGATAAAAGCTTCTCAACCGAATAATAACACGCATTTCCCATATTTATTCTGCGTTTAATTTCCTCCCGAGTGTCATTTATATTTGTTACTCTTGCTACAAGATATTTTAATTTTTCCAGCTCTTCGAAGGATAAATCTCCAATTTTTATATTTCCATTTCGTACAATATTTTGATCATGAGACATAGTCTTATATTTTGTCTTTTCGGGATTTACTTCCAAACCTATCGCTTTACTTGCTTCAATAAATTTTCCGTGTTTAGTGACGTATTGATTAAGTATATATATATATATTAACGTAGCCTATGGTACCAAATAAGAATTTTCGGAATAAACGTTCGCTCATTTGTTTAATGTTACTGTTACGTAGTCGACATGATATAGGCCTACAGAGTGGCAGTGAAATAACCTTGTAGCTTAAAAGGGACGATAGGATACACGTAAATGAATAGAAACCCTATATTACGTTTTGTGATTAAATGCACGGTTAATTAGAAAATTAAGTTTCAAGTTTGAGCAGTCCGGCAACATCGTCGCTAATACACTCTACTCGTGATACAGCTCATGCATTTTGTCAAGATATTCCCCCCACTCTTCCTACAGAGCTGCGCACGAGATCGGATGAGTCTACTTACGAATTATAGGGGAATGGGTTAGTTTTTGCCTTGAACTCGGTAGACATATGCCCGACCTTCCCTTCTACTTTTACCCCCTCCCCGTACTGCACATCGCGAGTGTCTTGACAAAATGCATGAGCTGTACAGATGTAAGAGGTCAACGAATTCGGTGACTCTCCGTACGTAAGCTTCATTCTGCAGAGACGTTGCCACTCGCTCGATTCTTGTAATGGCTTGAATTTAGGGGTTTTTAAAATTAAATTTACACGAAAACCGATCACGCTATTGAAATACGCCAGAAGGATAAATTATTCTTTTTTAGATTTCCTATCGATATGGACAAAAATCACGATCCTACTCGCAATAGTTACCCAATAAGAGAATGTTAAACATTTGGGAAAAAACATTTTTTTTTCTAAAAAAAAAACTATGAACTTTCCACCAATCCTATGACATTACAGTTTTCTTTTCGGAATATGTATTATTTTTATTTATTTATTTATTTAGTTATTTATTTATTTATTTATTTCATCAATCTTTGTTCACGTCATGGCGGATTAGATATAGAATATGTATTATATGTATTTTCCGTGTTAAATTTTACTGTACCTGGTTAACATGTTTCGGCCTGTTATTGGCCTTCTTCAGAACTGATTGTTGCTGGTCTTGGCGCCTTTTGTTTTGTTTTCTGTGGGAGTGTGTTTGTGTAGTGTAATGTGGAGTCAAAGAGTGTGTGTTCTGAAATTGAGTTGTGTTGAGAATTTCATTTGCATCTGTTTTTGTGTGTTTGTATATTTCGTATTGTTCTAGTGTGTTTAG
The DNA here is from genome assembly GCF_040183065.1 of Periplaneta americana. Classification (NCBI taxonomy): domain Eukaryota; kingdom Metazoa; phylum Arthropoda; class Insecta; order Blattodea; family Blattidae; genus Periplaneta; species Periplaneta americana. The sequence goes on along the minus strand of NC_091124.1, from coordinate 68,980,051 downwards.
TTTCTGGCTTTTTGGTTGGATGTGTAGAATTTCCATGTCTGTGTTGATGTCTCTGTAGGTGTGGTTAGCATTTGTGATGTGTTCTGCATATGTGGAAGTGTTTTGTTATTTTCTTATGGCTGTGATGTGTTCTTTGTAACGTGTTTGAAACGATCTGCCTATCTGTCCTATGTAGAAGTTGAAAACAAGTAGGAGACAAAACAAAAGACGCCAAGACCAGAAACAACCAGTTCTGAATAAGGGTCAATAACAGGCCGAAACATGTTAACCAGGTACAGTAAAATTTAACACTGAAAAGACATATAATACATATTCCGAAGTGATATAGCGTTAAAAGTTGTGTAATCAAGATGTATATAGTTTTCTGTTACATATAACATGAGTTATTCGCTCTGGAAATCGGGAAGGCTATTTCACTTCCACTTGTATATAGGTGACCCATAGATTAAATAAGAATCCTCGTCTATTCGTAACACTTAAAAATCTGTTCGTCATTTTCTTGATTAAACCATAAGGACGATTCGATATTCTACTGTGAACAAATGTTTAAAATTCTGGGCGGGAACTCAGAGCAATATATTTCAAAGTATGCCTACAAAACAGCTCAAAAACACTTTCTTTTAGAAATTCTGGCAAAAGATTCCTTTCCTTTCGATGCAGAGGAGGGGCCTGAAGGCTAACACTTCAGTCTCTAGTGGGCTTATTGTGCTCTATAACTCCTAGATTGGAGATGATTCTTGAAATTCCAACAGTTGCGCTTTTGCAGTTATGAATTACAGTTATTATATCGTGTCTCACCTGTATTGTGCCACCTCTCAATTTAGCCTGCATGAGGTTCCAATGCAGTCGCGCTAGAGTGCCTTTACAACCCCCTCGCGAGAGCGAACTACTTTTCCGCAGACTGATGGTATCCGTACCCAGTCACTATATACAACATGTTGCACCATTTTTGGTGAATATTGACACTAATGAAATTATAATCATGGACATTGATGGTAGAATTATGGAAGAAAACGAGAGAACTCCGAGAATAATTCTCAGGAACCTTGAGTTTGTCCACTACAAACACGACTCCGCCATTGATGGGATTTGAACTAGGATCCGCATTCAATCTAAGCCAGTGTTCTACAGTGAGCTCTATACTAAACTGGAGGCACAACTAAACGCTTTAAAAGCGTGACGCGAATGCTGAGTGCCTAAGCGTATTGCTATCTCTTTCTAACATAGTGTTGTCCTTGTCTCTCTTGCAGTGAATGCTATCGCACACAATAACGGTATTTTTATTTATTACTACGCATGTGCAACATGAACCTCACGAAAGATTCATTGAAACACATTAGTTAGAAAGAAAGAGCAATATTCTCTTCAATATGGCAGCTACAGTCACGCTTTCAGACAGGAAAGAGCATTGCGGTGGTGCCTCCAGTATAGTATAGAGCTCACTGGTGTTCTGCCAACCGAGCTACCATGGTGACCCTAAGAAAAAATTACTTTTCCGTACATAATATATAAACTTTGGTTCGGTGAACAACCAACACCGCAATAGATCTACGGTAAGTATGTTTTGGGCATTGCAACACCCACAGCGACTGACCTCAATAGTACGGCGAAACGTGTACTAATAAAATAGTAGTAAAACGATGCGGGGATCAAAATGTGAAACAAAAATGAATTCCGCTATACTACACCCACAACTAAAATTTATGTCAATAATGCATTACTATACAGTACACACACATATCTCTCTCTTTCTCTCTATGAGTATGTGTGGGCCTATGTGTGTGTATGTGTGCGGCGAGCGCGGGGAGTATGTGATTAATGTGCCTTTTTAAGTGAAGTAGAATATTGTTCAATTTAGAAAAATAATTCGCAAAATGTGGGCGTAGCCTTATGTAAAAGCAATTATTTAAGTCATTTTAAGTTGTGATATAACATTCAGACGCAATAAAATAAATACAGTTTGTACCACTGTTCAAAACAACGAATTAGGTCATATTATAGACGCGTCGCTTTTATTTCCGGCAACCAACCACGTTGCTGCTCGGCTACATTTAAACTGCGCGTCTTGTCATTGGCCACTGATGGCGTTATGCACTTCCACTGCTGCCTAAATGTGGCTGTTAATTAATATACTGTCCTGCTCGGCGGCAAGCAGGTATACAGAATGTGCAATAACGCGGCCAGCTTAAGACGTAAAAATACGAGCTATAGTCCCGTCGCTCTTATTTCCGGCAGCCAATCACGTTGCAGATCGACTACATTTAAACGTGTGCGTCTTTTCATTCGCTGCTGATGACGTTATGCACTTCCTAAGGCTCGATAAATACTTCTGGCGTTCGCAGAAAGTACACGAGGACGTTATTTGCCGCTCAATTACAGTGCGTTTGATTTATTATCATAGGAGCTACGACATGATAATGTTTAAGATTGCGGCAAATAGATTCCTCCTCGACAACGAAAGAACAAAAATGGCGAACGATACTATCTACCTAGACTTTATAGAGCCTTCACTTCCTAAGGCGGAAGCAAAGAGGGGGAGTTACGACGGAAATAAGGGCGACGCGATTTTAGAAGTCTATACTTCGTTCCATAATGTGTGACAGGAGAAGTAAACACTGCTGGCAGAGGAGAGAAGTATAATTGCTATTCAACCAATGGCAGAGGTCTCATTCCACGCTTGATTTGAAGTTAGACGGTCTGAAGCGTTCTACTTTCGTCCAGCTTCAAGATAAAAGTGGAATGAGACCTCTGTCATTTGTAGAATAGCAATTATACTTCTCTCCTTCTCTGCCGGCAAGGTTTACTTCTCCTGTCTGACATTATGGAATGAAGTATAGACATTTTATGTCTTGTAAAATTCTCATATTTTATTAACTATGTGAGAAACACATAAAAGTTTTAAAATATTCATATTTAATAGCAAGGAATAAACTAGGTTCAAAGTATGAATTCAAGTCCCACTCATAATACTCCTACAGAAGTAGTTAGGTCCCTGTATTAGGAGTTAGAGCAGGTATATAACGGTTGTAGGTACGTATGAAAACAAGTTTCGCTTAGCACGGTGCAGTTCGAAAAGTGACATGGGAAAGTAGAGCCCGCTTAGAGGTGATTTAACGCGTCAGCTTTCGACAATAAAATCTCGAGACTTACAAGCCTACATTACATTACAGATGTAAATTATTGACGTACCTCATAATAAGTTCTGAAACCATCGACCATTTCCTCTAATGCACATTTCACATCTTTTGAAAATACTTCTAGATACACGCTAGATTTCGTATATCGATAGAATTGAACGCCAGGCAATCAACCGTTTCATTCAATTTATGAACGACTGTTGTCTTAGAAGACTTCAGTTTTAACAATTTCGTTGCTTTCCGAGACGATGTCTCGTATATACTTTATCTGCTTGTTGACTAACTTCATAAAGGCTTCGTGGGAGACAGATCTGGTCTATAGTCTATGCCATCGAACTTTTCTTCAGGTAGAAGCGATGTATGTGCCATCTCTTTTTATATAAAAATAAACAAGTTTCTCTCACTTTTTCCACTAAATTTGGATTGTTAAATCAGATGGTTGTTGAACGCCAGAATATTTCCTTAGAAATAGTCCTATATCACGACACTTTTAACGACGTCTTCGTAATGTAAAGCCTATATATCATAAATGACGATTCGATGTTCCACTGTGTACTGTATTGACACGAACTAAAGTGAACGACACTGACTGGAAGTTAGCTGTATACTAATGATTAAAGATATGAATTTACCCACAGAGACTACAAGGTAAGGTATGCATACAGTGTTCGTTATTGAAAAAGAGAGTAAGAGTAGCTAGCAGTACAGGTGAATGGAAACTCTGCCATGGTATAAGTAGGGAAGCAGGGTGAGATTGTAGCTTTATGTGGTTAACCAATCAATGAATCGCAGTGAAATGTAAACAAACTAATTATAAGAACACAACGCTGAACCCTACGCAAGAGAAACATCCCCATTCAATTGTTGCGATACACAACACATTTCAGTTGTAACTTGACCATACATCAGACTCCACGTCATTCTTGACGTAACGACAGTGTAAGCACAACTAACCTAATGATATAACCTTGACGCCCCTTCATCCTGTATTATCTATCCATACTACGCACCACAGAACCTCCTCACGCTTGATCCAGGGAAAATGTAGACACTATTTCCTCGGCAGTCGCGTTCGATATATAAAGCAAAAGGCTGATGGCATTTATTTGTGGGAAACCTGTTTCTTGGCGAACGCTCTGCAGTTATAATCACAATCGAATAATACAGACGTGGACAAATTATTAACAAAATGGACGATTTTTATGATAATTCTGTTTACAAAATTTGACTTTTCAATTTAGACTACATTTGATAATTTTGGATATTTCCATCATTACAGTAGACAGAAATATGCAAAAGGTCAACTGTAGTTTAAATAGAACAGTCAAGTTTTGTAAAAATATACAATAAAAGTCTTCAATTTTGCTAATAATTTGTAAATTAGCAAAATTGTCAACAGCATTGAGGAGTTAAATTTTGTAAAAATATAAAACAAAAATCTTCAGTTTTGCTAATAATTTCGAAATATCCAAAATGCCAACTGTAGTACAAATTGAAGAATCGAATTTTGTAAAAATATTCAATAAAACCTTCAGTTTTGCTAATAATTTGTAAATATGCAAAAATATCAAATGTAGTCCAAATTGAGGAGTTAAATTTTGAAAAATATACAATACAAATCTTCAATTTTGCTAATAATTTGGAAATACACAAAAATGTCAACTGTAGTCTAAATTGAAGAATCATATTTTGTAAAAATATATAATAAAAATCTTAACTTTTGCTAATAATTTGTCCACGTCTGTACACTATAAATTGTTGAAAGTCAGATACTGATTTCATAAATATAAATAAGTTATAATAATAATTAATATTATTACTTTTAAAATTTAAATTATAGCTAACAGTAATACATTTTAGTTTAAAATTTAACATTTAATCCATTATAAAACAAATTTAAATTTAAAAATTGCAGTATTTATAATTGATTAGCATTTATAATATTATATTTTGTTTCCCTATCTTTGCAGTCACCTTCTGATATAAATGTAATAATCAAAGTCCACAAGTTGATAACCACGGAATAAAATGAACCTTGACAATTCCAAGTCAAGTTGGTGGGAGGATTCACTCTCAATTTCGAAATATTATAACACTTTCTTCTGCTTTCAGTTTTCGAACTGCCGACAAAATTATTCTTGAGCACTTATCGGAAAGCGTTTCATGGCGATGCAATTCACTGTTAACGATTTAGAAGTAAAATGTATTGCATCTTGACTGCGCACTTTATGAAAAGCGACTGAAATATGAAAGATCGTGTTCTATTTTAGACTTCTGTAAAACTTCAAGGAAACCCCATAAATCACGAAAGTATTTTAAAAATTAATACCTTTCTTTGTTAAATTATATTTTTACGACTTTAAATTAAGAATTTATAAGGCAGTATAATTCCAGTAATTAATCGTGGAGAAATTGAAAACTCAACAGAGAAGAAGAACAGCATAATTGTTGTTGTCAGCTCATCTTCCTAGCATATGAAATACATACTTTTCTGGGATTCGTCCTCCTCATTCCTTATAAAATAGCCATGCCTACACTGTGTGCAAGTGAGAGCGTAACTATTTTCTTCTTTTTCTAAAATCTAGTAATTCGGATTACAATAGGGGCCAGTCTTCTATTTCGACCGCTGTACTTTTGAAGGTGCTTGCTTGCAGTTTCTGTACTGAGTTTGTGTATGACGGTTGTGTGTTTAGTTTGATAAAGAAAAAAATCAGTTTTCTATGGTCTGTGAAAAGCGTAAACTTCATTATGTCATCTGAGAATTTGAGAGATAACTCGGTGAAAAGTTTGGATTTAATTTAACGATCGTGGAGAAGTACTTGACAAAAAGAAAGTTTTTTTCGTGTTTAGTGATGCACGAAACATTGTTACTAAACGTAGAGCGGCACTTAATTCGGAGCATGTGAATGCACTCACATGTTTAAAATCATGGCTGAAGCAGTATTAACTAGATGAGTCTTCATACTTTTTGTTATTTATGTTTGTCTAAAAAATTCCCGGAGAAATTTACACAATAAATTATAAGCCTCATAATAAATATGTTAGTGAGTAATTAAAATATTTGTTTTGTAATATAACAATACAATATAATATACAGATATACAACATTTAATACTTATGCTTATCATCGAACACAAGTTAAATTTAACAATAATTGTGTATTACAGTATATTAAAACATATTTTCAACTCGATCAAAAGTCGATTAATCTATCGATTAATCGATTAAATTGAAATAGTTAATTGATTAAATATTTTGATCGATCGACAGCACTAGTTTCAATATTATAAATATTAAAGATCTATTTCTACAATTTATTATAAAATGAGATTATTCCGTGGTATGAAAACTTAAAAATATATATTATAAACTCATGATTCAATGCTCAGAAAATGTATACATTTGTACCGAATATACTATAATAAATAATACAAAGTATTCAGCTGAATGAATACGAGTGCTTTGGGAAAATGCATCATATAGCTTAACGATATATGATGATTGATGGTTAACGGCAAATTCTACAATGGCTATTTTAAGAAGTTCGACAAATGCTGTGTAAATATTTAAGCAATTAATTTGTCGGTAAAGGTTCACTGTTAGCTGACCCAAATATTCCAAAGCTTTCTGCCCATTTGGTTACACAACACATTAAATGGATGGAAATCAGAGTTCGTCACCGCAGTTCGGTTAATTTTTAATACCCATTAAATAACCGATTCAACCAACGTTCAATTAGACAGCAGGGGGAAGGGGGTGGAGCACCCTTTCACGCTGGACCGCAGCCCTGCATCGCAACCCACTTGCTTGTGTAACTTGGAAACTCAATTAGGCTTGCTCTATGGCAACTGTCCTCTTGGAATAATCCAGACTGAAAGGCTCTAAGCCAGGGAGACGTGATCCTGCAGGGGTGGGGTAGTGACCACAAGTGTTTGCAGGGATTTAAAAGCAACAGAACGCGTTCTGTCACGGACGGCTTCCCCCAGGAGGTTTCCTTAAATGAAAACAACGTGACATATTACGCGTATTCCTGTAACAATCGATTAGTTGTACACTGGCATTACAAATATTTATACAATTATCAAAGACCATCCTTAAGCGACTATTAGAATCGGTTATTAATGAAGAAAAATTGGCTCCAACGCCGGGGATCGACCCCGGGACCCCCAATTCTACGCATGGGGTGCTCTAACCATTGAACTACGCCGAGGCTCAATCCACAACACCAAATCGAAATTTTTTCCTTTAGTTGCCTACTTTCCCTTAGTGGCTTTACTTCATATTCGACATATATACACACACACATGCACGCACACACACACACACACACGTATTAAGTCGTCACACAAGGAGCACACTCTTTTGAGCAAGTTGGTGGCCGAGACTCCACAGTATATATGCACTGTTGGGCGATTAATCTATGTAAAGATTAATCTTTTGGTCCATGAATGCGTTCTTGTGTGATGACTTTACATACTTACTTACTGGCTTTTAAGGAACCCGGAGGTTCATTGCCGCCCTCACATAAGCCCACCATTGGTCCTTATCCTGAGCAAGATTAATCCAGTCTCTATCATCATATCCCATCCCCCTCAAATCCATTTTAATATTATCTTCCCATCTACGTCTCGGCCTCCCCAAAGGTCTCTTTTCCTCCTACCTCCCAACTAACATTCTATATGCATTTCTGGATTCGCCCATACGTGCTACATGCCCTGCCCATCTCAAACGTCTCGATTTAATGTTCCTAATTATGTCAGGTGAAGAATGCAATGCGTGCAGCTCTGCGTTGTGTAACGTTCTCCATTCTCCTGTAACCTCATCCCTCTTAAACCCAAATATTTTCCTAAGAACCATATTCTCAAACACCCTTAATCTCTGTTACTCTTTCAAAGTGAGAGTCCAAGTTTCACAACCATACAGAACAACCGGTAATATAACTGTTTTATAAATTCTAACTTTCAAATGTTTTGACAGCAGACTAGATGACAAAAGCTTCTCAACCGAATAATAACACGCATTTCCCATATTTGTTCTGTGTTTAATTTCCTCCCGAGTGTCATTTATATTTGTTACTGTTGATCCAAGATATTTGAATTTTTTCACCACTTCGAAGGATAAATCTCCAATTTTTATATTTCCATTTCGTACAATATTCTGGCCACGAGACATAATCATATACTTAGTCTTTTCGGGATTTACTTCCAACCCTATTGCTTTACTTGCTTCAAGTAGAATTTCCGCGTTTTCCCTAATCGTTTGTCGAGTTTCTCCTAACATATTCACGTCATCCGCATAGACAACAAGCTAATGTAACCCGTTCAATTCCAAACCCTCTGTGTTATGATGACTTTACTGCTGGCCGTCCACTGGAACCGAATTCGGCCGAATAACAACTCGGCCGTTTACGGTCGTACACGGCCGAATGATCCCACAACAAAAGAATGCATTGGCGCGCGTCCATTACACTCGCCCTATTCGGCCGTTTGCGGCCGAAGACAGCCGAATGCCAGTTCGATCTAATTCAGATGGGATTTTACGGTCTCATTCGGCCGAACAGGGCAACACATGGTGACTGTTTCCATAAATTTCACCATGCATACAGAAAAATTAATTAGTTCTTTTTTTTTTTCGTTAAACAAGTGAAAAAAAAATTAGGGCTTAACAAATTATTATTCATGTACTACGTCCCTTAAGACCACTGGCAAACGTTTCTCAGGTGGTACAACTTCTCTGAAATTTGACTATTTTGAAATTGATGGACGAATTACATTTAAAATATAGCTATTGAAATGTATCAACATTCATCCGATAGTAATCGAAAAACATAGCACTATCCTCTAGAAGTTTAATGTGTAGGCGTAGATGATCAAACTTACCCAGGCGACACCTTTCTCTAAGCATCGGATATACACTATATTTTCGTCATTTCGCCCTCCGTCTCCTCATAAGGTAGGGATTGTTCAATAATAGTAACATGTCCTCCACATTAATTCTAATAATAATAATAATAATAATAATAATAATAATAATAATAATAATAATAATAATAATAATAATAATAAGCATGAGGAAGTTGTACCAGAACAATGGAAGGAGTCCATAATTTGACCCATTTTTAAGAAGGGGACAAGACTACCTGTAGTAACTTTCGAGGAATATCACTTTTCTTAACGTCGTGCAAAATTTTGTCCAGTATTCTTTTGAGAAAATTAACTCCATATTTAGATGAAATTATTGGGGATCAACAGTGCGGTTTTAGACTAGTAGATCGACTATTGATCAGATTCTTTGTATTCGACAGATATTGGAGAAAATATGGGAATATAAGGCTACAGTACATCAGTTATTCATAGATTTCAAAAAGGAATATGACTCAGTTAGAGAGAAGTTTTATATAACATTCTTATTGAATTTGGTATTCCCAAGAAACTAGTTCGATTAATTAAAATGTGTCTCAGTGAAACTTACAGTAGAGTCCGTATACGCCAGCCATTAGGAAAGTTCCGGATAACAGAGAGGGTTTGGAATTGAACGGGTTACATCAGCTTCTTGTCTATGCGGAAGACGTGAATATGTTAGGAGAAAATCCACAAACGACTAGGGAAAACACGGAAAATTTACTTGAAGCAAATAAACCGATAGATTTGAAAGTAAATCCCGAAAAGACAATGTATATATGTCTCGTGACCAGAATTTTGTACGAAATGGAAATATAAAAATTGGAGATTTATCCTTCGAAGAGGTGGAAAAATTCAAATATCTTGGAGCAACAGTAACAAATATAAATGACACTCGGGAGGTAATTAAACCCAGAATAAATGTGGGAAATGCCTGTTAGTATCCGGTTGAAAAGATTTAGTCATCCAGTCTGCTCTCAAAAAATCTGAAACTTAGAATATATAAGGTAGTGTTATTACCGGTTGTTCTTTATGGTTGTGAAACTTGAACTCTCACTTTGAGAAAGCAACAGAGATTAAGGGTCTTTGAGAATAAGGTTCTTAGGAAAATATTTGGGGCTAAGAGAGATGAAGTTACAGAAGAATGGAGAAAGTTACACAACACAGAACTGCACGCATTGCATTCTTCATCTGACATAATTAGGGACATTAAATCCAGACGTTTGAGATGGGCAGGGCATGTAGCACGTATGGACGAATCCAGAAATGTATATAGTTAGTTGGGAGGGCGGAGTGAAAAATACCTTTGGGGAGGCCGAGACGTAGATGGGAGAATAATATTAAAATGGATTTCAGGGAGGTGGGATATGATGATAGAGACTGGATTAATCTTGCACAGGATAGGGACCGATGGTACGCTTATGTGATAGCGACAATGAACCTGCGCGTTCCTTAAAAGCCATTTGTATGTATGTATGTATGTATGTATGTATGTATGTATGTATGTATGTATGTATGTATGTATGTATGTATGTATGTATGTATGTATGTATGTATGTATATATGTATTAAGTATAAGCATGTAGCACGAGGACATACAACTGGTAATTGACGGCCGAAGCGTCGGCTCCAGCGGACGATCGTTCGGCTCTTCTGCCGGTCATCCGGTATTCGGCCGTATACGGCCTAACAAATATTCGGCCGTTCACGGTGCCAGTGGACGGCTAGGCTACATCATATCCCACCTCCCTCATTTACTTTATCACTTGCTTATTATTACAGCGTTCATTCATTGACTTTCTAATTCAATTATTATTTCATTAATCCATTCATTCATTTACTCATTCACTTGATTAGTTGTTTATTCCATTTTCCATTCATTCATTTATTTACTCAATCAGTTATTTATACTTTTATAGTTCATTTATTCATTCCCTAACTCATCTATTTGCTCCATCAGCTTCACTGCTTACTCACCCACTAATCCATCCCTTAAGTAGCTCATTAATTCAACATGAAAAGTAGAAGAAAGTAACAAAGTCCTTTTCTCCGTATGAAATGAAACCCAGATGAGATAAGTAGTTAGCTACTACGTTCATAATCCGCATGCAGGAACGCACCTGAACTTATTAAATTTCTTAATAACAAATTAAATAAAGGATTCCACTCTGAAGGGAATGCACGAGAGAGAAAACTAGTGTGAGCTTCTTGCAAGTAACTTACATGCTCCTGTATGTCAAGGGATTACCCGTCTTGTAACAAGGCTCCCGATGTTTAATTGGTTTTCCTACTAAAATGCAAGAGGAGTCAGCGAAATGAGGGACATTAAGGCAATTTTGAAAACACACAGCGCGTACAAAGGGTTCTCCTTCAAATGACAGCCAGCGGCACCGCCAAGTTGGCACAGTCTGCATGCAAACCAAATTGCTAATGCAATTTTCTTTAGCTAATTAGCATAATTGGATGTGTTATAGAGTGGTAGCGTTTCCGGTTACCAATGCAGCTGCTCTGACTTACTTCCTTATCATAGGCACTGAGAATGTGTCAGTCTTAGGTTTATTCCTCCTTGTCTTAAGCGTATCGTTGCGTCACGCTGACCACATGACGAGGAAATTTCGCTACCTGCGAATATCTTGAGTTGGTTTAAATTCTCTGTGTTAGTGTGCTCCGGTTAGTCTGCTACAAAGATTGCTTTTTCAATTTTTCCGAGAGAAGTTTATGATCTTATGCATCAATTCCTCCGCAGTTAAAACTTTAACGTAAGCTTAAATTGCGACTATTAAAGATTTTATTAATTTGTCCTACAGAATAATATCTGTAATATTGTCAATATTAGGCCTAGAGATATTATTCTGTAGGACAAATTAATAAAATCTTTAATATAATCTCATAGCTAGCAGTGCATATTTCTGTACAGATTACTGTGCACTTAACTGCGGAATCCCGGCCAAACAGTCACTCAATTGAGTGCGCCCGTTGTATAATGGCAGTTGACTTTGACATTAAACGTCAACGTATATGCCTAATTTGGAGTCAGGCCACAAAGGGAAACATCGAAGGAGGAGAGTTCGGTCCGGTGCCGCGGATTGAATCCGGCGTAGCTCAGTGGTCAGAGCGCTTGGTACGTAAAATAAGGATCCGGGTTCGATCCCCGGCGCCGGAACGAATTTTTCTCCTCAAATATTAAATTGCGACGTTAAAAACAAAAAGCAGCGTCATGAAATAACATATTATATAGGCTAACTTATTCAATGTAAATTTTACGCACGTTGTAAATAACACGTTTATAGTTTACAGTTCTAAAATATCAGAGGCCTATGAATAAAATCATTCACTATGCACCTAAATAACATGATAAATGTTCGTGTTCTAGAGTGCACACAAAAGTTTCATTGCTTTGGCTTGGTTAGGCTTTTCTAGGGCTGGATCCGAAACTACTGTTTGCACTTAGACTTGTTTCGGGCCATTGTGCGCCTTATACACGGTAATTCACGAGGATTCACCGTCCCTTACGGAGCTGATTTCCGAAAACATTCTGAGCAGAAAATGTTATATAAACATGTGTCGTAATCTCAATATTTTCAGAGTTACACCAATTTGAAGTTGTTTGTAAAATATAATCATTCTTTACTTTTAAGGGTAAAAGAATATTACAGATAAAGAATGAACTATTCAGGAGTATCATTTCTTTAATTAGCTATATTCTGAAGCTAAAAATGTGTTGTGAATTCCATAGTTGCTTCGTACAGAATTTTTTCTTCGATTTTTAACTACAAAATTACCTTTTTTTTTTTTTACACATTTATCACAACAATTGTTATAAACCACGCCACTTTTGTAAATTCTTCAAAACTGTACATTAGGATGCACAATTAAACTGTAAAGAATCAAGTTTCTAAAGTCGTATGATTTGTAAAAATTTTTGTGATAAGTGCGTAAGAATTATGTAATTTTTAGTTAAAAATTGAAAAAACAAAATCTGTACAAAGCAATTAACAACACATGTTTAGCTTCAGAACACTAACCAATTAAAGAAATGATACTTCCGAATAGTTCAATCTCTATTAATTGTAGTATTATTTTACCATTAAACTAAAGAAAAAAAGTATTTTACTGACAACTTCAAATTATATAGAGTGTTTAAAAAATACGGGGCATAATTTCAGGTATGTATTTCCCACATGTAGACAATCAAAATAGTTCATTACTACATGTGTCCGGAAATGCTTCATTTCCGAGTTATGGCCTTCACAACATTGAAATTCACCGGAACGTTTTTCTTTCCGCTGTAGACAATCAAAATAGTTCATTACTACATGTGTCCGGAAATGCTTCATTTCCGAGTTATGGCCTTCACAACATTGAAATTCACCGGAACGTTTTTCTTTCCGCTGGTCGTTGTCATTACAGAAGATGTTCAAAATGTCCACCTCCTGCTTGAATACAGACCTCACATCGATGTCTCATTGACCTGCGAACACGATCCCAAACTCCAGGAGTATTGCGTATGTCCTCAGAACATGCCACAATTCGATTCCGAAGGGATTCCAAATCAGGCACCGGAGACGAATAAATCAACGATTTTAAATGGCCCCACAAGTAGAAATCGAGAGGGTTCAGATCAGGTGAGCGTGGAGGCCAAGCAATTGGGCCACCTCTACCTATCCATCGATCAGGAAACCTTCGATCCAAGTACCGGCGAGCCGTACGACTGAAGTGTGCAGGAGCGCCATCATGCAAGAAGTGAATGTGTTGACGATTGATCAGTGGAGTGTCTTCTAAAACATGAGGTATGGTGTTTTCCAGGAAGTTTGTGTACGCCTGCCTCGTAAGTCTGTTTACAAATACATGGGGTCCAACTAATCGATCACCAATGATACCGGCCACATGTTGAGGGAGAACCGCACCTGGTGATGAGATGGAACAGTTGCACGTGGGTTTTCATACGCCCATACATGCTGATTGTGGAAATTTGTTATGCCGTCTCGAGTGAACTGTGCTTCATCTGTAAATAATACTAAGGCAGGAAAGTTCGGATTTACACCACACTGCTGCAAGAACCACTGACAGAACCTAACTCGTGCAGGGTAATCTGCTGGTGACAGGGCCTGTACACGTTGCAAATGATAAGGATACAATTGATACTCTTTCAACAGTCTCCAGACAGTCGTATGAAGAACATTGACTTGCAACGCTACCCTTCGTGTGCTGATAGAAGGAGTCATGTTCACAGCCTCCAGAATCTCCTCCTGTACTTCTGGAGCTGTAGATCTTGGTCGTCTCCTTCCCAAACCAGGAGAGTTAAATTTTCCATACTCGCACAGACGGTAATGGAGACGTACAAATGTCTTCCGATCTGGACATTGTCGCTGTGGGTACCTCTCCTGGTACAAACGACGAGCCAGCGCAGCATTGCCGTCCGCCTTACCGTACATGAAGTGTATCTCTGCCAGCTCTTGATTTGAATACATGTCGCACAGTCTAACGCCTACACAACACTGAATGTAACCTTCGCCTCGGAATGAACTGTCAGAGTGCCCTCTTAATGTCTCCTTTGACGGCAACGACCTGCGGAAAGAAAAACGTTCCGGTGAATTTCAATGTTGTGAAGGCCATAACTCGGAAATAAAGCATTTCCGTAATGAACTATTTTGATTGTCTACATGTGGGAAATACATACCTGAAATTATGTCCCATATTTTTGAAACACCTGTATAGTGGAACTCTGAAAATACTGAGATTAGTACACATGTTATATGATATTTTTTGCTCAGAATGTCTTCTAGTGTGAAGCACGCTTCACATTTCGGTTAACAGTATTCAACCATCCATTACTTAAAGAGACTTGTTAATAATTGAACTAATAAAATACCCTTCAACCATAAAAGTTCAAAAAACATTATGTAATTTTTTTTTTTTGAAACTGAGAACTCTAATCTAAAGGTGTTTATTATATGTGTATTGAAAAAAAAAATTTATAAAATATAATGGGATAATAGTACATTATTCAACGAGCCTATAATGAAGGTAATTAAGAAGCGAGTATGGATATTTTTGAAACTCGCTTGCGCTCGTTTCATAATTTTTATACGAGCTTCTTAATTACCATTATAGGCGAGTTTCATACGACTTTTTATGCTCGACCATACTTCTAACTTGATAATATTAATTTTCTTTGTATCTGACCTTGGCCAATGTCCCGTATGTTGTGAGATGTGCGCAGACGCGAAAGTATTGATTTTTTCCGAGGAACAGATGTTCACATTGACCTTACTAGGCCATAAGAATCTACAGAGATAACATTAAAATTAAATTAGACATTGAAAAACGAGATGACAAATTGAATTTATTTGAATATTATTTACAATTAACACTAATTATTGTAGTAACAGAACATAACCTTCTGCGACAGTATTGGATTTCCAGCCTCCGTGACTTTTCGCTAATTCTCTTTCGATTGCATGTCCGAAAATAATCGATACTTGCGGTTTTATAACGGTAGAAAGCTGACCTGCCATTGGCTGAACAGTTGTAACCTGAGTCGTCATTGGCTGAAAGAACTGACCTTTAATGAGTAGGTGTACTTTAATGACATACATTAAAGGTCTGCTACCAGGTGTATAATTACTACATTTCGGCATGGTCGACCATAAAAATTATTATGTACTAGCCGTACCCGTGCGCTCCGCTGCACCCATTAGAAATAAATATAAAGTAATTAAATAATTAAAATAGGACATTTGATCCAGGAAACATTCGTGTTTGATAGAAGGATAAATCGTTTAATATCTTACTTAATTTAAATTGTATTTAAAATATTAAAATGCGATCATTTTGATGCAGAGACCACTCATTTGGTGCAATGACAATTCCTTTAACATGTTTCTTAATTGTTATTACCAATTATTTTTGGAAAAGCGAAAATTAACAGGAAAATTTTGGCTACAGATTTATTATTATATTATATTATATTATATTATATTATATTATATTATATTATATTATATTATATTATATTATGTAAAAAGTGTGTTGATAACGGATGTACTCGAATTAGAAAGTTTTTAATTTGTTGTGGGAGCTCTTGAATCTCAGGAGGAACAACTTTTACAACAGCGCAACATAATCTGCTTGGCTCATTACCCAATTTTTTTGCATTGCATTTATTGCATATATATTTTATGTATTTTAACACGATTCAATTGAGCATAGTTAAAATTTGAATTATAAAATAATGGATTGCTAAGCTAACGTACTATTACTGCATACTAAATCAATACACTCTCGTTGTTCATTAATTCTCTGAGATAAAAATGAATATGTTCATAAACATTATTTTAAGAAATACAGGAAATGAATATACAGAATAACCTATCAAGTTTTCTGTGCATAAGAAGCTATTTTAATCTTACCTGTCCTCAATTCACTCACAAGTTACTGTAATAACATTATAGCATTATGTCCATCCAGAGAAACTACACTTTCCAATGATGAAATAATAATTAATTATACAAATCTGTTAATTTAGCTTCCGATATTACTTCATACAAACACAGAAATATTCTCTGTAGGCTATCTTTCAGAGCTTTCGATTGTTGCTGTCCAAGGCCCCTTATAGACGAAGTCATTTGTTCAGTTATTTTAATTTTAAAACTCATTTAACTCATTAAATATCAGTCCTATCAAAATTTTTCAAGGAATAAAACTTATCGCAAATTATTTTTAAAGTAACTTTTGTTATGTAATATTTTTCACAAAAATCAATAATAAGTGAGATATTTCGATTTATTTAATTCAGGCCCCCTTATAACCCCCCTTTTAAATAATGTATTTTGAATGCCATATAGCCTAAAATCTAAGTTACAACGAACTTAATTTATATTCCAATTTTCATCGAAATCCGTTCAGCCATTATCGCGTGAAAAGGTAACAAACATACAGATAGATAGACAGACAGGCAGGCAGACAGACAGACAGACATACAAACAAAAATTTCAAAAAAGCGATTTTCGGTTTCAGGGTAGTTAATTATATATGTTAGGACCAATTATTTTTGGAAAATCGAAAATTACCAGAAAAATTTCGGCTACAGATTTATTATTAGTATAGATAATAATTATGTCTGGGAAATGTAAGCTCAAAGGAAGAATAATTATTATGCTAAGGACTATCCTTTAAAAGAACTGTTATTGAACACCTAACACTCTGTATGCAGAGATCCGGTACTTAACATAGCCTATCTCAATGCAAGAGGTAATCACCATATAATGCAATATGTTCAAAAAAAACTATTAACAAATGAAATCCGTGAGCGTGGAAGGGATATGATAGCCAAAGCTGCATCACATGTTGGGGATTAATGTACAACGGTATTGCGGAATTACTACCGATTTTCCATTGTCCTGCTCGTACCAAAATATTGATATTCATTGATTATTGGCCCGTGTTTTCCTCCATTATCGAACTAGCAGAGCAGTCAACCAAACAGTATGTTAGTGAAAACGAGAATCTCGTAAACAGCAAACTCTAAATCCGCTTTGATATAGTAATGTAACTATTTCATGCAGTAGTTAGTTAAGGGTCCCTTGTAAGTGGCATATTGTCTTGCATTTACTATTTACCGCAGTTAACTTACACCCAGAGGTAGTCTTAAATAAAATAGTACCAGGGCGCTTCGCGAAAGCATTATTATTATTATTATTATTATTATTATTATTGGCTAAATTGGAGAATATTCAAATAAAATTTATTTCCTTGTGTTCTTATAGATTTTTACCAAATTCCGGTTATAAATGTGAGATTAATTGCAAACATTTCAATTTATTTCTTTATTTATTATTTTGCTAATAATTGTAACATAAAATATAATATATACAGAAAAACTTTAGCTCGCCCCTGAAAGAGTAGAACTCGTGCTCAGGGGCGGATTCCTGAATTGAAATTAATAATTATACAATACAATTTGTCTTATGTCTACTATGCAATTATATTATATAAATTTAAATTTACAATTTTTCAATTTTTATAAAATCCATACATAACTTTTTAAATTTAATACTAGAACTATTAGAATTGACAAGATTAGGATATTTAAATATAAATTTGTTATATATTCTTGGGCCTAAATTACTACTATGATTAAATACTGTAACAGTGTTGCATTGCGGTAGTTTATTGATTATTTATTTTTTGTAAAGTCATTAAGGGTGATATTGATTGTGAATCATTCATAAGCAATATCAGTCTTCGTATTCCTGCTAAGAGTTTAAGATTTCGTAAATTTTTTTATAATAGGAATTCTAAATCTCTCTCTCCGGTCTGCAGATGTATTAAATATGCTAATTTGCATGGATTGAACTTGGATCCATTTAATGTGTAGTATATACCTTTTTAGTTTTTATGTCAGTTTTATTAATTTATGCCATTTGTTTAGATATGTATCATAATATTCTCGTCATTTGCATATCTTTGTAATACTACTTATATGATTCCAGTCTTCATTTATATGATTTCATTAATTCATTTGTAATTCATTCTTTTAATTGCCATTATTTTAATTATCTCATTGTACTAATTTTAATAATTATTTGTATGCACTGTCTTTTGTTATCTACAAATTTTGTCATTATTGTTTATTTGTATTTGTCTGTAATATTAATAATTATTTGTATGCACTTTTTGTTATTCCTTGTACACTGTAAATCTTGTGATAACTTTTATCTTGTGCTGAACTATTATTGGCCCCCTGGCTGTTGTACAGCACAATAAATATTAGTAAATAAATAAATAAATTATTAAAAATTATTATTATTATTATTATTATTATTATTATTATTATTATTATTATTATTATTATCCGAGTAAAAACCCGACAAGACGCTCTTCAAGAAACCGCGTATTTACAGTGACTTCGTATTGGAGGGTAGACCTATTGTAATTTTGACTTAAAGATATGCAGTATCAATTATCATTTCCTTATTGAACTGCATTATTCATGTACAGTAGTATAGTACTGTCCAATCACGTAATACGTCAAAGAACGGTATGTAGCTTAATCTTTGGGGCGGGGGACTTTATAATTTTATTGTTTTCCTAGTATGTGAACTTTTAAAATAATCACATTTTCAATATGATTTCAATATGAATTTACGTTTACCGCTGTGGAGTAACGGTTAGCATGCCTGACAGTGAAACGAGCGGGTCCGGGTTCAAATCCCGGTTGGAACAAATTATTTTTTTTTTATTTTAGTAGGTTATTTTACGATCCTTTATCAACATCTTAGGTTATTTAGCATTTGAATGAGATGAAGGTGATGATGCCGGTGAAATGGGTCCGGGGTCCAGCACCGAAAGTTACCCAGCATTTGCTCCGGTGTTATGGAGCTCCGCAAATATATATTCAAATTCCGCAAATATGCTTCGGGGTCACAATAACAACTATCCTCTAGCGTCTTCCCCTCCTCTACTGCGATAGCTCGGGTACTATTTTCCGTGTGCGCGCGCAGCACTGATTATTCTGCGCGAAGTTATGACACACTCACTCCTCCACAGCTGGCGCACTGTTCATTTCGTACGTACCTCGGCTTGCAGCAACTACAAGCAACAAGATTAAAATGTACAAAGAGGGAAGGAACTAACTGTAGTTGATGGATATAAATACAGAAAGTATTACACGAACAAAGAAGAATAGAAATGGAGGTTCATAGTGAAAATGTGTAATGCCAAAATAGTGACAACTGTTCTTTTAAATACAGGAGGAACCCACAACCATAAAAAGATGTAACTGTACGCCGTCAGATGATTACAAATGTCGGAAACGCAAAGCCAGTGAAGAAGACTTGTTCGACAGACCTTCAAAATTAATCAGGAGAGAAATCTGCTCAGCCCCACAAGAAATAAGCGAGAAAATAACGACCAGGGATATAAACCTAACAAGAAGGAACTTATACACGCAAAGAAGAAAACTTAATCCAATACTACCTAAAACTAGCAAGGGGTTCATGAAGCTCTACAAGTAGGCTAGTCAACACAGAAAGCAAAAACGGCGAAGATTGCTTTTAACATTAGTAAGCAATTTTTAAACCGCCAGCATTGATCGATATAAAGGCATATGCTGCTAATCCTAAGTCTAGGACAGAGTACACATTATTGACATCACTAATTTGTTTACTCTGAGTGTGAAAGGAATTTGCTTAGTATTGATGTGAAAGATTGGGGGTAACTGATGAGGGGAGATTATTGCGCACTTTGATACAAGGTTGGCGAGAGTCTTTTTTTGTTGCGGATCTTGGTTTAAATTTTTGTTGCAGAGTTTGATGTTGCCCATTTGCTCATATTGGATTGGGGAAAAAACCTCAACCAGGTAACTTTTCCCGGCCGGGAATCGAACCCGGGTCACCTGGTTTCGCGGCCAGACGCGCTAACCGTTATTCCACAGTGTGGGCTGGAACAAATTATCTGGTTGAGGTTTTTTTTTCGGAGTCTTTCCTCAACCCAAAAAGAATAAATGGTGGGTAACTTTCGGCGCTGAACCCTGGACTCATTTCGATTGCATGATCACCTTCATATCATTCAGACGCTAGGTAATCACAACAGTTGATAAAGTGTAGTAAAATAACCCACTGAAAAAAAAATGAATTTACACTAAATGACATATCGATAACAAAACAGAAGACATAATCCACTATTACTTAAGTGTACCGTTAACCAAACGGCAGTTTTGAACGCCAAAAAACTCACTTCAAATTCCAACGAATCCAAGTGGAGTTTTATGATTGCCAAAGACAACGCTTCGTGAAAATTTTCTCGGGTTACTCCTCCGTTTTCTCTGTCAGCATTTTACCACTTCTTCATTAAAGATCATAATCCTGGTGTAATGACGTACTTTCTTTGATGCATCACAAGCAACATTCGTGACGCCTAAGCGATCTACGCTTCTCCAGCAAGCGCGTTATATGAAAGAGGATCGCTTGATGTGAATAAATAATTGTTGACGATCAAAGTATCCGTTGTTGGATAAAGATATTTTTACGTTATCAAGGATGCAGAAATAGTCTTTCTGCATTAACACAATATTTCATTTATGCTTCAAATATGAAAAGGTAGAGAGACTGGCATACAAAACTCTTGCGTTGTTTCAATAGAGGCAGGCAGACAAAGATAGAATACGTAGGTGGCAAGATATTACAATGGCTATAGAGTTGCAAACCCGCGTAGAGCAGGAAAATGATTTGTTCCATTACATGAGCGATCAACTTGGGTTGAAGGACTTTCACGAAGCTGCAGAGTGAATATCGGGAGTCGGCTATGGAGTTTAATCGAATGGAACGGCAAATAAATTCACTGCTGCAATCAGCAGTGAAAAAGATGAATCGGGAAACAGCAAGTTGGCGCTGATGAAGTGGAGCGTTTTCGAGACCATGATCCAATTCTGAGTGCACTGCAAAGCGAGAAATCTGTCTGGACGTGCAGGGAGGCCACTCATAATTGGTAACACGAGTTCAGTCGCTCACCTCTTTTTTTTTGAAGCGTACATGTACACCTACAGTAACTTTAAACTTTATGCAAGTATATTATAGCTGGTACGTTTACCATGGGATCAATTTTGTACATTAACTGTATTCATAATATTAAATTTCCAAATCCATTCCACTGCATTTAATTTAACTATAATCACTCTATTTCGTTTTATTATGGATTACTCTATTCGTTTACTTCAAATCTTATCCCACTTCAATGTAATCTCATCTGATCCAACATATTATAGTGTCTTCGGTTTCAATATATTATATTCCATTTCGTTCTACTCAACTAGGATGCAATCTATTCCAGTCAATTTCGTTCTATTCCATTTCATTCAATCCTGCTCTATTTTGTTTTGATTTGTTCCAGTCTGTTTTGTTTCATTCCATTCCAGGCCATTACGTTCCAATCTAGTCTATGACAGCCTTGAACAGTATCCTGCCTCAAGAGTTCCAGCACTGTTTTCAGCAATGGCAAAAGCGTTGGGACAAGAGAAACCGGAGTACATGGAGAAAATCCGTGTTGCCTGCACCACGATTGACCAGTACAAATTATACATTCAGTTTGAATGACCGTGATTTGAACCCGAAACCCCTGGCTGTTAAACAACACAGTGAACTGAAGACAATAGTTCCATTTAAAAGGAATAAACTTTGGTTCATTAGCTGCATATATCTCAAAATATGATGGTTGATGAAGACATTTCTGTGTTCTGCTGATCTGACGGTTGGAGAATTCACTTCTCTGGCGAAGATATCTGCATGGTAGATAATAAGATGATAGTAAGAATAATGGCCAGCAATGTCGAATTTTTATGTGGAATATAGGTGAGTTTTGTGTGAAACTCTCCCTTTCAGAAACGGAGTTCTTTCATTTGTAGTAAATGTACGATAGGGACTTTCAGCTTGTGAAGAAAGTCACCCTATGATCTTATATCGATCTTAAACTTCCATTTTCTACGACTAGATTTTCACAAAAAAACTCGAAGCTAGTGGGAAATATAGTGCCTAGAAGACATAGGACGAGGAACAAAAAATGCAGCGTACGCAATTCAAGTCTGGAAAACTTAATAAATTAGCGTCGCTGATCGCTTCTTCCTTAATGTCTTTCTTTTTGCGACACAATGCTGTGTTTGAGGACGCTTTCATGGAATCTAATTGTTTTTCAAATACCACAGTGACGTATTTTTTCCTTGCGAATCTGAACTTTTAACGAAACTTGTAGATGATTAATATCCGCTTTCATTGTTCTGATTTCTACCAAATGAATCACCGTGTGAAAAAGTGCTCGTTCCCCGGACAGAGGCCCTTGTTTCCTCTTCAAAGGAAGTTGAATTGAACGAGATGGTCGTTAGGAAATGGAAATCCCCTTTACCCTTACAGAGGTCGGTTCCTCAACCTCCCACTTCACAGTACATTGTTATTCAGCTCGAGATAATTTGTGAATGGGATTCGGTAACAAATTCAAGAGATAAGGCTATGCCATTACATTATAAAATCGTCAATTAATTATTATGTAATTACTCGTATATTAGAAATCCTTCTTTTTGAAGATAAAATTTCCATCATTATATTGTAAATATAATTATTCTACTGCATAAAAACTTGAGCAGCTAGAGCGAAATAGAGAAATTTGACCAAATTATGCTTTTCCGTAAAATATATAATTTCATAGTATGTGGTACTCTCTACAAAATGGTTCACGAATCATTTAAAAGTAGAAGAGAGAGAGAGAGAGAGAGAGAGAGAGAGAGAGAGAGAGAGAGAGAGAGAAACTCATCCGGCCTTAATTAAGGATGACCACGATGATCCGGAAATGAATAGCAAACAAATACAATTAATTAAACATGAATATTGTTATAAAAATAAAGTGTAATAATTACGCACCATTGATTATCAATTATAAAACAAAATCTTAGAAGATGACTATAAAATATGCTGATATTCTTTGCTGAGTTATAACCACTCGCAATTTCATGTTGCAGAAAAATTGACCCTTTTCACAGAATGTATGAAGAGAATCATGTCGACAACAAAGAGTGTTTTAATTTATTCTTAGCATTGTTTGACTTCAGTTCTGAGGTTTCGTCTATCAGTATGCGTAGGGTTAATGTTTCTGCACAAAGATCATGAATAAATCATTGATTCTAGTTTTAGTGAACTGAATGCATCAATTAGAATAAGAAAATTGATAGCGGAAAACGGAGGATGAGATATAAAATGTTCTGGAAGAAGACTATTGTGAATTAAGAAAAGACAGTGGTAAGTCACATGCGACCAACTCTGTTAAAGAAATTACACATAAAGCATTCAGATCCTTCAGCGAGTGTTACACGAAAGCTTGTCTTAAAAGACTCCATCTGTACCACAATAAAGTAGTTTCAATTCACTTTGGAAAACTGCAGATGATAACATCGAAGACAATGTGTTGGTACCATCTAAACCAAAACGAAAAGTGACTGACAGTAAAGAAGAAGGAAACGTGTTTTTAATATGAACGTGTCCGTATCCGCGTCAATGGAATTCCTTGTCACAAAGTATTAGGGGCTGCAAACAACAAACACCTTTAAGAACAGCTTAAAAGATAACCTTATTAGCATTTCACTCCAATCATACTGATTTAAACTATCACTGACTACACTGTTACTTTTTTCTTTAGACATCATCCTGATTGTGCTGTATTTTCAAAATTTTCTCATAATAATTTCTTTTTATTATCTAATATAATTTGAAATATATTAACATTCTATGTATTTTAGTTTAATTCTGCTACACAGTTTATTTCAGTGTTTAATTAATAGTTCATAGTATTTTGTTGTTTAATTCGTAAATAACTCTTGTATATACATGTAACTCTCATCTAAATCAAATTGTTGAATCTTTGTAAGCTCATGCATATGTATATACACTTTTTGCTGGCTGAGTGGAAGAGAAGGCCTTCCGGCCTTAACTCTGCCAGCTAAAATAAATAATCATTATTATTATTATTATTATTATTATTATTATTATTATTATTATTATTATTATTATTATTATTATACAAGATTTATTTTCATGGACTAGTTACTCATATAAGATAAAAGAAAATATTAGTGCTTTAGTTAATACAAAACAAACCATTAATATAATGATATTTCAACATTGTTTTTTACTCCATGGAAGAAGGACAATTTTTTTTAATGTCAAATTTATATGAGTATCTTATATTATTTTACACATCAAAGTCCTTTAGCATGTAAAGCTTTCATTTAAAAACATTTGGAGAAATACACTGTAATAATTAAAATATTATAAACTTCGAAACAAACAGAAATTTCTTAATTTAAATATTTAAAATGAAATTTACTGAAACTACCATAATGAAAAATTTCCCTTTTTTCCCACCCACCTTCTCATTATTACTAGATCTATATAATTATGGAACTGTATAGTGTCAAAAATTCGTACAAAAACTTGGAGGGCGCGGAGTACTGGAAGAGTATAGAAACTACAGAGAAAAAAGTGATCTAGGTACCGGTATCGTAGTTTTTAAATATCAAACTGAACAATCGGGTATATTTGCACTTGCCTCCAGCTACCTTGATCTTAATTTGCAGTATCCGTCGATGCATAGGCCTAATGATTCATGGTGCGTGCTGTGACAAAAAAGAAATATCGAGAACATTGAAAGAAGCAAGATTGTTGACAACTAATTATTTTTTTAACGTGTACGCCTCCATTTATGTGCTTTACAGTATGTCATGTTACACAGAGTGACAAATTCTGTACCAGCGAGCAGTATCAATACCGAACGTTTCATACTTTTCTGCGTACAAATTACGTCGGGGCATTTGTTAGGTCTACTGATCAATAGGATGATTAGATTATTTGCCAATAACATGACCTCTACGCTTTATGCTTCAGTAAGTAATGACTGCCAGTATAATGCTCAAATCACTGCAAGTGACATCAGTTTGGTGCCTGTATAAATTTATAAAACTTTGAGACATAGAACATTGCCCTTTTTAAATTATTCGTCTCAGTTTTCTAGGCTAAACATGTCCTAGAAGCTTTTCGGCCGAATATTGTGATGGGCCTATACTGAATGGAAAGAAAATAAACCAATAAATGAATTATTCTAACGTTAGATAACGAATCTACAAAGTCAGCTGATCATTTAGGGTGCTATTCATAGACATTTCGCTAGCCCGGACTACGAGCGTGCTAAACAGGATTCATATCATATCGCTAACACTGATTTATGAATACGAAAAACGTTAGTTCGCTGATCATCTACCGGAAGCCCGCGCTAAGAATGTCTATGAATACGGCCCTAAATTTGTAAGTATTGCTGGAATAACATTTAACGAACTATTCGATATCGTTCCATTAACCATTTAACTACATATGAGCCGTTAAGAGCAGAAGTGGTGTATGTCAAAATCGAGTAATGAGGTTTGAAGTAAAAATTCTGTAAAATACAGCGCAAAGTAGCAATTAATATGTCCTTCGTGCTATCCACTGACTACTAATAGTTTAAATAAATTTAATATTAATTGCTACTTTGCGCTGTATTTTACAGAATATTTACTTTAAACCTCATTACCCAATTTTGACTTACACCACTTCTGCTCTGAACGGATGATTTCCAGCAAGCCAATGTCGCCGTTTCTACTCACTTACTTAACTTACACGAGAGATGGCAACATTATAATTCCAAATTTAATGTAAATATCCATAAACTGATCCTTACATAGCATAAACTCATATGAAATAAATACTGTAGTACTTAGATTAGATCTGGACAATTCTGTAGTTTAGCCCTTTAGCCATGAAAAATAGCTAATGCGCATGTAGTTATCAGTTTCGCCATCAGATGTCTGTACTGTTTGCCGCTTTCTGATCGTCTATAATAAGAAGCGAGTAACCTCTGTCTAATTTGTTTCGTAAATATACAATTTCCATATGTATGACGAGGATACTGTAATTCGTTTTATCACATCCTGCTCAAATGCTAATTTGTTTCCCAACTTTCCTTGAAATATAAGAAATCCAAGTTTAATTTTTTATTTTCGGAAGTGACAGCTCATTTACGGCTGAGTGACGGACCATTAATTCCTTAGAGAAGATCAATATCAGACCTATATAACAGAAAATTCTTTAGCGAACCTTTTGGTAACATTACTGGACTTCTTTGGAACTCTATATTAGTACTTACTTATACAACCGTTAAAGCCTTGGTTTTTCTGAACCAATGCATGCGACGTGTGAGGTGCGAGGTCCGCCTCGCACAAATCCGGACTACACGAGAGATAGTGAGTGGCTTCTATAACTGCGAGGCGCTCAGACCTCGCATCTCGCAGTTATGGAAACCACTGACTATCTCTCGTGTAGTCCGGATTTGTGCGTGGCTGGCCTCGCACCTCGCATCTCGCATGCGTCGGTTCAGAGAAACCAAGACTTAAGTTATACAGTATATTCATTCAATCCGAATATAACAAGTTTAACATACTGTATTTATAAATCCTAAACAATCTTACATGTAAAATTTTCGTTAATTTTATCACTGAAATTCACAGGATTTATCTTCTTTTAAAGGAGCACTTAACATCGATAAAAGAATTAGTGATGGCAAACATTTAAAGTATTAACTCTGGTTTGGATTGAATAGCATCAGAAATGGAGGTAAGTCTTGCAGGACTAATCTAGTGGAGAAAGGATGAAAATTATATATCAAAATTCAATTGATTTAGACAACACCAGTCCTGAACGAACCTTAAAAGGGGACGATGGAAGTTCTAGTGTAACATTTATTGCCAACATACTTAATCGATGAATATGTATGCTGTAAGAATTTGAGATTAGCATCACTATTTGTTTGGTCGAGGGACTATGTCATTACGCAGCTAAAAGTTTTCCATATCTGGTTCTATTATTACAGTCACATACACACTTTCATAAATTACAAATTTTTACCATGCGTCTCCGTTGAACTGGAAAAACATCTGTACTTGCTGTATATCTTAATTGGATTCTCAGTAGCGCATGAGAAATCGTGGCTTCATCTGGCGATCAAAGAGTGAAGCTGAAAATATTATGAAAACAATAGATAGCAAGAGTTGTACTCACAACGTGATGTTTTCATTCCAGACGGGATTCAGAGAAGAGCGGATCGTTTTGGTTTTCTTCTTCACGTTGTCCGAGTCCGGAATCAACTTCAGCTTCACGTACGGATCTGAGGAACCATTCGGATCCATAGGGATG
Organism: Periplaneta americana; assembly: GCF_040183065.1. Lineage (NCBI taxonomy): Eukaryota > Metazoa > Arthropoda > Insecta > Blattodea > Blattidae > Periplaneta > Periplaneta americana. The sequence continues at coordinate 68,952,250 of NC_091124.1, read as the reverse complement.
AGGTTCCGACCTTGGCGAACTGTAAGAACAGAAACAAACATATCTTTCAGCAGAACGGCAACGAAAACATTCGCGAGTCACCTGGAACAAAATCTGTTCTCGTTATTTACACTCAAAGTTTCAAGTAAATAATCTGAGAAGTCAAATGGTGGTCCTTTTTTAAACGTTCCTTTGAGAGCAGAGACAGAATTCAGAGATATGAGATGATAATATACAGGGTGTTTCCGGGCTAGTGTTACAAACTGTCAGGGATGATGGGGAAGGGCACATGTATCAATTTGAGATAAGGAACCCTGGTCCGGAAATGACTGAGTCGAAAGTTACAAGCAAAAATAGTTGTGTGGAAATGAAATAATTTTCTTCCTCTGTACACCTTATTTATGTGTATTTATCTGTACATCTTACACATATTGTATTCATCTGACGTTGTTTACGTTGTCTACTTACAGTATTCCATTCAGTGCGCTGTCTGAGTGTGGGGACAAGAAACTACACTAAAACAATGCAGATAGGTAATGTGTAACGGGCATGGTCGGTCCTGATATGCACATCTGTAGACAGCAGTGTATGTGTACAAGTTGCAGTGTCCGTCAATCATTTCTAGTGAAATGCAGGAGTACACGAGAGCGGAATATGCAGACCTGATTTTCGAATACGGATGAGCCAATGGGAACAGCAGACAAGCTCACATATTGTATCGGGGCAAGTACCCACGGGAGACATTCGGCCCATACCATCCTTCCACGACTGTTCCAAAGGTTAAGGGAAAGAGGGCACGTGGTGCGAAATTACAATTCCATTTCCACACAACTATTTTTGCTTATAACTTTTGAATCGGTCATTTCCGGACCAGGGTTCCTTATCTCAAATTGACACATGTGCCCTTCCCCATCATCCCTGAAAGTTTGTAACATCAGCCCAGAAACATCCTGTAGATAGAGAGTAATAAAAATAATGAAACTTACAAAATTTCGGGAAAATATGTTTAAGGGTAACTCTTTCCATTAGATATCTTCAATAGGCCCTATTTACAGGTAATCAAAACACGGTGTCTTGGATGTTTATAATCAGTTATTTAAGTCAGGAGATATACCTTTACAATAAATTGTATAAATTAAGTGTGCTTAAGACATTAAATATCTCTATCTTTCAATTCTAGTATAATGAAATTTGGCAAACTTTTAGTAGCCTACGTTCCGTCTGCTTTATTCTGTATGCTTAATATTTTTAACATATTTTTATTCTTTATTATTGAAGACGTCTGCTGTATTGTTGATATGATAATAATTCGTTATACTTAACACATTGCTAAGTAAAATAACATAGCAACGTCTTTTCCATTTTATTTAACTATAAAGGAAAACTTTTGCAATACAAAAGTGTCAAATAATGGCCTACTTTTGCAACAAAAATAGATAAAATTCTTCACAGATTTAATATACCTAATTGAATTTATAGACTTATTTTCTTCTAATTTTCGCTAAATAACGAACAACGTCGATAAAGCATTGTATACAACTCGTACAAAAGTAGCTTCATTAACTCGTGGGTCTTCAAACACTCCCTCCGGTCGTGATCTAACTTGACCCACTCGGTAATAAAGTTGAAACTTTGTACGTCGTTATACAATATACTATTAATCAACAGTAATTCATTTCCAAAGTTTTAGATGAAAATTCTGCAACCATGCATTTTGCTGATACTCGCCACAAATCCAGAAATGTTTAAATGATTCTACAGTACTTCTTAATAGAACGTACGCATTACATTGAATATGTGGATGGATGGGCAACTCGTGCTCATAAAGTGCTAAAAAAACCTTGAAAGAGAGATAGACAGACGGAGCCAGCCGCAGAAGTTACAAGTTGTTTGTAGTTTCGCTGCAAAAGCAGTTCACTGCCACGGTGCGTTCTGGTGGCTCGTGCATTGGTCGTAATATTTGCTTCATGATTTGAATTTCAGAATGAAGCATGATACAATAATTATAGTAATTTTAGGCAGACTGTACCTAAACACACAGAACAAAATGTTCGAGTCTCGGTCATTGAAAAATTCATTGTGACACTTGTGGCGGACAAGGTCGCAGTTGGGGTTTTTCTTGGGATTCTCCCGTTTCCCTATATTGCGTAGCCCATCTACATCATTCCGTCAATATTTCGCCATTTCGTCATCATTCCATAGCATTCCCCAACGCCGTCTGGCATCGCACGGGGGGTTGGCCTCGGGACGAGTGGGGCTCCCTACGCAGCGTACTTATGTAGTCAGCCAGTATGGGTTTGGGAATGCGCCTAGCTTGAGCGTTAGGGCAACAGATCGTGAAAGGTCGCAGTACTGCGTCATAGTATCTCCACTCCTGAAATTCCATTCCATTTCATGCGAATATTTTGCATGCGTGTGTAGAGATTATGATACGATAATAGGTAACTGCCGCGGGAGGCAAAATAAGTACGTGTATAGGTGAAGGCTTTAAGATATTTCGCTGTTTTTGAATAACCTTATACATTGTTCACACTTATGAACTTGCTAATTTCCTTCAAATTCATCAAATTCAGCTCGAAATTATGGGCAGTAGTTTTCTTCCGGCAACAAGAAGGAGAGAGCAATTGCGAGTACATTAAATGGAAGTACGCAAATTCGAGAAATTCCACAAGATGCTCATAGCAGCTTTGCATCAGTCCTTCATCCCGATTCTTTCCATAATCGCCGACAGCAAGAGGCACTTCAATGAATATTAAGCGGAATTCCTCCCTCTGCTCCCCTCTTTGTGATAAACCGGCTCCATGCCTCAAAAATCGATGAAAGCCGCAATTATTGCCGAGTGTTCTACAGGATTAAAAGCGTTTTATGTGATTGAAGAGTCGACTGTGCACCATCACAAGACGTTCTACTTTCTCCACACGATGTAATATTCATTAACAAAAAGTACGCCCTTCTCTAAATTTCTCCCTAAAATCATCATCATCATCATTATTATTATTATTATTATTATTATTATTATTATTATTGTTACTATCATTATTATTATTCCTCATTCTCTATCAGAAGAATAATTTTGTAGGTTTGTATCGAAGATCTCTAGTTTAACTCTGAGAAGCCCCAAATGCGACCTTGTTCGCCACAAGTATATTTTTCATATCCCGTTTTCTTTAGAAGCAAATTCGCAGAGTGTGATTTTCTTTAAACTTTTCGTAGTATGTGAGTAGTCTATTTTTTCATAATATAATATTTAGTATATGGAGGGTAGCTGTGAATATATTGAATAAGCAGTCGCGGACAGCCGATAAGGGGTGGTCCTCCAGCTTGGGGGTTGGGCGAAGGGCTAATAACCCATCACCGTAAAAAAACAGCTTGTTACGAATCCTTCAAGTGCTTAGGAAAATATTTGGGGCTAAGAGGGATGAAGTTACAGGAGAATGGAGAAAGTTACACAACACAGAACTGCACGCATTGTATTCTTCACCTGACATAATTAGTAACATTAAATCCAGACGTTTGAGATGGGCAGGGCATGTAGCACGTATGGGCGAATCCAGAAATGCATAGAGTGTTAGTTGGGAGGCCGGAGGGAATAAGACCTTTGGGGAAGCCGAGACGTAGATGGGAGAATAATATTAAAATGGATTTGAGGGAGGTGGGATATGATGATAGAGAATGGATTAATCTTGTTCAGGATAGGAACCGATGGCGGGCTTATGTGAGGGCGGCAATGAACTTCCGGGTTCCTTAAAAGCCAGTAAGTAAGTAAGTAAGTAAGTAAGTAAGTAAGTAAGTAAGTAAGTAAGTAAGTAAGTAAGTAAGTAAATAGAATATTTAGTGCGGAGTAGAAGTGAAATAACCTTGCAGATTGAAAGGGATGATAGGGGTATACGTAAATGAATAGAAAACCTATATTACATTTTGTGATTAAATGCACGGTTAATTAGAAAATTAAGTTTGAAGTTTCAGCAGTCCGGCAACATCGACGCTGACACACTCTTCTCGTGTTACAGATGTAAGAGGTTAACGAAGTCGGTGTGACTCGCTAGATGAGCTGTTCTCTGGCGCTGTGTTGCAACCAACCCGCATCATACAGTAACTTGAAATTACAGGTTCTTAGAATTAAATTTACACGAAAATCTTCCACACTATTGAAATTATTCTTTGTTAGTTTTTCTATCAATATGGACAAAAATCACTGTTCTACTCGCAATAGTTACCGAATAAGAAGTTGTTAAATATTTGACAAAAAAAATATAGTTTTTTGTTACATACAACTTGAGCTATTCGCTCTGAAAATCTCCAAAGCTATTTCCCTTCCACTCTGTATACTCATACGTAATTCAAGAGCTTTGAAACAAAATTGCTTCGTGAAGTAGTAATGTCCGCTCTTGGCACGAGGTGTTATTATGATCCAGTCATTATTCAAGAAAACAATCATAACCTGTTCAGAGTCCTCTAAACATGCGTTTGCCTTGAAGTACACTTTTTGACGATTTCTGTACTCCTTTCTTTAGTGCTGCAGAGAAAGTAATGAGACAAGAGTCTTTACAATCGTACGTTATTTCTAAAGAAGGACGGAAGTTTTATTCTGCGACATCAGCGTCAGATAATAGGAATAAAAGTGTCAGGTCCTGAATAATGTTTCTAGCATTTTTATGACGGCTGTTTCCTGGCCCGCAGTTTACGACTCATTCATTTCACCTGCCCAAACGTGTATACAAGGAATTCACGGCCGTATCTCACAGCAAAGCAATAAATATTTCAGAAACAAGCGAACGCCATCAAAACAGCCTCTTCCTTCAGTCGACCCAGGGTCGACAACCAGCGGCTGGGGTGCTGCAAATTGTCTATGGAGAATTTTCCCACGTTTAGGATTATACTCTATTATACTTCCCGTCTTGCCATAATTTGCTTACCTACCCCAAGATGTTCCTTAAGTTGATGAGCATACCTTATTATTGCGCACAATGTGCACGATGTTAATGTTCTCACTCTGAACAAAATTTTGTTAATGTCATGTTTCTCTGAACTTCCGCTTAATTGTCACACGCATTTCTCACTGGGTTCATGGAGTTTCTTGTTTATACACAGTTTGTGGTTGAAACCATGCACTTCGGGTCTCGTGACCACATTGTGAAGATCATAGCCTTCGCTCCTCCAGTCGTCGAAAATCATTGCATCCGTAGGAAAGAAGTCAGGCCAACTTTCCTCTTGTTTCCGTCTTCTATCGAACAGCACATCTTTGGATTACGGTGTGTACTAGAGGCGCAGGTAATATCCAATATCTTCTAATAGAAAAGATTATCCTGATGTTATAATACGAGGACTGGGGCTAAGTCATGGCAACTATTTTTAATTTTCAGTGAGAATGCGGGTTCAGTTCCATATTTTGAAATATATAAAATGAAGGTTACATACAGTAATATATTAGGAAGATAGGGTAAGATTAAACACAGGATCGTGCTACTCATGTTCTTTACGGTAGTTGGAATAGCATTTAGCATTACAGCACACATACCTAACCTAAAACTCCTAAAAATCCCTTTCTCAAAGTGAGAGTCCAAATTTCACAACCATAAAGAACAACCGGTAATACGAGTATAACTGTTTTATAAATTCTAACTTTCAGATTTTTTGACAGCAGACTAGATGATAAAAGCTTCTTAACCAAATAATAACAGGCATTTCCCATATTTATTCTGCGTTTAATTTCCTCCCGAGTGTCATTCATATTTATTACTGTTGCTCCAAGATATTTGAATTTTTCCACCTCTTCGAAGGATAAATCTCCAATTTTTATGTTTCCATTTCGTACAATATTCTGGTCACGAGACGTAATCATATACTTTGTCTTTTTGGGATTTACTTCCAAACCTATCGCTTTATAACGTATATATGTAAACTTAGAATTGAAAAATTAAATATAGGCTACATAAAGGGAAACACCTTACTAAAAATAATATTTTGAGGATTCAGTTTTGTTAAGAGCTTTCAAAACGCATTTTTCTCAAAGATAATATTTTTTACTTAATGTATTTTTGCTTGTAAGGCAACGATATCTTCCTCTTTCAACAACGACGTATTCCATATAGGTGGTTCGCTCTTATTTTATTTTCAATTCTGACCAAACCTACATAGCATACGTACGGGTACCACACTCTACCGAGATAGTCTTACTCGGGCAAACTCATTGAGCAGCTGCAGATTTGTGTATGGAGTACGTAGCCGTGTAGATTTAGGTAGGGGTAATGGGCTTGTAATGTTTGAGAAACTCTGAATTATTCTAGGTACTGAACAATTAAGCTACGAATGGCAACGTCGTAGCATGCTTCTAAGAGCTTTTAGACTCAGGAGACCCTTTTCTTCACCCAGTACAATTATCTATGAGTGCTTGGATCCCAGCTACGCGCAATAAAACGGAGAAGGCTCTATCTCCCTTAAAAGTGTACTCAGCTGAAGAGCACAGCTCTGTTGTTAAACGAACATAATTAACAATATAAAAGCAATTAACTGTGCATCAGCCGCTAACTCGAAACGCGGGCTGCAAGCGTTTCGACAAGGAGATTCAATTCTACAGGTACTCACTAAACTCATTGTAATGTATGAAAGAATTTAAATTTTATCTTATTAATCAGACCTGCAAGTCAGACAGAATAACATTTCCACGAAAACAACAGGAAAGAAAAACAAAGCTATTTCACACGAAACAAAATTAATGAAGATATTGCATCTACGTAAACAAAGGGGAAGCAAGCTTTCCAAATGTAACCCGATTTACTGCAGCAACTATTTCTCTGACATACTTGAATTCAATTCAGTTTGTGGATCGGGGCGCTACGACATTTCAAGATCTATTGCGCCAACCCTCAAGCTAAACTCCGTTCCTGGAATCTGTTAAGTAAGTCAGCGCATTTGGATGGAGGCGGAGACAAGCGAATGGGCGGAGCTTAGCAATGCGGAAGTGTGCTGCGGGCTGCATCGACTCGTGACCGCAAAGGGGGTAAGATGCGCTGTGGCATCTTGAGTTCAGATAGAAACGATCCCCCATCTGCAGACGCTCACTCCATTCAAAGAATGCTTTCCCCTGGACTGGTCTGCACAAAGGACTTGTTTCGTCTCCTACAGTCTACAGATTCCAGGTCGTCAACAGGTGTTCGGGGAATACCATGGAATGATGACGGCATGGAGATATTGGGGAAACACGAGAACTAAGAGGAAAACCCCAACTACGATCTTGCTTATTTTCTCAAAACTGTATTTTTAAAAACTATTTAAAACATAATCTTCCACAATTTTGGAGATATTTACATTAAATTTACATGACGACTCTTTTTCTATAACTGCTTGTCTATGCTGATGACGTGAATACGTTAGGAGAAAATTAACAAACTAATAGGGAAAACAAGGGAATTTAACTTAAAGCAAGTAAAGAGATAATTCTAGACGTAAATCCCGAAAACACAAAGTATACGATTGTCTCGTGACCGGAAAATAGTAATACGAAATTGAAATATAAAAATTGGAAATTTATTCTTTGAAGAGGTGGAAAAATTCAAATATCTTGGAGCAACAGTAACAAAAATATAAATTATATTCGGGAGGAAATTAAACGCAGAATAAGTATGGGAAATGCGTGTTATTATTCGGTTGAGAAGCTTTTGTCATCCAGTCTGCTCTCAAAAAGCTGAAAGTTAGAATTTATAAAACAGTTATGTTACCAGCTGTTCTTTATGGTTGTGAAACTTGGACTCTCACTTTGAGAGAGGAACAGAGGTTAAGGGTGTTTGAGAATAAAGTGCTTAGGAAAATATTTGGGGCTAAGAGGGATGAAGTTACAGGAGAATGGAGAAAGTTACACAACGCAGAACTGGAAGCATTGTATTCTTCACCTGACATAATTAGGAGCATTAAATCCAGACGTTTGAGATGGGCAGGTCATGTAGCACGTATGGGCGAATCCAGAAATGCATATAGAGTGTTATTTGGGTGACCGGAGGGGGAAAGACCTTGAGAAGGCCGTGACGTAGATGGGAGGATAATATAAAAATTAATTTGTTGGAGGTGGGATATGATGATAGAGACTGGATTCATCTTGCTCAGGATAGGGACCGATGGTGAGCTTATGTGAGGGCTGCAATGAACCTCCGGGTTTTCTGAAAGCCGTAAATAAGTATGACTCTTTTTCTTAGTAAGCTCAACAAACTGTACGTATTTCATATGTTATCTTTAACATATCTTTCTAAGAATTAAAAAAATATACATGAAAAAATGTGTTAAAATTTAAATACGAAAAACAATTCTTCCTCTTGCAGAGCAAAGCTAGGGCTAATTAACATGTTAAGTGTTCGCGTAGGCTTCCGCGGCTGGTGTAAATGGTGTATGGATAAGCTTCAGGGCTTCTACCGCGTTGTCTTGGTGTTATTGGCTGACGTTTCGACCGCTGTGTTGTGGCCATCTTCAGAGCAACAACTGCTCTGAAGATGGCCACAACACAGCGGTCGAAACGTCAGCCAATAACACCAAGACAACGCGGTAGAAGCCCTGAAGCTTATCCACACACTAATTAACATGTTACTTATAAGCAAATATATATATATATATATATACATATTTTGAAATCATGGGAGTCATTTTAATAGGAGTTTGGTTCAAAGCGCAAAATGAAAATTTTGAAAATTCAAAATTCCAAAAGAGGTTTATGTAGGAAATTTATTTTTAGATCGAAGAGTAATTTTCAGAAGTTAATAATAGGATAGAATTTAATGAAAACAGGGCTTAAGGATATGGAAGAATACAATTTACAAAACATGTAAATTTAAATACTCGTATATATGCGTATGTAACCCCTTGGAGTCGTAAACATTTCATGAGTACACACTGTACAGTTGTAACCAGTGCAGTGGCGCAGCTGCAAGCTCAATCTCCGCGCGATTCGAGCAAGACAGCAGACGTCTCGTTTCTCTAGTTGCACTTCGACTTCAGCCGACGCGCGACGCTCGTCCCACACAAGTCGATCCAGACGCAAGTCACGTAGGCAAGAAACTGTACGAACTCTCTGTATCATGTTAGGCGTGTGACGAATCCGAAAGCTCAAGTCATCTGTACAGATGCCACCAGTTAATGAAATACGCCAACTTTGCTGATGAGTTGAATGTCAGTTTCGAAATAGAGAAAATGGAATACCTGGGGGCATGAACAACATTTTACGCTGGTATACTGTAATTATAATCATCCGTCTTTATAAAATATGCGCTTTGGTCCGATTTCTCTCTTCTCACACGTGATCAGTATGGCTCAAAGCTACTGCTTAAAGGGAACGGGAAGTTAAAAATTATTTATTTCTTTTATTTACATTTTTATGCATTTAAGTAAAGACATTGGAATGTGATGCGATTTGTATTGGTATATAGAGCGAGCATATTTTGTCATCCTTAAATTATCTCCTTTGACTTTTGCATGAAAGGTTAAAGCAACACACTGAAATGTGGCTTTTATTTTTCTTAAAATGACTTTGTAAAGTAAAGTTATTTTTCCCAAAGTTAGGTATATCTTGAGAAGTTTATGAAACTACGGTCTTCCACAATGACAAATGACAAATGATTACATTATAAAATCAGTAACAGTTATAAATTATGAAATTAAAATAGGACAATGGATAATTCTGCAATGCTTGGGAAAAGTGGCATAAGTCAGTTTCCACAAAAAAAAAAATTATTAATTTATTGATAACTTACGGAACATCTGCTCTCTTGAGAAAAGAGACATAAGTATTTCTCCCATTAGAATAATTCATACAGAAGAAAATCAAATCGACATAAACCAGTGTGAAGACAGTTTTTTCCTTCTCCTGTAAAATTAACATTTTTGACTTGTGCCACTTTTCCCGAGCACTACAGAATTAATATTCTGATATGTTAACTCTTTTTTTTCTTGTTAGGCGAGAGGAAGGGAACATTCCACGCACTACGACCTAAGTTCTATTGTACACCCCTCTATATGGAATGAGTTGCGTGTCCACCGATCCTCTACGCCAGCGATGTCAGACAGGGACTAAACGGAGCGGAGCGCTCCACTAGACTGGTTGCGTGCTCCGGTGTTTCCATAGACATAAGCAAGTTCAAGCTCCGATCTAGCTCCACAACCGGTATTGGAGCTTACAACTCTGACACTACTGCTCTACGCGCACCGACGTAACCACTTGACCTTCCTTAACGACCGGTCCCTAAGCCAACAGACTCCATGTACAACCTGCTTCGGCAACCCCCCCCCCCCAAGGCTCCCTTAACGGTCCGAGGCGGAAGTTCTCCCCTGAGAAGGTCTGCCTCGGGTTCCGTTGCAGAAGCTATCCATCATCACATGAATACAATCCATAGAGGCCGGTCGAGAGAGCCAGTAGCTTCGGAGGACCGCCTGTAGAGCGATCTGAAAACCAGAAGAAGTAACGGGATGATGAATGAAAGGATGATAGGGGAGGAAAGGAAGTGGCGAAGATGAGTGAGGTTCCAATCGCCTGATAAAGTTACCTGATATTCATCCATAGGAGTGAGGGAAAAACCCAGAAAAAAACCTCACCCAGGCAAATCGTCCCGACCGTGGATCGAACATGGGCCCGCTGGGCTCGGAGTTAGACTCGGTAACCCCTCAACTACAAATGTTAACTCTTCAAATAAATTTAAATTTGAAAGGTATAACTATGTTTTATACATCATCTTGCTTAGGATACCACCGTATAGAATCATGGCCATGTATTTGAAACTCTTGCTGAAATTTCTAAGTATCACGGTTAAGTACTTTGAGAGGTAATTGGTACGGAAAATGGTCGCCCTCCTGTAGTGTTAATTTGTCCAAGTGTCGTTCGGGTTGACGGTTCACACGGTGAAATATGAAGCATCGAGGTCCGAGAATGAAATCAAGTCGTATTAGCGACGTATCTGTATGTCACGAAACTACATATTCCCTACGAAGCCTTCATGGCTTAGTGACAAAGCTCTTTCTTCTTGTTACAAAGACCGGGCTTCGAATATCTGTAAGTAAAACGCACGCGTGTAAACACAGCGCTCACGATTCCCGAGCTATTTCGACATGTGACTTAGTCTCTGAACAGCGACCAATTTCTGTGTCAATGGATGTACAGATGTGGAATTAAAATTTGGAGAACGAGTCTTGATGGGAGTCCACCTGTATGTAGGCAACAATTTCACACGACTGTCCACAAATAGCATATACACAGGGACTCTTGTTTACTGCAAATGCGCAGTGTGTTGTAAACGAAACATACATAATTTCTATTTAACTTTAGTATTTCATTAACTTCGTTTTGCTCACACTCTGAAACTTTAAAAAATAAGAAAATAAAGTAAAAAAACACACACACTGGTATTTCAATGTAATTATATCTATTCCTTATGTGGTGAAATAAATATGTTAACATACAGCTAAAGAAATACTGTAAGTGAATTACAATAGAAGTCACAAACACGATACGCTATACTTTATTGAAAACTCATTACAAGTTACAGAGTTTGAAGAGTAGATTACAACACAGCTAGGTTAGTAGGGGGGGGGCAGCACGGTGGTGATTGCTATGAGGAGAATGACTATGAGAAGCGCGATAACTGTACGAAGACAAGACAACAGGATGCTAATGGCTATGAAGAGGTTGATGACTATGAGGACAACGATGACCATAGGACTATGATTATGGGGACGGTGATCATATGAAGGACTATGATTATGAGGAGGATGAGTATGATGATTATGGGAAGGACTATGATTGTGGGAACGACGGTTTACTGTGAGGACGATGACCACAGGGAGGACGATGACTGTATAAAAGACTATGAAGACTATGACTATGGAGAAAGTGACGATTATTGTGAAGATGATAACTACGAGGACAATGACTATAAGGATGATGAGGATAACTATGGCTATGGGGATGTCGATGTTTGTGGGGAGTACGATAAGTATCAGAACAATGACTATAAGGAGGAAAATTATGAGGAGGATAACTATGAGGAGGAATATGATTATGGGGATGACTATGACTATGGAATAAGTAACGATCGTGAAGACTATGACGGCTATGAGGACAATGGCTTTAAGGAGGATAATTATGAGGAGGAGGATAACTATGAGAAATATGACTATGGGGAGGACAATGGCTATGACTATGGAAAAGGTAACGATTGTGAGTACTATGATGACTATGAGGACAATGACTTTAAGGAGGATAATTATGAGGAGGATGATAACTATGAGAACTATGACTATGGGGAGGACAATGACTATGACTATGGAAAAGGTAACGATTGTGAGTACTATGATGACTATGAGGACAATGACTATAAGGAGGATAATTATGAAGAAGAGAAGATAACGATTGTGAGCACTGTGATGACTATGAGGACAATTACTATAAGGAGGATAATTATGAGGAGGAGGATAACTATGAGAACTATGACTATGGGGAGGACAATGACTATGACTATGGAAAAGGTAACGATTGTGAGTACTATGATGACTATGAGGACAATGACTATAAGGAGGATAATTATGAGGAAGAGAAGATAACGATTGTGAGGACTGTGATGACTATGAGGACAATGACTATAAGGAGGATAATTATGAGGAAGAGAAGATAACGATTGTGAGGACTGTGATGGCTATGAGGACAATGACTATAAGGAGGATAATTATGAGGAAGAGAAGATAACGATTGTGAGGACTGTGATGACTATGAGGACAATGACTATAAGGAGGATAATTATGAGGAAGAGAAGATAACGATTGTGAGGACTGTGATGACTATGAGGACAATGACTATAAGGAGGATAATTATGAGGAAGCGAAGATAACGATTGTGAGGACTGTGATGACTATGAGGACAATGACTTTAAGGAGGATAATTATGAGGAGGAGGATAACTATGAGAACTATGACTATGGGGAGGACAATGACTATGACTATGGAAAAGGTAACGATTGTGAGTACTATGATGACTATGAGGACAATGACTATAAGGAGGATAATTATGAGGAAGAGAAGATAACGATTGTGAGGACTGTGATGACTATGAGGACAATGACTATAAGGAGGATAATTATGAGGAAGAGAAGATAACGATTGTGAGGACTGTGATGGCTATGAGGACAATGACTATAAGGAGGATAATTATGAGGAAGAGAAGATAACGATTGTGAGGACTGTGATGACTATGAGGACAATGACTATAAGGAGGATAATTATTAGGAAGAGAAGATAACGATTGTGAGGACTGTGATGACTATGAGGACAATGACTATAAGGAGGATAATTATGAGGAAGAGAAGATAACGATTGTGAGGACTGTGATGACTATGAGGACAATGCCTATAAGGAGGATAATTATGAGGAAGAGAAGATAACGATTGTGAGGACTGTGATGACTATGAGGACAATGACTGTAAGGAGGATAATTATGAGGAAGAGAAGATAACGATTGTGAGGACTGTGATGACTATGAGGACAATGACTGTAAGGAGGATAATTATGAGGAAGAGAAGATAACGATTGTGAGGACTGTGATGACTATGAGGACAATGACTATAAGGAGGATAATTATGAGGAAGAGAAGATAACGATTTTGAGGACTGTGATGACTATGAGGACAATGACTAAAAGGAGGATAATTATGAGGAAGAGAAGATAACGATTGTGAGGACTGTGATGACTATGAGGACAATGACTATAAGGAGGATAATTATGAGGAGGAGGATAACTATGAGGAGGACTATGATTATGAGGATGATGACTACGACTACGGAAAAGGTAACGATTATGAGGATTACGATGACTATAAGGAGGATGACTATGATTGTGGAGACGACGATTACTATAAGAAAGATGATAACTTTGAGAACAAAGATGACCATAAGGAAGCCGATGACTTTAGGCAAGACTATGATTGTGAGCATCAAAACTATAAGGACGATGACCATGAGAACAACTATGATCATAAGGATGATAATGATTATAAGAAGAGTGACGTGAGGAAGTTTATGAGAAAGACGATGATTGTGGAGACGACAATGACTATAAGAAGGATGATGGCTATGAGGACAACGATAACCATAAAGGGAAGAATGACTATAAGGAATGACTATGAAAGAACTATGACTGTGAGGAGGATGATGATGACTATAAGAACAACGATGACCATAGGGAGACAACGACTATAAGAAGGATGATGACTACGAGGACGATGACCTTAGGAAGGGCGTTGATTATGAGTAGGACTGTAGGAAAAGATGATAGGGAGGACGATGATCATAAGGACGAAAATGACCACAAGGAGGATGATAACTATGAGAGGGACTATGATGACGATGAATATGGAAGGACGAGGATTAAGAGGACGATGACTACGAGAATGAAGAAAATGAGGACGAGGACTATGAGGAAGACTATAATAATGAAGAAGACGATAATAACGAAGACAATGACAAGACAGAGGACGACGACTAAGAGAACAAGGAAAAATGTTATGAAGGTAGTAATAATGGTTCTTATAACGACGATGATGATAATTCTGAACTTTTGTAAGATGGCGTTTCAATGAAAATGATACAACTTGATCATTTTAACAAAGTGAGGAGATTGGTATGCAGATGAAGACGGTAGCACTGGTAAGCACTGCCGTCACTCACCAAACGGACCAGTAAATCTTGTGAAATTTGTGGTGACCACTATTGTTCGAGACCCATCATTATCATCTAAGAATAATCTAGTAACATAAGTACACAAAAATAAAAATCGTGCTGAGAGCCTTTCATTTGCTTTGTTAATGTATCTAAGAGTACACTATGGGGCATAATATGTAATTCCGATTTAAGTTTTCTTCAGTTCCGTTCCCCACGCTACGGATCGTCGAATAATGTTAAACTTTCGTTATAAGTTGTTGAACAAAAGTTTTCAAGCTTTCCGTACAATACGAGACTCGTAACTTTACCTTCCCCGGAGAATATCCCCAAAAACAACAAAAAAGTTTCCTTGCTGCCAATACGAACCAAGGAAGAAAATCATTATTCGAAACATATTTATGATGTGCAAACTGAAACTCAGCATATATTCAACTGCAACATTTAAAAAGATGATATATGCCTATTATTATTTTTATATTTCGTGTACATTTTTACATAATGTTTGTAGATTTCTCAAGTTGGTATAGACCAACGATGGGCAGCAGTAAACATATGCAGCGAGCACGGAGTTCCTCATTCTGCCACGACGGGTCCCGCCTTGGTCGCGTAGAATGTATGCATGTATGTAGGCCTATGCATGTATGTATGTATGTATGTATGTATGTATGTATGTATGTTTGTGTGTATGTATGTATGTAGTAATAATAATAATAATAATAATAATAATAATAATAATAATAATAATAATAATAATAATAGAATAAGCTAATAATTGATATCACTATACGCAACGGGGTTTTATCCCCGCAGATGCTTTGAGAATCGTCGGTTTTACATGCCGTAGCCAATCCGATCTCTGAATAGCCTCTATATTTAAAATTATAATCATATCGTTATAATTATTTTATATGCAAACAGTTTCGTACTGGAAGACGATTCTTGTGCAGTCAACATGAGATGAGTTGCTGCAATTGGCGGTCTTAATGAGCGTTTTTGAAGTTCGCGATTGCTTTCATCCCGAGGAATGAAACGACCTGTGCACAAACACGTTGTCCGCTTACCGAGGCAGGATGCGGTCACCGCTTGACGTCATCGTAATCCCTCCCTACTGCAAGTACAGTGAGCACAGCAGAACAAATATCATGAAACAACGACACCTCTTCCAACTTTGTTGGGCAAATAGCTCTACTATGCGGCAAATAAATTTAACAGCACTTCACACATTTGTTTATTCGATACACTCATTCCTCTACTTAAACTTCAGTTCAGTACTGCATATAATCGGCTTTTTAATATGTAATACATCTTCCGATAGCCCCTTTTCATTCTTATCTATAGAACAGGGGTACAGAACTGGCGAGAGAGGGGTGGAAAGCATGGGGAAAGCGTTGGTTCCCTATCCACAGTTCACCGGCATTGAATGACGTATCTGCGGCCCGTACGCAATCACATAAGACAGACAGTGAATACAAATCCCCTCCCCTACCAAGTCAATGACGCGGGGATAGAAGGAAGGGGTGAGTGACGTATCCGATGTGTGACGTAACGCCACAATTGTCGCCCAGTTTTCCAAGCCTGCTATAGAAACACTGGTTCTTCCAAGTTGTTGTATTCCTTTTGTCTTACACTTTCTTTGAGGTTTCAATTTTAAAACACTTTTTGGTATCGGTATTGTCTTTTTGTATTCCTTTTATATGATCACATTATCTTAATTTTCTCAATGTTATCTCATTCAAAATTGTAGATTTTACTCCTATCATTTGTCGTATTATTTCTTATTTTACCTTTCTCGAAATTCCGGATATTCGACACCAAAAGCCCATTTCAGTTGCAAGCAGTTTAGACAAGAGTTACCCGTTTGAATGGCCAAATATCTGCCTCATGAGTGATTGTACTTCTAACAATAATGTTATAAATATTGATTATTTAACTTATATTTTACTTATCTTTCTGTCCCATAGAATTCCACTTAGGCCAAGTATTGCTTTAGCATATTTTCCTTTATTGTGTCTTTTTTAAATTTCTACACCATATTTTCCGTCCTTAACTCCTAAATATTCGATTTTATTTTGATATTTAATCATCTTCCCACCTTCAATCAAATTGATAGATCTTTTCATGTATTTCCAATTGCTAAATATTTTGATTTAGTTGTGTCGATATCCTATCTTCATTTAGGTCAGGGATGTCAAAACGCCTGAACTGCGTGCTTTCAAGAACCCGCACAACATTTCCTTAAAAGAGATTATTGGAGATTATTGTACTTTATCTTCCTGAAAAGTGAACCTTGTTGGATTTGTATTGCTTGTAGTATGGGCACGTAATACAGGCGTTTTGACATCCCTGATTTAGGCTATTATATTCTTCCAATCCCTGATTTAGGCTATTATATTCTTCCAATCCCTGATTTAGGCTATTATATTCTTCCAATCTCTGATTTAGGCTATTATATTCTTCTAATCATTTTTAATCATTCATTATATATTTTCTTCATCTTGGGCCATAACAACCTGGCCATCAGAAGAACGCATAGTATAAATTATAGTACTACTATTTTCAATCTGAATTTCCATATGTGAACATTTTCTTCTTCTTCGCGTTTCAAGTAATGAAGTGTATTCCATAATCTCTCCTACTCAAATCCCATCCTCACCTTCCCGTGGTGCAATCTGATTTTAACAAACAAGGCTCTGGGGACCGAGTCACAGCGGTATATCTGTCCCATCGAAAATGGAAGGAATTCCATTTCAGCATGCTGATCTGTCATGGCATGCATAAGAGTTCCCTAAGTGGTGAAGAAGGAATATGATCGATGGAGTGGTAGGTGTGGTCCTCGAAACTGCTTGGGGGTTGCGTGTAGTTAATATAACCGCCATAAAACAAAACATAATAATAATACTGAATATATGGTGGCTACATTGAAACGGTTACAATTTTTGCTGCACCATACTCCGATATTGGAGAGGAAAAGAATTAAAGGCTTTATTGCCAAAAATTCAGCAATGATTAACAACAACATTTCCTGTCCCAAATTTTTATGGACATTATGATGACGTGAAGAGAAACGACTGGAAGCATTTGGTGGATATGGAGAAGAATGGAGCGTGTGAAAAGGATAGACAAAATAAGAAATGAAGTTGTGCTAGAGAGGGGGGTGAAGAAAGAATAATGCTGAAACTGATCAGGAAGAGTAAAAGAAATTGTCTTGATCACTGGCTAAGAAGAAATTGCCTATCGAAGGATGTACTGGAAGGAAAGAAAAGTTCGGGGCACAAGATAACAGACAACATTAAGATACATGTATCGTATGCGGAGACTAAGAAGAAGGTGGAAAAGAGGGAGGATTGGAGAATTGCAGTGAAAGACCTGCCCTTGGGCAGAAAAGTATGAATGAATGAACCTCGACGAAGAAAAATTTCCAACCGTACCTCCTTGTGGTGAGGGACGGAAAACACCGAAAGCCTGGAGAGCGAATAAAAAGTCTTTATTGAACACAAATGTGTAGCTACAACTTTCAGTCATTGTTTATTTCTTGTGAAGGCCTGGCTCGGAATCAGCTAGCAGACTTAAAGTCATGTAGAGTATTAATGGAATGATGATAATGGTGAGGGGAACCCCGAGAAAAATCCCTCGTGCCTGCTTTAAGCATCATAAATTTCTTCGTGATCCAGACGAAGCTGGGTTGCCACAGTGGAAGGCAGAGATGCTAACTACTTTGGAGAGCTCACGAGATCCGCCCTGGTAGGAATGTGGAGTAATGCCAATTCTACACGCAGGCAACATCCAGCGTAACGCCACTCTTGCTCTTAGAAAGCGACATAATGACACACTACTAACTACATTATAGTAACTAACCAATGTGAAAACATTCGATCAACTTGTAAAATATAAATTAACAGTTTCAACTTATACAAAACACCGACACAGAGCTAGTCTCTATCTGATATTTGTAGCCACAGTATAATTAAACATCATGTGCTGACAGCGATGTCATCTGTTTGGTGTCATAAGGGTCACAATCATAACAACTTATCTTATCTCTGTTCAGTTCTAAGAAGAGCGGTGCTCCATTCATCAATACCTCCCTGCACCGCATCTAATAAAAATACATCTCGCAGAGACTTTCTCGTCAGCTCCTCACAGTACTCAGCCACGGGAGATATGATGGAGGGCATAACCGCCAGTATAAATTATACTCGGAACACAAAATCTGGTCCTCTAGGTTGGGAGTTGTGTGGCAGGCTGATACTATTCACGTAATAAAGTATTATTCATCAGTTTCACAAAGTAAGTAACCTGATTAATGTTATAATCTTAAATCCAACTGTAATTTAAATCAATGTTAAATTAAGAGAACAGATAATATCAAAGATCTTGGAATATTCTTTAATATTACATTTTATTTTCTTAGACATGTATACCTATTTCATTTATAATCATGCGATTATAATACAGGTCGAATAGGTTAATAGCTTATTCTTTGTCTACGCACAATATTTTTCTCGTAACTATTCATGGAGTAATACGCATACATGTAGAATTGACGACAACAATACATACTAGATAAAGTGGCAGATGACAGAATACCTAAAATAATATTAAAATAGCAATCTTAAGGCAGAAAAAGCCTGGACAGATAAAAAAAGAGATGACCTAAACCAATGGTTCCCAAACTTTTTAAAGGCGCGAATCATTTTTGGGCAAGTCTTTCTTATGCGGCCCTCCTTCCCCCACTACTGCACCCGTACTTGAATGAATGAATAAGCCACTGTGTCCCATGTAGGGCTAGGGCCTCCTGCGAGAGGGGAAAACTCGTGTATGTGGCTCACGTAGGCGTAAAGAAGGAGAAAACAATTAAAACTGTAAAAATAAATACTACTTTTTGAGGTATTTGTCCTGAAAATCCTCCAGCTTTCCCAAATACGAAATCTCTCTGCAAACAGAGATTTTCCCCTACACTTTGTAATACAGCACTCAAGTAAATTAAAACAAACTCAACTAGAAACATACAGTATAAAACGCGCTTCACCAGTGAGCAAATACTGCAACGTGCAGTTCGTTCTAGGCCATTTAGAGTTTATTTCGGTCACTGAGATCAATACTCTTAGTATTTTACGTTTTTCTATTCAAAGTCGAGGAATTAAGTAAAACAAAAAAAGCGGCATAATTCAGACTCTAGAAAAATCCAGACTGTTAAATATAAAATTTCATAAACCATCACGGGATAATTTCTTGTAATCCAACTGCAAATTTTCACAAAGAAAATAAAATAGGGCTATAATAATTTCAAGATTTCTATGGAACAATATATAACGAACACAAAAAATATGATACAAGAAAAATTATTAAGAAATGTTTATAAAATATTATCAGCTCTAAAATTACTGTATGGTTCACAGGCATGAATATTTAAGAAAACTGAAATAAAATAACTGCTACAGACATTAAATTTCATCATCATCATCATCATCATCTTTAGGGATTAGTCTTCTAAAGGCTGGTCCACAATAAACCGGGAACGGAAATGACAACGAGAACGGAAAAATTATTAAAGTAAATATATTTAAATGTGAGCATTCACAATTAACGGGAAGCTTGCCGGAGTCCGGGAACGAGAATGTGAGAGTTGGCCAAATTTTAACTTTGTCGTTCTCGTTTCCGATCACAGTCTATTAAATTCATTCTGTTGTCATCAAAAAGCTATTTGGTCGTCGTATACTTTGTAGCAAGGAGGCCATGACATAATTTCTTGTACATTCATTGCTTGTAATTAACCCAGAAATTCAGCATAATCACTTATGCTACTTGTATATGTGACCAGACTACCACGTAAATTGAATTCTTAAATATTCCGGGCCTTAAATTTCGAAGTTGGTTAACCTGTGTTTATGTCGGCTGGCTTGTACTCATGAGAAAAAGCCATTGGTCAAGTATACAAAAATAACACGAGAATACGTAATATCGACTTTACATATCGTTATTGATATACATATCGATATCCATAGCCGTTTCCGTTCTTGGTTTATTGTGAATAAAAAAATCATCACGTTCACGTTCTTCACTTCCCGTTCTCGTTCTGGTTCTCGTTCCCGGTTTATTGTGAACCAGCCTCCAGATTGTTCGTCTTCAAGGCTTTAAAAACTGATCTCTCCATCTTTTCTGCGGGCGCCATCTGTCTCGCTTCCCTACAGTTCTGTATCCGTTATAGTCGTTTTGGAATTCTGTCATTGTCGATTCGTCTCACATGCTCCATCCATTTCTGTTGATATTCTTTTATTTTTGTATTTCTTCTACAAGATTGTAAATATTTAGCTTTTGCCTTATGTCTTCATTTTTGATTCGATCAGCCCTTGACTATCCTAGCATTGATTTCAGAAACCTCATCTCTGCTGTCTGTATTCTTTGTTTTTGTTGTGTCAGGGTCCAACACTCCGCTCCATAGAGCATTGTAGGGATTGCCATCACTTTATAGAATCTTAAAATTGTTTTAATATTGGCTCTGTCGTATAATGTTCTTTTCATTGTTCCAAACAAACATTGGAATATCTGAATTTTAAAATCAATATATTTACTATTATTCAAACTTGAAATATAACCGAAGTATTTAAAATCACTAGCTTGTCCTACAAGAGCGTTTGCTATTACAATTTTTGCTCGTTTCCAGTATTTTCCTGTGAATGCTTGTGTTCTAGATCGAAAAGTAATGCACAACAACTTTTTGTGGCAACGTATTTAATCGGTAAGCTAACGAAATAATGCAGAATTTCAACACAGGAACCAAGTCTCTCGGCACATTTCCTCCGTAGTGACACCAGATTCAGTACACCACGTTCATAAAACTCCGCTCTCTGGGCACACGACTGATTTCACTTCTTTATCCGAAGCGAAGCGTTGGCCTTCTAGGAATTTGTTAATTGGTCCGAAGAGGTGAAACTCAGACGGTGCGAGGTCTGGGCTGTAGGGTGGGTGACTACCGCCTCAATATCTCTGAAATTGGATGGTGTTGCAACGGTCACTGGTCGCCCAGAACGCACTTCGTCGGTAAGATTTACTCGGCCCCCTTCGAAGAACCTGCACCTGTAGATGTTGCTACAGTCCAGACAATCAGCACCATACACCTCCAACAATTCCCTCTGATTTCAATCGGACTTTTTTGTTTTGCTCAGAAAAAACGGACTACACCTCGCTGCTCTTCACAAGTAGACGATTCTAGCACACGTTCGATCTTTACTTAGTAGTTACCGCTCGTTCCGCCAGAGTGACACCTAATCGAGCCATTGCTGTCTGTAGCGCAAGATTCAAACTAACTATGTATCTGCCAACTTTGAACGTCCTAACCAAAAAAGTATACCCTGAAGAATTTTTTTTTAAATTTTAGTTGGTTATTTAACGACGCTGTATCAACTACTAGGTTATTTAGCGTCGATGAGTTTGGTGATAGCGAGATGATATTTGGCGAGATGAGACTAAGGGTTCGCCATAGATTACCTTGCATTCACATTACGGTTGGGGAAAAGCTCGGAAAAAACCCAACCAGGTAATTAGCCCAAGCGGGGATCGAATCCGCGCCCGGACGCAACTTCAGACCGGCAGGCAAGCGCCTTAACCGACTGAGCTACCCGTCTACTGGTGGCTACCCTGAAGAAATTGTTGTGAATGACTGTACTTTCTGATCCTCCCTAGTTCTCCCTCCCCAGTGCTTTCACTCTGTGCATCGTTCTGAAGATAGCCTAATTTCTAGGCGTTCTTGACTTAGTTATCTTGCTAAAGTTAGCAATCGACATACATCGAGTGCAGTACTTAAAAGCGAAATAAAATAAGTACGTAATCAATCATGTTTTATATGAACAGAGATTTTGTGGCTCAGTTACAGTACGGTTAGCACAGGTGATATTAAACGACGCTCAAAGTCTCAATTGAATCCCTTGTGGGAAAGTGATTATTTATTTTAGGAGATAAAACATGGACCACAGTTTTCAGTTTGCCGAAAATTTATTATCACTGTTAGAAAATTTCATTTAAAGGGTCATTATAATGCATAACTTATTAGCAAGTATGGAGATGACGTAGGAGTGGATCTTGAAGTCGTTCTGAATGATCTTCGTAATGATAAACTTAGAATAGAAGCAAATATGTTTTAATCCTACTGTAGAATGAATATGTTATGCAGTATTAGAGATATTTCTTTGAGAAAAAAATGTCTTTATTTGAATTTATTTTTCAAAGAAATATTTCTTTTGCTTTGGTTTCTTAAGTGTGCTGATATTTTTAGGTCCAATTGAGATATTTAAAATTAAATAACAATGACTATAGTATAAATAATTTCATTCTTAAAGTTTGAATTACTGAAACTAGTTATATGCATACGTGCTTTATTTCACTTTGTTAGCACCATCGAACAACTCGCTCATCTTTAACCTATCCTCAAGTATTATGGTACCGCTTCGACTGAGAACCGGATCCTCATGGATGAAGTATGTACAGTTTCCCTGAAAAGGAATGAGACGATTAAATATTCCTAAGTCTCAGATGTAAAACACTGCGCATGATCAGAGACCAGAGTACTGATACACAAGATAACGAATATTGAGTTACTTAGATTCAAGCTATTTGGTTTGTTACTAGCATCGTTCCGGAATTCACTTCAAAAACTGCAAAAAATATGATAATATTACGTAAATAAAAGATAAATATATACGTAACTCGTATAGTTAAATCGACAATGGACCTTCATGACTAGATCGACACTCCGCACAGAAAGTAAAGCTTTCGTGTCGTTGCAATAGCTCAGACGCTAAGATCTCTGCGTGTTGTGTAGAAGAGAGCGAGATCGATTCTTAGTCTATACCGACGATTTTTTTTTCTCTAAATAACGTTGAAACAGAGTTTTACAAAGTCCTCAGATTAAGTGTTATGATCACAGAAATTACAAGTTATAATATTATAAACGTTAATCTAATGAATGCATTTACACACACACACACACACACACACACACACACACACACACACACACACACACACACACACACACACACACAATGTAAATGCATACACAGACAAACGTTTACAAAGGTTTAGAGTCCTTAGGCTATGTCATTTGTTGAGTAATTATTACAATATTTTATTAGTAGCTTTCCCATATGAAGGGTACACGAGAATAACGATCAAGGTCCATTTTAGAAAGTTGCGAGAAAAACGAATTTTAAATTTTAAGCACTTAATACTTTGTTATGTGTGTATTTAATAGAAATTGACGTAGTGGAAAGTCAAGAACGATGATTTCTTATTACCAGCTACACCACATGATAGTACTTGCTTTCCACTATAAGATAGCATTATTAACTCAATTTCGATTTTTGATGGACCTTGATCGTTTTTCCCGTGTACCCTTCATATGTGTAATAAATGCACTCGCACAAAACAATTTTTGTTAAAAGTGTGGCTTTGGATTATTTCATTCTCACCCCTTCAGTTGATTTTAACTATTTTATCTACGTGTTTTCAATAGTATTTAAATTTAATGTGCATTCAATTCCATTCATGTTATGATTGAATGAATAAGCACTGTTGCAGTTATTGATTAATTACATATATTAATACTAACTATTAAATGCATGTGTTAAATAACTAATTGCAGTATCTTTTGCAAAATCTTGAATGTTTAAGTTGTCAATAATATTTCTGTACTATATACTATAAGACGTTAAAAGAATTTGCAATAGAGTTGGGATCCTCTACTTTATAATCACTAATTTTAATGAAAAAATATTTTGTTTCTTAGGATATCTGCAAGTATAACTTTAATAATATTCCGAATAGCTTTAATTGCACTATCTGGATTTTGTGCTTTTCTATTCAAATGTATTCTATTTCCCTCTTTCTTAAATTTTGATAAATTACACTGTACTTCTTGTAGTATTTAAGAATATGAGGATAGTTACATTGCAGCTCATTACATATAGATTCTTCTTTTTTAATACATGAGATTTTTAAGTCCCTGCATTATCTACATGTTTTTATTTTTGAATTTTTTCACAACATTGAGTGGAGAACATCCACTGAAGTGATTCTGAAATGAAGTGAAAAATACAATATATTTACTCTTAATATCAGCAGTACCAGTAACATATACGTTTTTTCCAAAATTCATTTTGTAGACATGAATGTAAATAATCACTAGATACAGCATTTACGACCCTTTTGTAGTTTTTAAATTAATATTTTGAAATTGTTCAGTAACATTGGAAACAGGATTTGTTTATCATGTTCATACAAGCCATTGATTATAGGTGCTGTCGAATAGGAATTCAGTCTAATTCAGTGTACAAAACTTTTATCAATGGCTGTGCTACTTCAGCTTGTATGCTGGTGGCAAAATGAGTCTACGACTAAGGTTTCCAGTTTCAAGGAGTGAATTTAATTTACTTTTACGGAAAAGTTCCGAGAGATAATCTACAGTACATATGTTTATGTCGCTACAGATCACAAATTCCATATGAGATTTCTAGTCTTTTCTTTACAAATTCAATGTTGGCTATAAATATTAATAAATATTAATAAATATGAATGATTGTAGTTAGAAATCTGATTTACATTATAAAAAGCAAGAAGTTACATTCCTCGGCAAGATTCGAACTTTTCGATGTTTGGTTTTGTCGTTCAACGCATAAGCACGGACCTATTCAATTCAATGCTTATGTTAATAACCTACAATTTAGTTGTAGCAAT
Organism: Periplaneta americana; assembly: GCF_040183065.1. NCBI lineage: Eukaryota > Metazoa > Arthropoda > Insecta > Blattodea > Blattidae > Periplaneta > Periplaneta americana. The sequence goes on along the minus strand of NC_091124.1, from coordinate 68,926,859 downwards.
GTGGTGTCATAACTATGGGTTTGTTTACTTAATGTAATTAGATTTAATTTGATTAGCTTCACAACAATTGGACTTCCTGTTATATCCTGTTATTTAAATATTTAAGTTAGAGTTGATTTATTAACTCTTATTGTGCAAGATGACCCTTATTTCAATAATTCTTTATCACGTTAAATAGTCATTGTCTACACTAAAGTATTATCATCATCCCTCATTTCTCATCTTAATAGCGAACCGACGTGACATGAGACAGCGAGCTATAGCTCTAGTTGAGCTGGATATGGGGCTAGATCTGCTGGCCGTTTGGTCGGTGTTCCTGGAAGTACAGCCGAGAGGTGGGTTCATCGTTACCAAAATTCAGAGGAGGTCCAAAATCGCCCTATTCCTGGGCGTCCCTGGATTTCTTCATTGGAAGAGGATGCTCTCTTATTCGAGGCAGTTCGACAGGACCCCTTTCGGACTGCTAACGAAATAAGAGCAGCATCTAACTTTCCCGGCTCTTCACAGACTGTGATCAGCAGGTTGAGGAACCGCGGTATTAGGAGCCGCAGGGCTGCGCAAATGGAAATATTGGGGGAAGCACAAGCTGTCGACCATCTTGCCTTCGCTACCAATCGAGTGGATTTCGATTGGAGAAATGTAACTTTCTCCGACGAAACAACCATCTCGAGTGATTACGAAAGTCCTGTCCGTGTGTATCGTGAGGATGGTCTCCTACATGATCAGCGCTATGTGCACCGACGTGAAAGATCGGGGCGCCTTAGCATATCGTCACAGTCTAGTATATACACTCGCGAAGCTCAATACGTAGTAAATATGCAAACATTAGATAGTTGCTCACCATTAGGATCGCTAATATCGCCTGATTACAGGCAATGCAAAATAGTACCGTCACAGTCTATTGTTTCTAGCACCCTCAAAACTCAAGCTTCGTGACTGTCTACAGTAGACTGTGATATCGTGTTGGGGTGGATGTCTTACGATGGACCTGGCGTTATAGAACGCATCGATGGCCGGTTTAATGCGGGAGCTTACGAGCACATTCTGGAGAATATATTCTTTCCTTTCGCCCCTAGAATGTTTTCCCGAAGGAACATTGCTGTTCCAACAGGATAACCATCCCGTGCACTATGCCGCAAGCATTCAAAGATGGTTTCAAAGGAGACCCGAGATCGAAATCATTAATTGGCCTCCGAAGTCACCTGATTTGAATGTCATCGAAAATTTATGGGCGGAATTGAAAAAGAGAAGGATAGCCACCTATGCCCACCGACGCCTTCGACATCGAGACGAATTGTGGGATCAAGTTGTTAAAACCTGGGAAGATCTCGCCGGGGATTAGAATTCATTCCACAATCTCGTGACATCCATGCCGGACCGACTTAGAGCTGTAATAGAAGTTGATGGCATGTGGACAAGATTTTAAGTTGACAGGTCTCTTTTTGTTTCTTATGATTTTTGTCTGAGGAAGAATACTCTTAACTTCCAAGTAAGATTTATTTTTTGACGAGGTTCAGTCCACTTGTAAGACCCAGAAATTTGGCATAAATTATTCATATTTTTCGACAAATTAGACAGTCTAGGAACTCTGAAGAAATTAATTACACCTCAATAAAAAAAAAGTTTTACCTGGGATCGAACACGAGACGTTTAGGTTAAGCAGTGGAACCGACACGCTACTATATGAACTACCGAGACAAGACAGTGACAACAGCAGTATAGAATGTAGATCCCATAGCAGGCATTTGCCATTCGGTACAGAGAAGCAATGATAGTTTGTGACCCGAGCTATGTTGTGAAATCGTGGCCTTAAATGGCTGTCTTCTTCGTGATTCTTATTTTGGTCCTTGTCCTTGTTGTGGTCCTCGTAACAATTCTTGCTGTATTTGACATGTTACGTGTCGTTACGTCGATGTCGAGTGAACCGCGCTGTAGAACTTTAACTTCCGACGACCAAGAGTCGTCTCATTCCTTTTAAGGGTAACTGTACATCGTTTCTCTCTTACATAGTGCAGGCATGCAGTGCAGGAATCTGCCCATCACTGATATAAGATAATGAACGAAGGAAGGTACAATAATAAATTCCACGGAATACAGAAACTTTCATGGTTTTCCGCACAGAGTATGGAAATCCGTCAAACTCTGTTAGGACACCAACTACTACATGAACGAAGTTGTTTTCAGAAAAATTCACTGCCATGAAGAAAATTAGGAAACAATCGGGGAAACAACATTATATGCATTATATATTATATCAGAATCTAAACGCGAACAAATCAAAGTAAGAATTAAACAAACACACCAATTATTCAAAGATCTCAACTAGAAAGTAATTAGCCAACAATCCAACTAACATTTCAACAAAAGAACCATGATGTTCAAAATGGTGCTGGAATTTTCAGGTTTCTTCACCGTGTTTCTAATCTCTCGCATTACTTTTCGAATGTCGAGACGAAGATATAATTTATAAATTTCTAAAGCTACGACATGGCACAAAAACAAAAAATCGTACCAAAAACAAATAAACAATAAAGCAATCAAAGAAATCAATAAACAAATAAATCAAGCCTATAAATCGACGAAACTGACAAATCAGCCAAACCAACAAACAAAATAACCAATCTATAAAAGAGATAACCACGCCAATATAAAAATCACCAAACTAAAACACAATATGAAAGAAAACAAGCAACCAACGAAGACATGATACACGCAGACCAAACAAGAAAATTTCATTTATTGATGCTGAAGGCAGAACGAATTCAGTAACTTAATCCATGGGACTACATGATGATGTGATGATGATGATGTGGAATGTTCGTAGAAGATTACAATTTTTCAGCTACTACATTCGGAAATAATTCATACAACTTGCGATCTAGTCTTTTCCCCTACGAAAATCATAACAGGTTTATTCATAGACTAAAATTCCAAAATGCAGATGTGTCCTTGTTTATATTTTATTTTAAAGATAAATTGAAAACAAAGGCTTTTCTGGCGGCTACATGAGACAGGTAGAAGCGAGTTGGTTGTTAAATTAAATTGAAGTTTGATGGAGTGTATATTTTTTGATGGTGGAACACGAAAAATCAATCTTTTCTAAATAAACGTAGTTCACAAAAAAAAAAATAGTGTTCCTCCTCTTCCTGACCTGGATCACACAAGTGGCGCCGTATAGAGCGAAGCGGTGACCTGCTGAAGCTGACTTACGCAAGGTCAGCAGCACTAGAGGGCGCGAGGGTCGATACAGCCGCTCACTGACCATGGCATGATGTCATCTCCGTGTTACATCATACGCGTATTCCACCATCGGCCTTGCTTGCTGGCTTTCCAGCGTGCAACAGTTTGTACTACAGACGTCCGTATTACTGAAGCGGCAGGACGATTTCTGTTTTCCGCGCGGACGGGCTTACTGTTCCCGGCATGCACAGTCGCACAGTTGCGGTCAACTCCTGGGACGATCGAGCGAGCGCTGCCTTTGGCGCTTGATTCAATTGTCCAAGAACATAATTGTTACTGTCCCACAATCTGATGGCCATGCACACTATTTCCGTGTGGCTTAATGTGGAGTTTAAAAGGCTTGTAATGCTATTTTCTTTACCAGCAACTCTAACTCTTTCGTTTTATCCGGGCATGTGTTAAAAAATAGAAACTTTTGTGAAACGGATATACAGTAACGATCAAGAAATTAACGGAATATGTGGACATGTTCGTTTGTCACGAAATGGTAATAATGCAGTTAGAAGAAAATCCTATTATTACCATCTGAGTATAATACTTATCAAATGGAATTATTCTGAATAAACAGAAAGGAATAGTGGATTATTGATCATGGTAAATCATTCTTCTGTGTTTAATGTAGGCTTTGACGTCATCGTGATGTCTGTAAACAGTACGAAGTTGCAGAACCGTTTTTACAGCGTGCATTACGATAGTCAGCAGTTGAACCCAGGACCAGTGACACTGCAATTTCAGTTTACACGCATCTTGTTTTGGTGAATGACTTTAGAAATGGAAGTATGCGCCACTCACTTGGCTTTCAGTTTGTTGTTCGACTCTAATAGGCTGACAAGCAAACATTCTAATGAGGGCAGATAAAAAAGTTATTTTTTTCTTCCACCATATTAATAATGTCGAAAGAAGTGCTTACACAAATTTTGGCCATTCGAGAGCAATTACGAGGGCCATAAAATATGTTTCCCTGGGCCCATTTACAGAAAGAAAACACAATTTCATGAAAAGTTTTATTGTAACAGATACAGCAATAGTTGAGTGATTTTTCAACATATTCTTCACGGAAATTGAGACATTTGTCATTCCGTAGGATCAACTTTTGTATCCCTGTGTCGTACAAGTCTGCCGCTTGGGATGCGAACCAGAGTGTGACAACCGTCTGCACCTCTCTGTTGATCCCATGAAACACCTCCATTTTGTCCTATTGGGATTGTAGCCAGCCTGGTTCGTTATGAATCGTTCGGCGCCACTGCAAATGTTCTATCGCTTCGCATTCTCGAGTTACACAATGTTTTAGAAGTGAACAGTTGTGAATTATCATAGTCAATCGCGGGTAGTTCCGACGGTAGTAGTTATGGTGGTTGTGTTGTTTGCTGTCGACATTATAGTGGTGCGGTTGATCAGTTATGGCGTTATGGCAAGGACGGGTGATGTAGACGGCTGCTGTGTCACGTCTCACCGTTCTACAACCACTGAGTCCGTGGAGCTCGCGTGCAGGCACTCTCTCTGCCGTCTCCTGTACTCCTCAGCGGCGGTCTTGGGCTTGTTTGATCCGTCTTGGGGTGCTCTTTTCACCTGTTGTGCTCGTCTCTACTTTTTGCATTCTCTAAGTGTTTAAATTTGGAGGTGTTTTGAAAGTTCAGACATTTTTACCGCTACTTTTTTGAGATGGACTCTCGACTTAAAAAAATTACAATAAAAAATAAAAGCAATTTACCCCGGGACATTTTTTCGCATTTATTTGGTCGATCTCGCCGCGCTCGATCGATCGAGAGCTCAAACGTTCGTATTGGTTCAGATCTTACGGTGTTATGCGCATAAAATGATTCCCGGAACGCAGTTTTCGAGGCATGTTTTTCTCCACAAGTCTCGCCGGTCTTGAGAGTCCGACTTGTTTCGTGCTGATGTTTCCGATTACAGGACTGCTTTATCTACACAGGGGTATACTTGCCGTTTCGTTGTTCAAAAGTTATAAGCGATTTTTATGGGCATCGTTACCAACAGATTGGCGACGTATCGTGCAGAATACAAAGACGTAGTTCTACTATTTTAAAAATACAGATCCATTTCCAAAGAGAAGAAAATAATTATCCACTTTCTCACCGGGAATTGAACCTGAGTCTGTTAGATTTAAATCTAGAATTGCCACCACTTGAACTACAGTAGATCACTCGAGTGTATGATAAGCTAGAAAGTCTAAATCGTCTATTAATCACAATATTGCATAGGCTACGCAAAAATAAAAATAGGTATTAAGAAATGGCCCGACCTCTTCTCGTAGGTCAGCTTGAAGCCTTGGTGGAGTGGAACTTCGGGATCTTAAATTATAATAGCAAACACACTCGAATGTAGGGAGGTCGATAAAGCTTCGGGTCTGCTAGAAGCTGCCCGCCCTCATCCCTCCGACTCTTAAAATGGGAATTACATTTTTCATAAAAATAAGAGTCGACGGGCTACCTTCCCGCCTACTTCGCACAAGATGACACCAAATGTCACCCCGGGTCTTCCTTACGAGTAATAAAAGACGTAAAAGACATTATCAAATCTTCGATGTATTGACAATCTTACAGTAACAAAGAACAGAAAATGATTTCGCTGTTTTCTTACATGTCTGTGATATATAGAGAATTCATTAACTGACGAAATAAAGTAACTTGGATACCAACGAAAACCTCCCTTTCTGTGGAAATGGAGCATTGACCTTGCAGTCAAATGTTTCGGTAAGCTCCTGACAAATTATTAAGCTTTAACACCTTACTGAAGTCACCTTCACCGAGCGAGCGGAAAGAAACCTTGTTAGATTTCCGACAGGTGAGTTTTAAACCGTACTGAAATCATTTACACTACATGAGTCAAAGGAAGCATTTCCTCGTGGTCATAATCTCCTATCCTTCCGACAAATAAGTTACATTCAGTCCGCGAAGTTGATGATGATGATGACGAAGATGGCGATGATTACGATGATCGAAAGGAGCAGAGCTAGGAATGATATTTTTAATATACTACAGCGCGTCTTTTAAAAGAATGCTGGAACAATGTGCAATAAACTGTATGAGAGCCAAGATAGTTTGCCACTGGTCTTACTCCGGAACCGAAGTTCCACTGAAGAAAAGAAACTTGAAAATTTTTGAAGGGTAAAAGGCCGAAAAGAGAAGCTAGCCTATTTTAGCATAATTGAAAAGAGAAATAGAGGACTAGTAAAATAACCACAGGATATCTCCAAGCAGCCTTAAACACTATATTGTTTGCGGACGACCAAGTAATATTAAGCAACACAGAAGATGATTTACAAATTTCTATATTTAAATTAACTCAAATAGCTAACGAATATGATATGAGAATTTCGGAAAAAAAAAAAAAAAAAAACAAAAGTTATGGCTTTTGAAGGGACAAACCACTTGAGATGCAAACTAGTGATTAACGGAAAAATAATAGAACAAGTAAATAACTTTAACTATTTGGGATGCGACGTATCCTACTGCCAAAAAAATTATATCGATATAAAAATAAATAGAGTCTATAATATATGCGGAACAATAAGAACATTAAAAAATAAAACATTAAGAACCACTCAACTAAAATTTTACAAAACAATGGCAGTACCTATGTTAACGTACGCCTGTGAGAACTGGACACTTAATAGATCAGACAGAAGAAAAATAGAGACAGCTGAAATGAAGTTCTTTCGTTTCGTAGCGGGTTATACACTTTTAGACAAAAAACATAATGTAGACATAAGAACACAATTAAATATATACAACGTAAATGACAGAATAAACCAAATAAGAACTAACTGGTTAGAACATATTGAAAGGATGCCACACAATAGATTTCCACAGCTGACACTTCAATATCAACCTAAAGGCAAAAGGAAAATAGGACGTCCAATTACAAGATGGAAAGATACAATCTCCTGATGTGGAAACAAGTCAAAGGCCTAATTTCATGAGGAAAGAAGAAGAAGAAGATATCTCTAAACCTGAAGACCGCTACGATAACAATTTCGATTCCTGGAACCGGACCTGTGGGAGGAAGGGACCGGTGTGGCGACATTATCAATATGGAAACAATTCCTTCACACTGCTGAAATTTAAAAAAAATCCTTACTGTCACTGTCAGATTCATTACGTCACTGGGCTAGAGACGCAACATAGCGCTGAGTAGTCAGTATTTTGAGTTTCAACATACACGTATAACAATCCGCTTTACAGAATAATTGGTTTGCTTCTTTTGGTCTCGCCCTCCTTTCTCTACGACATAGATCAGACTCGGAGAAATTCTGTGTCTACTCTAGACTGTGAAAGCTAGCAAGGTTCTTTCACCTTGAACATGTTTTCAATTGAATATTTAACTATTCTGTATCAAATGTATGGCTATCTAGCGTCGACAGAATCGGTGATAGATGTATTTGGCGAGATGAAGCCGAGGATCCGCAAGGCATTACATCGCATTCTCCTAGCTCTTGGGGAAAATCTTGACTAAATCTAAGCGGGTAATTAGCCCAAGCGAAATCGAACTCACAACGCTCGAGTGCAGCTTTTGAGCACATATCCTCCTCACTGCTACGCTGGTGGCCCTCGAACATGTTTACACTATTAAAAAAGGATGAATTGGATGGATCTCGAATTCGAAACATCTCGATTACCATTCCGGCATTTGAGTTCTGAGTTACCATAGCTAAACTCCGTTTCTGGAATCCGTAGAGTATAGGACACGAAACAAGTCTTTTGCACAAGTGGTGAGCGAAGGGGTTTATTCCAATAACCGCTCTGGAGCGAAGGCATTGCTTGAAGGAGTGAGCGACTGCAGATCATTTCTATCTGAACTCAACTGCAGTTAAAATGCCACCTTCTGCCAAGTGCATCTTACCACCTAGGGGCCGCGAGCCGATTCAACCCCGCAACACACTCCCGCACTGCTAGGCTCCGCCCATTCGCTTTTCTCTGTCTCCATCCAAATTCGCTTACTATCTCTATAAATTTCATTATTTCTGCGAATGTGGTCACGTGGTGTCGATTGAGTCAACGAAATTTAGTCATTGGTTGGCTTCCTTGCGCACATTATGGTGAAATTGTCATTATTGTATTCTGAGACTAATTATTTTGAAACTGTAGTAACGCCATAAATTAGATTACCTAATTTATACTTATATATTGTATACAAAATATTTCAAACATTTCATAAGCAAGACAGAGGGTCGCTTTCTTTTGTTTTACGCTTGTTAGAACGGCAAGAAAAATCTAGGACTGTGATTTGAAATTTGCAGTTTTAATCGGATTTACTCAATTTTCTTCTGTTAGATGCATTAAGAATAAGGTGTAATGTAAATTTTCAACTCAATCGAACTGCTAGTTTCGAATTTCCTTTTATTTTAATTATGCAAATTAGTGACATCATCAAAATGTTTCATGCGCATCACCTTTAAATAGCAAGTTCGAGAAAGGATCTTGGGATACGGCGATATCATATGCAACGAAGATGGATTGGTAGAGGAGGACCAATGCAATGACCAGCACGTTCGCCAGATCTTATTCCTTGAGATTTTTGGCTGTGCAGTATGCTGAAAGACCGTGTATATACAACCAAGCCACGTAATACTGACGATCTGCGAGACAGAATAATGGATATAATTGCAGCAATTCCACGAGAAATGTAAAACCAAGCTCTGCATACCACATGGAAAAGGTTTCTTACATGTGCTGAACACAACTGTGAACAAGTGGAAAAATTTTAAAATTAGTGTTAACATTTTCTTTTAGAGACATGCTGTTGTTTGCAATATTTAATCCGCCGCGGTGGTCTAATGGCTAGAGCGCTGGACTTATAATCCTGTGAGCTCGGGTTCCATCCCAGGCGTAACCCCGATTTATAACTTGTGTTGAACAAGTACGCGGTCCAGATAACACAGCGGTTTTCTCCGGGAGCTCCCGTTCCCCTGTGGCATCTCAACAATAATCTCCATCATCATCTCATCTCATCGCGGGTGTAACGTAGACTGGCCTCCTATGAGACACCCTAGGCAACAACTCTGTAGGTAAATTGGTTTACAAAACTGGCTTCCTATTGGTGAATGACGAAAAGTCAAGTACCCGCCATTATTAAAAAAAAATTCCATTATTTTACATCACTTGTATCCTTTCCAATATATTCAATTGCTGGAACACGTAAATACAGAGTGGAAGGTAACCTTTTACAATCCTTCACACACATAACAGATCATGTCATTTGGGAACTTTTGTCAAATAATATTTTTTCATACGAGCAATAGTTTTTGTAATATTTCGAGAAAACTAATGTTGCAATGTTGCAATGTTGCAACGTTGTAGACAGTAACAGTGTTTACTTCGCGAGATCACTGCATCCCAGCATATTGAATGCCGCTCCAATCATTTACTTGGCAGGGGTTTTGAGAGGCTGTACACACATAGCGTTTTGTAAACAAAAACATCTGTTGAGAATGCAGTCAAATAAAAATTTATGTAATCATAACATGTTAATTACATGAACTATGTTATTCGTTATCTATGATGAAACATTCATTATTGTATCGTTTCAGCACTAAATTTAGTACGAACAAACACGTAGATTCCGTTACATTTTAAGGCAATTTCATCAATAATACAGTAGAATGAAAAATTATGCATAAAACAAAATTAATTCTTTAAATACAGTATTATTTTACATTGAGGATCACACAGTTGATGTAACTCCAACTCAGTCACAATACAATGTTTAGAAGAAATAACTTAAACAACTTTGAAACTAAATGAAAATGATACACATTAATGTGAGGTACACTGTTAAATTCTGTTAAAGGTATTGTTCAAAGTGTCCACCAGTTGCGTGTCTACAACTTTCACACTCCTGGTCCAATTATCTGTCACGGTAAAAGCGAGCAGCTGCAGCGGCATTGTGACCAGTTTCGCCATAAAGTAATAACATGTCTAAATACTCATGATTAGGAAACTGTGGCATCTCGTTGTGTTTGAACTGCTTCGAACTGCACGTAGCCTGCAACTAATGAAGTAAATGTAAGAGTATCGTCCGCTCCGTACACCTAGCTCGGTCACATGGTTTGCGTACGTAAGAAACAGTGTTGCCAGCGTGTCACAGCCCTTTTCCCATGCAATGTGTACACGACTATTAACTTTATTAAATCTGTGTTATTTTGCATGCAAATACTACTGTAACATGGCATACATAGCTTAATCTATCATCCTACATGAGATAAAAATCCAATTTTGAGCAGTTTCATGAAAAACTTAATCATAATTTCAAGTTACAAAAGACCATTTTTTTCGAAAACCGCCCTTCTGGGAACAAAATGTTATTATACTTTCTTCTTTGTCATAATTCGAGATATCACATCCCAGAAGGATTGTAAAAGGTTACCTTCCACCCTGTATATAACTACATTTGCAATATAATATCATGTCCACACCTGTGGAGTAACGGTTAGCGGTCTAGCCGCGAAACCAGGTGGCCCGGGTTCGATTCCCGTTCTGGGCAAGTTACCTGGTTGAGGTTTTTTCCGGGGTTTTCCCTCATCCTGATATGAGAAAATGCTAGGTAACTTTCGGTGTTGGACCCCGGACTCATTTCACCGGCATTATCACCTTCATCTCACTGAGACGCTAAATAACCTAAGATGTTGATAAAGCGTCGTAAAATAACGTACTAAAATAAAAGTACGAGTATAATATCATTGTAATTATGGTTATTTTACTTTATTGAATGTTTTCTACCACCACCTCAAGAGTCGACGCAATATTCCTCATTTCTCGTTAATGGGGGAAACGCTGTGAAACTACGAGACGAAAGGAAAAACGGAAGAATGGACATAAAGAAAGAAAAAGAGAGAAAGAGAGAGAGAGAGAGAAGAGTTAAACCCGTGATTACCTTCCCAGCATGTTTCACTCTCGTTACAAAGGACAAGTCTGCATGATCTGTATTAAATTCTAATTGCTCATTTTCGTTTTTAATGAATTCGAAATATATAGAAAATTCTATACGGTGCTGGGAAGACCGATCAATACAACGGAATGGTAACAAAGGGATCTAGCGTTCCAGAACAGAGTACTGCTGTCCCCAGTGCACTTGTGTAATACAGGCGGCAGATGAGGCTCTCTTAATTGTAAACAGGAACGAGAGCTCAACTTGTACTCTCAATTCATCTGCGCCTCTCCAGCATTAGTTTCCTTCCGACTCCAACATTTGCATATCCATTCCGACAACGAATTGATGGCTCCTTGGGTAAATACTAACCATGTCTTACAAGCAGAAAGATAGATACTGTACATTTTAATCATTCAGATTGATTAGTTTTGCCATCTGCAGTATTCGCAAAGACAACGGCGCACAGTTGTAACATTGCGATTGTGGGTTCGTATTCTGTTGAGGACGTGGATATTAAATGTATCCTCTGTGAAGGTAACATCCTGAGTTAAGAGAAGGACCGGCGTTTTGCTGACGCTACCATATGTCCCAATAGGATTAGGATAAACCCCTTCAAGGGAATACAAAGAAGAAGATTATTTTCATTATGAAGGCAGGAAAGACAAAGATAAAAATATGATTTTATGCGCCTGAACTGTTTCTATCTACTCAAACTACAACAGCTAAAAATTTCAATTAATGAGTATTGCGTCTTCTTCCTCCTACTATCACTCCTCCCATGTTCTGAAAACCGTTCTTCACTAAATTCCCCAAGTGGATGTTTGAACAGGTTAGGTGATAAAGGGAATGCTTGTCGTACTCCTCTCCCTATTCGACTTCCCTCTGACATTTCTTCTGCTGTCCTGATTTTGACTCGTTTCATATAAAGATTACCGTACTGAATAGCCCATCGTTATTTAAATTATGTATACACTTAAAACCCAACCATGACTTTAGGAACACAATATACTGAGTTAATTTATAATGTGTTCACTTCTCTTTTGAACCAATAATTCATACCCTGCAACCGTCAATAAAAATTTCATTTCTGCAGCCTGAATACATTGACTTTTTTAACGTCTAAGTCTAAAAATCCATACAGAAAAGCCGTCACTACCATCACTTTAAGAAGAAACTTCAACTGCGCGTTTTTCCGTGCTTTCTTAAGGAAATTGTACACAAATAAAATAATAGTAGTCCCCACTTTTCTATATGGATATAGGGATGATATAGGGATGGGGGCGTTAAAATTAGATTACGAAAACTCAAACATCGGAAATTAAGTTGAGAGCATTAGGGTGCAAGTTGTTAAATGAAGGAGAGATGGAAGCATATCGAAATAAATATAGACTGGAATTGAATATCGTAATCCAGGTGTACAGACTACATTGGACAATCATTTCAAGCACGCAAGAAAGTAATATGTACATCTCTAAAGACAGGAACTGACAAGAGACGTCCAAAGAAAAAAATAACTTGATCCAATTGGAAACTTCTTTTGAAATTGGTCATGATGTAGGCGATAATTTTGATGACAATAATGGTGATTACAATTCTGTTGTCATTAATTGAATTTAACAGAGTTTAAATTATATGTAGATTAATTTACAGAAGGCTGGGGAATAAGAAAGGAAGGAAAACTTGCTTTCTTTCCATCAAGAATGTGACTCTAAGATCCCATGTTGAGACTTACAGACGTCTTTCATCTTCTTCTGATCGACCGAAGCCTTTCCTTCCGAATGATTGGCAAAGATACACTTGCTTTCGTAGATGGTTATGGACCATCCATTCTATGTGAAGTTTCCAATTTATTTCTTATTGAATTATTTCTTATACCACATTTCCTGAATTGAGGTTTGTATTTATTTCTTCATTACCTATTTATCTTGTCGTGTTTGCTCTAGTATGTCAAGTTATGTTTATGGATTAACATCTTTTATTGTTGATCGAGTTTCATTTAGTTACGAAGATAAATGACAGAGAGTCATTTTGAAATTTGAAAAATACAGCACATTTACAGCTTAAAGATAGCAAGAAATGAAACAAAAATATTAGCGTTCAAAGGATCAGAATCGGGTGAAATAAAACTGTTCTTAATAGAAAAGTTAAAGAACAAATAATTAGTGCAGTGTCATTTTTAAACTTTGCAACAGCCTGCAAGCAGGTCATGGAGCAGTAGCGGTGAGAGGGCGTTGCATTTTTATGTGACTATCAATTCCCAACTTACCACCTCAATCTATTGAGGGGAAAGACGTTCTACGCAGCAGTAACAAGTACTTTTTTATGTTTTATGGAGGGTGGTTGGATTTTAATCACAGGTGAGAAAGGAGAAACCTACAAAGTAGGACCGGTTGTGCAAAGCACGTACGGTCAAAAGACCCGTCCTTTGGATTTTATAGCAAATTTTGATAATGTAATGCATTTATATGCATAATTTCTGAATAAATTCACATTTATCTATCTAAAGAGTGATTTGCAGACCAGGACAAACAATTTTGTAAGGCTTAGATTAAAATTGTTTTATGACAGTTATGTTAAGTATACAGGGTGTAAGGGGTATAAGTGCCATTATTTTAACTGATAATTATTCATGTCATAATGAAGAAAAAATGTCCTCATAATTTTCTTCTAATAGCAATATTTAACTAATTATTAAAGTTTACAATATTACGCGTTTGGAAAAGTTGCTGGATGGGGAGAAGTGAGTTTACAAGTAAACAATACAGCTCAAGCGGATACAGACATACCGGTACAAAACAGCTGCTCTGTTTTAATGCAGGGGCGGACCGTTGTTTACATAAAACGAACAGCAAATACAAACTTTCAATTTCATTAATGGAACTTTATGGTAAATTTTAATTTTATTTAACAATATTGGCAATATTGGTCCATTTTTTATTGTACGTCTAAAAAATAAACAATAATGGTTTATTGCACAAATTCACACGAACTTTTTTTAAATGCAACATTTTAAACACTCCCTCTTCCATAAAGCAGTACCATTTTTAAAGAAGTTTCTGTTTGTGTGATTTTCGAAACGAGGTAAAAGATTCCTAGTTTCTAATAATCGTTGAGAAACCGCTGCAAAAGTTCGCCGATTAGATAACCTTCATTGCGGAAAACAATGACGGTACATCTTCTGACCTCACTTGAATTACGACGACTTTCTCCATAAATTAATAACATATGATATTCCTAAGTTGTGAACGACATTGTAAGTTGTTTATCGAATACCTGATACTGAACTGTCATCCGCTCGGCAGTAGACCCATGGACAGGGAGCTTGAACTCGGCTGACATGTACGTACGTACGTCTGTGCAGAGTACTGCCTGCTGAACATGTTGCCACGTCTCTCACGCCAGAATATTAACAAATTTAAGCATGCAATTTTATTTAATTTCACGAAACGTAATAGAATACACAAATATGTATTTAAACTAATATTAACTCTTTGCTAGATATATCTACTGATGTAATTGTTTTCGTAATTTTACTAACGATATAAGCAGTATAACGCGAATAAAATAAGAGAAGTTAATATTTTTTTTTGGGAAAACTATCAAGTTTTGATCCTATGTTGTAATGACATTTTTTGATCCTGTAGACTGTCCCCGACTACTATGAAAAGGACGGCACTTATACCTGTTACACCCTGTATAGAGTCAAATAGTGATTACGTTCAAAGGATAAAAATTTGTTTTCAGATACAGTAACTTTTTTCCATATTGGGCTAAGAACTTAACATGATCGCCTCACATAAGTTGTGTGTATGTATCTTACTCCTCTATCCCTTGGGATTTTACTTTGCATTTTTGCAAAATTTTAATGTCATTATTTCCGAGAAAGGTCCAATGTTAGCAGAATGACTAAAACTTTCGACAACTCGGATTCAAATCATGACGAATTTTTAAGTGAAATTTGTGATGGGATAGAACATATTTGGACAAGGTCTCAAGATATTTCATTTCCCGTAATCATTCTAGCAATTTCTATCACAACCACCAACCCATTATTTCCGTCGCATCATGATGTTAGCAATGTAACATATCCCACATAGTTGAGGCTTCACATCTGACTAAACAAGAATTGAAGTTAAGTCAAGATACATTTTCGGAGAAGCTATTATGAATTATCTTCGTCTCCATTCGATTCTGCAGCAGAAGACACTGTGTTTCTTATGTTCAATTTATGAATAATAATCTGCCACAATCATTTTTGCACGATTCTTTAATGTGCTATAAATCTACGACATAGGACTCAGCTTCATTTCCTTTGTACATTTTAATACGCGAATCTTAAATGTAATGGTAAATACAGGACCCAGTGTAACTAGTGTTGGTTTAGGAAACAACTACAGGACACGATTGTATCAGCATCAGCAGGTTACAATAGCACCACGATCACTGCCGCCTACGTCATCAGTAGATGTTATTATGTGCATTCGATTCGCACAATGGGAAGTGGATGTGGGAGTTGGAGGATATATACAGAGAATTCCCTGTGGTAAATTCCGCTAGTAATCAATTTATCTTTTCTACGATACCCAGACCCAAACTACAAAGAAACCGTTTATAAGTTGTATGGAGCAAACCCAAGTCGTTTGATTTTATATACAGTGTGTTAATTAAATATGGAATATTGCTAATAACTCTTTATATATTCATTTTATGAAAAAATAACAAAAACAAAAGTTGTTTGAGATATCTAACTAAAACTTATGGCTGTGGTCTCACAAAAGTATTGATTCATGTACAGGGTGAGGCAAAAAATAACACTTTTTTTAAATGGTATCCTATTTTAAATGTTACATATTTGAAATCTCTATTCAATTTTACATGCAAATAGAAGTTTTTTACATTTATTTTTAAGTTAGTTATTTAACGACGCTGTATCAACTACTAGGTTATTTAGCGTCGATGAGTTTGGTGATAGCGAGATGAGGCCGAAGATTCGCCATAGATTACCTGACATTCACCTTACTGTTGGGGAAAATCTCGGAAAAAACCCAACCAGGTAATGAGCCCAAGCGGGGAACGAACCCGAGCCCGAACGCAAATTCAGACCGGCAGGCAAGCGCCTTAACCGATTGAGCCACTCCGGTGGCCGCAAATAGAAGTTTGACTCAGCATAAATAATGAATACTCTCTTGTAACTGTTATGGTTTTTTTCAAATGCTTTAACAATGTAACACAAAATAAATGTGTGTATTCATATGAAGTAGATCATGAAACAAACAAAACAATAACGTAACTGTTTCAGAGAATGTTTAAAATTATAAAAAATGTTCAAAATGAGAACCATTCACGGCCAAACAATGCGCCAGTCTATAACGAAAGCAGTCCATTGACTTTCTCACAGTTTCTGGAGTGATCAGTTCCATCTCATTACTAATCCTTAATTTCAAGTATTCAATACTGTTCGGTATATCACGATACATATCAAAACATTTGAAAGAACCATAATTCTACACATTCAAGTGAATATGATTAATATCAGGGAGATGAACGTGATGAGATGATAAAACAGATAAAGGAGACTGCTGATCATCAAATTAGTGAATATTCTGATCGCTTGAACTTCAAAATTACACTATGTATAGCGAAAAATCAAAGATCATTTACTGATGGGAATTTTGCTAAAGCTGTTATTGTGATGGCTGCTGGGGAAAAATGTTCAAATCTTGTAGATTTTTTTTTATTGGGTTATTTTACGACGCTGTATCAACATCTAGGTTATTTAGCGTCTGAATGAAATGAAGGTGATAATGCCGGTGAAATGAGTCCGGGGTCCAGCACCGAAAGTTACCCAGCATTTGCTCGTATTGGGTTGAGAGAAAAGCCCGGAAAAAACTTTAACCGACCGGGATTCGAACCCGGGCCACCTGGTTTCTCGGCCAGACGCGCTGACCGTTACTCCACAGGTGTGGACTCAAATCTTGTGTAAGTAATCTTACCACAATCCAAAAAGCATCATAATAAAGTTCATCTGTGTATTAATGGTCACACTTTCTTGAAACAGAAAAGCAATTTTTATTTTAATTTTGCAAAGAAAAATTTGTTTCAGTATTGCTGTGAATAATATCATGTACTGCAGTATATACATGCTTAGATTTACCTTAATAAAAGTGTTCAGTTCATTTTCAAAAATATCATTATTATAATTTAATCCTAATTAGCAGTTATCCGTTACACAACTTCAAACAGTTTCTTTACAATTAGTTTTATTTGTGCTCTGTCTGGATTAACTTCAGTGCATGTTTTACAGTTCAAGTTATAATTTTAATCTCCTGGACAACTCTATACGAAAGTCGTAATCTTACTTATTACATTCGTGCTTCTTTAGAGCCGTGCATGACCTTGTCCTTACCCCTCCTTCAATCACCACCCCTACATTGCTTCATGACATTCTCAACCCTCCCTCAATCACCATCCCTACAATGCTCTTAACTCCCGTCACGTGATGTACAGTGAAAGTGGTGACCTCTCATATCCGAGGCTATTTCATACATGGTTATACCGGGACATCACTTTATTTTTACTAACATTTCTAATATTAACCTGACTATGCCTTTTGATTAACGGTTGAGAACCGGAAACAGTGTTTGCTAATCCCTTCCACGATCGGAGTGTGATGGTACTAGCGTAAAAAACAAATCACTTCACTAGGTATAGGAGGGCAGAAAAGTAGTTCAACCATTTACGTAAACTAGAAAATATCACGATTCTGAGTTTGATAATTTTCGTTAGGTTTTTATTTAATCACAATATAGTACAGAAAAAATAAGTGGTTTTACTCATTAACTGAACTACCCATTTGGACGTATTCATTGTGCAGTGTATAATATACTATCTTCAGCACATTAGCATACAATAGGCCTATAGAAAATACATTTAAATTGAAAAATAATCGAAATCTAGTTATTTAAACAAATTGTTGAAAATGGTGGCCGTTCATTTCAATACAGGCTTCAGGGTTTTTTTTTTTTTTTTTTTTTTTTAAGCATATCATCGCACTATATTATACCAAATTCGTATTCCAGTTTCGTCCTTCGTACCTGAAAACAGTAACTCATGTTGAAATAATTCTGTACCTACTCTATAACAGAGTACCTTACGTGCTGTAAATTGAATTCTGCCCGATCCGCACAGATAAATTTACTCAGACTTGCTATCTCTCTTCGTTCAAGTGGTTATGTAGTAGGATTGTAGAAAGGGAGGAAATGACATGACAGTTAATTATTTACGAGGCCCTTTTATTTACATTATTTTAAGCAGTTGTATAATATTACGTTGGCGTCCAATTCCTAACAGCAAATGTTTTGAGAAAAGAGCTAAGACAGCCCAGCCACTAGCCTTTACAGAGGGACCAGCAGAAGCGCGTGGGGGAAACCAGGACGTAACCAAACGGACGCACAGAATCTTTGCGAAAATATGATTCAATATTGAATGCTTTTTCTTCACTAGAAAACGCGACTTATTTCTGGAACGTATTACACTCACTTACTCAGTACTATTTACTATGAACGTAAGATGACTTTGACTGTATATGTGGCCTTGGTTCTGTGTGTGGTCGGGTGACGTTTACTAATAGAAGGGGTGAGAGTGAAGTACATTAAAGAACTCAAGTAGTCTACAATAAAAATTGAAGTAAAAATAAAATTATGTCCCTGTATAATAACTCGATTAAATTTAATTAACAATGAAAACATACTACTTTATTTGTCATGCATTCTAAAAGATAACAACACTGCCCTGGAAATCTAATTTGCACTGCAATTTTTGAGCTTTCATTTCCACTCATTATTTGATAGCCAAGTTCGCTGTTCAGCACACTATGTTCAATCGAATGCAATTTTAATCTATTCATTTTTTTCTCAGAATTGTTGGAACATTTTTAATTTTTAATTTGTCTACTTCCCAATTTGTCAAGTTTTGTAGGAATCACTCATGAATTAGATCTCATTGGGAGAATTATTTTAGATCGACCGTGGGCAATTTTAATCTGTATTATGGAAATTGTATTCACAAACTGTTGGCAGCACTGATCAGTCTGGCTGTAGCTGCACCGATTGGTCCTGCGCCATGCTGACTTCATCGCCCGGGCGTCTCGCTACCTGTGGATATCCACCATCATTAGAGGAATGCGAATGGAACGTACCGAAGAGTTCAATCCTTGAAGCAGACGGCGGTGACATGCCTGGACTCTACTACGGCGGGCCTCGGATAGTTCTACATGAGCCGTGACATCCTCTGACCACGACAAAACGTTCTGGTCATCACGTCAGACCGCAGCTTCGCCGCGTGTTCCGCTGCAAATAGTCCCCAGAATGCGCGTGACACAGCGTCGGTGTTGACGCGGTCGTTACGGTCACACAAGTCACTGAGCACAGTTTACCGATTGGGTGCGGTTTCTATGCGATCAAATTAGGGGTCTATAAACTGCTGTCAGGGATGTCAAGCCAAAGTTTATGCTCAAGCCACTATTCATAGTCGAGTCTTCTTCAGAATAGGGTAAAATGTATCGCTTCCTTCCTTCGAAGTGCCTTACTTGCTATTTCAAAATAAGGTTCATCAATATCCTCTCTTCACATTCAAAAGCACGCCTCAGTCTCTTGGAAGAGAGAATCTTTAACAGTGAACAATCATTCGTGTCTTCTCACTTGTATTATGGCTTCATTATAAATACGAAAATCGATGTGCTACAATATTCAAGTAATAGGTTACTAATGAAGACTTACCAGTAATCAGTGAAAATCTGGTAATCTCCGATAAGCAAATAATTATTCTATACTTGTTTTTTTTTTTTTTGAAAGATGGGACATGACAGGAGCGCTGTGATCGGAAAAACAACTGAATGTCACATAGCGTGGTAGGCCTGTTGCTATGGTAACAACGGTCGAGTTGCCAAACTTACCGTTAACATATGGCGAGTGCTTAATAGCTCTCTTGGCGACATTTAGTGTGCACACTATGTTAGCATTGGTACATTTCGGCTTTGATTCTTTGTCGATTTTTGTATTGTTTTCTTACCTTCGCGTCAATTGTCAATGAATGTTTTAATGTCAGCCATCTTAACGTCAATTGCTAGCTTCCATGAGCTGACAGCGTCGTAGTCCATGTTGGCAACATAGCACTGTAGTTCCAAGCTCGGCCGCTTAACTGCCATGTCCCATCTTTCAAAAAAACAAGTATAGAGATAGAAATTGAGCAGTAAGAAAGGAAGCAATGACTCCCTTTTACTATTACTGGTAGAAGAATATGAGAGGTAAAAAGATAAAGGTAAAGGTATCCCTATCACACGCCATGAAGGCACTTGGGGGGGCATGGAGGTAGAGCACCATGCTTTCCATGACCTCAGCACTAGAATGAGGTGGTGTGGTCGGCACCACACTCTGACCGCCTTTTACCCCCGGGAAAGACCCAGTAGTACTCAATTTTATAGGAGGCTGAGTGAACCTGGGGGCCGTTCTGGAAGTTTGGCAACGAAGAATATGAGAGACATGTCCATAAATGAATTATAATGTTAATTCTAAACACATAATAACGCAACGCAAAAAAGAAAGAAAAAATGAGCATCACGAAGGTGCAATACATTATACATTCTACGCGTTTCGTAATGGTGAATGATATTCAAGTATACATAGTGGATGGTAACCTCTACACCAAAATGAAACTGTTAATAGCTCATGAGGAGAGATTTTAAATATGTAAATAAGTTTTTTCTCTAACATTCACCGTTCTATGAAGCATTTGGCAACATCACGGCTGCTGCAATAACTCTAAGCAAGCGCGGTCTGCACTCCTTACCTTTCCCTCCCCCTCTCTGTGCTCAGTCAGTAACACGCGACGTGAGCTACATTGCAAGATTTATTTCAACGATTTTTGCTATTATTCAATTTAAATTCATGGCTAAACGGTTTAAGTTGCAAAAAAGGATTCAAGACATTAACTGTTCAGAGTATTTTTACCAATCTGCTTGTATAACAATCAACCATTACTCTCGGGCATTACCGAAATAGAGCGCTGCAAACATTGGGCAAAGAGTTTTCTTTTTGCTTAATGGTGCTTCATCGAAGGAAAAGTGTAATAAGAATTTTGTTATATTTAACAAGTAGAATCACATTTTATATTCTGGTGCAGAGGTTACCATCCTTCCTGTAGTTTATTTTGCAAAAAAAAAAAAAAAAAAAAAAAAAAAAAACGGGTGTCCACAAGTCAGATTGATTCGGTAGTGTTTTTGTCATTGGCGCTGCGCAGCTCGGATGTTAGTTATTATGTTAATAACTTAATTTACTGACGTATTTAATTTAATGTTTATTAGAAATAATCAAATGGTACTCATCATTACATGAGACGATTGAAGTATCTGCATAGGCCTATACAGCAATTCTGTTGCAGGAATTGCGAGTAACTACATGAAGTTCATTTTGTAATCGGTATTACTCGACCGAGGCAAATGGAGCCGCGGACGTAATGTGAACTATCGCGATGCGGTATTACGAACGCAGGAGCAGTAGCGCTACGGCTCCGGGTTGCAGGACTCCACTGGCCTTGGTCGAGTAATACCCTATGTCGTCTGTTTTCCCTCTATTGATACAGGATTGAGCTTGTCTTGTATATCTTTTGTCTATGAAAATACCATGTGCTCGCATTTTTTTTACTAACTTAAGAATTGTTTGTCATGAAGAAACATAGGCTATATCACGTGATAATTACGAAGAACGCTCCTCTTGTAGGATTTGTAAGAATGCTTTTCATGTAACTGTCGTAAGAGAATATCTTGTCCTACATTATATCCAATTCTTAATATACTCGTATTACACAATGAACTACGAAGAGAGCAATAAACATGTCAAACTAGCACCACATTCACAACCCAACCGCGTATGAAGCCGTTATCAGCAAGTTGCTAACATGACTCGCAGCGGCCGACCTTGACCACGCTGGAAAAACAGTTCGACCAGTTTCGACTGTTTACGATCAACCTAACTGGCGGACACCCAGTATTATTCAAAAGATACACACAAATGAAATATTTTAATATGATCCCAAATAACTATAGTTTTCTGGATTTTACACGAAAGGCATTTAATAAAATTCCAAAAGTATGGCATTCAACTTTATGCAAGTATACCGTACGTAATAAACAATTTAATAAAATTGTATGTACGCAAATAATTATTATTAGACACATTTACATAAAACAGCTATACTTATAGGTATATTGTAATGATTTCAAATGTTACTTTTTTATTTAGAAAAAATAAACAGTTTTAAGTGATATAACTTAAGTGTTAACAAGTACTGGTCATTGGCGTAGCTCAGGCTGCTAAGACGATTGCCCACCGATCCGGAGTTGCGCTCGAGCGCGGGTTCGATTCCCGCTTGGGCTGATTGCCTGGTTGAGTTTTTTCTGATGTTTTTTCAACCGTAAGGCAAACGTCAGGTAATCTGTGGCGAATCTTCGGCCTCACCTCACCAAATTTCTTTTCGCTATCACCAATTCCATCGACGCTAAATAACCTCGTAGTTGATACAGCGTCGTTAAATAACTAAATAAAAAATAAAAACAAACAAGTAGGGCCTACTGCGTTCTAGACCTTGCTTTAATGGTTCACCCAGAAATGTTTTTGTACTGAAATCTAGAGAAAAAGTACGCGAAAACATATGATATATTTATTCATTTTGAGTACTGTAAGAAGATGTGATGAAAGATTATTATGGACATGATTTTTAAATCCTACTTTTTAATTTTAGAGTCAATTTCATACCTTTATTGAGCCTATTTTAGACATCTAAATGCTAATTTTTAGTCTAAAAATCCAAAGTCAAATAATCAGACATACTTAACCGAAAATTAATTCTGAGGCCGGTGTAATCTAGTGTTTCAGCTGGCGGGACTGGTGCTCTGAAGTTCCACGCGTGGGTTTGCATTATGTTTGAACTGATTACTTGGTTTGGTTGTTCTCGATGCTTTTTCTTTCCAAAAAGGCGAATGTCAGGTAATCCATAGCGAATCCTCGGACTCATCTAGCCATCGCCAATTTTATTGAGGCTAAATAACCTAGGAGTTGATACAGCGTCGTTAAATGATCTACTTAAAAATGTTCCTCTAACACTAGAGTGAAAGTAGGTCGTTACTTACCTTCTATGGTGAGCTTGCTGCCTGCGCAGTTGATCTTCAGTTCTATGCGACCCCGACGTTCCGTGTGGTCACAGCCGCACAGGTTGGGCACCGTCTCCACGCACCTCTTGTGCACGTTCATGTCGCATGCTGCAACACAGCAACGTAACCTCAAGCGCAAATCAAACAAGAGAGAAAGATAATGAAGGATTACTGACAACTGAAAGAACGATGGATATGTTGATATTGAAGAGTAGGTACGTCGAGATCGCACGCAATATGAATTGTATTCGTGATGGGGGGGGGGGGAATAGCAAAAAGGCAATCAACTAATTATTCGTATAATACAGTTCCAGTAGAGGTATCTAATACTAATATTCTTTCATCTTGTGAGCTATACAAATTTGGTCGAAAAAATGTTTTGCAAAACCAATTTATCTCGTTTAGTCCTAAAAATACAATTTTGTGTTAGTCAGATTTAAAGAGTATACAATGTTTCTTTCATTTATTTCGCTACGTAACATTTCAAATTACTTTAAAGATTAAAGACTATTTAAGAATGATTGCATCAGAGCAAAAACATTGGAGTTCTAATGTCAGAGTGAACCAACTACAAATTTCACATTTTGCGATATTCATCTTTATTGATGCAGGTGAAAAATAAAAATAATAAGCAACAGTACGAGTATGATAAGTAATTGCATTGTGTACCTGATATTTGGAAACCTAATAAATATTAATATCAATACACTCTGACTCAGTTTTGTATCATACATTGATCTCACTGTTGCTTATTAATTTTTATTTTTCACCTGTATCAATAAAGCTGAATATAACAAAATGTGAAATTTGTAGTTCTTCACTCTGACATAAGACCCTCCAAATGTGAACGCTTATTATTTAATAGAAAAAAAAAGATAAAGACAAATCAATATATTAAAAAATATAAATTAAATTAATCACACTCAAATATGTACTGGGGGTACGTACGAGGGAAAGTAGTAAGTTACTAATTCAAGTATCGATCTAAATTATGAATGAGACGCCTGAAGCTAACATCGCTATATGGAAGTATTATTGATGTACGTACAAGTGAAACAAAGAAGCAGTAGTTGCAAAATGGTGGCATCTCTACACGAGTGTATAATTGGCGACTTGATCCGAGAGTTCATTCAACTTTGTCTCGGGTAATGATGCACCCAAAACTATGAATATCCGGCCTAGCATATCGTCCCCTTCATCCTGTCTGCTCAGATCAAGTCGTCAATCTGTTGCACATTTGCCTCCGCGACAATTTCCACTGGCCGACAGACTCGGTATTTGATACTTATTCATCTTTCAGAGAATTTTGCACCCTATTGTAGACAGCTTGATGTGACAAGCAATGTTCAACACACATGGGCAGCATTTATCTATGAATATCGTTTGCTGCCAGATCTTTATCCAAGAAAAATTACACAACAATGGTACACTCGTGTAGAGGTTCCGTCATATTGTAACTGCTGTTTCTTTGTTTCTCTTGTGAGCACATCGATCAACTTGTCATCTGGATAATATTTCCATCTAACGGTGATAGTTTCAGGCGCCTCATTAAGAGGCGTTACTTCAATTTGTAATATATTTACTGATTCGCTTGTGTAAATATTACATTTGTCAAATTAAATATTAAGGGACATGAAATGCCCTTGTCTACTCGATTACCTTTAAGCCAGAATAATTGTAAGTGCACAAAGACTTTTGCAAAATTAGAATAAATTGTAATAATCATATATTTACTGAATTGACACCTATAGTAAGGCTTAGCGTTCGTTATCTAAACCACTCGATATGATCTGGCAATGCGAAGAAATCTATCTCCGACATAACTAATAACCCTAGATAACATGATAATAAGCGATTACAAGTGTTCGATTTTGATGTAGACGAGAAATTGTCCATAATATTTGCATGGAATCCTCTCTTTCAAAATCAGCTTCCTTTTACGTGCAGTAAATATACGAGACGGATCTTTCATAGTTTTACACGATTTTAGGACACTTAATAACCCATAGTCCTAGATCTAGCTTGAGTCCACAAACCTCAGAGTTAATGACATAGGCGAGGTAAACATTATATAATTGAAAATAACTATGACAACTAAGGTTTATAAGTAATTTGATTAATTATTTATTTGCAAATATAAACGTATAGTTTTTTTTTTTTAGTTTTAAATTATAAATACTTATTTAAAGCAATAATCTTTCTTGAGAAAAAAAAGAGACAAAATAGCGGTGATATTGAGATTTTAAGCTTACAAACAGGTGCAAATAAAGACATACATCTCATTCCAGAAAGGGAATGTTTACCCAAATTGTTAATGTTTACATAAAAGACAATCGCACAAGAACTTACACATTGAGCTCTTAACATACAGTCGTACAAACCCACCTTCTTTGTTCACACGTAATAGATACAAATCCATGCAAAGCAAGAGGTTACTGGTATGAACTGTTATCGATAACTGTACGTCCTAAATACATTATATTCGTGGATTGCTACTACTGAGTACGATTCGGATAAAGTAGCTGTATCAGGATAGGCATACTTGGTCCTTACGTTTTGTTTATAAATATTAACTGCTTGGAAGAACGCATTCCATCCCCTAGAATGGACAGTATAGATATAGTTAATGTTTGTAAACAAAGCGCACGGACCAAGGATGCCTATCCAGATACAGCTACTTTATGCGAACCATACTAATGAGTGTGTGTAGTAAATTATACTTAGCTGATTGTGGAGACCTACTCCTATTTAAGCATTAATAAAAATTTAAGAAAATGTATCATCTATTCTATATTGTATTATAGCTTTAGTATATTACTGAAGATTGATGAAAAATTTCAATGCGTTGAGATTTATATGAAAAGTGATTGATTTAAATTTGACACTTTCATATCCTAGTGTTTAGCTACAACGAAAATTCATTAATATTTATTAACTTCAGATAAATAAATGGTAATTTCTCCAACGGGAATTGTAATACGAAACATGATCAAATGGGAAGTTGCGTGAAAGTCGCCTTGCATAGGGTAACCGATAACAGTTTGATTCTAAACACAGGATATATGTAGACATCAGGGACCTGTTGTCCAATTTCGTCCAAAGGAGAAGCGTTCGGAATGCGTTTTCAAGGAAAAGATGGGAGGCTCTGGGCCACCTAGCCTACAGTCCCGATTTGTTACCATGTGACTTTAAAATGTTTTTACTCTTAAATAAAGTTCTAAAGGGGCACAAATTCCGCACAGAGGATGAAGCGAACAGTGCTGAAATGGTTAAAGAAACAGTCAAAGTTTTTTATCCCCCCCCCCCCACTGGCGCCTTCTTATATAATGACACGCCTGCGTGAATGCCTATGGAGACTTCTTCTCAGGAAACATAATATCCTCCATTATATGTTTAAATATTGGTCTTTCTGCATTCACCATACTTTTATGTACCTTAATAACAAATTTATAAATCGGCTCGAACGAGCTTCATTTGATCATTTCTCGTAACAGTTCAATTATACTACAAGTCACTTTCATGTTCAAGTGATCATATAACAGTATATTTTGAAAATAATATCAGGTTTGTTCTAAACTGCATTGAAACTGTAAAATTACAGAGAAAATTCTGCAGTATTGCAAAATACTTGAATTTTAATTGCATAATTTTAATCTCCTATAACTATTTAAAGAAAAATAAACACATACATTACCTTATTCCTTCGAGGGCATTAATTGATCTTACCAATCACAGACGCCTTCTCATCTTTGGCCAGAGTGAGATTTTAAGAATACTGAGGCATTTTAAGAATTTAATACTTACTACTCTATAATGAAATTATACCACTACTGCAAACAGTTTTTTTTATTATAATATAATTTTTACACTGCCAATAAATGTTCAATCTGAACTCCATTTGTAGGAAGAAAAATATTGAGTAGATATCAATCTCATTCGTTACTTTATCCAAAATATCAGACATCATAACTTAAAGAGAAGGCTATTTCAATTCTTCAAGTGACTGGGATAAGGAAAAAACATACATGCTGTCCTTCAGTTACCGTCAAAAGAAGTCAAATCAGGTGACCTTAGAGGCCAATTATTCCAATTTTTATCAAAAGTACATTATTGTTCAAATACTGAAATAGCATTTTCAAAAGTAGCACATACAGTAATTTGTCGAGACGTAATTCATAGATAAATCTCACTCAGAATGACGTCCTGGCCTCCTCTTGTTCCAAGACCAAAGGTACATTCGTTGCTAAAATAATACGAGTATTGACTCATTGTTGGTCGTGCTACAAATGGAGTGCATATTGCAAATATTGAATTGTTCCTTAGTTAAACACCTGATCACATATATATCAGAATGGTCATTCCCATGTTATGAAATGGCAACACAAAATGAGAACAACCACCAGAAACTCCACCATCGAAGAGGCATTTTTTGGTAACGACCGCTAGATGGAAGTACAATTGCTCCATGCAATTCCATAAGAGCAATAACGTGACTTCTTTTGCAGTCGCTAGATGGCAGCATAGTAAAATTGATGAAAACGGTTGCCTTAAAAGTCCATTAAATCAATCTGTTATATGTGATCAGGGGTTAAACTCCAGTTATTTCAGAAGCATATCCTATTTCCTTTTCGGGCATTAAATTCTTAACATAATTCACTGTTTTTTTAACAAGTCTGTTTTCTGAATGGCCACTTACCTCCTAATTAAATGTAACGCATCTACATTAAATCAAGTATATGTCTTGTTTTTGTGTCACTCAACTGAGGCAATAATTTGTTACTGAAGAGTCGGGTAAACAGTGAGAGATTGAACTCCACACTTCCAATTTCCTACTTACAGAATACGAGAGCATCCTACCTGTATAAATAACAGAACAGTTTCAATAAAACCACAGTCGTACGGCTTTCCATTTATAGTGGCTCCAAACACCCGATTTTAAATAATGTAGTCCCCCCCCCCCCTGTTGGAGAACCAAGCTTCGTTCTCATTGATGCAACACGTGGGAATGCTGATTGTGAGTTCTCACTGAAAGGTTTTTCAAAGTGATATGATGGGAACACATGTTGCTGGACACTACATCAACAATCTTAGATATTGTTTCCTACACTTTCAATGTTTGAATTACTTATTATTATATTTATTTCTAACATAATGGATAGTTATTCTCTACTGGGGAAAGACAGAAGGGATTTTAAAAACAACAGAAACCTTTTTACATTATATTCCAGAATTTTTCTAGTTCTATTCAATAAAACTCCCTACATCAAGATATAACTCTAAGAATAAAACACTGAAGCTCATGAGTATGAAGCCAAAAATGTTTACATCGTTCTATTCTAGTACAATATAAGAATGTATTTAACACGTGGGAACAACTTCAGAAGTAGATTAAACACCCAACAATAATGTAATTGTGGATCTAATTGTTCTTGTTTTTAAATTAAAATATTACTTTCAATTATTCTTTCTATTAAACAGAATTAGCAAAGCTGACCCTATTAAATATTCTGTTTTAAATCCTTCTTTAACTTGCTTAATGAATTATTTCTATTGACAGAGAATGTGGAAAATTTACCACAAATGTTCAACGATGGTACAACAAACAGTTCATGATAGACACACATAAACTAAAGAAACTGACAAAAGAACCTCAAATAGAGACGAAAAATATGGAGACTCAGAGAAGACATTGCTGTCTGTATTCTTCGACTCGTGTGTTAAAGGAATCCACAAAACTGCGTCACTTGAAAGTAATGATGTAATGAACGAGTTTTGCAAGAGGAGTTAGCTTCTCCTTTCTAGCTACTTCCCGCAGAAGTGACCACTGCTCTTAAGTGTTGACACAACGACGAGCGAGATGACATAAGGCGTCAGGGTTCTAGTCTCCTGGGATTTATCTTTTCTTTTTATGTCCTCAAAGTCAACTGTTATTTCTCGCGGCCAACTCTTCATACACAAATATTTATATACATCCGAAGTCAACCCCTGAAAATGCATGGTCAGTCAAGTTGATTCAGTATTGCCTTCCTCATAAAACTTTGTTATCAGAGGCAATGAAGTATTTATTTAACATCTCTCTTCGTCTTCAGCTTAGAGATGATACAGTAATAACAAGGAAATAGTGGTATGGGTATTGAAGAAGAAAGTGGAGAACTCTTAGAGAACATGCTCTACTGCTGCTTCATCCACTACAAATCCTCAAAATATGTATGCCTATAGGAAATAGTGGTATGGGTATTAAAGAAGAAACTGAAGAACTCCTAGAGAATACATATGTTCTACTGCTGCTTCATCCACTATAAATCCCACAATATGTATGCCTATAGGAAATGGTGGTATGGGTATTAAAGAAGAAAGTGAAGAACTTTTAGAGAACATTTTCCATTGCTGCTTTATCCGCTACAAATCCCACAATATGTATGTCTATAGGAAAATCTGTGACAGATCGAGAAGATATTCGGCAAGACTGCCTTGACTATCTTGCCATTATAAGTTATAGCCTAAGTAGATTGAGAATTTATATGAACTATAAGCTAAAAGTGACATCTATTAGATTTGGGTAGGCGTGGAGCACATTGAGGTTGAGAAAGCGTGGTTTACAATGTTACGAAGTTTATATCTTCCAGTTTTCATCTAATAGTATCCAAAAGGAGGCAAGTGTTATACGCTACTCACCTCATCGGCCCTGTGAAGAATGCAAGAGGAATGCATCAACTGTTACTCACTCCAAAGCTACTTGAAACCACGCCCCTGTTCGCCAGCTTTCGAACAGATAGCGATCACATTACGAGTTTCATAAAAACATTAACGAATCAATATAGGCCTACCTGTATTAACCCATGCGGTAGCTGGTCAGACCTTTAGCCTGTCACCAACTCTCATCAGTTCCTCTATATCTCCACTCCCAGCCTCCCAGCCTCCCCTGTGATATTTCCCTCCGGCAGTGTTGCTATAATTTTCAGCGACATTTCTGGGGACTTTTTTTAACAAACTTTGGAGAAATTAAGCTACTTTTTGTTGAAAAGTTTGCGAGATTGTAGGGCGATATATTGGCAACAGTGCCCTCCGGCCAGGGCCGGTGAACTCTGTTCCACACTGTAGTCAGCTATTGAATCGCGCGCCGAACAAATTGGCGGTTATCAAGAGACGCAGCGCATGAATTTATTTTGACTTCTTCAAAAGCTTCTGTGATTGGACATAATATGCACTGCCCCTCAATCCACGGATAAATATACAGACACATCTGATATAAGGCGCTTAAGTGGCCGTTGTTAAATATACATAGTCTATATGAAGTAGGAACACTACATTATAATGCATATGAATTCTCAGTCCAGTTATAAGTTATAAGAATGCGATCGGTCGCAAGACCCTCATTGTATTTGCAGAAAATTAATGAAGTTGGCTTTAAATTGATTGACAATCCCATATATTTGTCAGACTTAGCCCCTTCTGACTATCATCTGTTTTCTAAACCAGTGGTTCCCGAACTTTTTGAAGACGCGACCCACTTTTGGGCAAGACATTTGTTTGCGACCTCCCCCCCCCCCCACTATCGTAACGGTATTTAACCACATTCGAAAAATACAAATCCTTGTAAAATGTAAAACAAAGATAATTTTACTCAAAACTAGTAGATATCACCCAACTTTTAATGTACCGCTACCTGCAAATCTATTTTCTAATTATCTTTGTCTTCTTAGACTAGCCTAACTTGCTTATGTATTTTTCGAGCACAAACACTTTGAATAGTAGTTTGGTAGGCCAAGATGTTAACATAACAACAGCCAGAGATGAAATCGACGGATTTATAAGAAAACTTCATTTCTGGTCGACATTAGTTGACGAAAAGAAATTTTATTCATTACAGTAGATTAAAAAACCCATGAAAAATTTAACTATTGACAGTATGAAACCACAAATCTGTGTTTGCTTTTGTGGACATGCAATAATTAAGTTTTCATATTTTTAAACAACAGTTTTTCTGTATTTTCTGGAAGAAACACAAAACAATTATGGCAGTCACAAATGGATGCTGAATCCATTTTTAGACAATTACGTTCAACTGGCTGTAGCCAAATTCCACAAAATATTAAGGAAAGATACATAGAAATATGTCTGAATCGGTGGAAAGTTAAAGCTAAATTTTTCTCGCAATGCGTAGACTAGTTTTGGCTCAAAAGAATGCAAGAATACCTCGTATTTGCGGAAGAAACTACTAAATTTTTAATAGTATTTGAAAATTCGTATTTATGTGAAATAAGTTTCTGCTCCACCATGATTGTCATCAAAACAAAAGCGGGAAATTGAAAATAAAAACAGTTTGCCAATTGAGGATCAACTTTCTCAAAAACAGATGCATTTACCCTATTATTATTATTATTATTATTATTATTATTATTATTATTATCATCATCATCATCATCATCTTTTTACTTTATAACTATTGATTTTTTTTAATTTTTATGTTCAACGTTGTTTCTGTTTCTAAATGCAGTTATGTTAATAAGGCGGTTTTTGTAAATCATTTCTCGACCCCCTCAGCTCTTTACACGACCCCTGAGTGGGTCGGGACCCTCACTTTGGGAAACACTGTTCTAAACTAAGAAGAAATTTGAAAAGAAAGACGATGTAGTCGAATGTAGCAATAATAAATATTGTGCCTACTGTAGAAGAGTGACCTACAGACCAAGACAAACATGATTAAAAAAAAAAAAAAACTTAGAATTGCTTCATGATCGTTGTACTAAGTAAATAGAGTAAAAAATGATTTTGATGAATAAATAAAATTTTGTTCAGTTACAATAAATTTTTCCTTATTAGGCTAGAGACTTAAAAATACCGCTTCCTTTTATTAACAGCATCACGAAAAGGTATATCTTAGATTTAAATCCCGACGTTAAATTTGTTAAATGATCTTATAGTTGCATAATGAAGACTGTCGTGATTCTTCGGCATCGGAGATATGCAGAAATCGTGCAGTGTAACACTCAGGTAATATTTTTGTTGGCGACAAACTCAGTATAAAGAACACACCTTCAAATAAATTAGGCCATTTCTTTTCAATCCGCTGCAGCCAGACATTAATGGAATCTTTATGCATAATTTTGCTATAAATAAAAGTTTAATGGTCCGTGATCTAATTTTATCTGTGTAATAAAACCGAAAACACGATCTGCATATATATGCATATTCAGCCTACTTATAGGCTAGTGTAAATAACACAACTCACCACACAATGAAACCTAAATTAAACCACTGAAATGATCTAATACTTTTTAGTATTTATCATTGCTTAATTGGAATTTCACTGCTAGTTTTGTAGCAAAATTTTGTTTTTAGTTGAAGGAAAAAAACAGGAGATTGGCGTTAGGTACAAACAGCTGGATCTGACATAGCCTGGCATCAAATAAGATTTACATCGTGTACACCTGGCGGTCTCCAACAGAATACGAATAAGTTATAGTTCGTATCTTTTAAAACATTAATTCACACAGAAGTAAAAGAGCATGGAAAATTGTGCTCAACGAGGCCAGAACAAGACAAGATGAAAGGACATCTATGATGGAGTAGAAAATAAATCATTGAAGCCGTATCAATCAAAGGACTTAACATGTATGTATACAGTGGAAGCAAGACATGGGGAAGAAAAATCGGAAAGTTGTTCCAGTCGTAATCAACCGGTTAACATCAACAATATTGTTATGCGAAACGATTAAGGTGAAGATAGTGATTTGCAATCCAGAGCCCTGATCATATACATATATGCACATATATAGTATATAGGATTGGCCATTCCCATTTTATGAAATGGCAACATAAAATAAGAACAACCACCAGAGTCTCCACAGTCGAAAAGGTATTTTTGTAACGACCGCTAGATGGAAGTACAGTTGCCCCATGCAATTCCATAAGGGTTATAAAGTGACTTCTTTTATAGTCAGTAGATGGCAGCATAATGAAACTGACAAAAGTTGTTGCCTTTAAATTCCATTAGCAATCTGTTATATAGGCTACGTGACCAGGGGTGTTATGTACAAGCTCTAATTTTTCCTGTCACATGTCTAGGAATTGTAACGCATTGTATATCTGACTACTGTTAGGATCGAAAATATTAAAGTTTAGGGTATCCTTCAACAGAGAAAGCACACCGTCGACGAATATATATTAATTAGAAAAACAGCTATACATTTAACAATATCGTTATGTGGAGACTTAGATTAGAGAGATTAGTTTTGATAGATAAGTTGAGATTTGGTTATATATAGACCACATGTCAAAGACAAAGATATAGAGAGACAACGAGGTATAGAGAGACATATATAAAGAGACAGAGACGAACATAGACAAATATACACAGAGACAAAGAGGTAGAGAGAGGCAGGTATAATAAAGAGACGGAGACGAACACAGATAAATATATAGAGAGAGACAGATATATAAAGAGACGGAGACGAACACAGACAAATATATAGAAAGAAAAAGAGGTATTGAGAGATATATAAAGAGACAGAGACGAACAAAGACAAATATGTAGAAAGAGAGACAAAGAGGTAGAAAGAGACAGATATATAAAGAGACAGAGACGAACAAAGACAAATATATATAGAGAGAGACAAAGAGATAGAGAGAGACAGATATATAAAGAGACAGAGACGAACATAGACATATATAGAGAGAGAGACAAAGAGGTAGAGAGAGACAGATATATAGAGAGACAGAGACGAACATAGACAAATATATAGAGACAACGAGATATAGACAGATATATAAAGAGACAGAGACGAACATAGACAAATATATAGGGAAACAAAGAGATAGAGAGATGAGATGAAATCAGATGAGATGGGGTCAGATAGGCAAAGATATACAGACAGATGCAAGTAGCCTATATATAGACAGAAATTGATACATACATACAGAGACAGACAGAGATAGACAGACAGAAAGAGACAGAGATACACAAAGAGAGAGATACAGACACATACTGACACAGACAGACAGATTACACATACAGAAAGATCATACAGACAGAAAGATGTGATAGACAGATTAAATAGATTAGACAGACCGACAGACAGATGATAAGAATTTTATTATCACGCACCTGAGAGGCCACGAACACATCAATGTAGATTGCTAACTTCATACTCAGGAGGTATAGAGTTCGATATCTTATCGGCTTTAATCAGCGTTGTTTATCTAAATTTCTTCAAAATACTGTGCAGAATATGTAGGCCTATATAATATCCTACGAATAAATTTCAGGAACAAATATCAGAATTCCCTATCGGTTTATATGAATTTCTTAGAAGTGGGTTGTCTGAATTCTTAGAATAAATAACACATTCTGATGTGGATTATATGAATTTCTTAGAAGAGATGACAGAGTTTCATGTGTTATGAGAATTCTTACGAAAAATTGCACTCTCACAAGGACCATGTGAATTTCTTAGAAATAACTGCAAACACTCATGTGGGTTACATAAATTCATA
The DNA here is from genome assembly GCF_040183065.1 of Periplaneta americana. NCBI lineage: Eukaryota > Metazoa > Arthropoda > Insecta > Blattodea > Blattidae > Periplaneta > Periplaneta americana. The sequence goes on along the minus strand of NC_091124.1, from coordinate 68,892,028 downwards.
AGATTTCAGACTTTCGTATGGATTTCTGTATGTGAATTCCTAGAATAAACTGCAAATTTCCATGTGGGTTATATGAATTTAAGAACACATTGCAGGCTTTCCTGTGAGCTATGTGAATTCTTAGTTCACACTGCCGATTTTTATGTGAGTTGTTTGAATTTCTTAGGACAAATTGTATATTTTCGTATAGGTTATGAGAATTTCTAAGAAAATATTGTACATTTTCATATTGGTTATGTGAATTTTTCAGAACACACTGCAGACTTTCTTGTACGTAATGTGAATCCCTTAGGACTAACTGTAGACATTCGTAATAATTTTGTAAATTCTTAGAACAAATTGCGTATTTTTAAATGAATTATATTAATACCTTAGAACAGATTACACACTTCGGTGTGGGTTATGTGAATTTATTGGGGAAACTTTTTAGACTTTCATTCGGGTAATGTCAATTACGGTAATAACACAAGTTTACTCTTTTATGGGGATTACATAATTTTTTAGGACAGAATGCAGAGATTCATTTAAGTTTACATAAATTCAATGGAACAAATGGGAGATTTTCGTGAGGATTATGTTAATTCTCAGAATTAACTGTAGACTGTCATGTGAGTTAATTCTATTTCTTAAGGCAGAACTAAACCATTGAACTGAGGTACGTGAATATCTTAAAATAAATTTTATCAATTATTGTGTGTTACGCAATCAATTCGAGAACAATGTGAGAATGAATTATTTTATTAAATACAGTTCTTAAAATAAGTTTCAAGAATCGTTCTTGTATGAGAGTTCAATTAATATTTTGGGATTAATACAACCATGCAACTTACCTTATAAAATGAAGACTTCATTCTCTATAAGGAAGTCCGTCGGTGAGATTGTGAAGAGCATTAAAGTTGATTGCTTGTTATATAAGTGGTTACATAATTACCTTACAAATTGCAGTTTTTGTATGTGACTAGTTGCACCTGTATTTAAATTACGAACTATAAGCTACTTATAAAGCGGGTTTGAATATTTTGGGTAGTGTCTCTTAAATTGAAAGAGATAATAAATATGATTTATCATTGTCCTTCAGGGCAGGTTGTTCACCTATACCATCTAAATTTGGCCGGAAGAGAATTTTTTCGGTCTATATACATTTATGTACGTATTTAAAATTTATATAGCAATTCTCTGTTCATCGTTGATTGTATGAAAGACACTAGGTCTACTGATTTCTGTATTTTACAATTATTTACTAAATGCATTTCTTAAAACCACCTTCTTATATATTTTTGGTTTCTTTATTGACTTGAAAATTTCATATCTTGCAACTTATCTAATACCACAGTCTAGTATATACAGTCACTAAGCTTGAGCTGTGAGGGTGCTAGGAACAACAGACTGTGCCGGTACTATTTCGCATTTCTGTAATGAGGCGATATTAGCTATCCTAGTGGTTAGCAACTATCTATGGATATTTACTACGTATTGAGTTTCGTGACTATATATACTAGACTGTGCTAATACCATAGCTTCTTTCTATTTTTTATTAACTATATTTCGTTCCCATTTTATTAGCCTAGCCCTGAACTTATTTTAAGAACGATGAAAGAGTAATTGAACGGAGAAAAATTCTCTCCGGCGCCGGGATTTTGAACCCGGGTTTTCAGCTCTACGTGCTGATGCTTTTATCCACTAAGCCACACCGGATATCCACCCCGGTGTCGGACAGAATCGTCTCAGTTTAAGTTCCAACTCTTGGGTTCCCTCTAGTGGCCGCCCTCTGCACTTCGTCATAGATGTCTATGAACGTAGGACATGTGCCGGAGAGAATTTTTCTCCAATCCATTACTCTTTCATCGTATGATGACGCGGAATATCTGCATGTAAATATTATATGTACTTCGGTACATTAAAATAATATATGATATGCGTAAATCACTTCGTGATTTAAGACGGCGCTTATTCCGTCGGATCCCGGCCAACTAGTCACTCATAACGAGTGCACCTCAGCACATGTGTGGACTTCAATCCTACGTTCATAGACATCTATGACGTAATGCAGAGTGCGGCCACTAGAGGGAACCCAAGAGTTGGAACTTAAACTGAGACGATTCTGTCCGACGCCGGGGTGGGTATCCGGTGTGGCTTAATGGATAAAAGCATCAGCACGTAGAGCTGAAAACGCGGGTTCAAATCCCGGCGCCGGAGAGAATTTTCCTCCGTTCCAATACTCTTTCATCGTATGATGACGCAGAATATCTGCATGGAAATATCATATGTACTTCGGTACATTAAAATAATATATATTATTTTAAGAAGTTGTAGGATGTTTTATTCTCTCAATTTTTTTAAGAAATACTTTTCTGGAGTGTCACTTTTTCTTACGTCTTAATCTCGTTTGTTTGAAATCTGCTTATATAATTTTTCATTTTAAATTTTATTGTGGGCTATAGTGTCGATTTTCTTATGCTGTTATTTTTTGTAATGTATTAGTATCCTATTCTTTAACTTTCTGTTAAATTTTCACTCCTTCTATACTTTGTCACCTGGTAGAGTGTAAGAGATGGCCCTATAGCAAGGATACAGAACTGTTGAGAGAGGGGGTGGAAAGCATGGGGAAAGCGTTGGTTTCCCGTCCACAGTCCATCGGCATTGAATGACGTATCTGTGGCCCGTACGCAATCACATAAGACAGACACTGAATACAAATCCCCTCTCCAAGAAAGTCAATGGCGCGGGGGTAGAAGAAAGGGATGAGTGACGTAACGCCACAATTGTCGCCCAGTTCTGCACGTCTGCCCTATGGCCTAATTGTGCCAGTATAAATAAATAAATTATTATTATTAATTATTATTCTGTGTCGCAAGGCAAACCCAAAATATTAGGTCAGACTAATAAATTAGATTAAATACAATATTTTTATCATATATCGTCTAACTATTAGCTTGTATCCTAAGTCCTAAAAATTTCTGTAACTTTTATTTCCTGTTTTATGTTTGATGTTATGCATTATGTTCTCTGCTGAAGTTCAAGTAGTAACATAGTCAGCTAGAAATTTAACTCCGGCTTTGCCTCGTGCCAGAGAAGTGGAGATATCTCCCTCCGACTAGGACTGCGTAATTTATCCTTAATCCTGTGTTTGTTCTACGTTATCTTAACTGCTATACTGTGCCATGCTGACCACATTAGAAGAAAGTTCCGTTACTTGTGACTTTCTTCGAAATTCAAACAGTCCTAATGGCGAAGCATTTTAATTATATTATAATTATGTTGTAATTTTCGTTATTTAAGGAGATTGATAGAACTTCTTAATTACAAACTGAAGGAATGTCGAAGTGTGGCACGATCATGAATAAGATGGATAAACGAACATTTCTGAAGTAGAAGTAATCAATCAACAGCTCATTTATTTAATGCATTTGACCATTTATGACTGACTAAAATTATAAGATCTGTCAATGAGTAATATTGTGGATGAATGACAATTCTCACGTATGGATATTAAGTTGATAATTCATACAATAATGTGCAATTTCTGAAAATACGATCAATTAGGAAGTTGCCTATATAAAGAACTTTGTGACAAATTTTCAGGGACTCACTTATTAAGATTAATTTCATACAAAAAATTAATCACTACTAATTCCACAATTTGGGATATCTGGCCGACATCTACGGCTGAACAATAGGATCCAGAATACAAAGCTGAGATTAACTTAAAAATAAAATACAATATGATTTGCGGAGAGAATATAGAACAACGATAAATTTAAAAATAATATATAGTTTAATAAAATACTAAAATGAATATCTGAAATACGTTAATAGCAATTACTACCTATTTGTAAAATGAAGAACTACTATTATGCCTATTCTGTTAAATGTATATTCTTACCAACAAAGAATTACATAGAAACAGAAATCTAAAATTCAACTCGTTTTAATAACCTGACCTAAGCTAACCTAACTTAACCTAATCTAACGCAACGAAACCTAACTAACCAAATCTAGAATACAGTTTCAGATTTGTTAAATTAAAATTAAAATTAAAACTATGTTTTATTTAATGACGCTCGCAACTGCCGAGGTTATATGAGCGTCGCCGATGTGCCGGAATTTTGTCCCGCAGGAGTTCTTTTACATGCCAGAAAATCTATAGCATATTTAAATGCCATCGACCTAGGCCGGGATCGAACCTGCAATCTTGGGCAAAGAAGGTCAACACTATACCGACTGTACCACCCAGGACGACCAGATTTGTTATGTAAGTATAAGATACGCCTATAAACCATTTTTGAAAGTGTATTACTTTGGATTACGTAACGTCACGCTGTTAGTAAAAACTATCGGTATGGTAGTCAAAATTTACATTCGAACTTTTTTATAATTCTTTACAATAAGAGTTAATTTTCAGTAACAGTAGCAAGGGATTTTACGAATCAATTGTAAGAATTACGTAGCATCAAAAATTGCTTCTTTTTACTGTAAGGTAACGTTTTACAGCCACCCTACTCCTTCTTAAGCACATACCGACATGTCGTTTCTAAATTTTGGACGTAATCCTGCTCTCTTCTCCGATAGCGACACTCATTTTCATAATCATCAAAAGTTTAATGTAATATTATGTTACTGATATGACAAGGAAATCTACAAAGAAGTAAAATATCATTATCAAATAAACTAGTTTCAAGTACAAAAGCAATTTTATAAAACTGGCTGTTAGCTTGAAATAATTATATTTTCTTATCATACGCTTTTGATGTAGACGTAAGGTATTACAAGAAGTCAGAAACAAGAACAACAGTTAATGAAAACAAGGTACATTTCAAGCTGCGGTCAAGTCAATGTTTATATAATGTTACATAAATTTGGGTTAAGTTCCAAGCATTCTCAAATGATAATACACAATACCGCCAGGGAACAGAGAGGTATATAATGTAATCAGAAATTTGTACCATTCTCGCTTCCAGACGTAGGATGGATACTTCACAGTAAATTAAATAAAACTCGTATTTTCGATTACCTAACTTTTAAAGAAGTTAAACACTGAAAACTTATTCAAGTCCCATACCATGTCTGTATGCAATGGATTACCTGATCGTCAGCTACCGATCCAGAATGCTTCTGCGCATGCACACTCATGTGATATTACGAGCAAATATGTTTTAGTCATTGCTAGACGTAATTACATAGAGTGTATTCAAAGTGCAGGAACTTTGCTCAATATTTTCTTGGCTTGTCTCTGAAAAACGCCACACTCTATACGTAATTAATGTAAAAGAATATAAAATGTACCATAATCTTTGGGACACTTCCATAACTAGCGTCGTATTTCAGTATACCTAGAAATTTACCCTTCAAAGTTTTTTTTTTTTTTTTTCATGAAATAGCTAAAAATGTACACACGATCTTTAAATTTATTTTGTTTTGTTACTGGCTGAATACAAAGATCTGGTACCGGTACTACAAGCTTATACGAGAGAGAGAGAGAGAGAGAGAGAGAGAGAGAGAGAGAGAGAGACTCAAAAAGTAACCTTAATAATTGTTTTATTAATTGAATATGTACAATAAGACTACAAACATTTCATCACTTTCCAACATAATCCCCACTACCTTCAATGCAAGTGTTACTGTTATACTATGTTAAAAGTGATGAAGTGTTTGTAGTCTTATTGTATATATTCAATTAATAAAACAATTATTATTAAGGTTACTTTTTGACTCTAGCTCGTATCAAGTGAATAAGGATGAAGAGTGGAAAAAAATTATGGAATGAAAATATATAGGATGTCCCATTTAAAAAAAGCATAACTTTGTGTTGTTACGAATTTCTATAACTTACTTACTTACTTGCTTACTTACTGGCTTTTAAGGAACCCAGAGGTTCATTGCCGCCCTCACATGAGCCCGCCATTGATCCCTATCCTGAGCTAGATTAATCCAGTCTCTATCATCATATCCCACCTCCCTCAAATCCATTTTAATATTATCTTCCCATCTACGTCTCGGCCTCCCCAAAGGTCTTTTTCCCTCCGGCCTCCCAACTAACACTCTATATGCATTTCTGGATTCCCCCATACGTGCTACATGCCCTGTCCATCTCAAACGTCTGGTATGTGATATCTAGGTAACTGATCAAAAGTCTCTTCCAATTCCTCATAGAAGCTATCCTTTATGTGGTCGTCTTTCTCTTCTGTAGGGGCGTGTGCATTTACAACTACGATATCGCACCATCTACCCTTAAGTATTAAATACGATAACCTATCACTGATAAATTTGACCTTTTTTTACTGCTGATTTTATTCTTTTATGAATTTACGAATTTCTATAACACCATATATAATTACCAACTATTCCAAAGAGTAGGTTCTGGCCAACTCTATAACGTAAATACCTAACTATTTTTTAGATACACTAAAATTGGCTAGTTATGGGAGTGTCCCAAAGGTTATGGGACACAGTGAATATTCTGCTATAAAGGCCACAATCATTATTAATTTTAAATACAGGTATATACCAAATACAATATTGATATGGTTACTTCAATGCCCAACAACTTACAAAAACTTATTGATCACGAGATCACATGACTCTAAGATACACAGCTTTCGTTCCTAACCATCATTATAGTGAGAAGCGCTATTGTTGCATAGAATTTTGACATATAAAATATGGATTCGTCGGCCTCGGTAGCGTAGGTGGTTTAGCGCTGGCTCCAGGTTACGGGTTCGATCCGGCCCAGGTCGATGGAATTTAAGTGTATTTAAATGCGACAGGCTCATGTCAGTAGATTTACTGGCATGTGAAAGAACTCCTGCGGGACAAAATTCCGGCACACCGGCGACGCTGATATAACCTCTACAGTTACGAGCGTCGTTAAATAAACCGTAACTTAATTTTTTTTTTAGATATGGATTCAAATCCCGGAGTAATTTAAATGGGAATATGTATCTTATGAAATGTTCTAAGCCGGAGCAGTTCGCGCAGGGTCGTTAAATAAGCAATTCAAAATAGTTTAAGGTCATAATAACACACCAAATAAATAAAAGAGAGAATATAACAAACATCATTTATAATTTACCCATATGCAATATAAAATATGTATGCAGGCTGTACTGACAGCTATATTTTTTGTGCGAGATCGTGCATATTTGCTTGGTTTCCGCACAAAACCAATCCGCGGAAAGTCTAAAATTCCACATTCAGTATTCCCAACCTAACACACATAACATTTTCCCTCTTCTTACCGCTTAAGTGACATATTGATTTTACTGCTTTAGGCTTCTAACATATTATTTTTAGAGACGTTCAATATAGTAATAATTATAAATTGGAAACTTACCACTGCAATTTCACCTAAATTGCACTGTTAATTATTGTTTTTAAATACTTGCAAAAATTAAGTCAACTCTACAACTCCACTAAAGTTACTGGATTCGTAATGCAAGTAACATTAAGGAAGCCGTGAAAAAATCAACAAGATTCCAGATGCCGATGTTATTACTGCAATATGTTATATAAATAATATTGTTAAAATATTAAAATGAAAAATAAATCATTACATAACCTTACTGGGGAAAAAAAAGACAGACGTATATCACGGCTTGCTGGAGTATAGTAAACACAGAAAACATTTTAAAGCAACAATGTTGAAGATAGATATTTTTGTTTTACAAGTTTGCCGTCATTGAACAGAAACCAAGATGGAGATTTCATTGCTTACAAGTTTGCCGTCATTGAACAGAAACCAAGATGGAGATTTCATTGCAACTAATTAGAAATTCCTCTTTCAGGTATGTAATAAACGAACTTCGCACAAAATAATGTACCATACACGAGCGGTGTGTTTTCTTTCAATTCTCGGAAATTAAAAAAGCTCAACTACGTTTCGCTTTTTCAAATTTTTCCTCGAACATGAAAACTTCAACATACCGCTCTTGTAACGCATATTACTATTGTAAATTAGTTCATTTTTTCCATTACAATATTTACCAGTGCGAAAACTTTGACGGTGAGTTTCGACGTTAATTGTTACAGGTTTGCTTAGACCTCACACATAGGGCGATTCTCTGGTTATGTTACATATTACCACAGCTTAAAATAAAATAGGACAAACATAGAGCACGGAACAATAACCAAGTCCCTATGGGAGGAAGATGGATTTTTTCCTGCCGATAATTGAATCAGGGTCTGCAAAATTTGTAGTCAGAAACGGAATTGCTTTAACCACAGCAACATAACAATGTGCATTAACACAATGTTGAAAGTTTGAATTATAAATTACAACAGAAATTAACAGTAAAAACACAAAACGAATAAAATATGCCTTAAGCTAAAGCAGTCACACAGATCTGATGATGTCATCTCTGTACAAATATACAATGTAAGTCATCACACCATGACGATTGAAATATTTCATTTCCCGTTAGAATTCAAGATAAATGTATTCTTACGGGTAAAATTAAGTCTTTTTTGTTTACTTTCTAATGACTTTCATAATATTTGTTTTTTAATTCACTTCTAAAATGGAGTAATATGCACTAGAGAAAAAGTGGTAATGAGTGTCCTTCAAGAAACATCTAATGAAACTGTCAAAAATATGCACACACATATATATATAAACAATTTGTACAACGTGTAACAATTTCTAAAACACACGTTAGTATTAATATAAATATACATTCAATAAAACAGAAGTTACAGGAAGTCAGGATATCCTGGGGGCCAGGTGTTCATGTCACAATAAATTTAATACAATCTAGTCTATAAAGAATAATGCAGTGTACGAACTGTCACATGCTGTGCAAGACATAGAAAGGGCTCTACATCCCAGGGGTGCGGGGAAGGAGAGAATGAGCAAATGTATTTCCTTACTCACTTGGCGAGACAGTCTTCTGGAGCACTGAAGTTGCCAGAGAAAAGACGTGACTCTGTTACCATTTGCACATGTACAAGCCAGAACATGTACTGCATCTACTAGAAACATGGAACCTTTAAACTACTCTAAAGTGCAATAACAGCAGCAACGATGCAGTGGCGACACGTGCAGCAGTAAGACAGTGGCGGCACGTGCAGCGCAAGACCGAGATTTATTGTATAGTGTAATTGTGTGTTACACATCTTGTAGATTTGCGAAATAACGATTCACACATGTTCCCTGTCCACAACACTCATGAAGAGTATTCCACGAGTCACTGCCCAAGTCGAAGTCGAGGGCTGGGGAGATTCATACCTAACAGCAACGGTACTATTATGTATTTTAATTATTTATTTAACGTTTCTTTTCAACTACAGACTATCAAGAGATAGTAAGATTACAAGTTTTAATTCTGATTTAACGTTTCTTTAAAATAATTATTATAGAATCTTTTCAGAAGTAATAAGTTGATATTTATAATTTTAATTCTTTATTTAATGTCCGCTTTACGTATAGAAGCTATTCAAAGACGAGGAGATAACAGTAATTCTTTATTTAACCTCCTCTTTAAACTATGGAGGTTGTTTGGAGCTAATTAAATGATAATTATAACGGCAGTATTTTATTTAAGATCCCTTTACAAGTACAAAGTCCATTTACAGTTATTTTATATGACAATTTTATTGATAATTTACTTTAAATTTCCCTTTTAAACTACAGAGGATATTAAGAAACTAAGATAAGATAACTGTAATAATTGTGTTACTTAATGCTCTTTTGAACTATGAAGTCTATTCAGAGAAAATGAGATCATAATAATTAAAATAGGCCTATTTATTCATAATTTCTTTTAAATCTATAAAACCTATTCATAGGTAACAAGATGAATAGAGTCATAATTATATCCTAAACTTAAACCCAAATTGACAACAGAAATTGATAAAAAATGAAAGTGATAAAAATTCCAAATTCTTTGCGATAGTATGTGCCATGCTTCATAACTTCGTAAACTTGAAAAGTGCTCCAGTAATACGGTTCAGTTATAATGTTTATGCAAAGGTTTTGCTAGTAGCAAATGTAACCAGGGGAGTGATCTGAAAGACGCTGAAAATGCCTCTGCTAGACGTGTGGACAGTGTAGTTTAAACTGCCTGTCGACTTCTTAACTAGTGACTGGTTTTCAAAAAAGTTTGTGTTAAATTTTTACTGTAATACATTGATTTTTATAAACTGGTAAATTTAAGGTTCTGAAAAAAAACTTTCAGAAAAAATCTAGGGTACGGTAATATTTTAACAACATTCTTAAACCCAATGATGTTTCCCACACCAATATTCATGTAGCCTAATCCTACAAAACGCAGTAGATTGTATATGATTTTAATGCAAAAAATTAAACGTGTCTTTATAACAAATATGTAGAAATGGTGAATGATGGCAGTGTCAGCATTATGGGAAAATACTATTTGGTAAGATTACCACAAGTTTTGTTAGACACTTTTAACGTTTACCATATTCAGACCTAAATTACTGATTAATAATTTATTATGCAATTAACGTCTACCTTCTGTTACAGATACGACGAGATTAATACGAGTACATAAACTGGTGGAATGATGTTGGCAGGAACTAATGTATGAGATGAAAGTATGTCCCGAGATCGCTTTTCCGACGATCTCAATATCCTTTGTTCAGAAGCTATGGATGAGTAAAAATCAACAGAAAACTGATACACTGAATGATCTTGTCAGGAGACCAACTCCAGGAAATTTTGGATAACATCCTTTGAAATTAAACTATTAGAATTCCGGCACTTGCTTTCACGTCCGAGTATGTACCTACAACAATCTTAATCGCTTATGAAACATAGAAGATTGAGAAACGATGATATTTGAGTAACACTTCTCTTCAAATGAAGGGTTCAGAGCCATAATGGGCCAAGCGCCATTTATTAAAAACGGAGAAAGCAAGGTTTAAAGTTAAGGAATACCATAGTTTAATGAAGACTGACATATCATTTAGTTTTAATGTGTATACTTTATATTACTTGCTATATGTTTCCATTGAATTATGGTAATAACTTCATTTTAACCCTTGTTTTCTATGGTTTTAGTAAATGACGCTTGGCCCACTATGGTTCTGAACCCTTCAAATACAGAGTGAGCAAAGCTTCACTAGACCGCCGCGCGAGATCGTTTCTGTTGGCTCATGTGCCCATGAACGTATGCGTTTCTAATGAAGGCCATCACAGTAATGTTAGCGTTCTATTTTCATTTCACTTATTGCATTCCATAGCTCTTACTTCAGCATTGTAGGTTTGAGATGAGAAAAAATTAAAATACATAATATAAAGTAAGCAGATTAATGCAATTTATAAGCATGAACAATTCATCATTTATGTAGCAGGTATGAGTGTGGAGAAATTTTATTAATTCTGTTCCAAACTTTTTCTCTTGGTCCTTAAAAAGCTTAACGTAATTAGCAATGCATTGAAGACTCTAATACAAGAATAGTTACTCCATTTTTTCACAATGACTGAGACTAACAGAGGGTAAATGGAGATCTTATTTGTGCTTTGTATTATGAAATATTCTGATAAGTACTAAATGTAGACCTATCTTGATTTTTTAACATGTCATCGCAAGGTAAGTTCAATACATATAAGGGAATTTTCTCGCATTCTAACTTTCAAAGCGATTTGTCTTTCCACTATTTCCAGCCGTGTCCTTCTAAACCTATCCTTTGCATGACTTCTCTCACTCCCTCCTTACATACTGTTGTTGGAGAATCCACTTTCATACTTTTTTTGATAATCTATTCTTGGAAATTCTTTCATATTATGCCTTCTTCTTTTCAACCCTTTCACCTCAATGGTGTCAACTATGTCTAGGTCTATTTTCATAATTTCTCTTATTTGGTACCTTATCTAATTTTGTTAGGGCATGGCATCTCCTCCAATACCCCATCTCCATGCTTCTATTCTGCCTTTGCTTCTGTTACTCATATCCCATTCTTCAGCCCCGCAAATATTTATGCTTTAAGCAATGCTCTTATATATTCCATTTTTATACTCATCGTCTGGTCCCTTACTATACCATGTAGTTGTCTTACAGTTGTCTTTCCCTGCCCTATTTTATTTCGCATTTATTGTTTGTTTGGTTTGTACCCTCACTGAATATCGTCACTCCTAAATACTTGTAAGAGTTCTAACGCTGCATATGATAGATTCATCAAGGCTAAGTGTCCGGCCGAGTCTTCTATTACACCTCATTATTTCCAAATCATGGAATATCTTTTTACATTATGTTCTTCTATGCACACCTGTCATTATTGAACCGATGCTAAATTTTCTTCATACCGACGTGAAGCAGCCGGTTCACCGGTAGAAAACTGTCATGCAGCGGTATAGCGAAGTTCTGTTAATCGTACATACGAGTACAGTAGATACGATCTTATAATACGAAGAAATGATGGATGGCACGGAAATAATATAATTATGGTGGGATAGTAATGGTGGGCGAAAACGAAATATTCCACGAAAATCTAACACACTGTCAATTTATCCAATACAAATCTCACAAGGTTTTTCTGGTAAAAAAAAAAGCCTTTTTATTAGTAAAAAAAATCCGTCTGCTTAGCCACGGATGTTCTTTCATGGTCTTTGGGATTATCTATGTGAACCAATGATGAATTAAGAACTATGTCCTTTAGGTTCATTTTTTGATTTTCAGGCAATACTAAACTAATAGAGAACGTTATGGGTAATCAAAATTCTCAGGGAAAACCTACCTCACAACTGTTCTATCATATATTATAGATCTGCACGGAATCGAAACACTGTTCCTCTAATCAAAAGTCGTCAGTTGATGGAGCTGCTGCTACTACTAGGCATCGTAGATAGAAACAACTCTTGTATCTTTAGTAAGAGAACGTGTCCCACTCACTGGTGAGCTGCTCGAATCCTGCATTATCGGTCGGCAGAGGTCGGTCTTTTTTGTCGTCGACATTCCTTAATGCGATGAATATGCATATGCATTTGCTGTGCCCACTGCATCGTCCGTTGTGGATCCTGATGGACATCAGATAGTTTCTATATTTGAATCCCGGGCAAATGGGTCGACTCAAAACCACATTTCTCTTTCAAACCCTTTCAGTTGCTTGTAACCTTTGAAATCTTGTAGAACGTAATAGAGCAGAGATTGTTTCATAAATCTGTAATATTGAAAGTCTCGAAATAGCCTAACAGTATTTTGTAAAAGTACGGTGGCTGTTTCTGATTTATAATAAGTAACACAGCCCTATAAATGTTCAGTAAGTATTAAAATTTAATAAAAATCAAGTTTCAAAAAGAAAAAAAAGCAACTCAGCGTTTTTGGGCATTGCAAGAAGCTTGTGAGAGAGAAGTCCTACCGTACTGAACTATTGCAAGTTGGATAGAAACGAGACTTTCGCTTTCAATTAAGAGTTGGCATCCAATGAGAGTTAGATCGATCAGTGAGGGAGATATCAAGAAATGGTGTTGCAGACCGAGTCCGCCGTCTTCCAAGGATATGGCTGGGGGGTCTGTATTTGAAGTATATAATGCCAAAAGTAACCTAAATAAATTTAGTGGGAAACAATAACTATGTTGCCATTACTTTTCGAATATCTTATTGTCTTGTATTGTACTGTATTTATTAGCATTCCATGGTATTCTTACATTGCTTATAGCTAGAATATGGAACAAGTCAAAAAAACTTAATACTATTATAAAGTCTTAATTTATAGCCACAGTCTAGATGAATTATATACAGACGAGATTTACAATATAGTCTACTAGTACAACACAAAGTTTTAGTATCAATTTCATGAAGTGTTATTAAATGTCATGAACTCACCTACAGAATAGAAGGCGTGAGAAATTAGGTACTTCTTCAATTTGGTCCTAAATAATTTTATGTTTTGAGTTTCATTTTTTATATCGATAGGGAAGCTATTAAAATGTTTACTGCCATATAACGCACTCCTTTTTGATAGCACGATAGACTTGCCGATGGAGTATGAAAGTCATTTTTTGATGTGTATTAATGCTATGAACTGTTGAATTAGTTACAAAGTTTTCACGATTACATACCAGGAAGATTATTAATGAAAATATATACTGACAAACCATGGGCATTATTTGTAGTTTTTTGAAAATAGTCCTACACGATTCCCTAGATTTGGCACCTAGTATTATTCTATTACTCTTTTTTGTAACAGAAATATACTGTTACTATATGTGGAATTTCCCCAGAATATTATTCCAAAACTCATTACCGAGTGGAAGTATGCAAAGTATATTGTTTTTAAGGTATTGATATTTACTATCTTTTGCATAGATCTAATAGCAAACCAAGCTGAATTTAGTTGGGGGGTAATTTCTTTAATATGATTTTTCCAATTTAACACATTATCGATTTTTAAGCCAAGAAATTTGGTTGTTGTTGTTTCTGATAGGGATCTAGAAGTTTGCGAGGTTGAATTTGGACAGGATTTAAATTGAATTATGTTAGTTTTGTTACAATTTAATACCAATTTATTGACTGAGAACGAGTCCTAGTAGATTAACGTACCAATTTCAACACCGTCTAACGTGCACTCTGTGAAAAATATTTCTGCTTAAATAATTGTTTAATTGATACAGTTCTCATAAACTGTAACAGCAAACCCACAACTTTTATAAAGCATGCTCACTTTAGCTCAAATCAAGTTATTTAATCTTAAACTATACAGTATGGCGTTCTGTCGATATTTTCAAAATCCGTAAGTGGGTTTCTCATAGCGTTCAGAATCCCAAAATATGATCCTAACCAAATGCGTTTTTGCATTCCATAATGTTTTATCTTGAAACTGGAGTTCGATGTTCATATAGGTCACATGATAGTTTTCATCTGCCATTTTAATTACAGTATTGCCTAATTACTCTGGCTTTCTTTAGCAGTTCAAAACAGTTGAACAAAAATTTCAATTGGATTCTGTAGATTCAGTGTCCATAAATAAATGAAGCAGTATTGTTCACAAAATTATTTCAGTTGCCACAAATGGCGATTCATGTATAGACCAGATAACCGAATTGAATGTAGATAAGGGAAATTATGAATACAGAATAATTAAAAAGAACTGAACACGTTCAAAATTGTATTACTACGTAACTAGATTAAACTCATAACATTGTAGAATTACAGAAAGAGCTATTGCAGTTAATTTTCAAATGGTTTGCATGTAGATTTATAGGGAGAATGTGTGAGAACATGTGGGAACTATTTGAGGCATAAATTGAGTTCTCTAAAGTTTATAAGGAAATTCATATAATATAACACAGTCCTATTTTTTCTTGTTTCCAAGTTACAATAATTTTATGTCCCATCAATATTTTCCATAAACAGAGTTAACAACATTATTATTCAAACAAGATCGCAGACTGTTATAGAGTTATTTTTGTCGTTCTATTTATAAGAACATTATACAGGGCGTTCGCCAGAAACAGGATTCGTAGGTAAATGCCATCGACGTTTTACTGTTACTGATCAAATGCGATTGCCAAGGAAGTAGTGTACACATTTCTCCTGGATCGAGCATGGGAAGGTTCTATGTTGTGCGCTATGGACAGATAAAACAGGTTGAAGGGATGTCAAGGTAATAAATAACATTAGAATACAGCTGATTTTCATCCATTACAGTTCAATTTAATTCGTAGCAAAGCAGTACACATTAGAATAGCGAATCTTTATGTATGATAAGTATAGTGTTATTCTAAAGTAAGTTCCCAGCTTCAAATGATCGTAACTCTCGGAAATGTTTATATTCTGCAAAAATAACAGCACCAATTTGTACGTAAATAAATAGGAATTTATTATACGAGGCGCGTTTTTAAAGAGAGTACCGATAATTAAAATTTACATAGTATTAAAACATTATACTATTAAAAACACTTAACAATCAGTTAAAATTCGTGTTACGTAGACATGTTTCAGGACTTTCCTGTCCTATCTTCAGTAGCTTCTGAGTCATATCAGCTGTTGTTCATGGTGATCTGGCTCAAAGCTATTGAAGAAAGGACAGAAAAGTCCTGAAACATGTATAGCTAACACGAATTTTAACTGTTTAAGTGTTTTTAATACTGTAATGTTTTATTATTATTGAAATTTTAATGATCTAATGAAAAATATCGTTGAATAATGAATAATAATGTAAACATGTCTACTATAATTACCGATAATTTTTTAATTAAACACATTATTTTCAAAATACTTTATTTTCATTGGATTATACACACATTAAACTACTTCTCCACATAGTTTCTGTCATTATTGAGGCACGTGTCATAACGGGGAACCAATTTTTGTATATCTTCGTCACAGAACGATGATGCAGCCTGTGATGAAAACCATGTCTGCACTGCTTCTTTCACATCATCATCGTCATCGAAATGTTTGCCACCAAGGAACGTCTAAGAAACAGATTAAAATCAGTTGGTGCCAAGTCTGGGCTGTAGAGAGGATGTTCAAATTGTTCCCAACCAAATGACTTGATAGAGTCTTGTGTTTGTTTGGCTGGGACAGACAAGACGTTTTGAGTTTTGAAAAGAATGTCCATACCTGCTTTAATACTTTCCGGTTAAATTATATATTAAACTGGCTTTTGTATTGCGAAATAAGTGCTTTTATTTTATTTTATAAAAGGGTAAGTTGTCTGGCAGAATACTTGCATTCAAGGAAAGATTTAAGAACTTTTAATGGAAAATAATAAATTCTAGTAAGTTAAGAAGACTATTGACTTTAACAAGACATGACTAATTTTATTTCATTATAACTCAGCTACTGGTCTGGCAAATATTTTCTCTACAGGGCACAGTGCAATGTTCGAAGAAAATTCTTCTAACAGGTAACAGCCAACACTTGGCCCTATAGCGTCAGTTAGAGAGAGGAACAAACTTGCAATCTCTTTCGTTTTAGTTTGATTGCCATTTAAATTTGATACTTAACAAAATGCTTATACAGCGACTGGCGAAAGATTAACGATGTTTTATGATAATGGATCAAATCGATAGATTGCAGACATGTATCTCAATATCGACTGAACATTATGGGATGAATAGCAGTAAGAGCAGTGTTCTAAAAAATTATAATAAAGTGAAACCTCTTTATTTGGAAGACACCTCATTATATTCGACATAATTTCTTGGAACCGGAAAATTTTCTATGCTTTTACATGTTCAATATATCCTCTATGTTGGACACCCCCCAATCCTAGAAGCTGGATATTCTTTATAGTTCTATCTTGGACGATTATATTGTTCTATTATGCATTTCTACTAGACTACCTGTTTAGAATTGAGTTTCATTGAACCCTTATGTTTTACAAGGACCATTAGCACAGTGAAATGAGGGAGGGTTTTCCTTGTATAAGTTAGTACAGCAACTGTGAACCTCTTTCTACTTTCACTTTGTCCTTTTTGTAACTGTACTGTGACTAAATCCGAGTATGGAGTGAAGGGACATTATTTTTCATAACAGTAACTTTATGATGCGAAATTATTTCAGTAGGTCTGCAGTGTAGAAATCAATCTCTATTAAGATGTTTACCTGCAAGAGTCAGTTTATGTAGTTTGTATAGTGCCTCAATATGAATAAGCTAAGTTGGTGGAATTAACCATTGAAAGAAAGAAAGAAAGAAAGAAAGAAAGAAAGAAAGAAAGAAAGAAAGAAAGAAAGAAAGAAAGAAAGAAAGAAAGAAAGAAAGAAAGAAAGAAAGAAAGAAAGAAAGAAAGAAAGAAAAAGAAAGAAAAGTTATTATTCATTTGTGTTATGGTATTAATTTAAGGAAAATTGCAGAAAAGTTTGGAATTTCTAAATCAAAAGTTTCAAACTTTAGCAACAATAGGATCTCAATATTAAATGCATGGGAACAAAACTGCAGTGGGGAAAGAAAAAGAGTTTGTAAAACTGTTATTGGCGAACTAAATGACAAAGTGTTTGAATACTGTAGTTCCTTAAGATTGTGTACAGTAATTTCCTTTCTATTGCATGCTAAAAAAATTATATTTTCCTTTACCTTGGACACTCAGTTAGCTTGAACAATTTTCTGTTGAACCATATGTGTCCAGATTAGAGAGGTTTCACTGTAGCTGTCTGCCAAAACTAAACACTAAACTTTTAAATGTAATAAACTTTAATTCAGCACAGATTTACAACAATGAAGTGCTTCGCCAATGAGTTGAACAAGACTGCTAGAGAATGTGAAAGGTATCTAGCATCTTTACAGATTTGTATCCAGGCTTATTAAAAGCAGATAGTTGCTGGAACACAAAATAATCATTGTAACTTGGAAAGAAATACAATCATACCAATGATTAATCTTATTGTTTTTAGGTCCTAAATTAGTGTCCATCTTATGAAACAGCCATTATAACCCAGGTTCTGAGAAAAATTCTCTTCTGAAAGTGTTAATTCTTTTTTAATCACCTAGTATAATTATTATAATCTATCACAGTTCGGAAAGGCAGTCTGTGAGTCCATATCTGGACTGTTTGTTATTTAGATGAAGTGTTCAGAACATGCTAAATTGCATGCAAGTAGATTAAAGACATCACGGTAGGCATTTCTTTTTCTCCTCGCTTTAAACTATCCTCTGCAAAAAGAGAATAGTATCTACGTTGATAGAACAAGCTGTCATCAGCTGTTTCTCTCGGTAGTTAATCACACACCTTAATTGCAGTCCATTAACAAGAGTGTCTGGCAATAACCCTATTCTACCAACTTAAGCTTGGCTGTGACGAAGTAATCGATTTTCGCTAAAGTTATTTCGTAACTACAACACCTGATTATAAACTAGATTGCTCAAATAAGTTTACCTTAGTATGTCCCTGCAAAAACATTTATCCATAATTGTTTCCACATGTTCAGTTCTTGTTCTTTATAAGCTATTTTACATGGCATTCATTAAGACCAAATTATTCTGGAAACTATAAACGAAATGAAGTACAAGTGTAATATGTATTCATTCAGTTATTTATTATTTTAAGAGACGAAATTCATAAGCATGGACGGATAATTGTTGAGTCCACCGTCTATCATCAAATAAGGAGCACCTGTTTCATGTTACAGATGGTACAAATTAAGAAAATGTTACAATGATTACGCAGGAAACGTAAATATCGCAGGATATCTGTTCCAACATTGCTTCCGTGAAAACAGTTTCTAATTGGACGAAGTTACGCAATAATAGACCAACCGACAATTTGAAAAAAATGAGATATTTGCACATATCTGTTGATGGCGGGCTAATTTAACTCGAAAAAAAAAAAAAGAATGCGATATCTGAATTTTTGTGCTATTTATAAGCAAAAATTCGTTTATTGCATAAAATTCGTTTATGCTCGACCATGCCGAAATGTAGTAATTATACACCTGGTAGCAGTCCTTTAATGCACGTCATTAAAGTACATCTATTCATTAAGGTTCAGGTTTTCGATTATTCTCGGATATGCAATCGAAAGAGAACTATCGAAAGGTCACGGAGGCTGGAAATCCAATACTGTCGCTTGCGCTCGTTTCATAAACATCCTCGCGTCTTAATTACTACCATTATAGGCTCGTTGCATAATGTACTATTATTTATTTTGCTTTGAAATATTAATTCAACTCGTGGTCTCTTATTAAAAATCGGTTAGCCATTTTTGATATTATTTGTGCCATTTTTTTGTAATAGTATGAATGTTATAACACTTCTTACATAAAATGTTTTATATAAAAAAAAAAAAACAGATTTATTTCAATGGCCAATATCTCGAAACAGTTTTTGGCGTTTGGATCACCATTGCTAATCACTGTCCAATTGATCTTAGCAATTGATGCCCAAAGGTTCAAATGAATATTATTACATACGTAATAGCACGAGTTCTATTCAATTGGCGATACTTTATCCAAAGTAAATCAACAGCACGAGTGGTATTTATTTATATTATTTCACGAATATAATAATATATCATATTTAATAACGGTAATATGTTAGGTATATAAATAAGAACTACGTTGTTTAAAGCATTAAGTTAAATGCAATAATAAACTCAAGATCTTTCTTTACATCTATTTTGTTTTTAATGTAACTTTATTATCGCCGAACTTATAGTACAAGCAGATTTCATAACCTAGCTCACTAACTCATTATTACCAAACAGTTGAAATGGTAATGTCAAAAGTTACTATATGACCAGAGGTAAAGATATCTTCTACATACTCTATGAAGGCGCTTGGAGGGATGGAGATACAGCTACATGCTTTATTTCGGCACTAGAATGGGGTGATGTGGTCGACGGCACGCTCCAACTGTCTTTTACCAGTGAATAACTATCATTCCATATTTAAATGGCTCTAATGTAAAGTTGCAGTTTTGTTGATACATCCTTCTGGAATGATACCCTTGACATGTAACGTATAATACTCGTATAAGGATGACGTTATCCAACTTACATATGAATGACCTGATGACATTAGAAACAATAGTTTTGTACAAAATGTACGAGTGCAATGAGAAACTATGTGACACCTTCATGCTCCGTAAATTTGCTCAGGCGAGTTTCTCAATCTTACAGTGCTCTTCACCTTTATAAATACATATGAGTTGCAAAAAGTTTCTTCTTGGGCAAAGCGTTACAATCAAAACTAAATGTTATTTTACTTTTTTTCAGCGAATTGTGTTGTATTACCTGTATACCAATATCTTCGTCACTGTTATCAAATATTTGCCGTGTTGATCTACAGACCACATTGTCGTCTTAGATACTTCTCATATTGCACACAAAGAAGGCGAATCTATAATATCTTACCAGAAGGTTGATAATAATTACTATAAAATACTGGCATTCGTGAAAGATATCCTGATAAAACACTTCCCAAAAACCGCCTTTGTTCACCAAAAATATAATTCCATCTGGTCTTGTCTGAATTTGAACCGAAATTTCTTTCATGGAACCTTACGATCTAGTAACATATAATAATATTCTCAGATTTATTCTTCTTTCACGCAAAACAATTTGAATTTACCAGGAACTGAAACCGAATCTCCGGTTTTGAAGACGGTGAGTAGCAAATGTCCGATCAAGAGACGAAAATATGAGAATCTTTTCAATCCCTGTAAATGGAAACGTGATTTTTTTGTACAATTACCACGGAATGCTGTAATTATATTTATCATGAACAGAAAAGCTTCAAAACTTCGGTACACAAATTCTGCAGTAATGAATGTTTTAGTTAGCAAAAAACCGCAGGCATGGCTATGGTATTAAATTTATACGGAATTCGATACTCGCTGAATTTTACTGTCGCTTTGCAATCCACACATACAGTCTGTGTTCCCGACGACTGCATTGCTTTAATTCTGTGTATCACATAAAACTCTTTGCTGGAAAAAATGCAGCACATTGTAAAGTGATGATAACACCAAAAAAATATGCCGGTTGACCGAGTTCTGATTACCGATTGGAACTGATATCGCTGAAAGTACGTTTAGAAGTTTGATATATGCGAAATACAGTCTAAATGAAAAATAAAGAGTTCAATGAGAACATAATTTCTCAGTATACTGCAGACTGCTATACTATATTGAACATACATCCATAAAACCTGTGCAAGTTAAGCTAGAAATTTTAATCTTTTCTCTACGTAACACAGCTTGAAAAATAGAGCAGGCGTAGAACAATTTTTCTCCGATATTTTAATACTGTTCTAAACTAATCCGATTCACATAAATAATAGAGTGAACATCTTCAGTTTATACAGAGTGGAAGTGAAATAGTCTTGCAGATTTTTAGAGCGAATAGCTCATGTTATAACAAGAAAACTGTAAAACCATATTGGTGGAAAGTTCGTGGGTTTTCCAGAAAAAAAAAATTGTTTAACACCTTCTCATTCGTAACTATTGCGAATTGGATCGTGATGTTTGTCCCTCGATAGAAAATCTAATAAAGAATTATTTCTCTCTCTGTCGTATTTCAATAACGTGGACGGTTTTCGTGTATATTTAATTTAAAAACCACTAATTTCAAACCACTGAACGATGCAATCCACATCGCAACGTTGTAGCTAGAGAAGGGAGCGCGAGTTAGTACACATACGCTGAGTTCGTTGACCTTTTACATCTGTATTGCGATACGAAAGGAGACTTTTAGCGGCGAGGTTGCCAGATGCTGGAGCTTCCAATTTAATTTTATAATTAGCTGTGCATTTAATCACAAAACGTAACGTAGGTTTTCTATTTATTTAACCGTACCATATCATCCCTTTCAATCTGTAAGGTTATTTCACTTCCAACCTGTATACGAATACAAAATATCATCGATAATGTTGGCAAATGAGGAAGAAAACAATGGCGGATCATTCTGAATTGTCGTAGATCCACTTTTTCCGCTGCTGATGAAGTATACAAAAAAATTCCAAAGTTATATCTACTTTTGTCTGCGGCATAGTGTGTAGAAGTCTAGATGTTCTTCTGTACGTTAATTTTACTTTGTTCTATTTTTTGATCGGATAACCAAATGTTGAATAATCTGAACGTTAGGTCGCTAGTGTTCTATTTACTTCTTCTGTTTTGGGTATAACGGGAAGTGGTGATACAAGGAAAGACTAGGAAGTATTTTATCTTCTTTCCTACTTTTTGTTCCTTTGTATTTTAAACATAGTTTTTTTTTCCATTCTCGCCCCATTTCGTCTTCTCTTTCTCTTCGTTTCTCATACATTTCTTTAGTTTTTTCTTTCTTCCAATCTATTCATGAATCTTCCTTCTCTCTCCCTCTCTCTCCCTCTATCTCTCTCTCTCTTTTGGCCTTTCTCATTTGGGTTACTTCCTCTTCCATTTCTTTTGTAGCTTTCCACATTCTTCGTTTCATGCCCTCCTCTTCTGTATTTCTTACTTCCCTCTTTCTATTTTCTTTCTTTAGCTCTGCTGTTCTCTTCCGTTATATATACTGATGCTTCATCCAATTTTCTCTGGCTCTTTCTTCATTCTCTTCTTTTTGTACGTTTTTCTTTATTTTATTTTGTTAATTTCTTCCTTATATTTTTCATTCTTTCGCTTACCATATTTTTCTTCTTCTTTTACTCATTACTGTTATTTGTTTGTGCCTTAATTTGCCTTCTTATTTCAATTGCTTTCTTTTCACGACTACACATCAGTCAGCGTTTAATTACACTAAGTCTAAGCCTCATACTTGTAACCAAACAATAGACAGACAGTCTGAAAATCTCCTTTATAAGGGATCGGTATATAGCAAAGATTTCACCTAAGACAACATGAGGTCCAGAGTAACGGTTAGCACGTGTGACCGCGAAACCAGGTGGCCGGGTTCAAATCCCAGTCGGGGCAAGTTACCTGGTTGAGGTTTTTTCTGGGGTTTTCCCTCAAGCCAATTTGAGCAAATGCTAGGTAACTTTCGGTGCTGGACCCCGGGCCTATCACCTACATCTCATTCAGACATTCAGACGCTAAACAACCTAAGATGTTGTTACAGCGTCGTAAAATAACCCACTAAAAAAAAAAGAGACAGCATGGGATAAGATGTTGATACAGCGTCGTAAAATAACCCACTAAAAAAAGAAACAGCATGGGATATTGTATAGTGAAAAGTAAAACTTGGCAGAGGATTTTTAAATCCTATTCATTGCGCGACCGTATGAGATGGACTTGTCCTAAATTTTCATTTGTTTTTGATGATTAGTAGATTGAAAAAGAAAGAAGTTCATGATCATGATGATGATGATGATAATGATGATTATGTAAAAACAGGGTCGGCGAGAGAAGTAGGAACATAATTTGTAATCACTAACCAAAAAAGTGTGCTGTTGGTGTTTTAGTGTCGTAACTTTTTAGAGAATAGTAAGGCATATCTTCTTTATCATTGACATAATTAACTTTAAAAGATACAGGAATCAAATACTGAATTAATTTTCAGGACACTTGACTCCTTACGACAGTTGACATTCCGTCTTTCAGCAAGATTCCGTCACTGTGTACCTAGGTATACAAATACAAAGTCGGCTCCAGTAAGTGAAATAAGAATGGTATTTCATTGTACGGTTATCAGTTTTAGGTTATGGCCACCGCGGTCACCGGATGATTTGACCCTCTGTGAGTTTCATATGCGGGAAAATCTGAAAGACAGGTTTAACCCACGAGCAATAGAGAAATTAAAAGACATTATTTGAAAGGACATGCCATAAATTTGAAACGATTAAACTCGCATTTGAACCATAACTTTACAAAGGTGTCAAGGATGTATACATAAAAGTGGACGTTATTTCCACTACTATACATAAAAGTAAGTGTCGATGTTAGCTGCTTCTGTGGCTGAAGTACTAGCGCTGGTTCCATCTAGGAGAGCTGAGTGTGATCCCCGATCAAGTAATGATGGAATTTGCAGTGAACAAAGCCAGATATTTCAGTGGGTTTCTCTCGGCAGACTCTTATTTATCTCATTCCGCTAACAGTCTCCACCTTCCCATTTCATCCATCATACAATAGTTAAAAATAAGCTGAAATGAAATCTTGGTGATGGTACGAATTTCCCATGCTGATATAGGAAGGGCTTCTTGGATCTCTAGGCTCTGAAGCTTATCAGGCTACTTGAGTGCGGATGGGAGTTGACTATATCAGAGCTGATGCAGGATGGCTCACCTGTCAGCATCGGATTCACAAATTCCAGTCACGCCACCTTTCGTATGTCGACAATCATCGCATACACAGGACACACAATGGATCAAAGCAAGCCTAAATTCAAGGCTCAAAAAGTCATGCCAAGTGTTGATGTGGCATTCTTTGTTTGCTGAATTTGGCGAGTCTACGCGATCAGTATTATTGGGAACATGGCTTGGCCTACCGGTGAAACGAGAGCTCTTAGCAGCGGGACAGCAAGGAAATAAATAATCTCACTGTATTTCTAACATAATTAATTTTAATTATTCGTGTATAATTTCATTTAGTTTATGGTCAAAGTGTCTGATGTTGTGTAAGCGTTATAAATTCTTTCATTTCTGACGCTTCTGTGGATGTTATTTCAATTACTATTTAATAGTTTATTTTATAACCTGTTTAATAAAAGTAAATGTCCACTGCGGACACTAATTGCGAGTAATGTTGCTGGAGCTTCTGTCGTGCTATTTGTCACACAAACGCCTTTCGCCTTTTGCATCGAGCTCCCACTCGTGTCCTATAATTATTACGAGAGTTCTAACGACTGTCCACTTAAGGTACGCCTCGTTCAAGTCTCTGTATACAAGTTAATTTATTGTATAATAATTTGCATTTAATTTTATGTGATTTCTAGTTGGCACGTGACGTTGATATGTATAAATGAACTGTAATAAAGCTACAGACGATTAGCACGAACAAATTATGGAGATAACTTAGATTGCCAATCTGACTTTAATTACGCCTTTGAGTCAGCGAAGGAAAACGTAAGCATTAGAATTTTCCTCGTCCCGGTCGTACACCACCAGAAATACTTGCGGTGTAAGTATGAATTTTTTCTGTCTCAACCGTTTCTGATTACAAATGTATTACGGCTGGCGCCAGCGTTTTTGGCGTGTGTCCTAGAATATTGTACCCAGTTTGTGAGCATGTTGCTAGTGCAGCTGAGAATGGTACCACTTCTATACACGTCACATCAGCCATTTGCCAAACACAGTTGTCAGACTGACTATGGTAAAGGTAAGACACTAGCACTTAACGTTCCCATTACTTATTTCACACGCCAAAAACGGTGACGAGGACTGTAGGCCCAGGTTCGATTCCTAACAGATTTATCTCCACTGGGACTGGATGTGCATACGTGTACTGTGTCATCTGAACCGGTGATTTTGCGTCATGCTGACCACAAAGCAGGAGAAATCTGCTATTTATGAATGTGTAGTTGAAAATTAATCCTCATAAGTAGAGCCTGGATTTTATGTAATATGATTTGTAACGATATAATCATTCTTGATCCCTCCATCGATATCTTGTCTTTCTTGATCTCTCTGTCCTCTTGGTATTTATACTGAGACTAATCTTGGAAGTCTCTCCATTTCCATTCTTTGTACATAGTTCATCCACTGCTGCTGATATTGTTGAATTTCTTCAGTTATACAAGGTTACATCAGCTTATTGTCTATGCGGATGACGTGAATATGTTAAGAGAAAATCCACAAACGATTAGGGAAAACGCGGAAATTCTACTTGACGCAAGTAAAGAGGTAGGGTTGGAAGTAAATCCCGAAAAGACTAAGTATATGATTATGTCTCGTGATCAGAATATTGTACGAAATGGAAATATAAAAGTCGGAGATTTATACTTCCAAGAGGTGGAAAAATTCAAATATCTTGGAGCAACAGTAACAAATATAAATGATACTCGGGAGGAAATTAAACGCAGAATAAATATGGGAAATACGTCTTATTATTATTCGGATGAGAAGCTTTTGTCATCTAGTCTGTTGTCAAAAAAATTGAAAGTTAGAATTTATAAAACAGTTATATTACCGGTTGTTCTGTATGGCTGTGAAACTTGGACTCTCACTTCGAGAGAGGAACAGAGATAGAGGGTTTTTGAGAATAAGGTTCTTAGGAAAATATTTGGGGCTAAAAGGGATGAAGTTACAGGAGAATGGAGAAAGTTACACAACGCAGAGCTGCACGAATTGTATCCTTCACCTGACATAATTAGGAACATTAAATCCAGACGTTTGAGATGGGCAGGGCATGTAGCACGTATGGGCGAATCCAGAAATGCATATAGAGTGTTAGTTGGGAGGCCAGAGGGGAAAAGACCTTTGTGGAGGCAGAGACGTAGATGGGAAGATAATATTAAAATGGATTTGAGGGAGTGAGATATGATGATAGAGACTGGATTAATCTTGCTCAGGATAGGGACCAATGGCGGCTTATGTAAGGGGCGGCAATGAACTTCCGGGTTTCTTAAAAGCCAGTAAGTAAGTAAGTATACAAGGAACTTGTAATGTTTTTCGGATATCTATGTTTCTTTCATGGTCCAATCTCATTACATCCAACAACTGTTTTTATATAGGCCTACTCATTATTTATAAACATTCATTATTGTAGTATGTATTGTCCGTGCAAGTTACCTTGGTAGCTGTGTTGGAGGAAGTGACAACCACGCGTTACTACAAGTTACCCTGTAGTTAATTTTAGATTTAAAATCACAACCCCTGGCATAAGTCACAAGACTGTGTCGCTCAATGCTTCGCGACATCGGTATGCTATTGAGATCAATATGTCAGAATTACAGTAACACGGAAATTCACTAAATGTAATAAAGTTTTTTTTTTTTTTTTTTTTTTTCATATACGGCGCTCAAATTCATTGACATTAAAGGAAATAAACTTGAGAAATACGTAAAAAAAAGTCGATCTAAATTGCAACGATGTTATCCCCAAAGCAAATGGCACTTAACTTCTGAGGCTATGCTCGGAGCGTGGGATCGAATCCCGATTGGGCTGATTACCTGATTGGAATTTCTCCGAGAAATGTTCCAATTGTAAGACGAATGTTACTATCTTCATGGCGATTCCTGGAACTCATATCACAGAACACAATCTCGTTATCAGCACATCCTGACAGTTGATACAGCATCGTTAAACAATCGATTAAAATAATATAGCATACCCAAAGCAGAGAAATTATCCATTATAGAAACTTGTGAAATTCTTCATCCCATGTCAAGTGTACGTGTTAAACTGCTTATATAGTTAGTAAAATTATGAAAACAGTTACATCAGTAGTTATATCTAGCAAAGAGTTAATATTAGTTTAAATACATATTTGTGTGTTCTATTACGTTTTCGTGAAATTAAATCTGCAGTGCCTGGGAAAAGTGACATATGTCAGTTTTCAAAAACCTTTTTTGATAATTTATTGACAACTTACGGAACATCTGCTCGCTTGGAAAAAGATACATTTCTCCCATTACAATAATTGATACAGAAAAAAAATCAAATCGACATAAACCAGTGTAAGTTGTCAATAAATTATCAAAAAAGGTTTGTGGAAACTGACTTGTCACTTTTCCCAGGCGCTGCAGAAATAAAAATGCATGCTTAAATTTGTTAATGTTCTGGGGCCAGAAACGTGGCAACGTGTTCAGCAGGCAGTACTCTGCACAGACGTACGTAGATGTCAGCTGAGTTCAAGCTCCCTGTCCATAGGTCTACTGCCGAGCGGATGACAGTTCGGTACCAGGTAATCGATAAACAACTTACAAAGTTATTCAAAGTTTAGGAATATCATTATGTTATTAATTTATGGAGAAAGTCGTCGTAATTCAAGTGAGGAAAGAAGATGTACCGTCAATATTTTCCGCAATGAAGGTTACATAATCGGCGAACTTTTGTAGCGGTTTCTCAACGATTATTAGAAACTAGGAGTCTCTTATCTCGTTTTGAAAATCACACAAACAGAAATTTGTTTACAAATGGTACTGCTTTATGGAAGCGGGAGAGTTCAAATTACGCATTTTAAAAAAAGTTCGTGTGACATAAACTCCCTCCTCCCCATTCAGCAACGTTGCCAAACGCCTAATATTGTAAACTTTAATAATAAGTTAAATATTGCATTTAGAAAAAAATTGTGAGGACATTTTTTCTTTCTTATGACATGAACAATCATCAGTTAAAATAATGACACTTATACCTCTTACAACCTGTATAAATACATTTTAAAAGGATGAGAGTTTTGACTACATTAGAACTAAACATGCTCATCGCTGTGTGGGAAACAATTCATGTCATGAGACTAATCCCGTCCATAATATGGCGATAACGGAGTAATGGTGTAGCGAGAAGAAGGTTGCTGAAATCTGAGAAGACCTACACCCAAGAATTTTCTCCAGAACCATATCTCATAGTCTCTCCGCTGGAATCAAACCTAGATTCGTTATAGAAAATAGCCAGCTGACGGAGGTACGGTTAGTCTCTTCCAAATCACGGAAAGATTTGTTCACAAAAAAGTTAATTTTTCAGTCGTTAGATTAATACAACATATTATACAGAAATTCCAGTAGTTCTCTGTGAGAATGAACGGCGTCAAGTATTAAATATAGTAACAATCGAGAAGGGTTCCTATAAGAGGGTTGTTCACAGAAATTGAATCACTTGAGCCTCGCGCATTATCGGGAACCAGTGTCAAGCACAGCACACAGGTCTGGTTCACGTCCTTTGAAGCTGGGATTGAGAGAAAAATAGAACAAAATGCGTTACAGAGCTTTGAACTACACGTGAATTTTTTCTCATGTGTAAAAATAGGCTGAATTGACGTATGACAAGCATACAGATTTATGAGGCAAACTATGTATTTACTTCTACTTCTATGCCCAATTAAAGCAAGTCCGTATAGAAACACTTTTAAAATACTATACGAAGCAACAGCTATTTCAGTGGTCTCAAGGTCAAGGTGAAGGCCTGACCACTCAGCCACGCAGAAGTGGTTGTCCGTGGTTACTTATAGGATAGCTATGTAGACTATATCACAGTATATTGCCCAGTGAATGGAGAAAATATGGGTGGGTAAAAGTGAAGCAGTTTGATTAATAAATTATGTCAAAGAAAAGAAGATATTTAGGCGGAATTCTTAATTTCATAACTAAAATATAACTGTACGAGCACCATGACACATGACTCCTCGAACCTATCGCTGAATGATGCCACTCTAACATACATGAAATAAGCTATGTCTAATATTCCCCTCTAATACATGAGAGCGAAATTACTGAGCTGGCTGTGCTTCGAATTTGCTCTTTTAATCTTCAGAAAGCCCTCGGCGTAGGTCAGTCAGCTAAAGCGCTTGCCTACCGATTCGGAGTTGCGCTCAGGCACGGGTTCGATCCCCGCTTGGGCTGATAACCTGTGGCTTTTCCGAGGTTTTATCCAAGAGTAAGGCGAATGTCAGGTAATCTATGGCCAATCCTCGGCCTCATCTCGCCAAATACCATCTCACTATCACCAATCTCATCGACGCTAAATAACCTAGTAGTTGATACAGCGACGTTAAATAACCAAGTAAAAAACTTTAGGATATTCCTTACGTGTATATTAAAATGAAACGTGGATTTTATCACCCTTCTTTGAAATTCGCTTCGGTGATACAATGGATTTCAACACCCTTCTATGAACCTTGATTCGGTCATACCGTGGATTCTATCACCCGTCTTTGAAATCGACTTCGGTCACCTACAATTAATTTTAACACCCTTCTATGAACCTTGATTCGGTCATACCATGGATTTTATCATCCTTCTTTGAAATCGACTTCGGTCACCTACAATTAATTTTAACACCCTTCTATGGACCTTGATTCGGTCATACCATGGATTTTATCACCCTTCTTTGAAATCGACTTCGGTCAATTTGTTCCCATGGACTTGAGCTCAACGACGAGCATCGTAACGGCTAGACCACGAGGACAATATTTGTAGACGGAACAGGTCTAGCGACCATTAACTCTTGAAATATAATGAAGCAGATGATAAAGCCACATCTTATTTTATTGCTCTTTAAAGTGAGGTTAAGTTTGATTCCGCCATTGATATTTATATACTCATATTAATGGGAATATTAGTATATTTTTTGGTCACAAATAGAACACAAAGTTATTTTATTTAATAAAATGTCATATATGATTCAAAATCAGTATGCTCGTTTTCACTGACACACATTTGAATGCACTTACACATGATGTGTGTCTCTCATTCTCTCTTAATGTTTGTTTCAACTCAAGTTTCTGGTAATTTTAGGAAACATCTGCTACTGTTCCTCTACAATGATGTTCCCGTCTGACGAATTTGTAAATAGAGCGAAGAAACTACGACACATATTCCCCTCGAGTGTGAGAGTCCCAAGAGGAAAAACGGAAACTCTTCGGGACCAATTCTCAAACGAGAATTGGAATATTCTATTACAGGAACAAATGTTCTCCAACTTGTTCAAGGAAAGGGATGCGATAACAATGTTAGGTACTGAAGGGCGAACCTTATGCGGCATTAAACACGGTCAGTATAAAATAGACAGAGTAAAATACATTTCCACCAGTAGAAGGCAAGCGATCTTCTAATACGTACAGCCAGAATACGTGTGTTAAAGTTCGTCAGTAACGCTAAACGCCATTTCTTCTGGTGAAGCAGTATTATAAACATACATAAGAAAAGTTATTTCTTTTCATATATTCTTATGCAATGACAAGACCCTTAACTTATTATTCTATCCGACTGTACGAACATGGGTCATAGATGTCGCTAGTGCCTAAAAGAGTAGAGCACTTGGTTCGTCAGACAATGTCCAGAGTGCACCACATACGGTGGATCTACATTACACTCTAAATCAGCCGTGGCGAAAATGTGACTCCCGAGCACTTTGTTGCTCGCAATGATAGCTTTACATTTCTCTTGCTTCCTACCTCCCCAACCCCCACCGTTTCACTCACTGGAGTCAAACTCCGTTCCATTTATATTTGTCTCTGATCTGTGAGTGGCGTATCGTCGCAATGTCTCTCTCGAAACTATGTACCTCTACAAAAACGAAAGTTTCAAGTAGGATGGGAGGACGCATTTTTTTTTTGTCAATATGATGAGAATATTAAATGTATGATTTGTTCACAAGTATTACGATGAAAACGGTTGTATAACATAAAACGGCATTATACTACATGTCACTCATGAAACATTAAAACGTTAAGTGTTATTATTATTAATATCCGAAGCTTCGTTCTTTCGCTTGCTCTGTTGAAGCCATGTTCGCTACAACTTACGTTTGTGAAAAATTATTTTCAACAATGAAAATAGTAAAAACCAAATCTAGATCACGACTGACAGACAAATACCTTCGTGATCAACTACGACCGGCAGTAAGTGACATAATTCCTGATTTTGAAACTCTGTCGCAGGGACATTCTGAAGACAGTTAATTTTAGGTTGTGATAATGTGTCCTATGTTTTCTTAATCATTTCTTTCTTCGTTACACGTACTAAACATTAGTTTGTAATCTTATACTGTATAAAATTATATTTAAGTGCGTGACGTAAGGAAAATGAAAATCCGTTAATAAGTCAGACAGTTGCTTCACTTCCCCTTCGGGTGTCCGTCTCCCTCCATAGGTGCTATGCACGTTGTAGGATACACGTGGCTCGGCGCACGATTACATTTTCGCCACGGCTGCTCTAAATAAATGAAAAATTAAATTATGGTTTATTTAACAACGCTCGCAACTGCAGAGGTGGCCGCTGTGCCGGAATTTTGTCCCGCGGGAATTCTTTTACATGCCAGTAAATCTGCTGACATGAGCCTGTCGCATTTAAACACACTTTTTCATCATCATCATCATCATCATCATCATCATCATCATGTTCTCTCGTGACCACACATATGCTCCGCGATAGTTACCTATGTTAGCCAATAGATGCCGCTAACAACGATTTTCACCCGCCAAACTTAATTGTTACGAAATTGCAAAAATTGATAAATTACTACAATAGTGCGATGTAAGAGTAATGGAACGGAGAAAAATTCTCTCCGGCGCCGGGATTTGAACCCGGGTTTTCATCTCTACGTGCTGATGCTTTATCCACTAAGCCACACAGGATACCACCCCGGCGTCGGACAGAAACGTCTCAAATTAAGCTCCAACTCTTGGGTTCCCTCTAATGGCCGCCCTCTGCACTACGTCATAGATGTCTATGAACGTAGGACCGAAGTCCACACATGTGCTGAGGTGCACTCGTTATGAGTGACTAGTTGGCCGGGATCCGACGGAATAAGCGCCGTCTTAAATCACGAAGTGATTTACGCATATCATATATATGCGCCGGAGAATTTTTCTCCGTTCCATTACTCTTACCTCGTATGATGACGCAGAATATCTGCACGGAAATATCATATGTACTTCGGTACATTAAAATAATATATATGATATGCTTTCATTGGTAGGAAATATTTGACAATTCACTGGTAAATTAAATGTAGTTGTACTTTAGTGGAATAAAATCATCAAACTCCACTGGTAATTTTTAAGTATGGAGTACAGAGGTATTACTCGACCAAGGCCAGTAGAGTCCTGCGGCCCGGAGCCGTGGCGCTACTGCTCCTACATTCGTAATGCCGCATCGCGTTAGTTCACATTACGCCCACGGCTCAACTCGCCTCGGTTGAGTAAAACTAGTGTAGAAAATTCTTTTATTTAATTAATTTATTTATGTATTTATTTAATTTATTTCTCATCAATCTTGTCTGGGCATGGGCAGATTTGCTGCATTCCATTTCAAATCCGTCATCCCCATATCAAATACGAATATAACATATACAGGGACATCATTTTATTTTCACTTCAATTGTTATTGTACCTGAGTTTTTGAATTTACTTCACTCCCACCCCTTCTACTAATGACGTTCCAACTGTCCTGCACACGAACCAAAACCGCAGTGAGTTATGAGTATAGTATGTTTCAGAAATATGTTCGCGTTTTCCAGTGACGAAAGAGCTTTCAATATTGAATCATATTTTCGCACAGGTACTGTCGTCCGTTTGCCTACGTCGCATCCCGATTTCACCCACTTGCTTCTGCTCGCCCCTCTGTAAGGGCTATCTTAGATCTTTTCTGAAAACAATAATTTCTGTTAGGAATTGGACGTCTACTTAATATTATACAACTGTTTAAAATAACTTAAATAAAAGGGCCTTGTTGAGTAATTAACTGTCACGTGATTTTCCCCCTTTCTACGATCCTACGACACAATCATTTGGAGGACAGTAGATAGCATGTCTGAGTAATTTTATCTGTGCGGGTCGGGCAGAAGTGAAGATTGAATTTACAGTACGTAAAGTACTCTTTTATAGAGTAGGTACAGAATTATTTCAACATGAGTTACTAGTACGGAGAACGAAACAGGTAATAATTGGAATTAGATACAATAGTCTATCTTGCGATAATATGCACAAAAGAATTGAAGCCTGTATCGAAATGAACGGCCACCATTTTCAAAAATTTGTTTAAATATCCATATTATGATTATTTTCAAATTTAACTTCATTCTCTATATTGTATGTATGTATGTATGTATGTATGTATATATGTATGTATGTATGTATGTATGTATTTACACTGCAAGTGGGCAAGCACCCGGTGGCAGTGGTATACACAATAAAATTTACAATACACGGTACAATTACATAATACACAATACAATTTTATACACAATACAATTTAACACAATAATAATAAAACATAAATAAAATACCTAATTTTACAATACAACCCACATAATTTATGTATAGGCCCTACATAAGTTTCAATAGTCTTTCACTTTACTCTCATCTCACTCACTGAAGTGACACTATGACGCATTACACTGACACTTTAGGACACATTTCACTGACACTATAGAACACATTTCATTGAAGCTATAAATTATCACTGATCGGAACTATTCACTACTGTAAAACCACAACGCTAATGTGCTGTAGAGAGTATAATATACATTGCATAATGGATACATTCGCATGGATAGTTCAGTTCGTGAGTAAAAACACTTATTGTTAATACGGTACTGTATTTTGATTAAACAAAAACCTAATGAAAATGATCAAACTCAAAATTGCGATATTTCCTAGTTTACGTAAATGGATGAACTACTTTTCTTCCCTCCTGTACCTAGTAAAGTGATTTGTTTGTATTTTACGCCAGTATCATCGAACTCCAGTCGTGGAAGGGGGTAACAAACGGTGTTTCCGGTTCTAGATCCGTTAATTCAAAGGTATAGCCAGGTTAATATTAAAAATGTTAGTAAAAATAAAATGATGTCCTTGTATAATATCGTCGACCTGGTTGGCAAGTTGGTATAGCGCTGGCCTTCTATGCCTAAGGTTGCGGGTTCGATTCCGGGCCAGGTCGATGGCATTTAAGTGTGCTTAAATGAGACAGGCTCATGTCAGTAGATTTACTGGCATGTAAAAGAACTCCTGCGGGACAAAATTCCGGCACATCCGGCGACGCTGATATAACCTCTGCAATTGCGAGCGTCGTTAAATAAACCATAACATTGTATAATATCACTAGTACTGTGAAAAACGTCTTAACTTAACAACTCTGCTAATAACAGTTTAATACTATTTAATACTGTATCTATTATACCATACAACTCCCCCTAACATGACTTTCCTTATACTAATACTCAGTTCTTCCTTTACCCTCCATTACTCATCTCAGACAATTGTCTACCCTCCGCTTTAAATGATTCTTATTCTATTCTCCTATTATCGGTCTTTAATTATTTAACATACTTATCCTTTCTTCATTCTGTCAATACTAACATATCATACTTTAACTTAATGTTCTTATCCTTCACTTATTCATAACTTATGAACAATTATAGTTCGATATATTATCAACTAGAGGTTTTGATTTATCTAGAGAAAATCAAAACTCGAGTTGGATTTAATTGACTATTACACGATTAGAAGAAAGTATATAAAGATTAGAAGTAACGAAGTACTCCAATACAATAAAACATTAATTGACTTACGAAAATACAACTGTCTTCAAATGTATTATTGTACCATCTCAACATTACAAATAGCCTATTGGCTATTACGCTAGATGCATGCTAGATGGCAGTAGTGTGTTATGATTAGCTGTTTTCTTGTTATCAGTTGTGCCAACTATGGAATCTTCATCGAACTCTGTAGACGGTTACTAGTCAAGAAGGTTTTGTTGATTTAATTTCATTTTTATTAAAACAGTTGCATTCCACTTCAATTATTCGGATCCCAGTAATCAACGTCACTTGACAGATGATTTTCAATAAATCTTAGAATTAAACAATCTCCGCTACGTGACTATCCATAATATCATAAAGCAGAAGCTCTGTCATAACCTAAATAATATAAACAAGAGTTAGAAAAGTTTTAATTGGGGATGATGAAATAAACAAGAAAAGTTTTAATTAACGATGATGGCATAAAAAATTAACATGAATAATTTTAAAAGGAATTATTGAAAGTACAATTTCCAAATTTTAATGTTTTAGTGATTGGTGGTTCAGTTGATGTTATATTGGGCGTGTGCGTAAAAGAAGTGGAACTCGTTGATGTACATGGTGTATCCCTCAACTTATTCAGGATTTCCAAATGGTGCTCTTCATATATGACCATCTTTATTAATTCTTGTTCGTGAATGCCAATGCGAGTCATATTTGAAACTGCTGTGCATCGACTGGAGTGGTTTGTAATTTTCTGTTATTTTGACGTCCAGGCCAGTGTAGTTTGAAATGTTGGCAAACAAAGAAACAAATGCTAGTGTAGTGATAAAAATAAACAAATTGTAAGGAAGCGATAAAATTAAACAAATGCTAGGGACGCGATAAAATCGTGCGATAAGCAGCCATGATTGGTTGAAAGACATCCTTTCGTACCGTTTTATTGGTCAAAAGTATTATGACGTAGTACAACTGTAATAGTCATAATAAACTCATTATTCACTATATTTGCTATTCCTTAATCTTTTACTAATCTTATTCTAATTCATCGTTTCACTTATTTACTTTACCTATTTACAGATTACTAATTTGGTTATTCCTTAACTACTAGCTTTTGTAGAGTGAAGAATTCTCACACATTATAATCTGTCTTCATATTGTTCCGTTATCTTCTTTTCCCATCTAATTTTGACTCTGAACAAAAATTATTAAGCATGTTAATGTTTAACGGCCCATTTAGTTTTATGAAAGCTATCTCCTCATTTATCTCCAAAACTTTATTTTCTATTCCGCTAATTCTGAGATCATTTGTAGCTGTGCATTTTAAGAGTATATGGATTACATCTTCAAAACACCGGCATAGGGTACAAATATCCTTACCCACATTACTGCTTCTATTTTTGAATATCCAAATACCTAATCTCCACCAGGCTAATCCTCATTTCTCTTGTGTTTAATCTAACGTCGAAACTCTTTTTTGAAACAGAAACTCTAGCATTTATACTATTTACTAGAGAATTTACTTGTAATGTACAAGACCATATCTTTGTGGACTAGGGCTCTGCAATGGAGCTGTTTGTTTATTAATTAGCTATAATTACTATACGGCAAAACTATTAGACGTTGCAAGCATCTCTGCAGTGATACGGTTTGTAAAAGTCAAGTCTTTCGTACGACACTCCATCATGTTCCATTAAGCTCGTTCAGAGTAGGAATTCCCATGGCGCTTAAATGCAATTGACTCTTATGAAAATGCAATGACATATGCTGCCCCCTCGTCGACCCCATTAGTTGATAAGCGCTCCATTAAGCAAAGAACAGAGTGTGGGTCGTAAGTCGGTACGAGTGGATTACTGGAAAATAATTGAGGCTGACAAAACACGAACGAAAAAATAAATCCACACCATTTCACAAGAACAGTTAAGTTCCAATGTTACCGGACGGATTTACTAGCAGTAATTAGGCAAAGTAGCTTTGTTTGACCAGCGTACACATTGCTGTGCGCTTCTAGCTGGTCTCCGGGATTAATACCCTGTAAGCTTTTTGCGCAAAACGGAAAAATTTCCACAGGGAATTGCTACAAAATTTGCACCTTTGCTTTAAGTATTCTAGAATGGAAAACGGAAGGATTCACCTATAATTGTTACAGAATGTTTCTTCTTTGTTTTAATAATTTTATTATCTTTTCCTCGTCCACCATTGTGGCTGAGGGGTTACCGAGTCTGACTAACCCAGCGGTTCCGGGTTCGATTCCCGGTCAGGACGAGTTGCCTGGGTGAGGTTTTTTCCCTCACTCCTATGAATGAATATCAGGCAAGTTTATCAAGCGATTAGAACCCCACTCATCTTCGCCACTTCCTTTCCTCTTCCATCATCCTGTTTCTGGTTTTTCAGATCACTCTACCGGCAGACTCCTGAAGCTGCTGACTCTCTCGACCGGCCTCCGTGGTATGTAGGTAGTTCAGCGATGTTGGATGGCTTCTGTAATGACACCCGAGGCGGACCTATTCGGGAGAGGAGTTTCGCCTCGGACCGACAGGGGGAAGTTGCCGAAACAGGGATGGTATGTGGATTCTGGCGGCTGTAGGGACCGGTCGTTAAGGGAGTCACGTGGGATGCAACTCATTCCACATCGAGGGTTACCGCAGTAGACCTCAATAGGTCGCAGTGCTGAATTAAATTCCATTCCATTTTTTCCTCTATTTTCTCACTTCAACTTTTAATTTCCTACTGTTTTTCGATCATTTTTTTTCACTCCATTCCTTTATCACTTCTGATATTCAATCTTCTTTCATTTTTTCCATATTCGTTATTTCTTCTCTCGTTTTCTCTACGCTTCCTCTTGCATAATTTTCTTCCTTTCTCTCTCTACTATTCTTTTACTCTTCACTATTCCTTCTTAGTTCCAGTCTTCTGAATCTTCTATATTTTATTCCGGAACAATGACAGAATGCAACTGGTACAGCAGTACTAACTATGCTCCTGATTAGTGACCAGGCTGCTGAGTCATGTGAAATAAAAGTGAAACGATATGTTGATAGTAAAATTCGTCTCTTTATTCTTGAAGAATTTCGCCGCAGTAGTCAAATGCACGGTTCAGCGAGTATAACGGCGGTTTTCTTAATGTACTAAAAGAAAATCCAGATTTGAAAAATATCAGAACGAAATAAAGGAGGAATATGATGTGGTCTAGGAAATATAGTTGAAATCGAAGAATGTATTTTGAAGGAAGGGAAATCTTCACCAAAGCGGCAAATAATGACGGTAATTTTAATGTGGAATTTTTTTGTCCAGGGGAAATAACTTGTCTTTTACAAAAATACTCGTAGCGGCCATAATTATTTATCGTGTTGGAAAAGTTTACCAATTTTGAGAAGAAGAATATTATAAGGGGCACGTATAATGTTCCATCATATTGGCGACATTGTGTACTTGGTTGTCATCGTAACGACATGGTTCGACGGCTCCATACCAATTTTTCAGTTCTGTCTTTCTTTTTTGTCTCTTGTCATCTCTTTTCATTATCTTCACTGTTGTTTGTGTTGTTTTTGACGTCAGTGTGGTTAGAAATGATCTCTGATAGCGTGTGTCGTTTAGCAGTAACAAGATTCTCATCAAAGCGACGAAGTCATGGAAATCGACTCTGACACATCAGCAGTCGTTCATTCATTCATTCATTAATTCATTCATTCATCCATCCATCCATCCATCCATCCATCCATCCATCCATCCATCCATTCACTTTTTGCTCAGCTTGCCACCAAGGCATTTTGCGGTATTGTGGACAAGCGATTTATGGGGCATAAGTCGAAAGAAGAGACCGCATTCGTCAGCATTATAAACCTCGCCATGCTTATATCGGGGGAGGAGATTAACGTTTACGATACAAGGTATATCGTAATAGAAACTTAGTAAACAGGTATCATGAACGCCCATTATTTATAGAATTTCCCAGTTTTATAACATTGCTATTCTTACTGACGTATAAAATCGTCTTTTTGTACAGGGGATTTATAAATCTGGTAGGAGACAAAGTAGCCATATTAGCAACTTCTGTTCAGATAGTCAGTGATTAGATGTTGGCGATCCTCTTATGTTTGAATATTAAAGATATAGGACGTTGATGTGAATATATAGGGTAGTATAGGAATGTGTTGTCAATGGTTTTCAGTTTAATATTCAACCATTATATTCATATACATATTAAGCCAGAAATCATATGTACGGTAGTATGCATATTTGAATTGAACTGAAAGAGCAGAAGTGAGAGGAAAAATTTAAAGGGTACGCAAAACGCGTCATCGCAAAGGGTTCGGGGCTCAAAGAAACTGAATATGTGAGCTCCAAACCTGTTGGCCACTTGCCTCACTCCGAGTTATGCTGCTCCACTGAAGGACTTCTAGAAAATTTTGAAGGGGAAAAGTCGAAAATGGACGTAACCTCTTAGGTACGGTACCACATATGCGAGGGGGGGGGAGAATGGAAGTTATAAGTCTGCACATTGAAGGAACTTAATATTATTATTGGTATAATGGATACCAGTAATACCGATCAGGCTGTGTAGTTGCGGTTTTTTGCCAGCAGTGGCAATAACATTCTCTTAAAATTTCAATAGCCTCTCGATCGTATATATTGAGTTGAAGATGTTCTAATGTATTTTTAATGCTTATACTCTCTAGAAGCGCTCTGGAAGTATGCGAGATCCAGGTGTTAATATCTTCGTTAACAGACTCTGCTTTCCCATTGATTTTCCGATGAACAATATCGTGACGTCATCGGAAACGATCGAGCCATTCTTTAGATTCGCTGAACTCCATAATGAAAGTTCTTTCAGGCTTCAGTAAGAGGCGAGTTTCAGTAGCAAAGAACATTATGTTACGTGATAATGTTAGTTCGGGACCGGCGGAAAAGAGCATTATAGACGGAAAATAATTAATAGCAGCATTATGTGTGGGATAGTTTAACATTATCCCTTATGGGGTGGGCCAAGGGACCAAAAAAAATTATCATTACAGGCAGGGAAGTGTTGTAAGTGGGAGCGTCAAAGCGAAGTTTTATTGTATATGAAGGTTCAGAGCCATAGTGGGCCAAGCGCCATTTATTAATAA
Source organism: Periplaneta americana (assembly GCF_040183065.1). Taxonomy (NCBI): domain Eukaryota; kingdom Metazoa; phylum Arthropoda; class Insecta; order Blattodea; family Blattidae; genus Periplaneta; species Periplaneta americana. Next base: position 68,851,494 of record NC_091124.1, on the reverse strand, counting down.
CAGAGAAAGCAAATGTTAAAGTTAAGTGAATACCATAATTTAATTAAGATTGACATATATCATTTAGTTTTAATGTGCATAATTTATATTACTTGCTATATGTTTCGTTAAATTATGGTAATCACTTAATTTTAACTCTTGTTTTCTACGTTTTTAATATATGGCACTTGGCCCACTATGGCTCTGAACTTTTCATATAGAAAGAAGAAGAGTTACACGACTCCAATTGAATTCGATCGCTACTTTAGGAGTTCTAAAGGTACACAATATTATTACTTTTTAACCTGTGGATTAGGAGATGATTGTACGGGTGATAATAGTGAATTCTGTAATCTGCTTGACATCTGAGAAGTTTCTTTCAACGACTTGCAGATGGAAGACCTCTCGGTGGATTGAAGTTTTTTCCACACAGAGCGTTCGTGTTTTTCCTCAACCCAATTAATCAATTGTCGAAGTGGGACGTTAGAAAGAAATTCATGGAATCTTGCCAGAATCTCGCTGCAAGATTTCATCATATGTGCTCTGAGAGAGGTTGTTTCCTCCCCCTGCGCTCCTCTCGCTTTTAAGAAACAAGATTCCTAGAACCAAGAAATAGTAGTCGGCTATTGTATTACTGGAGAGTGTCATTCAAGTTCAAAATAGGTACAAATATTATGCTAGGACACTCAGACTTTTAATGTCAGTCACTGCGCGGCTAAGCACATTAATGAAATATCTTCTTCTTCTTCTTTTTCGTCTTCTTCTTCTTCTTCTTCTTCTTCTTCTTCTTCTTCTTCTTCTCTTTTCGTATACGTATTAGTACTAAGTCCTATCTTTCGAGAGCAGTATTATAATAATCCACTCTAGTAGGTTGCTAGCCTCGCTTGAGTGTGTATTAAGGCAATATAATGGTTTCAAAAATATTTTCCTTTGATATGTATGTAAGTATTTATTTACACTGCAAGTGGGCAAGCACCCGGTGGCAGTGGTATATACAATATTAACAATACACAATAAAATGATAACCAATACACAATAAAATTTACAATACACAATACAATTTTACAACACATATATAATTTTATAATGATAACCAATACACAATAAAATTTACAATACACAATACAATTTTACAACACATATATAATTTTACACAATACAATAATAATACACAATACAATTTAACACAATAATAATAAAACATAAAATAAAATACCTAATTTTACAATACAACCTACATAATTATCTATAGGTCCTACATAAGTTTCAATAGTCTTTCACTTTACTCTCATCTCATTCCCTGTAGTGGCACTATGACGCATTTCACTGACACTTTAGCACACATTTCACTGACACTCTGTAACACATTTCACTGACACTATAGAACACATTTCATTGACGTTATAAATTATCACTGATCGGAACTGTTCACTGCACTGTAAAACCATAACTTCACTGACTCACCTCGCTTCACTGATACAACAGTTCAAATAAGTCAAATAATTACATCCTTATGCATACTTATAAACAGAACTACATTTAAACTAAACATTTCTAGTCTAAGGCCCTCTTAAAAGCTAGTTTTAAATAATTTACAATTCAAATCAAGTAAGTAAACTCGTCAGCCTAGATAAATACATGTGACCTTAAAAAATTAAATGTTGAATGTCACCTTAATTTTAATTTTCACTTTATATACAACTTTTTAAATTATTCTTGAATCTCCTTAAGGAAGGACAGCCCTCAAAGACCGCTGCAGGTAGGTCATTCCAATCATTTATAGTTCTATTTAAAAATGAGAATTTACCTACATCCGTTTTCTGTTTCCTACATTTGATTTTAAAATCATGATCGTTCCTACCATAGTACGTTGGCTTTTCTAACCGAGCCGTTATGTCTACCCATGCTTCCTGACCTAGATGTGCTCTATACAATGATGTTATTCTAGTTTTCCTACGTCTGTTTTCCAAAGTTTCCCATTTAAGTTCTTTTATCGTATCGTCCCCAATTAAAACTTTTCTAACTCTTGTTTATATTATTTAGGTTATGATATAGCTTCTGCTTTATGATATTATGGATAGTCACGTAGCGGAGATTGTTTAATTCTAAGATTTAATGAATCATCTGTCAAGTGACGTTGATTACTGGGATCCGAATAATTGAATTTTGATTGGCATCTTCAGGTCGTGTAGGTCGAATGGAACATGTTATAAAAAGTGAACACTTGGTATATGACGATAAAAACCAAAGTTACAACTGTAATATCACTTAAAAACAGAGAATAAAATATAGAAAAAAGCCTCCACGATGTGTGTAGAATCACTGTGTTGAAAGAGGCGTGCAGATACAGTTTTCAAGATGACAGAAGAGTTTTGCTGTTTCCTTGGTTCACACACGCCTCGTCTCGTTTTCCTGTAGTATTGCATATTTATAGTTGTTTGGGAGTTTGTCGTTGTCCATTCTTTCAACATGGTCTGTCCATCTTCTTTGGTAACTATTAATATCTTCCAGTTTGCTGTTTACACTTATTCTTTGGTACCTTCATTACGTATTCTTCGGTTTTTGTATATTCAAATAAGATCTTAAGAATCTTATTTCCGACATGTGCATTTTTGTTATTTTGACAGAGTCCAGTATTCCGCTTCATAAATAAATGTTGGGATCGCTATCACTTTATAAAATTTTTTAATTGTTTCTATGGCCAATATTGGCTTTGCCGTATGTTACTCTTTTATTGTACTATGTATACTTCGGAATTTGTTGATTTTAAAATCGATAGACTCTCTTTCAGAGATACATGCTCTATATAGGTTGAAAGTGATATAACTCTCCAAATTGAAGGAAGCAATAGAATACACTAAAATAAATGTAGTATTTATTGCTACATACAATACAAAATAAATTCATATTATGGATGTAGCGCACAGCCATTTGAGCAAGTTCGTGTTCGTGGGGACAGTTCCTATAAATAACTATTTTGTACGTCTATTAGAGAACAAAAAACATCCAATAAAATTACAAAACCTATACAATCATCACAAAGCAGGGATAATTATGGAGATAAAAGTAGAGGATCAAATAAAGAACAGAATGTAAGTTGGAATGAATAAATAGTATATTGAAATTAAGAAAAAGAGAAAAGGACATGAATACTAAATAATTTGCTTAATTTTTTTTATTAAATTTATTAAAATCAAAATTACCTATATCAGCATTTATTATCAAAATATACCGTAACTCTGGCTATGGTCCAGTCCAGTCCAGTCCAGTAGTTAAGCAAAATTTAAGTTCAGCTAAAGGACACGTAAAACTTCTTCAACCAGAATAAACATGTTGTTTTTCTTTATATTTCTGACGATTTTAATGACAATATTTTAATAACTAATGCTTACATATTTGTTCAATTTGGAAAACATTAAATTCCTAGTGAATTAAATTTGTTGGAAAATCAATTAATTTGTTTAAGCAAATTTTAATTATCCACTTTTGAAGGAATATCAGTGGAGAAAGTTTAAATTTTGTTGCTCCTCCCCATCTACGTGCCAAATTGAACAAAATCTAAATAAGCTAATCGCAGAATATTTGTAGGTATGAAAGAACCAATAATTACGAACTTGTAAACTGTTTCACGAAGTCTGTGACACAAAGAACAAAATAACAACAGATTATATGTTTTGTAATTAAGTGTATGGCTAATTATAAAATTAGACATAATCTGCGTAGTTTACTAATAAGGCATCGCTGGCTCACCTACAAATAGTCATACGAACACTGGTATGAATAGCAGCATTCCGTCCCTTATTCATTGCAGTAGAGTTGCCAGATTTCCTAATGGCAGCAAATAAAAATACGCATTAATTTTTTTTATTTAATTCACAAGAAAACCGTACATTTTATTTAAAAAAAAACAAAGGGTAAATATTTCTTTATTCTTTTCTCCAAATATAACATTAAACATCAGAATCGTGCGGATAGTACTCAACGAGTAAAATAGTGTCAACCTTTAAGGACTAATATGGTATTAAAATTTTTTGTTGTGCTCTATCAAAGGAAGTTGCTAAAATCTGCAGAGTTATATTACTTCTAGCCTGTATACGTTCGAAAATAAATTACTTTGAGGAATCTTTGATCTTACTTACTTACTGGCTTTTAAGGAACGCGGAGGTTCATTGCCGCCCTCACATAAGCCCGCCATTGGTCCCTATCCTCAGCAAGATTAATTCAGTCTCTATCATATCTCACTTCCCTCAAATCCATTTTAATATTATCTTCCCATCTACATCTCGGCCTCCCCAAAGGTCTTTTTCCCTCCGGTCTCCCAACTAACACTCTATATGCATTTCTGGACTCGCCCATACGTGCTACATGCCCTGTCCATCTCAAACGTCTGGATTTAATGTTCCTAATTATGTCAGGTGAAGAATCCAATGCGAGCAGTTCTGTGTTGTGTAACTTTCTCCATTCTCCTGTAACTTCATCCCTCTTAGCCCCAAATATTTTCCTAAGCACCTTATTCTCAAACACCCTTAACCTTTGTTCCTCTCTCAAAGAGAGAGTCCAAGTTTCACAACCATAAAGAACAACCGGTAATATAACTGTTTTATAAATTCTAACTTTCAGATCTTTTGACAGCAGACTGGATGATAAAAGCTTCTCAACAGAATAATAACACCCATTTTTCACATTGATTCTGCGTTTAATTTCCTCTAGAGTGTCATTTATATTTGATACTGTTGCTCCCAGGCATTTGAATTTTTCCATCTCTTCAAAGGATAAATTTCGAATTTTTATATTTCAATTTCGTACAATATTCTTGTCACGAGACATAATCATGTACTTTGTCTTTTCGGGATTTACTTCCAAACCTATCTCTTTACTTGCTTCAAGTAAAATTCCCGTGTTTTCCCTAATCGTTTGTGGATTTTCTCCTAACATATTCACGTCATCCGCATAGACAAAAAGCTGATGTAACCCGTTCAATTCCAAACCCTCTCTGTTATCCTGGACTTTCCTAATGGCATACCCTAGAGCAAAGTTAAAAAGTAAAGGTGACAGTGCATCTCCTTGCTTTCGCCTAAAGTGATCTTATTGAAGAAAATTGACAATGAGGAATTAAAAAAAAAAAAAACATGAAGTAAAAAGTGTTACGGTCAAGTTGGCTGGGTCATATTCGGCGTAGAGAAGAAACTTCGCTGTTAAGGAATTAAGTCGAATGGAAAACGACCTCTCGGCAGACCAAAACTTAGGTGGAGAGACCAAGTTCATTAAGATTCAACAACTAAACTTCCTTTTTGTTGAACTGCCTAAAAATAACAACGTTGGTCCTTGCAATAATTATATCTTCGTCCGACATTACTGCAGATAATCAGTGAATGCAAATGTTGTCTGCCCATTAGCTGGTGATTCGTAATTGTTTCGAACAGAGAACGAATACCGAATGTTCGTACTCGTCTTCCTTTCGTTGTTTGTTCGCTAAGTGTACAGCCGCCTTAACGAGTACAGTAGGCATAACGTTTCTTTCTGGCGTACGCTTTACGTACATGTCGGAGAAGTTGCCGAACGATAAAGGCGTTCCGCTCTTTTCTTATTCGTGTTGCAGCGTATTAGCGGGTAACAGGAAGAACTTCGTGATAGTTTTCATCTTTTACGGAAACACATTTAAAAGAGTTTTGGGAAAGAGTATTTCAGCAGGAGAAATATTTATAAAAGGTTCTTTCCTACAATAAAAGCTGCAGTAGAGAGATGGCCTTAAAGAAAACAGAAATACATTTTGGGAAAAAGGTAATCTATAGTCTAACTGAACAGTTTTACGAAATGTTTACAAAATAATTTCAAAATATAAATTTTATTCAGTAACTCAAAATTGTTCGGAAAAATTTACATGAGGAGTAGTGCAGTATTTAATAAAGGAATAATGGTGTGCTTTAACTTCAGGGGTATCATAAATGCTCTCTCAAAAAACTGCAATGTTGAATAGGAACATTGTAAAAGTGTAGATAGCCGAACCATATACTCGTATATAGCGCTTAGATTTAGGCTACATGTTAATTTGCATTTCAAAATATCTTTATAATTGTTGATATATATCTTCTGGCAGTGGTAAAATATTGCAGTCTGAAATATATATGACATAATGTAGTCACACTAGCCTATCTTAGAAGACATCAACTTTATTTGTGATTTCCTTCAGTTCAATTGAAGTGGTATATGGAATTAGTCATAATCTTTGCTTATGGACCACAGCAAACCTATACATACACACTTGGCTATTATAACTTCTTTAATTATTCATTTTTACACACAGCTACTCCACATCAATAATTTTGTACGCCCATCATTTTCCTTCCGGACAGCGCGCAATTTTTCAGGATAATACAGCAGAGAAGGCAAGACCTGTCCTGTGTCCTTACCATGTACCGTGGCTATATCACCAACAGATATGGAGGGGGAAGGTAGGTTTTAGCCTGAGATAAACTTTCGTGTCGGTAGATTCGTATAATATTAACCATCATGAAAGAAACTCTCTCTGTGATAGTTCATTCTTTCCCCGCTCGCACAAATCACAAGCCAGGTCTCGCCTCCTCAACTATAGCGTAATAATGTGACAAAAACATTAGTATCCCATTCCACGTCGTTTAGAACCGCTGTGAGATGTGCCATTCATTTCGAGAATCTGAGGATCAAGGGTGTTATCAGGATCTCTAACAAACAGAAACACTTTATTTTCTAAAATGGTATTCCTGAAATAGTCGCCATTCTATGATGCACCTTCTTCTTTGATAAGTTTTCGTACTATCCGGAAGGTAAATAGTAGGCACACAAATAATTATTGATGTGGAATATGTACAAAAATGAATAAATGAAAAAATTATGACAGCCAAATGTGTTTATATTGGTTTGCTTTTATTTTAGATCCTTGTACAAAAGATACGATCAACCTGTTAGACGGGCTGAGAATCAGACACGTCCACTTAGAACAACGAAATCGGGTCTGCGTCCTACCTCCAGATTTTTACTTGGGTAGGAATTACCAGAAAATATTTCTTGAAACCATCTATCAGGGCACGGTTAAGTACATGTAAATCTACAACAAAAAATCCCAGTTTCATTTCCTCTCAGACGGAGGACATGCTAATTTTTTTTTCACCATTTGAACTAGTGATCCCGCCTTCAATGGGAAGCATAGTAAGTACCCAGACCCCGCTTCGGGAAAACTTCACCACTTAAAGTTTCAGTTTTTTTGTGACATATAACTAGAGTCCTACGTTTGGTCACCTAAAGTCTCCGAACAACGCACAACGGGATAGGTATGTACGGAGTATAGCGCAGCGTACACACTTCAGGTCTGATGTTCAGGTGAACATGTCAAAACAAAACAAAGACAGTTGGAAATGAGTGCTCCAGTAGAAGAATTTGATAGCGAACATTTCAACAGGAAAGAACAAAACGTACTTTTATGCAAATCTGGCTTTCAGGTAGTAGCTCCCTGTTCCTGGGGTAGCTCAGTCGGGAGAGCATTCGTGCGCTAAGCGAAGGATCCCGGGATCGATACCGGATCGGCCCCGGAACAATTTTTCCTTGAAATTATTCAAAACGTATTTTATCAGAAAGAAGGATACATTTTTCTTTTGAAACACTTAAAAAGTTTATAGTCACTCGTAAGCAAGTAGTCGGTGTAAATAAATTTGTTTTTATTGTATTACTGTAATTTAGACCATTTATTTATATATTTATTTATGAATGTGTACATACACAGACTGTGTCCAGTTACAACGTTCGTGTGTAAAACAAGTAGGCCTATTCATAATTAATTTCTGTAATCTGTCATTAGAGACGGTAGTTCACGAAGAACCTACAAACATTTCTAAATGAAGAGAAGTTGAAACATAAGAGCTGTTAGCATTATACGTGTCCCTTATAATATTCTTCTTCTCAAAATTGGCAAACTTTTCCAACACGATAAATAATTATGGTCGCTATGAGTATTTTTTGTAAAAGACGAGTTATTTGCCCTGGTCAAAAATTCAACATTAAAATGGCCGTAATTACCTGCCGCTTTGGTGAAGACTTTCACTCCCTCAAAATACTCATTCGTCGATATTATCCAAGTCCGCACATGCGCAGTTATCAGCTCACAGCCAAAATGTTTCTGTCGCGAGCCGCTTGTTACTATGTAGTTTGTCCCCCATGATAAACCAAATTCAATGCTAAAAGCGGCGGGGAAAAAGAACTACAGCTTCAAGGAATCACTCCTAGATGGGAACGCTTGGGTGAGCTACGTAAATACCACCATTTAAAAGTATCCTCGATAGTGACGTCATACACACTAGGCTATGCGATGGATAGCTAGGCGATGTGTACATATTTTAGAGCCAAAATCACCATTACAATCTACAAAAAATTACAATTAAATCCAATTTCATAATAAAATTTCAAATAATAATTCAATAATAAATATAAATGTAATCCATCTCCACCAAAACATAAACTGTTATTGACCAAAAAATCGAGCATAGGCTGATGGTATGCTTCAAAATGTTTATCTAATGGCTGGTACATCAATAGGATTCATTATCTATGAGCAAAAAAATTACTCTTACAACATGTTTGCCTATCACAATGACAACAATGAAAGAAGGGATAATTGGAGGAGAAACAATTAAAAGCTATGCGATTGCAAGGATATTTAGGATTGTGAGAAAGAGTTTACGTGAGCTCTAAGGCGGTTGGCCACTTATCTCACTATCATTTTAATCGTTCTTTCGCGTATGTTTTTGGAGAATTCTCATTAAAAAGACTTAGGCCGAACCTTATGCGAAACTGTGCTGTTCCCACAAGAAATTAAACAGTAGAAAAACTACAACATGCATGATTTCCTTGCAGAAAACTTGGAGAACACAGTCTACTGCACAACACACTGTCAGCAAAACTGTATCACTTCATATCTGCAGACAGACATGTCGTTTAATGGTGCCAATAAACTGACAGCGTGACAGTCGTTTACGATTCCTTCACTTCCTTCATTCGTATAATCTTAATGACACTACGTAAAATATCAAGACGTACACACAGCATTAAAATAAAATCATACAGTTGCTCTTAATATAGACTTAAAATTCTAGGTCTCTCTTAATCTGATTTCATAGCAAAGGCATGATCAGATAAAAAGTCTCTACTATTTACCGAAGGATAGAACATAGCGCTGCATAAAAGGTTGGACACTTGTCTAAGAAATTATGACTGATAATAATGAGTTGATGATTAAAATCTAGAGTAGCTACGAAAAACGAAAATATCTCTATAATGTTGTCCAAGAACTCTGTGTTTGACGCAGAATACGCCTTTCTCCGCACCGAATATGGACAGGCGTTCCGGGATCTGTGGTGAAACAAAATATAGCAGAATTTCAATTAGGCTTAACAAGACAGCCGAATACTCATATTATAAATAGGCCATGAACCAGTATAAATTATGTCACCACTCCCAATGACGCCACTTCCCCTCCCTAAGGGCCTTAGGACATCGAAGTTGCGTACAAAATTAGCACAGAATCCTCACTAATACCTCACATCGAAATCAGCTATATACCTCTTTCACCACTCGTTTGATTTCTAATTGCGAGTTCCGCAAGATTAAAGTGACTATTACACTTTTACTATGTCATACTACTTTTGACCAATAAAACGGTAAGAAAGGATGTCTTTCAACCAATCATGGCTGCTTATCGCACAATTTTATCGCGTCCCTAGCATTTGTTTAATTTTATCGCTTCCCTAGCATTTGTTTGTTTTTATCACTACCATAGCATTTGTTTCTTTGTTTGCCAACATTTCAAACTGCACTGGTCTGGACGTCAAAAAACAGAAAATTACAAACCACTTCAATCGATGCACAGCAGTTTCAAATATGACTCGCATTGGCATTCAAGAACAAGAATTAATAAAGATCACTGTCATAGCTATGAATCTTCCCTGAAACTCTATTTACAAATAAATTTTTAGTAGGTTATTTTACGACGGTTTATCAACACTTAGGTTATTTATTGTCTGAATGAGATGAAGGTGATAATGCCGGTGAAATGAGTCCGGGGTCCAGCACCGAAAGTTACCCAGTATTTGCTCATATTGGGTTGAGGGAAAACCCCGGAAAAAACCTCAACCAGGTAACTTGCCCCGACCGGGAATCGAACCCGGGCCACCTGGTTTCGCGGCCAGACGCGCTAACCGTTACTCCACAGGTGTGGACTTTACAAATAAATGAAGAGCACCATTCGGAAATCCTGAATAAGTTTAGAAATATCCGGATAATTGAAGTGGAATGCAACTGTTTTAATAAAAATGAAACTGAATCAACAAAGCCTTCTTGACTAGTAACCGTCCACAAAGTTCAATGAAGATTCCATAGTTGGCACAACTGATAACAAGAAAACAGCTAATCATAACACACTACTGCCATCTAGCGTAATATTTGTAATGTTGAGATGGTACAATAATACATTTGACGACAGTTGTATTTTCGTAAGTCAATTAATATTTTATTGTACTGGAGTACTTCGTTACTTCTAATCTTTATATACATTCTTCTACTCGTGTAATAGTCAATTAAATCCCACTCGAGTTTTGATTTTCTCTAGATAAATCAAAACCTCTAGTGAGATTATTGTTGATAATAGACACGTACGATACACTTTCAGTAAACTGTGGTGAAAAATTGGTTGCGAGCTGTGACTAATTTCGGAATGTCACTTCATATGAAGCGAAAATGTACTGCATGTCTTGCATTAATTACTGAAGTTATTATTGATCCATACTTTCCATTTGTAAATCGAAACAAAAATTAAACACTGTAACCAAGACAACTGTAGTTTATGTCTTGAAGCTGGGTGACTTATTCTACGTGTCGGTGCATCCCTCATACAGCGCAGATTTTATTCTCCCAGAAATTCTACTATCGATGGCTCTTCACACACCAAGAGAGATGAACAGCGGTGCTACAATATAATATGTTTAAGCGTAGTGTGTGGCCTATTGAAACGCTTTCTCTAACAATAGATAAATTAAAGACACGTAAACGAAGAATAGGAAGTGACTTACAGAAACAGAGTGAGAGACGCGTAGAGATCTGTTGAATGAGCTGGGGAAGTACCTCGTGGATATAATTTAAATATGAAGGAGGTAATTAACTTAGTTTGGATATAATTTTATGAATCTCATAGAACCCCCGTGGGGAGGGCCGCATCAGCTGGACCGAGGGAAATCAATACTCGCTTCGCTCTGTCACGAGAGCATCTGCAGCTACCTGCCGTCATTATCGCTCCATCCGACACACAATCGTCGCTACAGGGCTGTACAAATAGCCTATTGTCGCTTATTTAATAAAAGGACGAAGACAACATGTTCTGGTAATACTGCTAGGTGCGGTGGAGGTTCAGCTGGGGACGTAATTATCTCCGACTAATTTTCTTTCCCCTGCCATTCTCGTTCCACCATTGCTCCATTATCGTATTTTAATTATATTTTGCATTGAAAATAACGTCTGAAATTAAAGAAAGAACGCAGTGTACGTGAAAACCGCGGTTGAGGGGTCTGTATCCCGGAATTTTATCCTTGTCGCTGTAGTGCCTTGTATTGCTTTAATCAGAGCCTGTTTCAGAGCCAATCGTAGCTCTCGCTGAAGCCATGCGGCCTGTCCTGGGAGGCACACATTTTTCTTTTAGAAAGGAACCATGGAAAGGGAATAGACTTCGGCTATTTTCGGTACTGCCGTTTCAGCGCCAATTTCAAATTTATATAATACTTTACTCAAGAGAGAAAATGGTTATAATAATAATAATAATAATAATAATAATAATAATAATAATAATAATAATAACAATAATAATAATAACAATAATAATCCGTGCCGCTACAGCCCGTGAAGGGCCTAGACCGACCAGCCGGCTGCTGGCCTCACGCCCACATGCCGAAGCAGAGGTGGACGATCATCCAACCAGAATGGCGGTATCGTGTGGTTAGCACGATGATCCTGCCAGCCGTTATAGCTGGCTTTCGCAACCGGATTTCGCTACCTATCGTAGCTCCCCAAGTGCATCACGATGCTGGGTGGGAACCGGTCCCACACACTGGCCGAAATTTCATGAGAAAATTTCTTTCCACACGAGGACTCGAACCAGCGCGCATTCCGTAACGCGAGTCCTAGGCAGGATGCCTTAGACCACGACGCCACGGCGCGGGACAAATGGTTATTATGGTGTATGAAAATTGAAAGGTGTATGAAAATAAAAAAAAAAAAAGCCTGAATTGAGATCGCCATTAGCATTGTAGGATATGGAAGAGTCTTGTTAAAAATATGAATTTTATCTACCACTATCTGACAATTAAAAAATAGTGCGAGTAATTTGTGTACCCCTCTGAATTAATGTATCTTTAAAAAATATGGACCCTATTCTTCTTGAAGTTAGAAAACGCCATAAACCAATTTTGTCTTTATGTAATGGAAATTCGTGTATCGGTCTTAAATTTCCATTTGAACAGGTGGACCTCAAATCCAAAGTAAAATATGACAATCGCTAGACCATCTCTGTCAAAATTGGGTATTCCTGCACTTCAACAGAAACCAAGTAACTAGTTTACCACTGGAGTTTCCAAAGTTAGTGTAAAAGTGGACAATTGTAATAAAATTTACTGGTATTTGTTCACATTTATACCCCAAAGTAATTTTGCCACAACTGAGGACTTACACAATGAAAATATGTAAAATTTTGTGAAATTATTGATAATTATTAAAGTGACTAGGATTTAAATTTTAGGTTACATCGGCTATATCTTTGTCCCGTCTTTTACCTGAAAATTAGACGAACAAATATGCGGAGAGAAATACATTTTTATTTTTGGCTTCTGAAAATTAATGAGGGTATTAAATGCATAAAAGCTAACACCTATGAGTATAGTGAGGTTCACATAGGATGATTAAAAAAAAAAAATATGGCCACCTTTTCAACGTTGCCACCTATTTCCAGATATTACAAAAACAGGTAAAATTCTGTTGATATAATATTAAAATGAACTTTATCTACGAACATGAAAGTCATTGGTTTGACTAAAAAGTTTACGATTCATGAGACCTAACCTAAAAACTTACTTTGTTTGATTACATAAAATGATTAGAATGAACTCTGAAACCCGAATACCAATTTAAAATGTATACTATTTATTAATGAATACTTCATTATTTATTAATAACAATATTAATTACGTTCAATTTTCAAATAAACTCTTTTCACGAACATTGACAGCTTCTTCAAAGACAAACGATGTTGTGAACATAACAGAAAGTAACTGTCAGTTGGAGTGATTGTCAGGACCGAAATTGGAAGCAAGTTGGCAAAAGAAAATTCAATCTGAGAACTATAAAATCACTATAATCCACCAGCTTATTGTAGTAATAGGAGGGTAATGGTTAGGTTTCACCCTTAGGGTGTAAAGTAGGAAGACTCGGATTATAAAGTATATTTGTCTCACCATTACTAAAAAAGTGACGTCATGTTTATTCTACTAATGATGACAATTTAAACCAATGCAGGTACATAGCGTAATAGGTCTACAAAAAGTTTCTATCTTTCCGTGCCCATCTTCCAAAGCTTTCTGTCTCGTGCATCTTGAATTTTCAGACTTCTAGTTTAAGTAGGCTATTTTTTAGAATGTCTTCCTAACATGTTCTTGTCTTTATTTTCCCCCTTCCCACGGTGGTTTGCATTCATATAATTTTTTGGTCATCTTGGTTCTGGCATTCTCAAAAGGTGCCCAAATCAATTTAACTGTTTTCTTCCAATTGGATGGAGTTATGACAACACTACACCAACCGATAATTTGAAAAAAAAAATTGAAATATTTTCTCAAACGTGTTTTTGGCTGGCTTATGTAACTCGGGAAAAAATCAAGGATTCGATATCTGCACTCTGCTGCCATTTATTAGCAAAATTCGTTTATTGCATAAAATTCACTTACTTATTTTCCTTCGTAATCTTAACTCAACTGTTGGGCTTTATTAAAATAGGTTAGCCTATTTCTATTATTATTTGTGCTATTTCTTGTAATAGTATGGATGTTCCAATAATTCTTGCATAAAATGTTTAAGAAATAACCACATTTACTTTAACAATAACTATCTCGAAAACAAGTTTTTTTAGTGTTGGCTTTTATTGCATAACACCGTCCAATCATACTAATGATAGCCTTATCATTCCAATTTTTCCGTAATATCTTTATTCCTCATATGTTCATCATCATCATCATCATCATCATCATCATCATCATCATCATCATCATCATCACCATCATCATCATCACCATTGACATTACGACCCTTGTAGTTTAGCCTTAGCCTCCCTCTGAACATCCGATGAATCACTCCTGTCCAATGCTCGTATTCTCCATCCTCTAATTCCAACTTTTGTTAGGCCAGCCTGAACATCATCCAGCCATCTCAATTTGGGTCGTCCGACTTTCCTTCTTCCTACTGGCAATGCATCTAGTAGAGCTTTGGGTGTGCGATTGTTCTCCATCCTGGCTACGTGTCCCAGCCACTCTAACCTTCTAGTTTTATGTCAACAACAATGTTGATATCTTTATATAATTCATGTAACTCAGCATTTGTTCTGATTCGCCAAAACCCGTGCTCATAAGTAGGCCCGAAGATTTTTCGTAATACTTTCCTTTCCCAGGCATTTAAGATCTTTATTGCCCTTTCAGATAAAGTCCAGATTTCACTTACATATATTACTATTGGTTTAATAATAGTTTTATATATTCTTATTTTGGCTTTTCAGGAGATACATCTGGACTTCATAGTTTTATTCAATGCCCAAAGACCTCGGTTCCCAGCTGCAATCTTCTCTTTTATATCAGTCATAACATCATTATTGTCTTTCATCATAGAACCCAGATACTTAAATTCCTCATATGTTATAATGTAGGAATTCTTTGCAAGTAATCGATTTCTACGGCCATGATTGCCATATCCCAAAACAGATTCCAAAAATACTTTTCCAATATTTTTTAGTTATTCTTTAGCAAATTGAATTTAAACAAGATATATTTCTGTTTTCTTTGTTCCACTCTCTGCTTTACCTCTTACTTTCCCAAACCTTCAGTTTTACTTATCATTGCTCCTAAATATTTGGAATACTCAACCTCTTCATTTCAGCTCTGCATCCAATGATACATTTCACAAAGGGATAAAAAAATATATATATACTATATATTACTTTCACGTGTTAATGAACAAAGTTTAAAATACCTTAGTTCATTAACACGTGAAAGTAAAATACAGAGTGTTTCCGAGGTGGTATTACAAACTTTCAGGGATGATGGCGAAGGGCAAATGTATCAATTTGAGATAAGGAACCATGGTCCGGAAATGACTGAGTCGAAAGTTATAAGCAAAAAGAGTTGTGTGGAAATGGAATTGTAATTTCGCACCACGTGCCCTCCTTCTCTTAACTTTTGGAACAGTCGTGGAAAAATGATATGGGCCGGATGTCTCCTAAGTGGGTACTTGTCCCAATACAATCTGTGACCTTGTCTCCTGTTCCTATTGGCTCATCCGTATTCGAAAATCAGGTCTGCTTATTCCGCTCTCGTGTACTCGTCCATTTCACTAGGACTGATCGACTGGACACTGCAACTTGTACACATACACTGCTGTCTACAGACGTGTATATCAGGATCGACCATGTCCGTTACACATTACGCTATCTGCATTGTTTTAGTGTAGTTTCCTATCCCCATCCCTCACACAGCGCACTGAATGGAATACTGTAAGTAGACAACGTAAAAAACGTCAGATGAATACAGTATGTGTAAGATGTGCAGATAAATACATATAAATAAGGTGTACTGAGGAATAAAATTATTTCATTTCCACAGAACTATTTTTGCTTGTAACTTTCGACTCGGTCATTTTCGGACCAGGGTGCCTTATCTCAAATTGATACATGTGCCCTTCTCCATCATCCCTGAAAGTTTGTAACACCACCTGGGAAACACTCTGTATATTATATTTTTTTATCCCTTAGTGGTATAGTGTTAAAAGTAATGTAATCAAGACGTAAAATACATTTCATTCCTTAATGATATTAATTTGCTAAATATTCTCATTTCTGGAAATTTAACTGCGAGGCCGTATGATTCATTTAGCCTATATGTTTCAATCTCTTGCAAGTTAAATTAAATTAGCGAGTGTGTGAATGTATAACTTTATGGACATTATTTGAAGTGTCTAATTTAAATAAAAGATAATTACGGCATAAAGAACGCTCACCAAAGCGAAAATAAGCCAAAAAGTCAATGTTTAAGTTTCGAAGTATTAAATATTCTCGCTTTTGTCAACAAAGGGGAATTCAAGGCAACTAAAGCGAGATTGTTTGATAAAATCTGAGACACGGAAGAAGATGACTGACGGCCAATTTGTCTGTGACTTCAAAGCACAGAGGGACGGCATAAAAATAAGTGCGAAGAACCGTTTTCAAATTACTGTGAGGTTAGGAGGCACTAACTCAACGGACGTTCCGGCCGACTAACTGGAAGGTGGCGAACAGTAATTAACGCAGAAATTTGTTTCAATTTTGTGTTGCGGCCGCAATTTAACGTCGTTATCGAGTTTGCATGAGGGAAAATATTACATACAGCGCTATGCCTTCCACCATTCCACCAGTGTATACGAATTAGAGTACAGGGGAGAGTACTGCATTCCGACAGCCCTAGTTCAATATGAACACTGCAGTCCTGTCGGTAACCTAGTTTCCTGCTTTGCCGGTTACCACAGTCATAAGTCATAAGCTCACGACTGAGAGAATAAAAAATGGAACGTAGAATGTATCTAAAGGAATCCACTGCATCCCTCTAAATTATTATTATTATTATGATTATGATTATGATTATGATTATTATTATTATTATTATTATCATCTCATCATCTTCGTCATCGTTAAATATTTCCTAAGTAGTTAACAATGGAAATGAGACAAACTATAAATTAAATATTTCAGGACATTGATGTTTTATTATTATTATTATTATTATTATTATTATTATTATCATTCTCCTCATCTTCGTCATCGTTAACAATGGAAATAAGACAATATTATTATCATTATTATTATTATTATTATTATTATTATTATTATTATTATTCTCATCATCATCTTCGTCATCGTTAAATATTTCTTAAGTAGTTAACAATGGAAATGAGACAAACTATAAATTAAATATTTCAGGACATTCATGTTTTATCATTATTATTATTATTATTGTTATTATTATTACTATTATTATAATTATATTTAACTACTCTTTGAATTGCAAAGATGTATCAGAAACAGGATTCTTTTATGTACCGTACATCTTCGACACTATCCTTCTAGCTTTATTTCACTCCTGGAGGAAGCCATGCTTAGGACTTTATCGTCCTTTAAAATCAATCAACCTCAGACGGGTTTGAACCCGTGAACCTCGGATCAAACAGGAAGGAAGATCACCGAGGATGACACAAAATTATGTTATTATTAGTCTATTAACATACGCCTAAATATAACTTAAATTGCTTTTAAAATAATGGGAGTTACTCTCATTAAATTTAAATATATTTACATGTGTATTTTACGAGAAAGAACTAACTGCAGTAGATTTGTAGCTGGACTAGCTACGATGCATTGATGGGAACGAAGAAAGTAAATCACATGTTATTTAATTCAGTGAGAAAATTTCGAAGTACGTGTGTGTCATATCATAGTGTGTGGGTTGGAATACATATTTTCCTATTTTGGCCTGTTTCTTAAAACAACTACTGGTCTTATAGTGACAAGATGACAAGTAAAGCACATGTCAATGGAACAATTTTTTTATTTTTATTTTGACAAGCTTGTGAAGTGACTAACATTTTTTGGAAACTCTATAAACAGGGAAGCTTGTCAATTAAGAGCTAGTTTTACAAGTAGGGGAAGATATATTTTGTCCACTTTCACCAATACTTCCAAAACTAGCAATTAAAAATGGAAGGTAATCTCGCAATTGGTTGAATCTATGCGCCCAATGACAATATTCTTATGATCAATCTCGTAAAAACTGCTGAGCATGTGTATCATATTGTTTAGCCATTTAAGCAAGATATTTTGTTTACAGCACTGGCAACAGCATACAGTGATCTGCAAACACTATCGCTGCTATCACAATGACCATCACTGACTGAACTGCATTGAATACTAGTGCAAAATCGGTGCAAGACTGAAGCATATCTTTCTCTGACAGAGCATTATTTCGTTGTTTCCACTGGTACATCTAATTACAGTTAAAAACTGTCCTATTTTTGCTGAGGTTAACCTGAATCATTAAATTTGTATCTATTTTTCATATTACAATAAGCATCTCGCCGTATTTGTATTACGATAGAGTTCTTCTATAATACCATTATTCCTTCAGAATCGTTACCCATATTTCTAGATTGTTAATTCATCAGTGTAGAAATGTAAAGCTAAAGAATGAAAATCAATTTTTCCACACGTCTTCCATTTTTTCAATGTAACGTAAGGTTTGCAAGTAAATGTGGCGGGAAATATGTTCGTATAAAAAAAAGAAACATAGAAAAACTAGTAAAATTCACTGGTTATTTTTTTAACTTGTGCTTTGCCGCAGAATTTAATGCAGTATCAAGGTCACTAAGGGTTTCAACGTAATGTAAACATTGCAAGTAAATGAGGCGAGTAATTTGTTCGTAAAAAAAAAAAGAAACATAGAAAAACTAGTAAAATTCTCTCGTTACTTTTTTTTTTTAACTTTTCCTTTATCGTTATAGTAGGCGCAGAATGTAATGCAGTATCAAGGTCACTAAAGGTTTCAATGTAACGTAAACGTTGCAAGTAAATGAGGCGAGTAATTTGTTCGTAAAAAAAAAAGAAACATAGAAAAAGTAGTAAAATTCACTCCTTACTTTTTTTAACGTTTCCTTCGTCATTATAGTAGGGGCAGAATTTAATGCAGTATCAAGGTCACTAAGGGTTTCAACGTAACGTAAACGTTGCAAATAAATTAGGTGAGTAGGCCTAATTTGTTCGTAAAAAAAGAAACATAGAAAAAGTAGTAAAATTCACTCCTTACTTTTTTAACTTTTCCTTCGTCATTATAGTAGGGGCAGAATTTAATGCAGTATCAAGGTCACTAAGGGTTTCAACGTAACGTAAAAGTTGCAAATAAATAAGGTGAGTAATTTGTTCGTAAAAAAAAAGAAACATAGAAAAACTAGTAAAATTCACTCGTTACTTTTTTTTAACTTTTTCTTTGTTATTATAGTAGGGACAGAATTTAATGCAGTATCAAGATCACTAAGGGTTTCAACGTAACGTAAACGTTGCAAATAAATGAGGTGAGTAATTTGTTCGTAAAAAAAATAAATATAGAAAAACTAGTAAAATTCACTCGATACTTTTTTTAAACTTTTACTTTGTCATTATAGTAGGCGCAAAATTTAATGCAGTATCAAGGTCACCGAGGGAAAGGGGGCGAGAAGTTTTATCCAATCATAATGCGAGCCTCGCAGTCTGGCCTAGTACAGATTCCCATGTGTCCGCTGAGGCGGGCTAATTTCTTTTCTCTCTGATGTATTACTGCGACCTTGAGATACCTTTAGTGACAATGCCTACTATAGTCACTTATGACTATGTTTAGGAAAAATAAAATGTGACAAACTATAGCTACTTGTCATTAGTTTTTCTTGTCACTAGTACAAACAGTCGGTTTAAGAAACAGACTCCCAGAGTAAACACATCGATATGCGTTCTCACGACGATGTCTGTGAGTGTTTGGAAGTTCCTGGATTTCATATTCTGCTAACAGCACAGAGAAGCAACACCAGGAAATAGCACACAATTTCCCAGGATGGAAGGGAGATTCGCTTTCATGGGAATGAGTCGATCTGATAGGCGATGCCTTGAGTCTAACCTGTGCACTTGAGGCCTTGATGGGTGATGCCGTGCAGCATGGATCCGCAGTGATCGCAGAAAGTCGGGGTCAAGTACGAGAATGTCTCCCACTTGTGCATAGCGACCGCCGCCTGGTAGAGATCAAAACACGAGAAAAGAACACCGAAACATTTAGCAAGCAGGTTAAGTACAAAGGGAAAGGGGGCGCACACCAGGGCCAGGGAGCACAAAAAGGCACACATCACTCCCATTAATGTCAGGAACTTTGGGAAGAGGTCAACAAACTTTGTACATTTAAGAAAAAAAAATCGTGAGAGAAAAAAATGCGTGTGAAAAAAAAGTGTTAAAAGTGTGGTTACCAGATAAGAGGGACAAGGGCCCACCTCATCCTGGCAAAACGGCGAGGAAAAAAAATTAGTGCAAGCTGATGACTAAAATGGCTTCCGAGTGAGACTTCCTAGACGAAAGGTGATGAAAAAAAGTAGTTTAGAAAAAGTATTCAAAATTTTACTTCATCTTCTATAGAAACTAAATATTAATCTTTCAAGTTTTACTTTCGATCCTTCAGTTTCATCGTTTTCTGCTGCAGTGTAATTGTTAACATGAGTAGAGTAAACTCAGAATTCGATACAGTGTTCCCTTTTTACTTTGCGACCGCGCAGTAACTAAAAGGTATCGCGCAGTGAAGCGACGCAGCTGAAATATTAATTTTGAACGCTGATGGAAACACTTTTTTAAGTTCCGCACAGTCGACGATTCGTGGAAAAACTGTTCCCTCAGAAAAATATCAGATCCGCGCAACTATCTAAAAAGGAGTTCAAGCAATGTTATCTGTCTGTATCGTCCCAGGAAACATACAGAACAATTTAATATAAGTGAATGTTATTGTATGTTTTCAACGAACATAGTTAAGCTACATTTATATTATAAATTCGTGCAGACAGAATTTAGAAGTAGGAAGAATAAAATGTTATTTACACTTCTGAAAACTGTGTATATACTAATGCATTTTGTGAGTAACAGAAGTCTACAACTATTAGGTGGTGAATGCCTACAGCATCTCTACACAAAGCCATATTTAGCAAAAGCTGATCGAGCAAAATCTCTACTGCTATTACTTAATATAATTTGCCAATGAGGTAAACCCTCTGCTGGCGACCTCCGGTAAACCGAGACTGAGTGACAGACCACGCCACTAACTTCGTCCAGAAGCAGAGCTTTAGAAGTGACTTGGTCTGCTCTCAATCTAAGTGTGATAGTCAAGAAACACAGCATTCCAAAACAGTAGGGAAGAAAGGACACAAAAAAGTTATATTACAACTGCGCCATGGTCAGTAAATGACGTTGTCATCATGGTGGCCATCTCAGCAGGCTCGCCAACTGCAGTCATCCAGTGTTGCAGCTAGAGTAAAAGGCAAGCAATACACACTTTCACACAGAAAGAGAATCAAGATATGGAAAGCGGGAGAGAAGAAAACCAGAACCAGAACAGATCTAGAGAAAAATATGAAAGAGAGAAAGACACTCCATTCGCAACAAGCCAAGTAGGAAGGAAGGGCCAGACCACGCTATAGCCAACACGCACATGCCGCCAGCAAACGGTCCGAAATCGCGCAATACAGACAGCAGTTAGTGTTAGTTCAAACTGTGACCAACCTTGCATCGCTCCACCGTGGTGTGGTGTCGTGCTGAAATAGCCTAATTTCATTTTTATCACTGCTATCGTTTATGGGAGAACTAAGTTTGCTTTTATTTGAAACGAAAGCTCTAGGTTCCGTTTCTGCGTTAATTCTATGTTTACAGGATTAGAGGCTTGGAGAAGGTATGCATTACTCACATTCCTGCTACTACAGCAACTTACATAGGATCTAATTATAAAATTATATAAACTACTAGTATAATGTCTTAATTTTAGCTTCAATTATTCCCACTTCCCAAAGGCCTATAATTTAAGATTTGTTCAATGTATTGCTGACGCCAGGGTTTTTGGCGCGTGTCCTTGAGTACAATGCACAGTCTGCGAGCATCTGTTGACAGTGTAGCTCAAAATGGTACCTCCTCCTATACACGTCACGTTAGTAATCTGCCAACCACAGTTGTCAGTCTTGCTGCTCAGACTGCGGCAAAAGTAAGATACTCGCACTTAACTTTCCTCCTGTGTGTCCTTGAGTAAAATGTCCAATCAGTGAGTTTCTGCTGGCACTGCAGCTGAGAACGGTACCTCCTCCTAAACACGCGTCACATCAACAACCTGTCAATCACAAGTGCCAGCTTTATCGCTACAAAAGTAGACACTCGCACTTAAGTTTCCCATTACTTATTTCACATCCCAAAATCGGTGGCGCGCCCTATACTCCCATTCATTTAAATATACAGTATTTCCTCGAAATTTCATTATTATATTTTTCTTGCTCAACAACTAAAATGTATCAAGACTTGCATAATTTGCCTTAAATTTCCTTTCAAAAGAATTGTATCTTGTGCACTGTGTTGTCTACAACAGTAGCCTTAGGGGAGAGTCGGGTAGTATCGGACATCGGGTAATATCAGACAGTGAGTTTCTTTCATCTACCACACGATGATAGTACCTGATTGACATGGTTACGTTTCTGTAATGTCGGATAGAGAAACGTAACCATGTCATTCAGGTACTACCATATGGTGGTAGATGAAAGAAACGCACTGTCCGATACTACCCGACTCTCCCCTACGACTCTATGCCGACTATGAAGTCTATTGGAATGTTTAAAGTTAGTTCATAAAATTTAATAAAGTTGCCAGGAGTTTCTCATTTAACGATTTTGTCTACGTCTTTGAATTGACTTTGTCATGACGCTCGAAATGTTCTGTATATATTTTCTCTTTATAAATTAAATTTTTGTCATGGACAGCATTTAAAACAATTTTTAATCAAGAGATGCAAACGAATCATGAAGAATGGAAAAACAAAGTTACACCACAAAAGGTGGTATTGTTTGTGCTTCAGCAAATTGCATTTGCCTATTAGTAGTACTTAGAGTGCAAATATATCTTCAGTATTCCAACTCATAATGCAAATGTTGAGCATTTTTTTCTCATTAATGGGTGTTTAATGGTCAAAAGAACGAAGCACGTTGGATACGACCAATACAGGAGAATCTATATTACAATATAAATGGAACTTACTGTAGACTACAAGTGCAAGAAATTTTACAAGCAATTTCTTCAAAATAAGGAAATGTTAAGGAAGCTAAATATTAAGCGAAATGAGTTATAATTTACGAATACTTATAACTTATATTTTAAGAAAAACTATAATTTTTAGCATGACTATGTCGCATGTATAGTACATATGCAAGAGAAATTCAAAAGAATTGAAAATCCATGATATAAATAATGTTGATAATGATAAAGATTTCTGCTACCGCTTAAATTTATAATCTGATCTGTTATAGCGCGTAAACGTGTAAACATAAAAAATTTAATTACACAAATCGGAACTCTCTTCCGTCTAAGATCTAAGAATAAAGGATTCGCTTCTGCAGCCGTAAGTGGAAACCGAAGTCTTATATAGATATGTACTATAATTTTTCCTTTTCTTCACATTATATGTAACATTGCAATTTATTTATATTTTATACAAAAAGGATTTAGGGAAACGCAAATAAGTACCTACACATTTTATTACTTTTGACGCAACTTTCATATTTTAAAATTAAATTACATTCATTTCATGAGTATTTTAATACAGAACTGTCTTGAAAACATACTTTTCTATTGGAATATTTTACATTTCATTAGGCTCAATTTTCCTTTCATCTTGTTTCTAAGAATCCAGGATTCGTTTCTTAAGAGTAAACTACATATCAAAGGAATACTGAAAGACGTGTAACGGTTTCAGTTCTGTGCCTTTAGTGCAATATTATTATTACTCTATTTGTACTTTTATGTAAAAGCGATTCAGACAAAAATAAATGTAAACAAACAAATCAACTAGCAAATAAAAATGACTTCATAATTACAGAAACAACTTACAAATTTTAAAATGAATTTACAGGCACTAGACGAATATTTAAAAGAAAAATAAAGCTTTTACTTGAATATCTGAGTTTCATTTCATTCTACTTAAGTTTCCCCTTCGTATCCTTTTCCATTAACCAAAGGCTAACATAAAAACAGTAACGTATGCAGCCTACAAAAAGAACTTCATAAAACCATACAATTGTTTTATTTTCTAATTTTTTTGTGTAACATAGTTCTTATTATTGCATTTATATGTGCTCATTAAATAAGAAAGATTTAAAGTTAATAAACGACAATACATAAACTATGTATTATTTACGCAAATATTTCACATTTTAAAACGCAATTGAGATAATTAAATGTACGGTTACACATACTACATCCTCTTACCCCGCAAGGACCATACTCCCCTCGCAGGGATCTTCTCGTGAAATGTGGACAGTATATACATTAATTATATCTTTTTCTGTCGTAATATTTCGCATTCATTTTCACTAGTCTGAAGTTTTCTTACATTTTGTTTTATATGAAGCAAAAATTCGCTTTCGTGGAGTAACATGAATAATGAATAAGAGTTATAAAAGCACTCAACTGTTTCTTTTTTTACACATATTGTATATTTAAATTATTTTCTTCTTGATGTTACTACGTATTTCGCTGTTGCCACAATTATCTCTTTTGTGTTCCGACAGCGAGAAACAGCTTCGGTCATTTAGTGCGCTACTTATCCGACAGATGTCTGGTCTGTCGCTTTAGATTTCTGATGATTTATGTAGTGTTAAAGAATTATTTAGAAAGCAATTCGTAGATCTTTGCTATTGGTACTATACCGGAATTTGCGTGCAGATACTTCGGAAATTACGAAAAACCTAAGTGAGGATTAGCCAGCCCTTGGGATCGAACCTCGGACCTCCCGGATACATGGAATGCGTGCTAAAGATGATTTTACCGTATTCGGTTTCATTTGTGTAAATACAATTGAAGAGTTCGCGGGAAAAACGATGAATGTCACAGTTTTGTTAAGGTTGATGTCATTATCTAATTCAGTGGATCACTACGAAATTTGATGTTGTTCTTATGAAAAATGGTAAAAAGGAGAATTATCACCACGAATACAGTAATCCTTTCCTTTATTTTCTATAGAAACAGCACTACATATTGCAGTTATAGACTCAATTAGATCATTATCTAATCCTTAACAGAAGTGTGACATTCATCGTTCTTCCCGCGAACTCTTCAATTGAAGATAGGCCTACATAATAGTACATTATGCAACGAGCCTATAATGATAGTAATTAAGAATCGAGTATGGATATTTATGAAACGAGCGCAAGCGAGTTTCATAATTTTCATACGAGCTTCTTAATTACCATTATAGGCGAGTTTCATACGACTTTTTATGCTCGACCATATTTCTAACTTGAAATTACCGGTATTCAGATGTATACATTTTATTTGTAACTGACAAGATCGGAAGTGACCTTGTTCTAGGTCGTGAATTGTGAGATGTGCGCAGACGCGAAAGTATTGATTTTTTCCGAGGAACAATAATGTCATTGACCTTGACGTAGTCCCGTTAAACTTGATAATATTATATTATAACCTTGATTATTGAATTCGACATTAAAAAACGAGATGACAAATTGAATTTATTTGAATATGATTTACAATTAACGCTAATTATTATAGTAACAGAACATAACCTTCTGCGACAGTATTGGATTTCCAGCCTCCGTGACTTTTCGCTAATTCTCTTTCGACTGCATATCCGAGAATAATCGATACTTGCGGTTTTTTAACGGTACCAATCTGACTTGTCATTGGCTGAACACATGTAAGCTGAGTTATCATTGGCTGAAGACCTGTATTTTAATGAGTAGGTGTACTTTAATGACATGCATTAAAGGACTGCTACCAGATGTATAATTAGTACATTTCGGCATGGTCGAGCATAAACGTAAATAACCAACAATTTACTTAGTTTTATACATTACTTACGGATTTTAAGTTAAAAAAGCTCATTGAATAATTAATATTAGGAGATATGAATACAATAGACATAAAAACAGGTTCTATCGGAATATAAAAACGACATAAATAACGATGGAATATGCCTGTTAATACAAAACCTCGTATTGTAGTTAATGATTGGATATACGAGTTCTTGGCGCTTTAGTTTGTTAACACAAAATCTGGTAAGTGGTCAATGTGAGCTTTTGGTAGTTATATTTTGTGGAAGTGCCTGATTACGCTCCATTAACATTTTTATGCTCGACCATGCCGAAATGTAGTAATTATACACCTGGTAGCAGTCCTTTAATGCATGTCATTAAAGTACATCTATTCATTAAAGTTCAGGTTTTCGATTATTCTCCGATATGCAATCGAAAGACAAATAGGGAAAAGTCACGGAGGCTGGAAATCCAATACTGTCGCAGAAGGTTATGTTCTGTTACTATAATAATTAGCGTTATTTGTAAATAACATTCAAATAAATTCAATTTGTCATTTCGTTTTTCAATTCTAAATCAATTTCCAGGTTATATCAAAATTAATGTTCATGTTGTTCTCTAGATTATACCAAGGTCAATGACACTTTCGTTCCTCGGAAAAAATCAATACTTTCGCGTCTGCACACATCTCACAATTTAGGTCAATTCCACTCCTCACTTACATAACCATAACATGAATACTTATGAATAATTTCAAGTTAGAACTATGGTCGAGCATAAAAAGTCGCATGAAACTTGCCTATAATGGTAATTAAGACGCTCGTATGAAAATTATGAAACTCGCTTGCGCTCGTTTCATAAACAAACATACTCGCGTCTTAATTACTACCATTATAGGCTCGTTGCATAACGTACTATTGTTCTTACTCAAAATTTTGTTTTCTGGAGTTACGAGGTTTGGGAATACCGACGATACATGTTTCCGCAAGAAATATAAGCCTATACGTGTACCTTGCTGAGGTAGCAGCGTGAGTAATGCAAATTTAAAGGTGAATTTAGGGACATGGCAGTCCGGAATTGATTAACTCTGGATTTTAGTGTTTCTATTAATGTTCTGGCTGGCAACAAGCGAGGTTGCTATGGTGGCGCGGGTTACCTTCGCACTTCATGCCCTGGTGGATGACGCCGTACAGCAGGGAGCCGCAGTGGTCGCAAAACGTAGGACTGCTGTATGTGTGCACCTTGAACCGATGCTTGGTCCGCGAATCCTGCGGGACACAACCACACGCACACTCGTACACAGCCATCACCTAAATATCCAACACCAAAGAAGCTCTGTGGGCGACTCCTTCAGCTGAAATACAAGACTTCGTTAATGGAATAAAAGTAAGAGTACATGCAGCGCACTCCACTTGGAGAGCACGTGACGAGGAGTTGGTGGTTTAGAGCAGTGTTTCTCAAACAAAGATATGTGTACCTTGGATGTACAACGAAACAATGCAAACAGGAGAAATTTGGAGGGAAGAAGGAGTAGACTTTCCTTCTGGTTGTCAGTACCTTCTGCCATTTCTTCCGCTGTTACGCAGTCTAATGTAATAAAATCGAACGACATGAGAATATTATTTCGTGATCACGCGTTTAATAGGACATGATTTATCATATGAGGCGTTATGAATAATAAGATCAGACTGAACAATTATCCTTTTCCATTCGCCGTAATGCTACCGTAGAATCAACAGTGTCACAGAGGCAGGGCAAAATTAAATTCTGCAACAAGTTCGTCCCTGCTATTTGGAATAGAAAGAAATCCCGTGTTTTATCAAGCAGCCAATTCAATTTAGTCGTCCTTAAATCCAATCAAGCTTCTTTTATCGGTCATATCCATAGCGCCTCAGATCGTGACGTACTTTAGCTTACGTTAGTTATGGTAGACACACGTTAGTGCTTAGCGATCTACGGTTTTTTTACACATAAATATTTCCTTGTTTTCGTTATTATTTAAGGGGTTAGGTACAGTTTACAGTAAAATTTTGGAAATATTCAACATTTTTTCCCTCCATTACTGTAAATGTTAAATGTTATATTTTATTTAACGACGCTCGCAACTGCAGAGGTTATATCAGCGTCGCCGGATGTGCCGGTATTTTGTCCCGCAGGAGTTCTTTTACATGCCAGTAAATCTACTGACATGAGCCTGTCGCATTTCAGCACACTTAAATGCCATCGACCTGGCCCGGGATCGAACCCGCAACCTTGGGCATAGAAGGCCAGCGCTATACCAATTCGCCAACCAAGTCGACTCCATTACTGTATCATGCACAATAATGAAAATCAGTATGTGCAAAACACTGTCCTTCTGCTATATGAAAAAAAAAATATTTTTGCACTTTAAAAAAATATTTACATTTTTTTCTTTCAAAATTTAGTTCACTGTGTAGTGATGAAGCGTTTCCCACATAACTCAAAAACTATTCAACATTCTGTGATGAAATTCTTTGTGTGTATTTATGCATGTCATATCTACAATATGATGCAAGATCACTTCTCTACCTTTGATAGATTGTCTGATACAAAATAAATTCATTTTAAAAAATGTTCAAATATCAGTATTTTCTTCTAACACAAAATGAAAAAAAAAAATTATTTATTAAGGAATGTAGTTGAAAGAGCATGATATTGTAAACATGAGTTTCAGCAATAAAATAAAAGAGAGAGAACATGAAAAAGTTAACAAGTTTATGAGTTATGAGGGGAAACGCTTCATTACTCTACAGTGAACTTCCAACATTTTGAATTTTGAACAAAAAATATAAACAATTTTTTTTTAAATCGTAAAAATATTTTTTTTTCATATAGCAGAAGGACAGTATTTTACACTTACCAATTTTTATTATTGTACAAGATACAGTAATGGAGGAAAAAAATGTTGCATATTTCCAAACATTTTACTGCTGTAAGCTGTACCTAACCCCTTAAGTTCTTATATACTTCGAATGACTACGATTATCCTTATGCATTTCAAGCGACTAAAGGCACTCATTTTTATCTCGCGTCTTTGAAATAGCTCTTGAATTGATGGAACAGACCCTACTTATGTGTTCTCCAAGTATGTTAAAGTCTCCTGACTAAATACTAATTTTTAATTATTTCCGTTGAGTAGTACAATCTTGTACTAAGTTTCGTTAATGTAAGAGATTCGAATTAATAACATCCAAGTTAGAACATCATCTCTTTAAGAAAGATGACAACGCAATGAAAGCAAAGGAAGTTGAGAGAGGAAAAATTTTGAAAAAGAACTAGTAATTATAATTTTGCTTCCTTCAACGTGTCAAGGGATTGACAAAATAGCTATGCGAGCTCAAAACTTATTGGTCACTTGTCTCACTAAAGAGATTAGATTGTAATTTCGAAAGAGAAGACACAAAAAGACCGAGTGCATCACAGAAATGTCCCGAAGTTATGATGAGCTGAAAAATGGTGTTCAACTTGCTAAGCCAATTCCTCTTGGCTCCCTTCCCAATTTAAAAACTAAATAATTTTTGTAATAATTTTATTTGTACTTTTCTTTCATAATTCTCTGGGGCACATCAAAAAAATTCTAAGCAATTGAGGGTGCCTTAAAAGAAAAAAGTTTGGGAAACACTGTCACATAACACATTCTTCTTACACATCGCTGAACACTACAAAGACTGTTACGGATTTTCATGCAATCAGACACACACAGTTACACACCAGCTATGAAAAAAGGCATAAGTATAAAATGGCTGTATAATAATTTTACGGTTAAATTGAAACCACATGAATATTTAGGAATGGCTTTATATCAGGTTATCCTCAAATTTCAGGATTAAATATTTTATTGAAAAGTTTCAAATCTTTCAAAGTAGACAATTTGAACACACTGTATCTCACTTGGAATGAATGATCTGAGACTTCAGTAAAGAATTTGGCTTCGCTTATTAGTTCTTGCCTTTCTCAATCCATCAATACTCCGCTACAACTGCATTATAATCTTATCATCTCCAAATATTGCCTGCAGTTAAAGAGAGAAAACCAATTGCTTAAGAAGAGCAGCTTACAAAGCAATACTTGCAACTATTACAGCAAAAACAGGCACATAATATTAATTAAACAGAAGATAATAACTAGTACAATAAGAGCTAAAATTATATTAGAGGGAAAACCTATTGAACAGAACAACTGCTTTAATTATCTCGGTTGCAACATATATTACAAATAAAAGAAATAAATTCAATTACATATGTGGTACAATAAGATGATGTTTAAATACTACGCGGAAAGACATCAAACTTAAACTTTACAAAGTGGTAACATTTTCTATGTTGATGTATGGTGCAGAATTTTGGGTTGTAAATAAGAAAGAAGAACGCAGAATAGAAGCTGCAGGAATGAGATTTTTTAGAGATTTGGCTGGATATACTTTATGAGATAGAAAAATAAATGATGACATTCGAAAAGAACTCAAAATATTCAAATTAACAGAAAAAATATCTCAATATAGGAACGATTGTATGGACCATCCAGAACGGATGGAAGATGATGGCATTGCAAAATTAATTTTAAATTATAAATCGAAAGGTGTAAGAAATATTGGCAGATCGAGAAGGAGATGGATACAACTATTGTAATTCATGAGACCGAAACGAGTCAGTTATGGCTTAAGTCCTCATGATGATGATGATGACTAGTGAATTATAAATTACATTTCAACCATGGGGTTTACTCAGCCTAATATAAATGAGTATCAGGGTTTTTTTTGGGGGGGGTAAAGGCGGGAAGCACGTAAGACTGACATCCCTACTGCCAGTAATGCCGATTTTCTGTACAGGAGGGAGCTTTAACCTCTCGCCATCCTGTGGGCATAATGGGGGTGATTTGACCTACCATAAAAAAGAAAGCTTTTCTGGAAATGTATATCATAAACCTATGAACTGTCAACTGCCCCAAACAAAGAAAAAAAGGTCCTCACAAGTTCGTATGTATACCTGTAAGCATGTATACCAGTGTGCGCATAAATGTGTAAGTACGCCTGCACGCCCATTATGCATACACGTGTGCTTGTATGTATGTATGTATGTATGTATGTATGTATGTATGTACACTACCAAAAAGTAATTGGGCACTGTTTTTGCCCCCTTTAGAACCTCGTGGTACCACCTCTTGTTGCTATAACAGCAGCCACCCGGTCACGCATGCTCTCCACTAGTTTGTGTAGGATATCCACTGGAATGCGTCGCCATTCCTCTTGTAACATGGCACTCAGTTGGACAGTGCAAGTCGTCCCCACGTTTCGGCGGCTACTATGCAGTTGTATGCATACAATAATGTTCACCGGTTGAAATGGCCTGCACAGAGTCCTGATCTCAATCCCACTGAGCACCTTTGGTACGAATTGGACCGGCGATTGAGGTCTCGGGAGATGCAGCCAACTTCCATTGTCCAACTGAGTGCCATGTTGCAAGAGGACTGGCGACGCATTCCAGTGGATATCCTACACAAACTAGTGGAGAACGTGACTGCTTACAGGTATACATACGAACTTGTGAGGATCTTTTTCTTTGTTTGGAACAGTTGACAGTTCATAGGTATATGATATACATTTCCAGAAAAAACTTTCTTTTTTATGGTAGGTCAAATCACCCCCATTATGCCCACAGGATGGCGGGAGGTTAAAGCTCCCTCCTGTACAGAAAATCGCATTAATGGCAGTAGGGATGTCAGTCTACGTGCTTCCCGCCTTTACCTCCCCCCCCCCCAAAAAAAACCCTGATACTCATTTATATTAGGCTGAGTAAACCCCATGGTTGAAATGTAATTTATAATTCACTAGTCATCATCATCATCATGAGGACTTAAGCCATAACTGACTCGTTTCGGTCTCATGAATTACAATAGTTGTATCCATCTCCTTCTCGATCTGCCAATATTTCTTACACCTTTCGATTTATAATTTAAAATTAATTTTGCAATGCCATCATCTTCCATCCGTTCTGGATGGTCCATACAATCGTTCCTATATTGAGATATTTTTTCTGTTAATTTGAATATTTTGAGTTCTTTTCGAATGTCATCATTTATTTTTCTATCTCATAAAGTATATCCAGCCAAATCTCTAAAAAATCTCATTCCTGCAGCTTCTATTCTGCGTTCTTCTTTCTTATTTACAACCCAAAATTCTGCACCATACATCAACATAGAAAATGTTACCACTTTGTAAAGTTTAAGTTTGATGTCTTTCCGCGTAGTATTTAAACATCATCTTAGTGTACCACATATGTAATTGAATTTATTTCTTTTATTTGTAATATATGTTGCAACCGAGATAATTAAAGCAGTCGTTCTGTTCAATAGGTTTTTCCTCTAATATAATTGTAGTTCTTGTTATACTAGTTATTATCTCCTGTATAATTAATATTATGTGCCTGTTTTTGCTGTAATAGTATGTATGTGTGTATGTATGTATGTATGTATGTATGTATGTATGTATAATGGCGCTATAAGCGTTCGTTTTTGTGTAACGTTTTTAGAACAGGTCTGGAGGAGGAATGTTTGACATCCATTGTGTATTACACCAAGCAGTGGACATGGAGATGGTGTGTGCTTCACCGAGTGGCACTTGGAACAGGTCAGCCATTCAGACCGTTTTACGGCACAGGATTTGGAAGTGAGACATTCAAAGGTGGAGCTGCGTGGTGGAGTCTGTTTATGAGTGTATTAAACAAGTCCGAGCTCGTAAATGCGACTTACTCATTCAGTAAAAACAATATTCTGTGGCCTCATATTTTGGCGGTCCCGAAGTTCGTCTCACAAGGTCGGCCATACTCAGCCTGATGTAGTTTACCTTATTTGTAACTGAAAGAATGTCGCGACGGAATCTTAAAGCAGGACATCCAGATTGTCTAACTTTCGTCACCATTATCAACAGAGACAACAATAAACCAATGAAAGCAAAGTAGCCTATATTATAAGGTGAGAGGCCGCTATTACTTAAAAGAAAGATGATAATGATAAAGGAAATATATTAGAAAATCGTACTACAATAAATTATATTTGGTTATGATCAGGCTTCGAGACTTTGGACCCGATACAATAAGTTTACTGTGCATGCACTATAGGTTGTTGACTCGCTGCAGGCAGATAGAGATGTGTTGTGGTAACAACGTTGCTATTTAGAGTAGAGTAAGGTAGTATGGGGAAACACACGTATGTGCATTCTGAAAGTAAATATACATTACACAATGATAATGTCAAAAGAATGTGAAAAGCTAGTCAGAGCAACATGGGAAGCGTTCTTGCAACACTGCAACATCTGCATCACTTTAATATTAAATGAAAATCCTTATGTAAATAGTATGCGACCTTTGATGTCTGAACTTAATTCTTCCTGTCAACATCTAAGTCTCCCTTGTCCAGTTGAACTTCGTAAATATCTGCCTAGGAAATTAAGAGAGGAATTAAGAAATGCAGAATTCGAATCATGGAAAGTAATGCCTGGAAGAGGCAGAGGTGTAGAATTGTACAGCCAAGTATCTAAAGCCAACTCCTGGATTTTTAATAAGTCTGGACTATCTACATCTGAATGGGTAACCTGCCTCAAAATGAATGCCAATTTAGCAGCAGTTAGAGGAGTACCTGGTCGCTCTTTGGACGGATCCCGGTGCAGACATGGCTGCCCGGAGACTGAAACCCTTGTCCACGTCCAAGGTCAGTGTAACAGAGGTTTACTCCTCCGAAATGCCAGACACCATCATGTTCGATCCTTAATTGCAACTGCTTTAAGAAAAAAGTCTTGGATAGTAGAAGAGGAAGTTTTTTGCCTTGCTACTAATGGCTCCTCTAGACGTATTGACATCATAGCGTATTCCCAGACTACCAAGAAAGGATATATAATTGATCCTACCATAAGGATTGAAACGGGGAGTAGCCAGCCAGAGGATGTCAATCAAGAAAAGATCAACATTTATCTGCAAACAGTTGATTACTTCAAAGCAAAATACCAGCTTGAAGACATTGAGGTGACTGGTCTTCTTATTGCAACTCGTGGTGTTATTCCCAAGTTCTCTGAGAGCTTCAGGAAGACTTTTGAACTACCACAGACACTTACTGCTGACATCATAACTTCAGTTTTGAAACGCTCTTGCCAAATTCTGAGTCATCATATTCATTCTGTTTAATTTTTTTTATTCACTTTATATTCATATATGTTTATTTTAATTTTCTTTCTACAAAATTTATGTAAACATTTAATATTGTAAAATTCATGTAGGAGAGTATACTGAGTCCTTATGGGCTACCTCCAATGGGAGGCAGTTATTATCTTATCTTAAGCATTTGTGTTTAATTATACGCAGTGTTAATGGTGGAAATAAGCATGTAGCAATTTTTATTTTTATTTTTTTAATTTATCCTATTGGTCGTCTTCAGGAAGTGCAGTAAACAGTACCGAAATGCAATGTACCGACTACAAGATACATTCTCAGTGTCTCAAGCGTAAATCTTTTTCGGTTATCTGCCAAAGTTTGTACTGTAGAAAGCTGCGCTCTACGTCGCATGCGTCGAAATGAAATCTGAGGAACCATCTACATCATCATCATCATCATCAATTAGTGGTGCGGGTCTAACGACACATGCAACATGATGCTCAGTACAAATACTCCTCTAAAGAAATTGAGTGATCCCCATTTTAGAGGTTTTCTTTAGAAATTCTCTCGATACAAAAACTGTTTAAGCGATAGGCGAAAACGATTCAGCTTCGACAACTTACGAGAATATATCGTCGTTTACTGCAACGCTGGTAATTGCATCAATGATGACGAGGTATGTGCTACAGTACTTCATTTTTCTTTTCATTCTGACTATACGGAGATACAGTAGCATGCTGACGTCGTCTGTTTACGTTTAAAACCTGTTTGAGCCAATGGTCTGAATGAAAAAAATGTAACATATAGTAAATGTGCATCTACATTCAACGATAAGTCATCCCGCATCCACTTTCTATTAATAAGGAATCTTTAGCAAAATATCTATAGAGATTTAGGTCTACTTACTACAAAAACATTTTTATTCGGCTATTTTACGATGCTTTTTCAACAGTTATGATCATCTAGGTCTGAGTGAGATGAAAGTGATAATTCTAGCGAAGTAAGTCTAAAGTCCAGCGCCGAAAGTCACCCAGCATTTGCTATTAATGGGTTGAGGGAAAACTCCGGAAAAATCTCAACCAGGTAACTTGTCCCAACAAGGATTCGATCCCGGGCCCGCTCGTTTCACGGTCAGGCGTACAAACCGTTACTCCACAGCTATGGACTATAAGGTATAAAATTATATATATATATATATATATATATATATATATATATATATATATATATAGAATACAATACAGATTTAGGACATGAAATATCGAATTAGGTGTATAATACAGGATGCGATTAGATATCGATATTAACTGTTAGCAGTTGTCACAAACTGATGTTGAATATGGCCATAAAGTCATTTAAATATGCGCTCCTGCATGTATGACTTACATTGTCTAAAGTGCAGGTAGTAAGGCCGTAAAATATTACGAGAGGAGTTCGGCCGGCATCGTGGATCGTGTCCCGGCATAGCTCAGTTGGAAAGAGCACTCAGCGCGTAGAGCTGAGAGGTCCCGGGTTCCATTCCTGGTGCCGGAACAAATTTGGCTACTTCATAGTAGTCGTGTAATATTCAATGAGGTAGGCGAGACCTCATATATAATGAATATGTGAGATATCGATATATTGCCTTCAATGTAGGCTATGGCTACAGACTTAGGCATACAGTGCGTCCATTTCATTATCTTGTACTACTAAGTGAACTTTCCCTGGCCACAGTTGCGTTACTAACATCCGTCATGCGGGCCACAAGATAGTTATAAAAGACAGTCACGACGGTCATTTATCATTCCCACTAATTTTTTTCTTGTCTGCTATTTAACGATGCTGTATGAACTGCTAAGCGTCGATGGAATTTTTTGTAGCGAAATAAATGCCTGGGATTACTTGACATTCGACTTACAGTTGGGGAAGATTTCGGAAAAAACGCAACCGATAATCAGCCCTAGCGGGAGTCAAACCGACGCCCGAGCACAGCATCGAATCAGCAGGAAAAAGCGCTACTGCCAGGGCTTCACTGTATTAAAAATAATGCAGGTATCATTAAAACATTCCAAATGAAGTCATATCGTTTATACAGAGTGAACTTAAGTAATGTCATTAAATTCAGGGGGTTATTCTTTGAGATATTTAAAGCAAAAAAGTTTAATGCAATTTTGCTCTTTTTTGCTTTCTTTTTGAGATACAATTTTTTTTTTATACATTTCATAGTGTGTTTTGGGAAAGCCGTTGATTGAATTCTCAATATGCTCAGTCAATTTAAGAGAGATGTGTATTATGATAATAAATGACTGAACAAATTTTAGTGTTGTCCTTTAAATGTCCAGAAATTTGATCCGAACAAATACAACGTTTCGTTCTGCAAAGAGATTTCGCAATGCTATTTTTGTTTGTATCAATTTTCTGCATATTTGTAGGTCAAAACTAAAATTCTTTCATATATTTATTATCATAATACACTGCTCTGTTAAATTGACTGAGCATATTAGGAATTAAATCAATGACTTTCCGAAAATACGTTATGAAATTTTTCATATAAAACAATCTCGAAAAGGAAGCAAAAACGAAAAAAATTGTATTAAAGTTTTTTGTTTAAAATATCTCAAAGAATAACTCCCTGAAATTAATGACAATACTTAAAGTTCACGTTGTATAGCCACAGAAAGATAAGAAAATGGTCGTACGCAAAAAGGGTGAGAGGACTAATAATTCTGAAATGACTGAAGACGAAACAGTAGTCTGAGAGAAATTATTATTATTATTATTATTATTATTATTATTATTATTATTATTATTATTATTATTATTAGGTTTGGAAGTAAATCCTGAAAAGACAAATTATATGATTATGTCTCGTGGCGAGAATATTGTACGAAATGGAAATATAAAAATTGGAAATTTATCCTTTGAAGAGGTGGAAAAATTCAAATACCTGGAAGCAACAGTAACAAATATAAATGATACTCGGGAGGAAATTAAACACGGAATAAATATGAGAAATGCCTGTTATTATTCGGTTGAGAAGCTTTTATCATCCAGTCTGCTGTCAAAAAATCTGAAAGTTAGAATTTATAAAACAGTTATATTACCGGCTGTTCCTTATGGTTGTGAAACTTGGACTCTCACTTTGAGAGAGGAACATAAGTTAAGGGTGTTTGAGAATAAGGTGTTTGGGAAAATATTTGGGGCTAAGAGGGATGAAGTTATAGGAGAATGGAGAAAGTTACACAACACAGAACTGCACGCATTGTATTCTTCACCTGACATAATTAGGAGCATTAAATCTAGACGTTTGAGATGGGCAGGACATGTAGCACGTATGAACGAATCCAGAAATGCATATAGAGTGTTAGTTGGGAGGCCGGAGGGAAAACGACCTTTGGGGGGGGCCGAGACGTAGATGGGAGGATAATATTAAAATGGATTTGAGGCAGGTGGGATATGATGATAGAGACTGGATTGGTCTTGCTCAGGATAGGGACCAATGGCGGGCTTATGTGAGGGCGGCAATGAACCTCCGGGTTCCTTAAAAGCCACTAAGTAATTATTATTATTATTATTATTATTATTATTATTATCATTATCATTATCATTATTTACAAGTCATCAAGTATTTTTAATTGCAAAATTTTCTTGTTTTACATTTTTAACCAACACTTGATAACCACAAGTAGTGATTGCTTCCTTCCACAGTATAAAATATCCGCTTTGGCAACATAGAACAAGGACATAGAACTAATTTCTACGGAACGGCAACAAAATTGTGAACCCAATCAGAGTCCATTGGATACGTAATCTAAAACGCTATCAGGGGAGAAGTGAGAAAACAATCGTGACGGGTTTTATTGAAGAGCTAGCTTTTCTGTATAAAGCCCTCGTCTCGACCACTCAGCTCCGCGTGTTGATTACAATGTACGCGCAAAGTGATGGCGAAGTCAATGAAAGTGTTAGATTTACAGCGAACATTCGGAATTTCTATCCTCGTGTTGGACATCAATATTCATAGGTCGGCTTTCTGTTATGCAGATGCAGTTTTGCTCTGAACGGGAATCAAATCGTCCACCCGTGCCGACATGGCCGCACTGGCAGGAACAAACGTTGATAATATGAGGGGTCAACGGCTGCTATGAGTTTCAACAATCGCTTTTTTTTCCGATGTTCAATTCCAAAAATAATCAGTAATCGCTGCGCGCCTGGTGGTATTTGAGGTGTGTACTCATAATAATTTTCTTTCATTCAAAAATAGAATGCACAAACGTCATTGTAGGAGCTATTTTGAATTGAATTGAATTGAATTGAAAGAGGTGAAGTGGGAGGAGAAAATTTAAAAGGTACGCAAAACGCGTCCTTGGAAGGGGTTCGGGGCTGAAAGAAACTAAATATGTGAGTTCCAAGCCTCTTGGTCATTTGTCTCACTCCGGGTTACGCTGCTCCACTGAAGGAACTCTAGAAAATGTTGAAGGGGGAAAAGCCGAAAATGGACGTAACCTCTTAGGTATCACATACGCGAGGAGACGGACACTTATGGTAGGCCTAAGTTTCATAGTCATAATTTCAGCCAAGCTGGGTGTATGCCGGTAATCAAATTATTAGTCTAAACACGAGAAATTCTAATTCTTGCAAAGTTCATTATGGAATGACGAACTCTGTGAATAGTAGGCCTATGTGATAACCAGACATCGGATTCTAGGGCAAATGCCTATTTTGTTTCTTTAGGAGAAAAGTAAAAATAATTATTAATATTTGTGTTTCATGGAAATTGAAAGGTATTCAAAGAGTTTTATAGTGCCCTAAAATGCCCTAAAACGGTTATTAGAGCCTAATTTGTTAATATTCGCCTAAAAATGCCTAACTCACTGTAAAGTTTCGCATTTTACTCTTACTTTTTATAATTTATACATGCATTCACTGCGAAATTTAAGGCATTTAAAAAGTGGAAAGTTTGCTTCACACCGGCCATGAAACCATTGATAAAGGAAACAAAATGTTTTGAATCTCACGACACTCGCAATAGATTTCACCGAATTTAATATGTCTGGAGGCATAAATGCCGACAAAGAACCAACCTTAGTTTTGAAGCAGGCAACAATCACAACATGTGCTGCTACCGATTCAGAGATATACTATACTATAAAAATGACTGTTTTCGGTCTGAAACCGATTAGCTGTACTGCCCTTCAGAGTGTCATAAAATCACAATTTTTGGAGAAAGAGCGTTTTTGAAATATGTATGAAAAGTTGTAAAACTGCGAATTAGTAGGGTAAACCGTTACAAAATATTTAAAAGAATGGCCCTCCTAGTGTTAACACTACCAGGAAATGCAACAATAAGTGGAACTTTGTATTTTTGTCCAATTGAATCTCAATAACAACGGTTCATTTGAATGCTCGTTAACAGTTGCTCTTTCCCTCACCTTATTTGTGTTGAGAAGTTTTGAGCGGTAGGACGTTTTCCTGTGAAGTTTAACGCGATAATGCCGAAAAATATAAGTGCAAAATCTACATTGATCCGGCAATGGCTAACAGAATATTCAGAATTCACTTATGATGGAAAAATAATATTCTGCAAGATTTGTAGCAAACAGGTATGTAACAATAGTTGAAATATATAAATTCTATTAATTTTAATGAGTAGGCCTATAATATTTATACATTGACTGAGCTATCCTGAGGTATAATTCTTTTTAAGACCACTACACTTTAACCTTTTAAATTCCGATAGTTAAAGTATTTGCAGGTCATTAAAATTTTGATTGTTCGAACCCACTAACTTTGTGATAGAAATACGGCAATACAACAATTAGGATTTTATTTTAATTCAGTATACTTTACATTTTTAGGTTTCGCAAGAAAAGAAGTGCCACCTAAAGCAGCATGTGCAAGGAGCGGCTCATAAGGCTAAAGCTCAGCAGAAAAATCAACTGCAACAAACTTTACTAACACAGCCTACTTCATCCAATCTCAGCAGCAATTTCTATGCTGATTTAACCAGAGCGTTTGTTGCTGCTAACATTCCCTGGAATGCAATTGAAAATCCGGTTTTAAGACAGTTTTTACAAAAATACTGCAAACAAAATATCCCATCTGAGTCGACCCTAAGAAAAAATTACTTAGACAGAATATACAATGAAACTTTAGCTTCCATTCGGGAGGACATAGGTGATTCTTACATATGGGTCTCTGTGGATGAAACCTCAGATCCTATGAATAGGTATATAGCAAATATGGTAGTAGGAAAACTTAGTCCTGATGGACCTTCGATTCCACACCTCGTATGTGTTAAGGAACTTTCGAAAGTGAATAGCCAAGCCATTGCTTATTTTGTAAATAAACTCAGGTAATATAGACGATTCTAAAGTTCTGTTGTTTTGTACTGATGCTGCCTCATACATGGTTGCTGCAGCTCCACTTCTTAAAACATTTTATCCTAGCCTCACGCATGTAACCTGTCTAGCACATGGCCTTCACAGGGTTTCTGAAACAATCCGGAATGAATTTCCTCTTGTCAATTCGTTTATTTCTAACACAAAAAAAAATGTTTTTGTAAAGCCCCATCCAGGATTTCAATATTCAGAGAGAACTTTCCAGATATCCCACTCCCACCTCAGCCGGTTGTTACACGATGGGGAACCTGGATTCAGTCAGTGGTGTATTATTCTAAGTATTTTAAAGAAGTGGTCACAGTTATTGATAAATTACCTGAAACTGATAGTGCAGCGTGTGTGAAAGCAGTGAAAGATTGTCTGAATGACTCACGAGTGAAAAACGATATTGCCTACATAACATCAAACTTTTCTTTCATACCTGCAAGCATTGAACAATTAGAACGTGAAAAACAATCTCTTTGTAGCCAAATAGCAATAGTAAAGGAAGCTCAAGTGAACATACATTCTGCTTTGGGCGAAACTGGGAAAAAAGTTAAAAATAAGTGGGACAACGTATTAAATAAGAATGTAGGATTTTCATTGTTGGAAAAAGTATCAAGAGTGATATCGGGGGAAAGTGTAAATGTTCCAGTAAGTATTGATGTTTCTATTGTACCTAATTTAAAATTTGCGCCTGTCACATCAGTTTCGGTTGAAAGAAGTTTTTCTGCTTTCAAAATGATTCTCAGTGACAAAAGGCAAAGGTTAACTGTGGAGAATTTAGAAAAAATTCTGGTGGTGTACTGTGCAGATAATTATAATAAAGTCTGAGCATGGAACTGAATTTCAATAACTTAAAATGAGTAATCTTGATATCAATAATCATTATTTCATTAGTTTCAATATATTAAATTTGTGCAGCTCTGTTTATAAATATAATATAGTATTCTTTTTTAATGTTTAAACATACTTTTTTGTGCGTATTTTAGTGTATAACTAAAAATTTCAGTGAAAGAAATAAGTATGATACCTTGATGTGCCTAAAATGCCTATTTTCATTAAAATAGAGCCTAATTTTACAAATTTTGAGCTTATTTTAGGCGCCTAAAACTGCAATTTTTAGTGCCTAAAAATCCGATGTCTAGATAACTGATAAGTGATACAGGGTGCGAATTAACGGGAAAGATGGGGGATTTCCCCCTGCCCCCTGTTGGAAAGTTATCCCCCCTCTCATAAATTCATATTAACATCCCTGCCAGGGATAACATCTATCTCCCCCTCACAAACTAATTAATTTTTTTTTCAGTGGGTTATTTTACATCGCTTTATCAACATCTTAGGTTATTTAGCTTTTGAATGAGATGAAGGTGATAATCCCGGTGAAATGAGTCCGGGGTCCAGCACCGAAAGTTACCCACCATTTGCTCATATTGGCTTGAGGGAAAACCCCGGAGAAAACCTCAACCAGGTAACTTGTCACGACCGGGAATCGAATCCGGGCCACCTGATTTCACGGCCAGACGCGCTAGCCGTTACTCCACAGGTGTGGACATAATTGTTTTAATATTAGTATATGTAATTTATAAAGTACAAAGTAAGCAAAGAAAATAATGTTTCTGTATTATCATCACCAGCGAGTTGGCAACAATCAATAACTTAGGAATTACACATCTTATCTTAAGCCTGTTCAGGGATATAATAATAATAATAATAATAATAATAATAATAATAATAATAATAATAATAATAATAATAATAATTTATTATTATTATTATTATTATTATTATTATTATTATGATCAAGATGCAAGACAAGCAATTCATTTCAACAAAGCGTTGAGCCGTATCGAATGAGAATAATAATAATAATAATAATAATAATAATAATAATAATAATAATAATAATAATAATAATAATAATAATAATTTTATGTACGGTATTCTCTATCTAGGATTCTATCCCCCACCTCATCAGAAATCTTAATTCGCACTCCTGACTGAATCAGACAAGTAGCCAATCCTGAACTTGATACGCGAACAGTTCAATGAACTTGTAAACATTTATATGGTTAAGTACACTTTGTCCCTTGTGGCAGCTCACGAATAGTGACAAGATTTCTAAATTACCGGTTTATATGCAATTTTTAATAATCTTACGCAGTTCATTCCCTTTTCTCTCACCAAATACATCGTAGACGACACCCCGGTGAAGGTTGATCAGTTAGAAGAGAGTACTCTGTCAGACAAGTAGCCAATCCTGAACTTGATAAGCGAACAGTAGTCCTGGGTTTTATGCATTTTTTTTATATTCTTACGTAGAACACTCCCTTTTCTCTCACCAAATACATTGCAGACGACACCCCAGTGATGAAGATTGACCAGTCAGAAGAGAGTACTGTGTCAGACAAGTAGCCAATCCTGAACCTGATACGCGAACAGTAATCCTGGTTTTAATGCAATTTTTATACTCTATGGAGACCATTCCCTTTTCTCTCACCAAATACATCGCAGACGACACCCCTGTGAAGTTTGACCAGTGAGAACAGAGTACTGTATCAGACAAGTAGCCAATCCTGAACTTGATACGTGAACAGTAATCCTCGTGTTTATGCAATTTTTTATGCTCTTACGTAGAACATTCCCTTTACTTGTGTCTGACAAGTAGCGAATCCTGAACCTGATAATCAAACAGTAGTAGTCCTGTTTTTTTTTTTTTTTTTTTTTTTTTTTTTGCTACCAATACGAAACAAGAGACAACAGTTTTCAACAATAATTTAGAAAATGTTGGTGAAACCTTCTGCTAGAATGTTGGTACACATGTGTTTGACGCGGTTCCCCGTGATGCTTAGTCTTTGAGAATAAAAGTGTGACGTTTCAATCCTAAAGGTATAATTCATACAGATTTACTTTCAAAATTAAGATGGATTTAAATTTTTTAAAAAGGCATTCTGCCAAAGTTCCAGTCTCTGGCTATAAACAGTACTTTTTTTCAGCCCTACATATAAGTCAGAGATTACAGAAATGTTAGTGATTCCAAATGGACTCATTCGAGGGGAAAGGGTTAAAGTGAGAAACATAAGAGAAAAAGGAGAAGGAGGAAGAAGAAAATATGATTAAAAAAAGAACGAAAGAAAGAAAGAAAGAAAGAAAGAAAGAAAGAAAGAAAGGACGAAAGAAAGAAACTTCAAGAAAGGGAGGAAGAAAACAATTGCACAGGCTCAATCACCTTAATACTAACAGAATTAAGTTGCAGCCTTGTGTGTAACAGTATGTGAAGAAGTAAACTTCAGCTTTGAAAGTTTTCCCTGCTTCTGAACATTTCTCCAGCGCCTGGCTCAATCTTCGCTCATAAATAATTTAGTAGCTTCAATATATTCACGCGTGGACCATACTTCACGAGTCATCATTTGTTTGACCTTCCACCAGGACAATTGCCAGGCCTACGTGATAGATGAGTGCCCCGTGCGGACGTCTGTAGTATTTCTCTCCCGGCTGATTGGATTCCGACAACGGGACAAAGAGTAGCCTAGCACAGAATTGGACCAGGTTTTCATCATGCACTGTCAGAGCGGCCGCCCCTTCCTCTATGAAGTCAATATATCACCCCCACTGACGCCACACGTCAATGAATTTTGAGACACTCGTTGTGTTCTCTAACAAGTGTACGAGAAACGAAAACAAGATCTGGACT
This sequence comes from Periplaneta americana, assembly GCF_040183065.1. NCBI lineage: Eukaryota > Metazoa > Arthropoda > Insecta > Blattodea > Blattidae > Periplaneta > Periplaneta americana. The sequence goes on along the minus strand of NC_091124.1, from coordinate 68,807,377 downwards.
CACAAGTTGTTCCACATTACGATGGTACCAAATTATAATGTTGTACACTGTAATTTTGAACAGAGCCAGTTTTTCTTTCTTTTTTATTAACCATAAACGTGAAATGTAACAAAGAGGTGTATCGAGAAATTTTACAGCAAATTTTTCGCGAATTTTACAATACAAAATTAATATATGAGCCGTTCAGAGCAGAAGTGGTGTAAGTCAAAATTGGGTAATGAGGTTTAAAGTAAAAATTCTGTAAAATACAGCGCAAAATAGCAATTAATATGTTGACTACTAATAGTTTAAATAAATTGAATATTAATTGCTACTTTGCGCTGTATTTTACAGAATGTTTACTTTAACCCTCATTACCCATTTTTGACTTACACCACTTCTGCTCTCACCGGCTCACATGTTACTGGCGTTTGAGCAAATTCGTGTCATTTTGTACTAAATGGAACATAACAAAGTTCGAATAAAATTAAAAATCCAATACAATAATTGACGCGGTAGCCGGAAAAAGAGCTCGTAAGCAAAAGTCATGTTTCGAGAAAACAAAGATTGAAAGATTTATTTTTATGTACAGTAATTGGAATTTGAATGTAGGCTACTTTTATCAAAATAACAATTTGCATACTGTTACAATAATATTTGTCTACAAGGTTTTGCTTAATAATGCATTCAGACTTTAATGTTGTTATAAACAGATATATTTCATTGAAGCATTTTAAAGGTTTTTTTTCTAGAGAACAATTTATTTTATCAAAATACTTTCAATATGATTAAAAATGTTATGTTTTATTTAACGACGCTCGCAACTGCACACTTAAATGCCATCGACCTGGCCCGGGATCGAACCCGCAACCTTGGGCATAGAAGGCCAGCGCTATACCAACTCGCCAACCAGGTCGACCAATATGATTATATATATATATATTTAAATTAAACATTCGCATTGAACAGTGTACATTACAAAGGTTTACAAGTTCATATCATTTTAGTACGAGGGACAGTCAAAAAGTAACCTTAATAATTGTTTTATTAATTGAATATGTACAATAAGACTACAAACACTTCATTACTTTTCAACATAGTCCCAACTACGTTCAATGCAAGTGTTCCTGTTATACTATGGTAAAAGTGATGAAGTGTTTGTAGTCTTATTGTACATATTCAATTAATAAAACAATTATTAAGGTTACCTTTTGACTCTCCCTCGTAAATTATATTTCTTGCATATATCTTATACTTACATAATAAATTGTACCGAATACGTAAAAATCAAGAATATCTGTTGGGTACAGAATACAGATTACAGATTTTTTTTTTGTATTAATCTAGAATGGATTCACACTCACTTTAAGGTTTATCTTCAGACTACAGTTTATACTTTAGTGCACATCCTGGATGAACTCACACTCACTTTGAGGATCATCTTCACTGATATTTGCTGAGTTCCACAACTACGCAAGGGTGCATGAGTTCATGCAATTAGCTATAGGTCTCGCAAGTACGGATTACCGACGGAAGGAATGCGAATCAAACACTGCGATAAGGAAGAGCGGGCGACAGGAAAGGTCATGAGATAACTTGAATGGTATTCAAGAGTACAGTCGGAAGAGAAATGACATCTTGCGTTGTGATAGTTACATTACGACTTCAGTTTCTTCCATTGAATGTGAATACGTGTCCTGTATCGCACGGTATTATTATTTCATTCATAAACATATGTTGCGCGTTTAATTAGCTTCGAATTTTTCTCTTGCTACGTTCTTTATTTTCACAGCGATGTCCTCATTTGTTCATCTTCTTGGAAGAGACAGTACTGTACGTCTATCGGCTCTCTCCTCTCCCCCCTCGGCGTGCCTACATACACACGTCAAAACAGACAGCAACGGTACCATTGCTTTTCGGTAATCGTTACTTGCGCGAGCTATACTCTGCCCTCTGTTTACAAGATATTGAAACGAAACTAAGCAAGCAAGTAGATTTTAAAACGGAGAATCGAATTAAACATTCTCCCGAAAAAGGGCCTGCAGACCAATGGGCCCATTTTCCGGCTACCGCCTCAATTACAAAACAGGGCTAAATACGAAGATAAAAGTAGAAAATCAAGTCAAGAACAGAATATAAGTTGGAATCAATAAATAATACCTATATTGAAATTAAGAAAAAGGTAAAAGGGACATGAATACTAAATAATTTGCTCTTCTGTTTTATGCAGGAATGAATGAAGCTGACAGAAGCTGCTGTTATTTTAGTAGGAGTTAGATGAAAGAGAGGGAAGGAACAAAATTATATTCCTCACTAAATATCTTTATTTGTTGGGCGAACGCTCTTCTTTATTACTAAAATATACATTTTCAGCATAATCGACATTAATCGACTCCGTTGCCACAGACAATTCATTTTTTAAACAACCGATGACGATATATTAAAGAAGAGCTTCAATTTAGATGGACAGTAAAATGTCCATTATAATAATAGGCCTATCGATTATAGCTTTGTGTAGAATAATGTTGTTATTTCAGTAATATCAAGCAAGATCGAATGTGTGGAAAATAAAGTTTCATCTGAAAAGCGCCAAACTAGAAAAACAGTATTACACTGATATCGACCAAGATGGAATGTGAAGAAAATGAGTTGTCATTGTAGAAAATCGTTTGTCCTGGTTTGTGACCAAAATGATATTTAGTCAGAATTAGGCTTTTGGGTATGCCACGGTGTCCTGGACCTTTAGATTGCCAACGTTTTGGAACTATATACAGGTTCCATCAGGGCAGATAGTTAAGACTAGAAGGGTCACCTACTCTGTTGGACTTCTTACAAAAGGCTTCTTCGAACGACTGGAAATAAGTAATAAAGAATTAATATATTTAAAGGTAGAAATGAGTAACGTCAAACTTGACCATATTAAATTAAGTTTTACGAACATGTTCCACACTTAAATGCCATCAGACATCATTGACGCCATCAGACAGACAAGGCTCCTAATAGAACTCTTTGTTGACAGCTCCGCAATTTGACAGTTAAAATTAAACAAAATGACGTATGATCATCGGAGAATCTGATAAAAAAGCGAATGTAGACAAATTTTTATTTGATTATGTTTTCCTGATATTTCTTTACCATTAAGTCCTCATCTTTGACAGAATATATTTTATCATCTCAATAGAGACAAATTTTTTCTGTAGATAAGTGGCAGTCTTAAACTAGTTTCCGTGTATTTAGTTTAAGAAATTCCTTTACAGAAAGTATATTATTATTCTCTAGAGTACTTAGTTAATAGATAACTGGCACACATTGTAAGATAATTTCAGAGCTTTTATTGAAAACTGAATTTGTGCGCGTGGGGAACGATATATATATATATATATATATATATATATATATATATATACCTTATCCCTTACAGCTCGTAAAAGGAAATGCACAAATTCAAGTATGACTGAGCAAATAATACGAATGCAGAGACATGTGACAGAGATACATCAATGAATGCTGCACTGGTAAGAAACTGAACAAAATACATGCAAAGAATAATAATGAAAAAGAACGAAAGCAAAAACAAGAGTAAGAATATACAGGGCGATTCAGAAATACCTGCACCAACTTTGCAGGCGAGTTCTCCACACCAAAACAAGGAAAAAATGTCATATAGGGGAGAGTCGGGTAGTATTGGACATCGGGTAATATCGGACAGTGCGTTTCTTTCATCTACCACCATATGGTAGTACCTGAATGACATGGTTATGTTTCTCTATGCGACATCACAGAAACGTAACTATGTCAATCAGGTACTATCATCGTGTGGTAGATGAAAGAAACTCACTGTCCGATATTACCCGATGTCCGATACTACCCGACTCTCCCCTATACATATGTTTGGAAATGCCTGATTTGTGAGTTATAACTTATCCGAAAGATTACATTCAACACTTGGTTTATGATCATGGTTTAAGCTAGAAAATAAATAATTGTCGCAAAAATTCACAAAAGAAAAATTATATTTGTGCAAATTCCGAAATGTTTGTGCAATATTATAAATAATTGTGCAGAAAGATAAAATTAATAAAATATGCAGAAACAAAAAATTACAGATTATAATTTGTTTCTTGCAGTTTTATTACTTTCAATCCATCTTATCACTCTCTAGATATACTTATGTAAGTAAATCATTAGACGCAGGTATGTTTAGAATCAATTACTGCTGAATTTACATTACATTAAAATACGTTATTTTAGTCTTTACTGGTAGGCCCTTCAAGATTTTAAGAGTGCTAACTCTTTTTACTGAAAGGTGGTTTATAATTCCACTTTTTTACAAGATTCACTCAACTAAATCCTCGCTCACAATTTACAGTATGCGATGGAATTATATAAATCAATTAGAAGAAATTGTTCATTTAACTTACATGAATTACACCAATTCTGAAATAAATTCCTGAACATCTATTGCTCAAAACCTTTTTGAACATTGCTCATGCCATTAGCATTTCATTTAAATTCAGATTAGTTGAAACACATCTCTGATATAATTTTCTCCATTACCATCTTCGTTTCTGAAATCCAATATGGTTGTCGCATTTTTGCTCATTTACTTTCAAAGTTTGTTGCATTTTCAGAAGTCGAGTAGCAAAATGAGACAAATGCGACTGTGGCTTAAACCCTGGTTATGATTCGATGTGTCCATAAGTGCGTTGAAGTGTATAAACACATTCTGAGCATATGTCGTGAATTGTGAATATATGAATATTTGAATGAAGATTCATTGCATAAGTCATGTGTCATTGTAAATGTATTCTGTAAGTTCGAAGTAAAATATGACATATTTGAGGCGTTCAGAAGTCAACATGATTAACTCCTTTTCCAAAGATTTTGAGATATTCAAGGTTGAAGTTAAATACACAATTATTTCTGTGATATAGCCAAGAAGAATACTGCATTCTGTGGGCTTTTACTGAACTACGGAGTTAATCAATTTGACCACAGAAAATATGGCCAATTTAGTACATTGCTAACTTATAAACTCTGAAATAACCAAAAGTGGAGTTAATCATGTTGACTTCTGAACGCCTCATTTGTTCTGTCAACATATATATATATATATATATATATATATATATATATATATATATATATATATATATATATATATATATATATATATATTCTAATATAACTCATAAACCATGCCTTTTCGAATACAGGCACCAAAACTGAAATATAAAGTTCCAATATCCTTATGATTTGTTGAGAATATTCATCGTTGCAAAGATGGTTTAGGTGTATTAATTTAAGTAATGTTAATAGGAGATTTTAACTTCTTTGAGATTAAATAGGCGATAAATCGTAAATCTATTAAGGAGAATTGCTTCTCTTTTACTAGCTGAATGAATAAATTTATTGGAGGTCTTATATTCATATTTTGTATGATAATAGAATGTGTATATAAAAGAGCGACATATTTTTTTTTCGGGTGTGGAGAACTCGCCTTCAAATTTTGTAACAGCATTTCTGAATCACTCTGTATAAGAGAATTTGACCAGTGACAGACACAATATCATAAAATTAAATTAATTACGTAACGGCTGTGGAATTCGATAGAGAAATTTACAGTTGACATGTCAGGGTTAGAAGCGAAAAGCTATAAAAGAAATTAAATGTCACTGGAGTAACAATAAAGATTATGGAAAATATAACACTGACATAGCATGACCATGTTCAACGAATGGTAAAAGAACTATAATCTACAAATATTTTAAAGTGTAGGAAGCCAAAGAAAGCAAACATCAAAGGCTAAAGTTATGATTAAAATGGAAAACCTATACAAAAGATTGCGATGTCAGATTAAGGAGATTGAGCTTAAAAATGTAGCTATCGCTTACTGTTTTCCACATCATCTATATTATGTATTAGGCCTACTTACGTCCATTTACACTTGTTAATTACATTTATTTACAATAAATTACTTACATTTATTTATAGTTTTAAATTATTTTCATGTCATTTACAAATATGAGGTAACAATGCGTACTGTATGTGATGTGATTAACTCTTCGAATGTGCGATAGGCAGAAGCACTTCGTGGACGACAGGTACAAAACATGATAGATTGCCTACATATAAATAATAAATAGCCTATAATTTTAAATGTAAAATCTAAAAGTAAATAATAAATGTAAATATGTCTTAAATGTTGGTGGCAGTTATTTCGAGTACCTCCTATTAAGTACAGAATATTACACTGCTAAATGTCATGAAATTAATATTTAAAAGTGGAAATACATGTAAATAGTAAGTGTAAATAAATGTAAATAATAAATGACGATAATACGAAAAACAGTAAGCGAGAGCGATAGTCATGTTTAAGCTCATATCTCCTTAATATGACTTCGCAGATTCCGAGTTCCCAGTCTCAAAATGTTTGTAAGGAATTCCTGTTTGATTTTGCATGCATATTGTATGTATGAATCGTCATATCCCTGTCAGGAGGAGAATAAAAACCTGGCAGGTGTATCGATACATCTCATAATGAACTACGAGTTATCTAGAACTTACACCAATCTTTGAATAAATCGCTAGGAAGATCTAATGTAGCGGATGGCTGTTCTGTTGCCACACAAACACAAGAGGTGCTATTTTTTTTCGAAACGAAGATGATCACGAGAGGGGAACTGTAGACAGTTTTAGTGGAATGGGGAGGGAAAACGGGAGAACCCAGAATAAAACCTTCACAATTACGGCTCTCTCCACCACAAACACAACTCCGACACAAATGACCGCTCTCCTGTAGCTTGAATTTTTGTCTAAGTCTACTTCGGGTAGCGCCTGGTTCACACGACTAGGGAAAGGATGTTTATTTTGCACTTAATTTGCTCCTTGAACATGTCTTCGTTATAGATTACTCATAACACTTGACCTATAAACAGACAGAAAAATCAACAAACAAGCAAAACAAAGGAAAAACAGTGCGGAATCGTGTGTAAGAAATTCCTTCACGTGTAAACCTGAGCTACCACGGAATCAACCGAAGCTTTACGAAGGGGACTTATTAGCGTATGTCAGCCTCTCATTTTTTTTTGTCTAAGACTGTACAGTAGTGGCAAAAAACTGGACCGACCCTTGTAGCTGATTTCAGAGCTTTGTTCACTCCAGAATTGGGAATAAATTTGAATAAGGAACAAAAAAAAGTTTCCTTCCCAGGCAGGATTCGAACCACAAAAGTCTTATTTACCAGTCTATCGTGCTCTGGAGTGAACAAGGCTCTGAAATCAGCTACAAGGGTCGGTCCGGTTTTTTTTTTTTTTTGCCACTTCAGTACATGATTTTCTCACATCAATATGAACCCGCTTTATTTTCGTGTTTTAAGTCTCAAATCGTATTTCCAGCAGCTTCATTACACAGCGTTGCCACATTCCTCAAAATGAAATGTCGATTTCGGAAAATTAAGTCTCGGACCAGGAGTATTTTCGGAAAATTTTGGGCAAGGATTTATGGACCACTCTGTATACAGCTCAGAGCAAATGAATATTAGATGGACATATTGTTGCGTTATTACAAAATGTATGTAAATAGAAGAGTGCAGATGATGACTGTGTAAATTGAAAATGTTTTATTATTCAATATAACAGACTCCATAACATCCACAATTTAATATGCTGTACTCAGCTGCGAAATGTGTACACGAGACTCTTTTATGAAGTATAACATTTATGACTGCCAGGGTGATTACGATGGTGCTTCGAGTTCATCTCTCTTTACTTCCTAATCTTGAAAGAGGAACGATAACTGTGCAGAATACATCGAGTATCTAAATATGTGCCGGCATGGTTGTAAACACTAGAGTTCATTTGGTACCGCTGGTAATAAATTGTGTGTATGGTAGAGAGGAGCCAAGTTGTTTCTCCAAAGGTGCACTTTAAAACCATTTCTACAGCGCTCAAAGGTGTATAATATAAAACAATGAGCTGTAATTTGAACTTACTATGTCACAAATTTTAATCAGAAACGTATTCTGCGAGAATTTTCATGCATCCAGCCCCAAATATAAAAACAAACAGCCATTTTAAAAGTAGATCTTTTAACGCTAGGCAAGAGTGTTAAAAATTGACTATTATACGGTAGCGTGGGAAAAGTATTTTTAATACTGACTTTCAACTGTTTGCGCCGATTTCCAATTGTTTTCCACCAGATGTCACTAGATTATGTATTAGCAACTTCGGCATAGATATAATATGGCTACGAGATACAGATTCTGAAAAAGAAGCTCTCGAAATACTGAAAACAATTGTCGCATGCTACACGTTGCGAGACAAGAAATCTAATAATGAAATGAACGCATTGAACATCCAAAATAACTTATACAGAGTGAACCGTAAGTAATGTGATCAATTTCAGGGGGTTATATTCTTTGAGATATTTCAAACAGAAAGTTTAATACAAATTTTCTCGCTTTTACTTTATTTTCGAGATAAAAATGGTTTTATATTAAACATTTCATAGCGTGTTTTAGGAAAGCCATTGATTGAATTCTCAATATAATCAGTCAATTTAAGAGAGCAGGATTTTATGATAACAAATGACTGAAAGAATTTCACTTTTGTCCTTTAAACGTGCAGAAATATGAGCCGAACTAATGTAATACTTTAAAATTCATTTGCAGAATGAAAAGTTACATTTCTTCGGATCAAATTTCTGCACACTTAAAGGATAAAACTAAAATTATTTCAATCATTTATTATTATTATTATTATTATTATTATTATTATTATTATTATTAATCACGCAATCAGAATGCTAGGAATAATACGGTCAATAACTTATTCTTTTTCCACGCCCGATTCTCTTTTAATGCCATACTATACATTGGTGCGATCGAAACTCGAATATGCATCTGTAGTTTGGAACTCGATTACAACTACGGACTCGGCTAAATTAGAAAATATACAAAGAAAATTTATATCCTTATGTTCATTCAGATTTCTGCCCATTAATTCCGGGTATAGTTATGAGAGAAAATGTGAATATTTTAATTGTCAAAATCTATATGCTAGACGCCATGAGCTAGATTATCTGTTCTTTTGTAAAGTCCTCAAAGGTGATATATCCTGTGACTCTTTCTTAAACAATATTACCTTACATATTCCAACAATAGATATGAGAGCCCACAAACTTTTCTATATTAGAAATTCGAAATTTCTTTCACCAGTCTCCAGATGCATTAAAAATGCCAACATGCATGGCTGCGAATTCGATCCCTTCAATGTACAGACTTTGTTTGCTCTTGGCAACGATTTATCATTTATGTATTCTTTTAGGCATTATACTCAATTAAAATTCTCTCATAGTATTCTTAGTTATCCATTCATCGTCATTATTGTAATTGTAATTATATTTATGTGTAATAATTATTTTTGTTTTATGTTTTTGTTATATTTGTGCTGAACTGTAATTGGCCACTGGCTGTTGTACAGCACATTAAATAAATAAATAAATAAATAAATAAATAAATAAATAAATAAATAAATAAATAAATAAAATGATTATTATTATTATTATTATTATTATTATTATTATTATTATTATTATTATTATACCCCGCTCTCTTAAACTGAATGAGCATAATGGGAATTAGGCCTAAATCAAAGGATTTCCCTAAACAAGCTATGATATGCTTCATATAAAACTATTTTTATCTCGAAAAGGAACCAGAATGGAGCAAACCTTCAATTCAACTTTTCTATTTGAAATAACTTATCTGAAATAATTACCCTCTGAAATTAGTGACATTAATTACTTATGGTTCATATGCGATAACGAAATATAATTGATAATTATCAATTGGGCGGAGTTATGCAGCAACAGACCAACCGACAATTTTAAAAATGAGATATTTGCATAAATATGTTGTCGGCTGGATTATTTAACACAGAAAAATCAAGAATGCGATATCTGCACTCTCTTACTATTTGTAACCAAAATTAGTTTATTGCATAAAATTCATTTATTTATTTTTCTTTGCAATATGAAATCAACTGCTGATGTTATTAAATATCATTATCATTATTTATGCTATTTTTTGTAGTAGTATGAACGTTACAATACTTCTTGCATAAAATGTTTAATAAATAACTAAATTTACTTCAATGGTCAATATCTGGAAAACAGGTTTTTGTTAGTTGATATCGTATTGCATAAGTCGGTTTTTACTTTCCCCTTTCTTGGTTTTAATTTTAATCTACTTTAATTTTTATTATTGGCCCTTCCAATTTAGCACGCAAGAGGAATGAAGAAGCAAGATCACAAAAAATAGCGTTGGATTACAGGTCTGACGGACGAAAAACTTAAGTTACAGTAGGAAAATATGCAGTAGAAACAGCAATTAGCTTAATTCATGAAAATATGAGAAAAACAATAGTAGGCCTAATAGTAGTAACGTAGTAGTAGTAGTAGTAGTAGTAGTAGTAGTAGTAGTAGTAGTAGTAGTAGTAGTAGTAGTAGTAATAATAATAATAATAATAATAATAATAATTTCTTTCTTTCTTTGTCGGTACACGCCACTGTGGGTAGGGAAGGGAGAATCGCTAAATAACGCACTAGACATCTCACTAGGGCGGGTCTCCCTGGTCATGTGATTAGCATGGCACAGAGTCACCGCTGAGACATTACAAGATAATAATCAGAAGACAACGGACAAATGCCCAGTCCAGTGGACAGTAGATAAAACTCTTCCATGCCCCCGCCGGGAATTGAAACCCGGACCTCGGGAAGCGCAAGCGCTATCCACGGAGCCACAACATAATAATAATAATAATAATAATAATAATAATAATAATAATAATAATAATAATATTCTTTCTTTCTTTGTCGGTACACGCCACTGTAGGTAGGGAAGGTAGAATCGCTAAATAACATACTAGACATCTCACAAGGGCTGGTCTCCCTGGTCATGTGATTAGCATGGCACAGGGTCACCGCTGAGACATTACAAGTGAATCAGAAGACAACGCACAACGAGTCCAGTGGACTGCAAATAAAACTCTTCCATTGCCCCCGCCGGGAATCGAACCCCGAACCTCGGGAAGCGCAAGCGTTATCCACGGAGCCACAACATAATAATAATAATAATAATAATAATAATAATAATAATAATAATAATAATAATAATAATAATAATAATAATAATACTTACAAATGGCTTTTAAGGAACCCGGAGGTTCATTGCCGTCCTCACATAAGCCCGCCATTGTTCCCCATCTTGTGCAAGATTAATCCAGTCTCTATCATCATAATCCACCTCCCTCAAATCCATTTTAATATTATCCTCCCATCTACGTCTCGGTCTCCCCAAAGGTCTTTTTCCTTCCAGCCTCCCAACTAACACAATAATAATAATAATAATAATAATAATAATAATAATAATAATGATAATAATAATAATACTTGCAAATGGCTTTTAAGGAACCCGGAGGTTCATTGCCGCCCTCACATAAGCCCGCCATTGTTCCCCATCTTGTGCAAGATTAATCCAGTCTCTATCATCATAATCCATCTCCCTCAAATCCATTTTAATATTATCCTCCCATCTACGTCTCGGTCTCCCCAAAGGTCTTTTTCCTTCCAGCCTCCCAACTAACACAATAATAATAATAATAATAATAATAATAATAATAATAATAATAATAATAATAATAATCGGTCTGCAATTCGAAAATCCGGTTCTTGATTTGGTATGCAGGCCTATCAGAGCGCTGCTGGTTTCAAGATACCCATCATTAGCATGAGAGGCTCCATAAGCACAACTCGGATTGAGCAACAGTCTGTCCGAAGGCACGGGACGGGCACGATCGATGGCTGCGCGGCGGGCCAGCAAGCATGCGTGTCCTACCACAGCACAACCAACAGTAAGATGAGGCGAGCACTCGTTCTTTCTTTTCTACCTTTCCTCGAGCTTATAATCTTTCTCTCCTTATTTCGCTCTTGCTTAGATCGTCCCTCTTTATTCATTTTCAAATTTCGTCTTTGCTTTACTGTTTTTTTTTTTCATTTTCTATTTCCTTTATCTTAACTCTAGATCTTTCCGTTTCTTCCTTTCGCTTTGCATAATTTTCGTCCTTTCATTTCGTTTTTTCCTTTCTATATTCTTTCTTTCTTCCATACATTCTTTCGTTATCTCTTCTCTTCCCCCCCCCCCTTTCCTTTCTTGATCAATCCTTACTTTTAACGTTGCATAAAGTTTATCTGCGAGCATACGAACGAGACAAAATGTAAATCGCGTTGGCGCATAATAATTCAGTACCTGTGTAAGATAGACAGCACAAATCTGTATATAAATTAAAAGGTAAAGAAAGAGATTCTATGTAATTTATTTTATTATTATAATTATGAATATCGTACTCGAAGACAAGAGTCTACTTTCCCATTAATTGAGCCTAAATGTAATACAAGTGCAGCTCTTAAACATGGTGCTAGTTTCGGCCCAAGACTTTATAATAAAATTACAAACCATTTTCCAAATTTTAAATATTTTAAAATTGAAGCTTTTGAAAAAGAAATTTATAAAATCATGCATGATATATAATATTAACAAATGTGTGAATTTTTTACCTTTTATTTTTGTCGACTATATTCATGTTTTTATTGAATATCACTGGCTTCTGTCTGGTTGTCAATTTATATTAAATGTGCTTTGTTCTCTCTTTTTCTCTTTCTTCTTTTTTCTTTTTTGCTCTTGTGTGTTTTTTATTGGTTTGAATTAAGTTACTTACTGTATTTAGTAAACTGTCCTTGTAAATTTTATGTTATATTATATTATTGGCTAAGACAACACAGTACACGAGGCTGGCTCTTGCGGTAGTGGCTAGAAACATTTTCGTTTTATAAATTTAAATTGTACTCGCTAGCTAGCTAGCTAGTTAAATAAATAAAATAAAAAAATCAATATTTTACGCATTTTTACATAATTACTGACAACATGGAACAATTTTCACTCATTCCCAATCATGAATCGCTTAACGCATCCGAACTACAAGAGCTGATCTATAGCATACCTATTGCGAGTGAAACACTTAAGTACGAAATGGAATGATATTTTCAGAAGGGGGACACTATGATCCAAAACTGTGACCTTTCACGATCTATTGCGCTAACCCTCAAGCTAGGCGTATTTCCAAACCCACACCGGCTGACTACACTAAGGTTTGCTGCGTACCCAGGTTTGGAGCAGGCAACTCCACTCGTCTCTAGGCCAGCCCCCTCCGTGCGTTGCCAGCTGGTGTTCGGGGAATGCTATGGAATGATGACAAAATGGAGAAATGTTGACGTAATGACGTAGATGCCCAATATGGGGAAACGGGAGAGGCCTGACAGGGACTCGAACTCGTACTGCCTCCGTGTCACGCCACTGCAGGGGACAAAAAAAACACACACACAGCCTACATGGGCAATCTTTCACTGTAAACGCAGCATTCTTCAAACTTTCCTATTTTCTGTCTTCCTCTTAGTCTCCGCATATGATCCACATATCTTAATGTCGTCTATTATCTGATATCTTCTTGTGCCCCGAACTCTTCACCCGTTCACTATTCCTTCCAGTGCATCCTTCAGTCAAAATGTAGTAAAAATAAACATTTTTTCCGTTTGAGGCTTAATTTTTTTCGAAATTTCATTTTACTAAAATGCTGGCGAAATGAGTAAGAAAGTTTTTTAGGTTTTTCAAATAACCGCCATTTTAAACTGTTGTTATCTCCTATGTAACAATAAGTATCTTGTGTTAGTGGTTCAATTATAGACTTTTGCTTCTTGAAAACAGGCTTACATTCAGTGTCTAAAAAAAGACTGAAAGGTTCATATCTCAGGAAGTACTTGAGGTATAGCCCTAAAATGTTCAACAAACATGGTATTTGCGTGCTTTAATTTAGTAATAGCCTACTTAAAATCATTCATACGTTTAAAAGTATGCGGACACTAATAGGAGTGTGAAATACACTAAACTCGTCTCTAAACGTTTCGGCAATACTGTATGAATCACACGAAATTTTATAGTCTTCTTCCAAAGCGATCTGCCGTACAACGACCTCATAAACTTACAAGTCCGGCACTTAGAGAAGCAGATATGTAGATTACAAGTCGGTGTATCTACAAATTCTGTCCTTTTTTGCGTAAGAATTTTGAGATCCATCTATTACATAAAATGCAAATTGTTAAAAAGTATTTAACTGCAAAATATGGAGTTAATTATCAGAGTTCAACAAATCTTTCAATAAACTTCTGTGAATATGAGTTTCGCTGAAAATCATTCAGTGGAAACTATTGATCCACAAACACAGACAGAAGTTAAAGTACTCTTTTATAAATGCTAAAGAACTATTAAGCTATTTAAATTAAGTAAACAACGACTTCACTATGTTAACATTTTAAATCATGGTGTTATTTTACCTGATTTCGATGTTATTTGCATCACCTTCTGAATTCAAAAGAAACACTTTTATAAATAATCTAAAAATCAGCAAAAGCTACATATTTACATGCGGTTCTTATGGATACAGTGACAATCCTATTTACCATAATAAGCACGTTATTGATCCTGTTTACAAAGTAATACGTTCGTTAACGAAGCATTGCACTGAACATTTTCAGTTGACAACACTGGATTCAATGATGGAAACTAATGGAATTATAGAGCCAAGTTTGTCATCCGAACATGGCTAATAATAGAATGTAGAGCACAGGTACACTTTAAGGGATGCGTCGAGGGAACAATACAAAACAGTCCTAAGCAGGAGACGTTGAAAGAGACTTGTTACAAATTCTCTCATACTAGCATTTTCAATATATGAAGCGTGCATTTCTATCTATATACAGTATCTATAAGTATAATATATCTACACTTTATTTAAAACTTTATAAACTACAACAATATAAGCGTTCTTTTATGGGTTCGATTTGTGGGCATTATCTACCAGACAGAAAACTATAAATAAACAATTTTCCAAGAAGGATGCAATATACCACAGAAGAAATTAATATCACAGTCTAGTATATACAGTCACGAAGCTCAATATGTAATAAATATGAATCCATAGATAGTTGCTAACCTCTAGGATCGCTACTGGCGCATCATTACAGACAATGCGAAATAGTACCTGTACAGTCTATTGTTCCTAGCAACCTCTTCAACTCAAGCTTCGTGACTATATATACTAGACTGTGTTAATACTCAGGCTTATTCCAAACAGTTGTATAAAACATTTCTCGGCCCGGTACCGGGCCGCGATATATTCTCCTGAAATTTGTCATTTTACTCTTCTAAGTATTTTTCACGAATAAATATCTTATAGTGGAAATATTCTTAGGAGAATAATTTTCGTAATTGTGTCGAAAAGCGCTGATCCAGACTGTCTCTAAACTCTGAATTTCAAAATCTAATTAAATAACATGTGTGTACTGTGGGCAGTTCACGAGATCAGCCCTGGTAGGAATGTGGAGTAATGCCAATCCTACACGCAGGCTACATCCAGCGTAACGCCACTCTTGCACGCAGAAAACGACATAATGACACACTACTAACTACATTACAGTAACTAACCAATGTGAAACCATTCGATCAACTTTTAAAATATAAACTAACAGTTTCAACTTATACAACACGCCGACACAGAGCTAGTCCCAAACTAGTTGATATTTTCAGCCACAGTATAATTAAACATCATGTGGTAACAGTGCTGTCGTCTGTATAGTTCATAAGGCTCATAACTCATAACAACTTATCTCCGGTCCGGTCAGTTCTAGGAAGAGCGGTGCTCTATTCAACAATACCTCCCCGCACCAGAGACTTTCTCGAGAGCTCCTCACAGTAGAAAATGCCAGTGACCAAACCATTTATTGTTTAATAATCGGGAATTTATCAGACTTAGAAATCTTTCAACATTCGGGAAAGGGAATATCGCTGTTTATGATCGATCATAAAAAATTTTAGCAAGCTGATTGAGTGATTACAATGGGCGGCAAATCCTCTGTTCTCAAAGCTGAAGGAAATAGCATTTGTGTTACAGATGTCAGTGCCCAATTAGTTGGAAAATATAAACAATTTTTTTTAACTTAAACTGAAGATTAAGACAGTCTGTTTCCGGTTCTCGATACTGAATAGTCATAGTGAATATTGTCTCTTCGCAAGTTCACATTGCAGTGTGTAAGTTCTTGTTTCAAAACCCGAGTATCGTGATTTTTTAAAAGTAAGGCATACAGATATAAATATTAATATGAATAAAACATTGAGGACTTTGCTTAATTTTGGTATTAAGAAATTTCGTACTGAAAATGTTTGTGATGCAACAACTAATGATGCATCCACCTCAAGCCCACAGAGCGATCTCCAGGATAGGTAAAAGGAGGGGAAAAACTACCAACACGCAGAAGAAAAAGTTTGCGTTCACTCATAAGTACGTGGACAATTGTTTAAAATTTGGTATCGTACAATGAACTGACACTGAACAAATGGCAGTTATCAATGTGTCAATGCTACTGTTCTGGGAAATGAAGCCATCGCAACTCTTTCGAGATCTCAGCACAAAACATTCGGATCTAGTCAACAAACCGATTGAATTCTTCATGCGTAAAAGAGATGCACTTCAAACATAAAATGAAATCATTTCCAAAGTTTCAACCACTGATAATGTTTAAGTCTTAAGATTACGTACGCCATACTTAATTATTAATAACAATTGTGTTACATTGCTCCTACTTACTGCAAATATGAAACTAGCCAATGTATTCAAAAAATAATATTCAACAAACAAAATTTGATAATACAATCTCAAGGGAAAAAATGGAACTCTCTGCATCATAATCCACAGTTAATTCCCGATTTACCACGAAAATCGTCTGTAGCTGCATTTAGATTGGCAACAGGCCATGATTGTTTGGCCAAACACCTGCATAGAATTGGAATAAATCAGTCCTCTAACTGCCCATTGTGCAACTCAAATCAAGAAATGGACTGGGAACACCTCAAAATCTGTGCTTCAGTGGCTGACCATGATAATATCTTTGAAAAATACTGGAGTGCAAGAGGTCAAATGACTTTATTGTAAAACGCCTGGCACTAGAAAACAACAACAACATATTATTTGAAAAATTTCCTTATGGTTGTTTGTACAACAATGTCTTCTATGTAACACACTACAAGCTTCTAATGATTATCACTAGGAGCGATGATTTAGAGCATTGTTGCCACTACTTTTCGAATGCCCTGAGATTGTCCGACGAAAAAATAAATTGATCTAAACACTTGTATGTCGTCTTGAGTGCTTTGAATTGGCAGCGACCCTTTTGTTTTGTTTCCAAGTGAACAGATCTATTGGTAGGCTATTCAATGGCTGACATCACTATTCTTTCGCTGGATAGAGTATAGGGCTATGTAATTGTGTGTGCCAAGAGAAGAATAATGCGATAGAAAACACATGGTGGGAAATGTGTCTAGGGCTAATACTGGTTATTAGATGTCACATTCTCTGACAGGCATCTCTTCTTCTACCCTTCTTGGGCATGTTGCCACATGAACTCGTGTTGGACCGTTTACTACAATTTTATTTTACTTAGTCGATCGTCTGTGAAACGGAAAGTCAGAGATTGTTAGTATATGGAAGAAATTAACAAATATAATATTTGGCAATCACATCAGTGTTGATAGGAGAAACATAACAAACCAGCGTCTCGTATTACAGAGGTAATTCACCTTCTTTATTTGAGCCCCTTTCTTCATAATATTATTTTGACATTGACTAGTGCTATTTTAACAAATATGGATAAAAACTTTATTAGATCTCTGAAACTCTGAAAAAATGTGTCTGTCGCTGCAGAAGTAAATCTCTCCATTATGAGTTCATTTCTTCAAAATATTATTTTTGTTTCTGATTCGTGTTTTAACAAACATGAATAAGAAAAACTGTATTAGAGCTCTGTAACATAAGAGCGTCTGCCATTGTAGAAGTAATTTCTCTCCATTATTTAGTTCATTTCTTCATAATGTTATTTTTTCCCTTACTTTATAACAAACATGAATAAGAAAAATTGTATTAGAGATCTGTAACATAAGAGTGTCTGCCATTGTAGAAGTAATTCCTCTCCATTATTTAGTTCATTTCTTCATAATGTTATTTTTTCCCTTACTTTACAACAGACATGAATAAGAAAGATTGTATTAGAGATCTGTAACATAAGAGTGTCTGCCATTGCAGAAGTAATTTCTCTCCATTATTTAGTTCATTTCTTCATAATGTTATTTTTTCTCTGACTTTACAACAAACATGAATAAGAAAAACTGTATTAGAGATCTGTAATATAAGAGTGTCTGCCATTGCAGAAGTTTATTCCTCTCCATTATTTAGTTCATTTCTTCATAATGTTATTTTTTCTCTGACTTTACAACAAACATGAATAAGAAAAACTGTATTAGAGCTCTGTAACATAAGAGCGTCTGCCATTGTAGAAGTTTATTCCTCTCCATTATTTAGTTCATTTCTTCATAATGTTATTTTTTCTCTGACTTTACAACAAACATGAATAAGAAAAACTGTATTAGAGCTCTGTAACATAAGAGTGTCTGCCATTGTAGAAGTTTATTCCTCTCCATTATTTAGTTCATTTCTTCATAATGTTATTTTTCCTCTGGCTTTACAACAAACATGAATAAGAAAAACTGTATTAGAGCTCTGTAACTTTGTCAATGCAGAAGTATTTCCGCAACATTTTTCTGAGTTAATTTTTTCATAATATTACTTTTTTATGACTCTTGTTGTTTTAACAAACAAGAATAAAAAAAAACTGTAATAGATCTCTATAACTTTGAAAAATATAAGTGTCTGTCTTGCAGAAGTACATTCGGATCATTTTCTTTTAATAATTAGTTTTTTCTCTGATTTGTGTTGTTTTAACAAACATAAATAAGAAAAACTTTATTCAACTCTGTTAAGTCCCATAAGAGCATCTTTTGCAAATTCAAAGTATTATTTTGATTTTTTAAATCCAAAACTGGTCTGTCCTCTGCAAAAGAAAGTCTAGTTTCAACATTCCATACGTAGGTACATGTCTTAATGAGTTTTTCCTTCACTTTTTTTTCTTTTGGAATTTCACCCAGTTGAAAGCAACGGTCTAAAAACGGATTCAGTATTCATCTGTGACTGTCGTAATTGTTTTGAGTTTTCTAAAGTTGCCTGAAGTAGTTCTTTGGATGGTTTCCACTTATTTTGAGTAAAATTATATTTTCGATTTTACAAGGATTTGCATTTTTTTCGAATGTGCCAAGAACCAATATGGTAGTCGTGGGTCGCAAACAAAATTCTTGTCCAAAAGTGGATAGCGCCTTCAAAAGGTTTGGGAACCACTGCTCTAAGCCATTCAGCCATTATGCTGAACATACTTGTTAAGATTTCGAATCATTAGTAACATTCACATGTAGCAAGAAGTTTCTGGTCATGTGCATAGCAAAATATAAGCTTACATACATAGGTGCGTAATTTGTGATCTATCATGGGTTAAACAGTAGTTTTTGACCAGAAGTTCAAGCAATCAGGTTTCGATTTGTAGAAATTTACCTTTCTTTCATAAGGAATGGATGTGTCTCTTATGTCTATCATGTATTCATGCGGTAGTCTTGCATCTAACTTACTACATGATCAGGAAACAATTGTGAATGTATTACGATGGTTAAAAAATCTCACAAGAATGAGTACAGGATGAAACAAAGAATCCAACTCACGAAGACGATGATTCGTCAAATATAGACTTAAAGATCATGATAACATATTTTCGAATGCTGTAAATTTACAATCCTAAAATCCGACTTGCTTTTGTACCCATTCCGAAGACATCAGTTTATAAAATGTTATTCCTTTATGTTCCAAGTACTTCGTAAATGTTTGAATGAGAGACTAAAATTAAAGTATAACACTTCAATCACTTGACTACAAAGTAATGAACTTGTAAAACGGAAGTTGTAAAACTTGGCAGCTTGCTGGAAGGAACTGCACGAAATTTCATTACAAGCTATATTCTTGTATTTGTGGTCGCCACAGAATTTTGTAAACGTAATGTTATTTCCTGCTAAGAATTTGGAGAATTATTAATGGAAAGTCCGTAGCCTACATCGATAGCGATCGATGGATTCCAATCCAGGAAAATTGTGCGGTCTCACGATCTCTTCAAGAATACCCACGGCCTATGAATACTGAGCGAGTCGTCTGCAGCTGCCGCTTGCTTTTACTATCGATTCCGAAGAAAACAATTTCCTTCGGTAAGTATGCAAGAATGTCTGCCAGAACACTCCTTGAAATACTAGCTGCGCATGAAAATGAATGAATGAACGAATTAAAAAAAAACCAACGTATGTATGTATGTATTTTTTTAATATTAGTTGAACGGCATGTCCCATTACAATAAAGGTAATACTACATGCCTTGCTACCTGTGTGTTTATAATATAACACATTATATCTCGTTTCTGTCACTCTTTAGGCGTATGTAGGTCTGTTATTCTGTTGTGAAAATTTGAGTCTTTCATTATATATATTGCCTACTCTTATCTATCCTAGATTAAATTATCCTACGTTTACTCGTCTAAATTTATAACATTGACATAGTTTATGAATGTATGCGCATGTTCTTGCATTATTTTAAGCTTTGTGAAAGTCCACTTGCCAGTTTCCCTTAACATTTCCCGCTGGAACGCTATTCTTTCTTTGTCCAATTTCGGGCACTCGAAAAGGAGGTGGTTGACGGTCTGTTCCTCTGCTCCACACGCACACGACGGGTTGTCCCACAGCTTGAATCTGTATAAGTAAGCATCGGTTTTTCCATGTCCAGTTAGAAAAGTTGTGACCTTTCCATTCAGTGGAATGTTAACGCGTAACCTCTCTTTTACACTGGGGAAAAACGATTTTGTCACTGCACCATTTTTCGTGTTTTGCCACTCACTTTCCCACTTAACCACACTTTCTTCTTGAAGTTCCCGCATGATGTCGCTGACTGGTATCCTGTCGAAGCTCACTGGTAACTCGTTGTTGCTTGCTGCCTGCTTTGCCAAGTGGTCGGCCAGCTCGTTCCCCACAAGTCCAACGTGTGCCTTGACTCTTGCGAAGTGAATAGTCCAGTTTAATGTTTCCAGATTTATGTATGTATGTATGTATGTATGTATGTATGTATGTATGTATGTATGTATGTATGTATGTATGTATGTATGTATGTATGTATGCATGCATGTACAGTAAGCCTATATACCAGGTGAGTATGAAGTATTGAACAGTGCTTGTAGCTTTCCCGATTTCTTTGGTACACCTACATGGAAACTGCTGTTTTTCATAACATATTATTCGCAAAAAAAAAAAAGTTTTTTTTTTTTTCACTATTATTGAGTTCCTGCTTTCTATTGTGTGTTGTAGATGGTTTGTGTTCGTGTAACTGATTATAGACTTTGGTTAATGTTTATGATATTGGTGATTGAGACGGTGATGAATCATAGCATGCAAATTTCCAATCCGATATTTGTCTTTGTGACTGAGGGAACATGAAAAAACCCAGCCTAATTGATCGACCAAGGGGTTTAAACCCGGGACCTCCCGAATGCAAGTCTCAAACGCTACCGTCTGAGCCAACTCGCTCGGTTAGTAAAAAGTTCTCCTTTGCTGTACGCGTACAACAAAAACATTGTTAGATTTACTTTTTCGTACGAATAACGCAAAGTTGTTATAGTAATATAAACAGCTCTGACAAAATGAAAACTATCACGCCACGAAACCCTGCGGTGGCTGAATGGTCAGATCTCCAGCCTGTCATACAGGCGGCCCGGGTTCGAGTCCCTGTCAGGTCTGGCGGATAAGGTCGTAGTTGAAGTTTTTCTCGGGGTTCTCCTGTTTTTCCACACATTAGGCATCTACACCATTCCGTCCCTATTTTTCCATTTCGTCATCATTCCATAGCATTTCCCGATCGCGACGCACGGAGGAAGCTGGCCTAGGGACGAGTGGGGTTGTCTGCTCGAAATTTGGGTACACAGCGAACATTAATGTAGTCAGCCGGTATGGGTTTGGGAATGCGCCTAGCTTTATGGTTAGCACAGTGCTGAATCGTAGTGCCCTCCTTCCGAAAATTCCATTCCATTTCAGTAGTAGCAGTAGCAGTAGCAGTAGCAGTAGCAGCAGCAGCAGCAGCAGTAGTAGCAGTAGCAGTAGCAGTAGCAGTAGTAGCAGCAGCAGCAGTAGCAGTAGTAGTAGTAGTAGCAGCAGGAGCAGCAGCAGCAGCAGCAGCAGCAGCAGTAGTAGTAGTAGTAGTAGTAGTAGTAGTAGTAGTAGTAGTAGTAGTAGTAGGGTTTAAGAAGGACGCCTCAGCTACTATGGCTATTTGCGCCCTTATCTAAAATTCTTAATATAACAAAGACATAAATAATATAATAATCAGAGTGCTAAAAAACTAAAAAGCGTTGTCACGATAAAACTAGGCACACACATGCAGTAGACATAAGGTGATTTCTACAGAATCATAAAAGTGAGAAATTCTACCACAAGGTGGTATTCAAAACGAACAAATAAAACATTAAAACTAAGGCCACCAGAGATAACTTGTGAATCATATTTTAAAACCATAAAATTTTATAAAATATTCGGATGTATAAAGTCCGAAATGTCAACAATGTAAAATCAAATATAAAACAACAAATGTAACCTCTGGATGTAAAGGGTCCGGAGGATAAGTAAAACGGGTCAATAAAAAACTAAATCACCTTATCCAAACCTGTATTTGATAAAAATCTCAGAAATGCATTTGTACAATTAAAATCATTTCCAAGAGCGTCACGTAATGTCGGCCGAATTCCATATTCCATTTCATCACGTGACATTATGAACACATCGTCAACTATGAATACAGAAATTGTAGTCAATAACTCCTAGTATACCTACTAAAAATGCTAGCAAATGATTGTATTTAGCTTTACTAACATAAACAGAAACAATATACAAGCAACTTCACGATGTTATAACTAGACCTACTATAAAGGCTATTTTTCTGTTTTTTATATTTCATGTGCTCATTCATATATTTATAACCATTATTGCAAATAAAATTGTGTGTTATGCTGTGTCTATAGCCAAGCCTTTGAAGGTCAGATAATGGGGGGAGGGGGAAAGGGAGGCCGTGATTCCTAGTGTATAAAAATCTCAATAGTCTCTTATTTATTTAATGGACCCTAAGTTAATTAATTGACATAGAAGTTCCATGTAGTTGTGCCAAAACTACTGAACGTAACTATTATAAAATTGTCTTTCGCGCACTCGTCTCGAAATTCCGGACTTAGCTAGCGCCTAGTCCGTAAACGTGTTACCCGTACAAAAACAAGTATCACTTTCTATCCTAGTTACGTAATAGTATATTACGGACCGAGAACTCTTAAGTGAGATTTATCTGATCGAGAATGCAGTTTGGGAAACAGAGCAAGCATTCGATATCAGATAAGTCACTTACAGTTTGCAGTTAGCGGATAACTTTTTGCAATACCTGAAAAAAAAATGTAAAAAGTAATACTAAATCAAAACTGCATTTCTAAATTTTGAAACAGATTCATTAATTCAAGTAACACTGACTAGTTGCTATGTTACTGTCAAACTAGTACAGGGTTGTTTCCGATCTCTGATAATGAATTTGAATGACATAATGTGCGTCAGAAGTCACACGGCAGCTGAACTGTGGCGCGAGGTGACAGACCAGTAGTGAGTGATATCATAGAGTCCACGGCGACTCACAGTAGAAATTCCCAAGAAAATCGAGCCTTTTTTGGAAAGGGGTACATAACAACCCTTTCCGATGCCAAGTACAGTTAAGTGAAAATAAAAAAAAAAGCCTGCAATAAACGAGGTTCCGTTATTTTCAAGAAAGGCATCTTCTGTGTACTTAATAAGATTGATGAAGCTCGAATGGAATTAATTTGTATCATCTCATGGGGTGCGGCGACTTGTGACGGGGGGTGGATTTGCTTGCTTTTTCCACTCTAGAATTAATCCCATCCAAACTTTGCCAGTCTTATTAGGTACACACAAGATGCCTTTCTTGCAAGTAACGAAACCACGTTTTTTTGCAGGCTCCTATGATTTTCACGTAACTGTACTTGGCATCGGAAAGGGTTGTTATATACCCCTTCCAAAAAAGGCTCGATTTTCTTGGGCATTGCTACTGTATACACCGTGCACTCTGATTATGAAATCACTCAATACTGGTCTGTCACCTCTCGCCGCAATTCAGCTGTCGGTGTGATTCCTGACGCACATGACGTCATTCAAATTCGTTATTAGAGATCGGAAACAACCCTGTACTGTAAGTATTTCAGACCTGTCAAACTAGTATGTAAGTATTTCAGACCTGTCAAACTGGTACTGTAAGTATTTCAGACCTGTCAAACTGGTACTATAAGTATTTCAGACCTGTCAAACTGGTACTGTAAGTAATCAGACCTGTTCAAGAATTGTTGTCATGGCTATTAAGAAATGAATTGTATATTTTACTTTCACTGCCAAATGTATTTTAATAGTACATTATGCAACGAGCCTATAATGATAGTAATTAAGAATCGAGTATGGATATTTATGAAACGAGCGCAAGCGAGTTTCATAATTTTCATACGAGCTTCTTAATTGCCATTATAGGCGAGTTTCATATGACTTTTTTATGCTCGACCATATTTCTAACTTGAAATTACCGGTATTCAGATGTATACATTTTATTTGTAGGTATCTGACAAGATCGGAAGTGACCTTGTTCTAGGTCGTGAATTGTGAGATGTGCGCAGACGCGAAAGTATTGATTTTTTCCGAGGAACAATAATGTCATTGACCTTGACGTAGTCCTGTTAAACTTGATAATATTATAATATTATAACCTTGATTATTGAATTCGACATTGAAAAACGAGATGACAAATTGAATTTATTTGAATATTATTTACAATTAACGCTAATTATTATAGTAACAGAACATAACCTTCTGCGACAGTATTGGATTTCCAGCCTCCGTGACTTTTCGCTAATTCTCTTTCGAATGCATATCCGAGAATAATCGATACTTGCGGTTTTATAACGGTACAAAGCTGACTTGTCATTGGTTGAACACATGCAAGCTGAGTTATCATTGGCTGAAGACCTGTACTTTAATGAGTAGGTGTACTTTAATGACATGCATTAAAGGACTGCTACCAA
Source organism: Periplaneta americana (assembly GCF_040183065.1). Taxonomy (NCBI): domain Eukaryota; kingdom Metazoa; phylum Arthropoda; class Insecta; order Blattodea; family Blattidae; genus Periplaneta; species Periplaneta americana. The sequence continues at coordinate 68,782,156 of NC_091124.1, read as the reverse complement.
TTGTATAATTAGTACATTTCGGCATGGTCGAGCATAAAAATAATTAACTTACATATCAAATATTGCAAAAATAACTATTAGTTTATGAAGAACTAAGCTATTTGATGTGAAATGTAAAATGTGAAGACTTGCAGTAAATATAAGGATGTCAGGCAAAAATCACTTTTGGAAATATGTCAAAATTTTTGACGACTGTTTGATGTACAACATTGTCACTAAATATTCAATTTACATTAATTTAAAAAGTCACAAATCAGACTTTGCAGATATAAAACTTACATGAATTTAACAAAAATATAGAGAAGAAATGTTAAGAACTTATAAAGAAATTAGCACTCCACATGAACATTTCCACACTACGTGTGTTGAACATTAATGCGATTTATTTATATTGACATTCCGCCGACAGCTCACGCGGGATTATGGTAAACTTTCCCACGGCCTTGTATGAATGGGCTGCAGGAAAGCGCGAGTCTTCCTTAATTCTAATTTTAGCGTCACTAATAGTTCTGCAGTGTCTGCGTCATTGAAACAGCTTGGGGCTACCTTCATCCTCACAATCATCCCAGCCGCCAACTAATGAGAGGTTACATTAATTCACCATAACATGCGTCACTTTCGCCGTTCTTCATCCATTGTGCAACACTCTAACCACGGACCATAGATCGGACCAGTAAGCATCGACATCTATTATTTGGATAGTTTAACATTAGGCCTATAGTAAAAACAATAAGTCACTTTCGATCTAAGCCTGGTGTGTGTTTGTGTACCGCGTATGTGACTGATACGAGTATAGTAAAATCGTTGAATTAATGCCCTAGCGGTAGACTTCGTGTTGGATACATATTTTTTTTTTAAATTATCAAAACTTGTAATGTTATACGGCACATTTTCGTTGTAAAGATTATCCTATTTACAATTATTTTTATACTAGCATCAATACATTAATATCTACCACTACCATCCACAGTGAATAAATTTTAAGCTGTAAAGTTGACAAACTTACTTACTTACTTACTTACTTACTTACTTACTGGCTTTTAAGGATCCCGGAGGTTAATTGCCGCCCTCACATAAGCCCGCCATTGGTCCCTATCCTGAGCAAGATTAATCCACTCTCTATCATCATATCCCATCTCCTTCAAATTCATTTTAATATTATCTTCCCATCTACGTCTCGATCTCCCCAAAGGTCTTTTTCCCTCCGGCCTCCCAACTAACACTCTATATATGCATTTCCGGATTTGCCCATACGTGCTACATGCCCTGCCCACCTCAAACGTCTGGATTTGATGTTCCTAATTATGTCACGTGTACAATTCGTGCAGTTCTGTGTTGTGTAACTTTCTCCATTCTCCTGTAACTTCATCCCTCTTAGCCCCAAATATTTTCCTAAGCACCTTATTCTCAAACACCCTTAACCTATGTTCCTCTCTCAAAGTTAGAGTCCAAGTTTCACAACCATAAAGAACAACCGGTAATATAACTGTTTTATAAATTCTAACTTTCAGATTTCTTGACAGCAGACTGGATGATAAAAGCTTCTCAACCGAATAATAACAGGCATTTCTCATATTTATTCCGTGTTTAATTTCCTCCCGAGTATCATTTATATTTGTTACTGTTAATCCCAGGTATTTGAAATTTCCACCTCTTCAAAGGACAAATTTCCAATTTTTATATTTCCATTTCGGAACTAAGCAGCATTATCAGGTCGAAATTTCAAATAGGTTCGCCGTATTAGCAAGTTCCACGAAGTTGAGGAAGAGTTAGATGTTAATAGCGTGTGGGAAAATATCCGAGATATCAAAATTGCAGCTGAACAGAGCATAGGTTATTATGAAACTAAGAAAAAAAAACCGTGGTTTGATGATTGTTGCATGGCAGTATAAGGAAAGAAACAGGCAAAACTGAAATTCTTACAGGATCCAATTGAGGCGAATAGAAATAATTATTTCAATAAAAGACTTGGGAATAAAAAAGAGAGATTACTTGAAGTAAAAACTGAATGAGGTAGAAACAAATAAAGTTGACAAAATTTAAATTAAAATTTACTAAACTTTTTCGTATGAATCAACAAGAGATATGACAATGTTGTTATATATTTCACGTGGAGTTGATATCGAAATGTTAAAATAATAGGAGATGTATACACAATGGTTACGTATCTGCGTATCGTATCATACTTCTAGAAAGGCAGTAATTCTCTTGTCAATGCACGCACTTCCTTCACCTTTTTAGGTTTCCGCACATTTTAACATACACATATGGTGTAGAAATGACTGACACGCCGCGATGATACGAGCAGGATGAGCAATCGTTTCGAATCTGCGTTTCGTATCATATTTATAGCATACCACTCGCTAACTCTCTCGCCACGATGCGATGTTACGCATAATATGTAGGCCTATACATTTTTTTCTTTAGACTACACCTTTCTCCTCACTAGGTATGGGGGTTCGTTTGCACCCATTTTCCCGCAATCAACTTTCCGACTGACCACTTTTCCCAATGGCCATTTTTCCGAATGATCTTTTTTCCGAAACCTACTTTTCCGAATACATTTTCCCGAATGATCATTTTTTCGAATTGCCATTACTCCGAATGGTCATTTCTCCAAATGGTCATTTTTTACACGTTCACTGTTTACCGAATTTAATAATCCAAAACCTTATTAGCATGGTTTCCGTAGTAACGATATAAAATTATTGGTGTCCATTAATATCTTGAAATTAGCAAGTCGCAATGTATGTACAAATTAATTATTACTTCAGGTAAAAGGTGTATGAATTATTAATGAATGATTATTACAAAGCTAAAATGATCCTAGTGGAAAAATATATTGGGAATGTGTAGGACTGAGACAGAAATAGTGTTCAGCAAGAGAAATAACAAACAGAAATGGTAAAGAAATAGCCATTCTTAAAAGTGTATCATCCATCGCTTTGTACGGCCTTAGCAGAAATCCAAAAAGAGCAAGCCAACACTGAGGTCATGATACAAGAGTTGAGATTGGGAAGGAGGGTAAAAGCACAGCCAAGAAAGCGGTGGATAGCAGTACAAAACAGAATAAGAGCAATAACATCGGAATACGAAACATACAAGGAAGAAAATCGCCGTCTTCAGTACTTAAGAAGAATTGGGTACAATTTTAGCTTCTGAAAAGGCATGGAATACAGTCTTGTAATACATTCAGTTTTAAGTGTAAAATCACAATAAATTTAATGAGCTCTTAACTTTACTAATTATTTCATTTCATATTCTTTATTTCGGAAAATAGGTCCTATGAAAAATGGTCATTCGGAAAAACTGACATTCGGAAAGTTGGTTATGGAAAAATGACCTGAAACTATGAGAGTTATCTGGGAGCTGATCGCTACGTAAAAATTCAACATTCTCAACTGGTCTCCTTGTGTTGCTCTTGTTCTCCATATGTCTCCCTTGTTCTCGTTGTCTTGTCTTTGTTTTCCTTGTGTTCCTCCTGTTGTATTTTTGTTCCCCTTGTTCTCCTTGTCTTCCCCTTGTTCCCCTTGCCTTCCCCTTGATCCTCTTGTCGTCTCCTTGTATTATCTTTGTTTCATTTCTCGCACCATCCACACGTAGTTCTACGTAAAGATATGCAGTATAGTAAAGCTCTATACCTGTCGACAGGTAATCGCACCCACATGTAGTTCTATGTAGAGATATGCAGCACAGTGAAATTATGCACCAATATATTTCTTCTTTTTTTTCGCGTACTGTAACATAACTTTGGTGTGTGAAAATAACAACCTTGTTACAGTGGAACGAGCTGTATACAATGTATGCAATGATATAATGAACTTCAGTTCATAGCATAGTTTCGAAGCGTTCAGTAAGAGTTTATATTCAGTGATTTTTAAATTAATAAGATACTGTATTAAAAATAAAATTTATCGAGAGCTTCACCTGAAAGACTAGATTTGCGTGTAAAAAATAGTTCCTTATATGTGACGTAAATTATGTGTAATATACGTTAAGTACTGGGTGTTCATTTCAAAGTGTGTCATGACGTCACTGTTGATGAGTCAGCGATTTGAAGCGAGTTTCAGCTTTTGTGTCAGAGAAGTTGCCTATTAATCAAGGCGTTCAATCTGAACTTGAGAACGTGTACGGTATAACTTGAACGTCGTAGCAACAGATGGAGGTCTATACGGTCTGTGTGCTACTATAACCTCTTTCGAACTGTGTTTTGTGCGGCCTAGTCGTACGCAGGGTATTTGTTATCATCGGTTGCGTACGGCTACATTCCACAACACAAATCAAATGCTCAGTGTCCATGTTGACCGTCGAAGTTAATGTCAATAAATACGTAAGTAATCGTCTTAACCTTCTCCCCATATCCCGATAGTAAGAAAAAACTCACCTCAATACATGTTTCGAAACAGTTCACATTCCTGCCACTACCGGCGTTACCGTGCGTATCGGTAAGTACTCTTCTGAATGAACGCCGTACTTGCTAGGCAACTTCTCTTGCACATAGGTAATACACCTCTGCGGAAGTGTAGGAAGATTGAATTCTCTAGGCTCATCGACTAGCCACATGACGGCATACAGCGAGCCATGACACACTTTGAACTGAACACCCAGTATGTATAATGCAACTTACGCGGCCAGCCATGTTTGTGAACACACGGCAGTATAGGAGATGGCAAAGTTGATCTCTAGTTTCGGCCGCTTTAGATCTACTCTTCGAGGGACACGCTTGAGGCCTTACGATATGGATTCGTAGTACTGTCACAGTCTAGTATATACAGTCACGAAGCTTGAGTTGTGAGGAACAATAGACTGTGCTGGTATCATTTCACATTGGCTGTAATGAGGCGATATTAGCGATCCTAGTGGTTGGCAACTATCTATGGATGCATATTTACTACGTATTGAGCTTCGCGACTGTATATACTAGACTGTGGTACTGTCTCTTGGGGGAGGACTAATGAAATAAGTGAACGTTAAAGACTTGTCTTCATTTTTTAATACATTATAAATTCTGGCTAATGAACAGTTCCATCATCAGACTATCTTAATTTTCAAGATGCGAGTTTCATCCAACAACCATTACGGAAAGATAGATTGATTGTTCAGCACTTTAATTTATCACAATTTATTAACATCATTCTCATCAAAGTTACGGTATCCAGATGACGAAATCCACGCCGCTTAATGCACGGATCAGTTCGGGAAGTAATCTTTGTACAAGCAGATATGAACGAAATTGTTTTTGTAAGCAGTGTAATGGTAAATGGCTATAATTAATGGGTTCTTTCTCGGAAGAATTCCTTTGAGACAAGAGACTCTTTTTAATAGTAGAGTTGTCTACCGCAGAGCATCTGGCGAATGCTTTCTTCCCCCCCCCCTCTTTCTTTTCGCCAGCCGTTGTCGATGTTCGTCTGCGCTGCGTTAGTATGTATTTCACGTTACTACACATACTTCTCTCGGGTTATTAACTTTGTTTTTTAATTCAATATAGCCGTGATGAACGAAACGGTTAGGTGCGTTGCTTCCTAAGCCGCAGAAACACATCCCGTCACTACAATATTACAGCTGGCGCCAGCGTTTTTGGCGTGTGTCGTAGATATATAGTGCCCGTTTGTGAGCATGTTGCTAGTGCAGCTGAGGATGGTACCACTTCCTATACACGACACATCAACCATTTGTCAAACACAGTTGTCAGACTGACTGCGGCAAATGTAAAACACTCGCACTTAACGTTCCCATTACTTACTTCACACGCCAAAAACGGTGACACGAACTGTAACAAGTTCCCTTGCCCCATATCGTATCAAAATTAAGAACACGTCTAAACAAAAGGAAATTGTCCCGATCTCTCACAAGCAAACATTCTGACGGGGGCAGATAAAAAAAAAGTTAAATGTTAATAATGTCGAAAGAAGTGCTTACACAAATTTTGGCCACTCGACCGCAATTACGAGGGCCGTAAAAATAATTTCGCCAGGAACCGTTAACAAAAAGAAAACACAATTTCATTCGAAAAATTTGTTGGAACAGATACAGCAATTGTTGAGCAACTTTTCAACAAATTCCCCAACGGAATTGAGACATTTGTCATATCATGGGACCGACAGACAGGTACAGACGGCTGTCAAACGCTGGTTCCGATCCCAGGCGGCAGACATCTACTATACAAGGATACAAAAATTGATCCCATGGTATGACAAAAATGTCTCAATTCCAATTGGGGATACGTTGACAAATAGCGCAACAATTGCTGTATCTGTTTCAATAAATGTTTCCATGCAATAATTGTGCTTTTATTTCTGTAAACAGCTCCAGGGAAAATAACTTTCTGAACGGCCTCGTAATTGCGATCGAGTAGCCAAAATTTGTATAAGCACTTCTTTTGACATTATTAACATGGTGGTAGAAAAAATTTAACTTTTTTATCTGCCCCCATCAGAATGTTTGCTTGTCAGTGCACAAACAGCTGGCTCGGGCCTACGACGCCCGCGGATTCAACTTCAAATTAGGGATGGGATGTTATTCGAAAATAACCGCTTATTTTAAAATTAATTTCACCTGGAGGAAGTTAACCGATCAAAAATAGCTTGTTAACCGGTTATTTTCTGGTTATTATTTTTTATTTCAATTTTGCAGTCACCAAATTAGTCAAGAAGTTATTTACAATACAAATCGAATAAAAATTAACAACCAAATGTAAACTAACCAGAAGATAGTTGAAAAAATGTCATTAGATGCTGAAGTTCATCAATGACGTCCCTAAACAAAATACAAAAAAAAAAAAAAACATTAAATCGAGAAAAATTCGTTCCGACACCGGGAAACGAACCCGGGACCTCTCAGCTCTGCACGCTGAGGGCTCTTTCCAACTGAGCTATGCCGGGACACGATCCACGGTGCCGGTCGAACTCCTCTCATTTTCCCGGGTTCGATTCCCGGTGCCGGAACGAATTTTTCTCGATTTAATGGTGATAATACACATTGACTACTTCATAGTAGTCGTGTTAATATTCAATGAGGATGGCGAGACCTCATAAATGAATATTTGATGTATACAAAAAACAATTAGTTTATGAAATTACATTTAGTTAATTACTTCACTCATATTAGGGTAATAGGTAAGATAAATAAAAATAACACAAATTCCTTAATTTTCACAATAGTTAATCTTGATTATGACACATTCTGACGGGCATTCTTCTATAACCAATAAATACCGAAGTCAGAATTTCTCGCTGTTTGAAATGCTCCAATATTCGCAGATATATTATAAGCCAATCAGAGAAAGTCAGTGATTAAGATAGGTATAGATTATTGACATTAAACCAAAGTTGAATTTCATTTTGCCATCTATGGACAGATGAAGTAAGTAAAGCAGTAACCCATACCTTATTTAGGAATGGCCTTGCGAGAAGATTTGTATATAGAGTCGATTACATAGAGTACGAAATAATAAAAAGAAACAATGTTCGACTGACATTACATTTGAGATCGACTTAAAATACATTTGATTCGGTGAATATTTAAAAAAATAATCAGTCATTCGATTATTGAGCAAAATAACAGGTTGCATTCATTCTTTCATTCATTTATTTTATTCCATAGATCTTACATGAGCAATGAAGCTTTAAGATGTGGAAAATGTCAACATTTTACAATATTACAATTACAATTTTTACAAATTTTTATAGTTTTACAATTTAGTAATTTTCTACAATTTTTACAATTTTGTACAATTTTTTTTACAGGTTTAATAATAATAATAATAATAATAATAATAATAATAATAATAATAATAATAATAATGTTTTATTTTCGCTGGCAGAGTTAAGGCCATAAGGCCTTCTCTTCCACTCAACCAGCCTTAATCAATACAATACATAAATTTAAATTACAAATATTTTCACTACACTTAAAAGGTTCTCCAGCAATAATCTTCACTACACATTTATTTAAATTTAGATAAATCTATAAGGTAAAGTAGTAACTTAATTTATGAGCTAATTTAATTCAGGTTTACAGGTTAAATCGACAAGCAAAAATAACCGGTAATTAACCGGTTAACCGTATCAAAATAACCGGTTATTTTTTACCCATCCCTACTTGAAACCCCGCGATGATTTTTTTAGTTGGTTATTTAACGACGCTGTATCAACTACGAGGTTATTTAACGTCAATAAGACTGGTGATAGCGAGATGGTATTTGGCGAGATGAAGACGAGGATTCGCCATATATTACCTGGCATTCACCTTACGATTGGGAAAAACCTCGGAAAAAACCCAACCAGGTAATCAGCCCAAGCGGGGATCGAACCCGCGCCCGAGCGCAACTTCAGACCGGCAGGCAAGCGCCTTAACCGACTGAGCCACGCCGTTGGCTCCAAGCGATGATGTTGGACAAGAGCAGGGGGGGGGGATATAATCACACATATATTTTTATATGTTAATATCTTATCATCGCATACTTTCAAAGACATAGGCCTTATATTTATGTCAGGACTGAAGGTTGAAATGTCTTATTCTTGGTATTTTCAGAGTTCTGTTACCTTCTTCAAACCCTTGTGTAGGTTTTTAATTTTATTATTCTTATTCTACTAACTTTTAAAACAGAAATTATAGGAAATTTTAAACACATGTAACATAAATACAAAGTTAGTAAGAGCAACAGTCCATACCTGTGGAGTAACGCGAAACCAGGTGGCCCGAGTTCGATTCCCTGTAGGGGCAAGTTACCTGGTTGAGGTTTTATTCGGGATTTTCACTCAACGCAGTATTTATCCGCTATGAGGAACTAGAATTGTAAAATAACCTACTTAAAAAAGTAATAGGAATAAAAAATTTAATAATAACTTAGCCTACGTTTCTTATACTGGCTTAGTCCGTCCAAAATCAGATTGAGTTTTAATTTTTTTAACAATTAAACATTGTGTGTATCATATAAATGATTTCTTAGTATCGCTACAGAATACTTAATTACACTTGTCACTATGCTTTCATGTCAAATGAATTGAAGTGAGTCGATCAACTCACATGGCTAGGTGTACCTAAAAGTTTTTGCAAAGCAAAGTCAAAAGACGTAAGTCAAAAGACAGAGCAATAGCATTTGTGGAAGTGTATCAAACTCTACAATTTGGAATTCCTCGTTAGAGATCTTTCCTTCTCCACTGTCCTAGAGTAGTGATCGACAGAATTTCTGTCATCACACTTCTCTAGCTGAAGAGGCGAACTGAAGCCGAAACAGAGAAAACGCAAAACAACAAATAGAGTTTACACTCTTAAAATACAAGTTTGTGTTTTTACAGGTCTTTGCCAAAGGTTTAATCCTTTAGTTGCATTTGGTATTATCCTTTGCAATCTTTGGATTTTTCAAAGGCTTTGACCTGTGATACACAAAATGGAACGATATTCCTTTACCCAGTTTGCGAATCTCCGGTTTCGAACTATTCGGTTCTCACGAAGAAGTCGTGGAACGGTAATCTTGTCAGAAATATTGCAAAAGCAAAGTTTCTCTGTTCCGGCTTCAATTGGCCTCTTTAGCTAGAGAAGTGTGATGACAAAAATTCTGCCGATCACTACTCTAAGACAGAGTGGAGAAGGAAAGATCTCTAACGAGAAATTCCAAATTGTAAAAGTCTTTACTGTGTTTCGCAAATAAGAGAGATATTTTAAGCTGCTGCTACCAGAGTCTGGTTAAGAAAAAGCACCTAGATTCGGAGGACTCATATGGAGAAACTATTCAAGAAAGACTCATATTAACCGCTTTATTGTATGCGACCTGTTTTTATTGTAACTGAAATAAAAACGAGCACATTCCATGATAAATGAACCCGTCAACATTAGAGACGGGTGCATTGTAATGACATCGTTAAGGAATACAAAGAAGTATGGGCATTCTCGGAATGTAAAAGTTTAAACTGATGTTGCCATTTGAAGGAATGCCATTAAGATCTCATAAAGCGAGAATATTTTGGCTTCCTGACAAGAGACCCCGGGCATAGTCTATTGTTTGAAACGTCAAGAAAACCGGACGTATTCTTTATAGGTGATTAGAGAAAGTAAAATATCAACAGTTGCTAGGTGACTAGAAAAACAATTTCTCTCACTACCGAAATCTGAACTTGTGCAGTTGGGATAAAACAAATTTATTCGAGCTATGTAAAGTAGAAGGTTGAGTTTAGAAATATCTCCCTGGAAGGCAAAAAGGATGGACGTAGGAGGAGAGATGACGGAAATAAAAAAAATGAAGTTGAAATATATGCTTAGCTTTAATTACGGTGAAACGTAATTCCGCGCATAAAGGTAGGCAAACACAGTGATGGTTAGTTCTTTCCCACTTTTTATACTCAGAGCTTCCTTTCTATGCTAGCGTTTCCCTCAACTTAATTCAAACGACTGGTGTAGACCCTTGTGGTACAAGGAGCGCAAATTGTATGTTGGGGTACTGTTGATTTAACGAAAGAACATAATTATTCTTACTTATCATGGTAAATCTTACATTAATAATAAAGTTATTAGTACCGGTATTTGTCTGATGTTCATTTGAAAATATAATTGATAATTTATTTAATAATAGTACATTATGCAACGAGCCTATAATGATAGTAATTAAGAAGCGAGTATGGATGTTTATGAAACGAGCGCAAGCGAGTTTCATAATTTTCATACGAGCTTCTTAATTACCATTATAGGCGAGTTCATACGACTTTTTATGCTCGACCATATTTCTAACTTGAAATTATTCAGATGTATACATTTTATTTGTATCTGACAAGATCGGAAGTGACCTTGTTCTAGGTCGTGAATTGTGAGATGTGCGCAGACGCGAAAGTATTGATTTTTTCCGAGGAACAATAATGTCATTGACCTTGGTGTAATCCCGTTAAACTTGGTATAACCTTGATTATTGCATTTGACATTGAAAAACGAGATGACAAATTGAATTTATTTGAATATTATTTACAATTAACGCTAATTATTATAGTAACAGAACATAACCTTCTGCGACAGTATTGGATTTCCAGCCTCCGTGACTTTTCGCTAATTCTCTTTCGATTGCATATCCGAGAATAATCGACACTTGCGGTTTTATAACGGTGCAAAGCTGACTTGTCATTCGCTGAACATCTGTAAGCTGAGTTGTCATTGGCTGAAAACACCTGTACTTTAATGAGTAGGTGTACTTTAATGACATGCATTACAGGACTGCTACCAGGTGTATAATTACTACATTTCGGCATGGTCGAGCATAAAATATCATATAATGGAATTATGAAACTGATCAGAAAGTTATTGGAATACTTTATACATCTTGATTACACAACTTTTAACACTTCGGAATATGTATTATATGTCTTTCTCGTGTTAAATTTTACCGTACGTGGTTAACATGTTTCAGCCTGTTATGGACCATCTTCAGAACAAGTTGGTGCTAGTCTTGGCGTCTTTTGTTTGTGTTTCCTGTGGCGGTGTGTTTGTATAGTGTAATATGGAGTCAAAGAGTGTGTGTTCTGAAATTGAGATGTGTGTTCATGTACAATTCTACCTCGTGAACGTAGTGCTTTCTCTTGTGTACATTGTCCTGAAGACTGCCTAATACAGGCGCTCTTCATTTCTTATGTCGCTGAAGTCTGTAATCGACAAACATCGATTGCAGCACAAAAAGCGAACTAAATTATGTATTCAGTGTGGTATATAAACAGAGTTTTTGTGGGTCAGTTACAGTATGGCTAGGACGAGTGGTATGAAACAACACTCAGGGTCTCAGTTGAATTCTCTGTGGGAAAGTGATAATTTAATTTCGGAGTTAGAAAATAGGGTACAATGTTTAGTTTGTAGAAAAGTTATTACCACAGTTAGAAAATTCCATTTGGAGTACTATTATACGTTGTAGGTCAATATGTCGTAAAAGTGAATCGTGAAGCTTTTCTAAATTATATTTGTAATGATAAACTTGGATGGAAGGAAGTTTATTTAATTCTACTGTACACCATGAATAATATTGTTATGCTTTATTAGACATAATTTTCCTAGCAAAAAAATATTTATTTTTATCTTAATTTTTTAAATGAGCATTTCTTTACTTTGTGTTCTTTTTCAGCGTGTCATTTTTAGAGATCCAGTTGAGATATTTACAGTTAAAGAAAGTGACTAAAGCATAACTTATTATTTTTATTGCTCAAAATATTGAATTCTTATATTTATACAGAATGGAAGAGAAACTATTTGGCCTTTATTAATTCACAGAGGTAAAAGATCAAGTCAATGCGAATAAGTTTTGTCAAATAGGTTTTTTGATACGCTCAATAGTTTTGAGAATACGAAATATAACGTGTTACAACCCTGCAAAGAGTAGCAGTGCTCCTTGAGGTCATCAGCAGATAAGTTTCGATTAGATTACTGCACATACGTAACACGTAACACTTAACATTACTGTAAACTTAATTTACTTTCTAATTGATTAATTTTTATTTTCTTAAAAAATAATAACTTAAATGGAGATTCAGTTATAGAATGTGTATATGTAAATCATCTTATTTTCAGTTTACATCGAATTTATAGAATTTTTTTTATTTGAAATACTTTTGTTTTAAAAGAACGTACATTTCTTAATATTTTATCATTAAGAAGCAAGAAAATCAACATATATGTGAATGTTTTACAAACAACTTCAAATTAGTGTAACTTAGAAAATATTGAGATTAGGACAAATGTTTATATGACTTTTTTGCTCAGAATGTCTTCGAAAATAAGCTCTGTAAGTTACGGTAAATCCTCGTGAATCACCTTGTATAATCGAGTTTTCTGTCAATAGTGACACATTCCTATGGCCTAAATACATTTATCAGACATGTTGAAATATTCATAACGTTAGATGTAACTGAACATCTCTTCCTAAACTTCTATATCTAGAGATATCTACTGTCACTTAGTTGAATGACATCACCTGAACTGTAATTTTATTATATTATTATGATCGAGTTTGCATCTCTTTTTGTAATTCCGCGGTAACCAAGCACTTCGTTTTAATGGAATCCATATAGGCGAACAGGCTTTGTAACTGATCGTAATTGCCAGATATCATAGAGCATCAACTACATACAGCTTTAATATACTATGAGAGTTAAAGTTGTGGGTTCGGATTCCACCAACCATATAGACGGGTTGTCCGATGTTAATGCTGTGTCCGTGTTACCTTAATAGGGACGGTCCTGACGTACTACCACAGTGTAGTATATACAGTCACGAAGCTTGAGTTGTGAGGGTGCTAGGAACAATAGTCTGTGCCGGTACTATTTCTCATTGTCTGCGATGATGCGATAGTAGCGATCCTAGTGGTTAGCAACTATCTATGGATGCATATTCCCTACGTATTGAGCTTCGTGACTGTAAATACTAGACTGTGATACTACTACTACGTGTTGGTCTTCCATCCAGGTGGCCCGGGTTTCATCCCAGCTTGGCCACGATGGAATTTGCTGTGTACAGAAGAGCAAATATTGCAGAGATATTTTCCTGGGGATCATTCCTATTTAACTGTATCAATTCACGAAAATTCTTCAACCCCCTCATTTCATTTATCATCTATAATAGTTAAAGACACGCCGAGGGTCTCCGATGCCGATATAGAATTTAAGGGCTTGAGGCTTCGGGCTCTGTGACCAATCAGGTACCCGTATGGGAATGGGACTTGGTTTTTTTGTCAGCATTATCTAAAACTTTACCCCCACCGGATGAAATGTATTTAGGCTTTACGCGATTTACAAAAATAGATCACATTTGATAATCATACCACAGCTGCGACAAGAAAACAACATGGACTAACACGGAGTTTCAGGAGGATGGCGCATCACCGCATTGAGAAAAAGAAGTTCGTGATTTTCTGAGCAGCATTTTACATCAACTGATGCAGTTGTACCGAGTCAATTACGTAGCTTCCAAATTCTCTAGATCTGACACTATCCGATTTGTTTCTTTGAGGCTTTGTAAAGAAAGACATCTATGCGCAGCAAACTAGAGATATTGATGATCTTAAAGCAAAAATTCTCTTAGATTTTGAAAAATTATCCTGAGATGTAAGATCACACATGGGAGGGATCAGCTGTGGATTGTGTTGTCTACACCAGCGTTTCCCAACCTTCTGAGTGACACGGGATCCTTCATTTTAACGAACCCCCAAAGTCATTTGTATAATTTAGGGTGGTAATCATTTTCGACTCATTAAACATTTGCATAATGTGGTGAATTAAACATGCATAATAAATTGATAGCGATATTAAATTTAATTTTTAGCTTTTGAATATATGGGATATACTAATCTGAAAATACATAAAGTTATTTTACGTTATATTAAGTCTTTGCTGTGAAAAATGAAACCAGTTTTTAGACTCGTACCATAAGGTTATCAGTGGAATGGTAGATGTTGATTCACAAGTCTGGCTCAATTGTAAATAATTTACGTAGCAGAGAGAAGGGTTTGATTAAATCATCAGCCCTCCAGTGAGGGTGACCACAAGGATCCAGAATACAGAACAGTTATGTTTTTTTAAGTCGATTAATTAAAAGATACTAAATTTTGGATTTGGGATTCGCTTGATGCCAAAATGTCATATTGACAAAATTACCTTTCTTGAAAATATAAATGATATTGAATGATATGTAAAGAGTCCCTAAGAATTTGTAATAAGATGTTTTGTATTTAAAAGACTTGAAATTTTAATTTCACTAATAGTTGGTAGGTAGACTGTGGAAGGGAACCTCTCGCTCCAAATAACATACCTTTGACGACCCACTGATTAACAGGTATGTTATATTTAGAAGAGAGGAAAGATAGGCATGGTTCATATATTTCTTGTTTTTCCTTGTTGACCTCGTCCGCTTGTAAGAGGTTTCTCTCAAAGCGGATGGTTGGATCTAATACCATGACCTTATCCTTAACCCTGTCGATGGCTATGATGTCCGTGCGCCTGTTGGAATCCGCGGCCGAAATGCAATGAAACTCTTCATGAACCTCCAAACCAAGGTATCTTAGGACTTCTGCAGTATTTGTCCTCACTCTATGATGTCTGTTGTTCCGTAGCAGCTCGCTTTTCCTGCAGAATCCCAATACGTGACCAATAGTTTTTGTCTCGTTACAGTCAGTATGCCTACAACTACTTAAGCATTACGTTTAATCCTCAAGAAGACCAGAACAGAAAATGTAGCTACACTCACACAATTATGCTGATGTAACTGGGATTAATTGGAGTATGGCAATTCGGGAAACAGTGCATATATGGGTGGTGCACGCAACCGATAGGCCTATTGCAATAGAGACGTTGTAGGAAGCACAACTTTTAAGCTCGAATGGAAGAAAATTTTAATAATTGTTCTCTTTTTCCCGAGTGAACTATAGGTATTATTTGTCACAAAGAAGAAATTTTTCATACAATTATTTTTTTCCATTGCAAAAAATATAGTATTCCCTTAATTTTAATGTCTATCAATGATGTTCTTTTATACTTCCAAAGATATTTTATTTATTTATTTATTTATTCATTTGTTCATTCGTTAATTAATTAATTAATTTGTTTATTTATTTTAGCTAGCTAGCGAGTACAAATTAAAAATATAAAACAAAAATGTTTCTAGCCACTACCGTGAGAGCCAGGCTCGTGTACGGTGTGGTCTTAGCCAATAATATAACATAAAATTTACAAGGACAGTTTACTAAATACAGTAAGTAACTTAATTCAAACCAATAAATAACACACAAGAGCAAAAAAAAGGAGAAGAAGAAGAGAAAGAAAAAGAGAGAAAAAACACATTTAATATAAATTGACAATCAGACAGAAACCAGTGATATTCAATAAATACATGAATATAGTCGACAGAAATAAAAGGTAAAAAAAATACACACATTTGTTTATATTATATATCATGAATAATTTTACCAAATTATTTTTTAAAAGCTTCAATTTTAATATATTTCAAATTTGGAAAATGGTTTGGAATTTTATTATAAAGTCTTGGGCCGAAACTAACACCATGTTTAAGAGCTGCACTTGTACGCCATTTAGGCTCAATTAATGGGAAAGTAGACATTTCTGTTTGAGTACGATATTCATGTCGATTAGATTTATGTTTTATTTTATTTCTGTGGTAGTAAGTTAGTAAACTATATTTATAAATTTCTTCAATAGTTAATACTTAAAAATCTGTATAAATTAAATTTGTTGGGTAATCCATGTTTTTGGTTAGACAAATTTTTATTAATCTTCTGTGTAATAAAATTAATGGATTAAATACAAATGATGCTACTCCACCCCAATTTATTATACCATATTGTATTAATGATTGTACTAAAGCTAAAAATATTATTCTCAATGCCTCCTTAGTGATAAAAGTTCGAAGTATTATGAATTTATAAATTGTCTTTCTTATACTTGTACACATAAAATAAATCATAAAATCAATATCGAACGAGAGTTCATCATAATGTGTTACTAGAAAGTCACTAAGAGTGGGAAACGTTGCTTATCCTGAAAGGTGAACACAATTAAAGTTGAACCCTGAAGATTACAATTTAAGAAACTAAAAATATCAGAATGGTACGAAGACTTGCAGACCAAGAGAAGTCCCTCATGCGAGCTCATTTCTGTTAAACTCTGTATCAAAAGTCTAAGATAAACAAAACATTCTCAAGCAAACTGATAAAATCACACAACGTGATCAAGTTGGATAAGCTTAGTTAAACTATCGTTTAATAACGAACCTTGGTTCCACGGAACCCTTTCAAATCACTTGCGGACCTCCAGCAGTCCACGGACCACAGGTTGGAAACCGCTGCTCTAGATAACAGTGGGCAAGTTGGAGTCTAATGTGGTCAAAACTCGTATTCTTCTGGAAAGTATTTCATTTACAAATTACTGAAAAATAAACAGCAATCATCCTCATGTTACTGCGTTTTTATTTTACATCTTCCCAAACGGATCACCCTGTACATTCAATGACGTTTTCAGTTGCAAAGGTTATTTGACATCAGGTTTCATTTCTATTTTAATGTAATACTAATTAATAATTATCTGTCGCTGAGCAAGACATTCCTTAGTAACTATCTTGCGGGTCGCATGACGAAAGCCGGTACCACAGTTGTGGACAGTGGAAGTGCCTCCTAGTGGTATGCAAATATAACGGACGCATTATATTAATTACAACTGCATATTTATTGCTCATATTTAGTAAACTGATTGCATATTCACATAAGTTTCCAGTAACAGTTGTTTGTACACATAGGCTATCCAGACTGTTCAAAGAACTGTACTGTATTCATACAATTAACACTTCTACCAACGGAAATGGTTGAAATAATTACACGTCCGAGGTCTAGTAAGATCAGTAACTTTTATATTCCAAATTAAGCCCACTGTCAACATCTCAACGATCGAAATTTGGAACAATTAAACGTAAACACGATCGCGATGTTATAAATCGTGACAAATTTGGAATTACACGAATTCCAATATTTAGTTTCATGTCATAATCCCATCTATAGCAGTATATCTGCATTTTATTGCAGAAGCATTTGGTTTAAAGGTTAAAAACAAGAATTAATGTTAAAAATATCGAAAATACGTCGATATTTCCCGATAGCCGATAGCAATGAAGGCATTTTAATTAATTTACGTTCAGATACCACGCCAGATTATTTCGCCTCTTTTACACTATGTTGTAATGGGAACAGCAAAATTCTGACTATTAACTCCGAGTTTTATATTGACACATTTGAATCCACAGTCGAAGAAAATTGTGTGATATACAAGAATGTAATAGGCGTGATCACGTGAAATACATTCTAGCTTTTATTTGAATGTTACCTGTAGTTTGATCAAAAATTATTTTACAACCAGAGATTTTGAAGGCTATGATACCTGTAGATGCAAACGTAGAAGTTTAATGTTACAAATCTTCGAATGTCTTGAGTATTGAAACTTTCGTCTCAACTCTTGAAAATTTTTCATTGCCATAAAAAATAGTTGTTTATTATTTTCTTAACATTTATCATTATACTCAAAAACATCTTAATAGTTGTAGTGACAGTTTTCGAGGATTTCCTTGAAGGTCCAAACAAGTAGAGAAAAATGGTAACTTTTGACATGAAAAGTTTATTCTGACTACACTCGTAGTACCATGGAAATAGACGTGTACGATGAACTTTGTGCATTGTGATTTTTCACGCGGTGGGTCTCCTTTCCATTCTATATATTTTTAATGTGTCTCGAAGTTATGTGATAACTATTGCATTAAGTTCATTTTCAGCTTTCCTCATAAAAATTTTCCTAAGTTCCTCCAACGGATCTGTAAAAAAATGGGGTGGGACAAGTGACCTAACAGGCTTGGATTTCATGTTCTTCCTCACAGCTCCAAATTCCCTTGCAACAAGCTTGATCGAGTATCTTTAAAATATTTTTCTTCCTATTTCACCTTTTTCACTGCATCAATCCACACGCTCCGTCTCGCTACATTAATTACACCGAACAACAAATTTTTACTTTTTGTCTTGCTCCGAAATAAGAATAGGTGAATATTACTAATATGTGTGCCCTAAATCTGAATTTAAGATCCAAATAGCCCCATCACGTACCATTTTCCGGGGAAAATTAATTGAATTTTTTATGACAAAACTTATTTGTTTTTAATTTTTCACTGCTACTGATAAAATTGCAACACACTACGGATTCAAAATTCCTCATAATACTTGAAAAATGTGTACTGGATACAAAAATGATGTTATATAGTTTAAAACACAACAATAAAAATAGTTCATGCCTATAATGAGAAAAATCTCGGCATTTGAACTTACATTTAAAATAATTTTCTGGATGACTTCTCTTTAAAACTAGACTCCGGACTGTATTTTACAAGGAACCAACAATAGTCTGTAAGCATGCTGGATGATGATCTTCCTTTATATCGTCTTTCCATTTCAGATATTTCTTGATGAAATCTTTCCCCATGCTCGTCGCTTACCGCTCCAATGATAGGCGGAAAGAAATCCAAATGAGAATGTAAAAGTGTATTTTGAGAGACACATTAAACTCCATTTTGTCATATGCACTTAACATGGTTTCCACAACAAGTTCTATGTAGTTCTCTGCCCTAGAATTTCCAAGGAAATTTGAGCAAACGTCTTTGAAAGCGCGCCATGCCATTCTTCCTGTAACGGAAAGTTTTTCCTAAAAAAATGATCAACCATAACTTTGTGAATTTGTGGACCAATGAAAATGCCCTCTTTTCATTTTTCTTCACTCAAACTGGTAAACTTTCCTTTTTAAATAGGTACTGAAAACCACACCGTTGTTTGTTCATTGCATAGATCTCACTTTGAACTGTTATGAAATTTACTTAATAGAAGGGACCAATATCTGTTTATTTATTGGAAGTACAAAAGAACATGCCAACAACCATAAGAAACTGGAAATAAGTCATAAATTCATAAAATTCATTAACTTTTGTTTTGGTTTATCCCCTCAACCCGCACCAGATGTTTCTGGGGAGCGCTTATCGAAAAGTGAAATCATAGTATATCTTAAAAACTTTACGTGATACGAAGAAAAGAAATGAGTTTTCGGATTCAGCGCACATAAAACAATAAGAGACACATTGTTTTAAATCGGAGCAAAATTCTTGTTGCTCAGTGTTATTGGATATGTTGTACTCATTTTTCCTGTAGTAGTAGGTCTATTTATTTCATCCTTACCTAACCTAAAAATTACATACCTACTAGGTTTCCCGAAATCCAAAAGCTTTCATAAATCCCTTGTCACTTTTTTATTAGGGTGAAATTAAAATGCAATGAATGCGGAAAAGAAATTAAATATTAAGTTCATGTTCATAGCAATCGACACATTATTTTCCTACATGATCAATAATATGTATATACGAATTACTACGTAAAGTGAGGACAAAAGTTTTGGATGCGGAGTATTTCCTTGAAAATCAAGTGGGGTACGAATGTAAGATGAGTTCTTTAGTGACCAACGACGCGAGCGGAAGCCACAGAGCAGCCTTCAGGTGCGATAAGACAACCTCGACTTTATTAAGAGGTTGGCGTTTACCACAAACATCTCGCTACAAGTGGTTAGGGCCGGTTTCGCCCCTGGACGGCCGCCAACGCGAAACTTACACAATCCTGCAAAACAAAACAAAAAAGTTCTGGGAGGGCAGCCTCTAGCCTGTGTAGAACACGGCATGCGGATGACACCCGGGAAGCGTCTCCATTGTTTACACTGCCGTCGTCGTCATATTAGCGCATAGCTCGCATTCCATTAGTGGCGGCTGACACCTCGCTGTGCCCTCCTGTATGCAATGGGACTAATAACAGTGCGACGCTACAAATTCCCTCAACCGTGTTCGTCTTCCGCGACAGCATCTCTAACTTGCCTGCGCTCACTCATTCATTAGTCACTCACACTGTCCCAGCCTCCCTAACTAGTCTAAACTTTTTTCTCATATGCTAGCTCAAGCTTTTTTTCCTTACTCATCCGCTCAAGCTCTTTTTCTCACTCATCCGCTCAAACGTTTTCTCATTAATTCGCTCAAACTCTTTTGCTCACTGCTTCTCACAAACTCTTTCTCTCACTCATTTACTCAAATTATTTTTTCCACATATTCGGTCAATCTCATCAATTCTCTCCAACTTTCGCTTATACTTATTCGCTGAAACACTCATTAACTGAAACTCTCACAGTTATTCGCTTAATCTGTCGCTTAACACATACGCTCCGGCTCTCACACTCATCGGCTTAAACTTCCACACTCATTCACTAAAATTATCACTTACACTCATTCACTTAAACTTTCACACTCCTTCGCTTAAACCCTCGCAGTCATTCGCTTAAACTCTCACACTCATTCGCTTAAACTTCATTCTCACTCGCTTAAACTCTCACACTCATTCGCTTAAACTCTCACACTTATTCGCTTAAACTCTCACACTCATTCACTTAAACTCTTACATTCATCCACTTAAACTTTCACCTCATGCCGTAAAATTATCACTTACACTCATTCGCTTAAACTCTTAGACTCATTCGCTTAAACTCTCACACTCATTCGCTTAAACTCTCACACTCATTCGCTTAAACTCTCACACTCATTCGCGTAAATTCTCACACTTATTCGTTTAACTCACACTCATTCGCTTAAACTCTCACACTTATTCGTTTAACTCTCACACTCCTTCGCTTAAACCCTCGCAGTCATTCGCTTAAACTCTCACACTCATTCGCTTAAAGTCTCACACTCACTCGCTTAAACTCTCACACACGTTCGCTTAAATTCTCACAATTATTCGCTTAAACTCTCACACTCATTCGCTGAAACTCTCACACTCATTCGCTTAAACTCTTACATTCATCCGCTTAAACTTTCAGACTCATTCCCTAAAATTATCACTTACACTCATTCGCTTAAACTCTCACACTCATTCGCGTAATCTCTCACACTTATTCGTTTAACTCTCACACTCATTCGCTTAAACTCTCACACTCCTTCGCTTAAACCCTCGCAGTCATTCGCTTAAACTCTCACACTCATTCGCTAAAATTATTACTTACTCTTTCGCTTAAACTCTCACACTCATTAGCTTAAACCCTCACATCATCCGCTTAAACTTTCACAGTCATTCGCTAAAATTATCACACTCATTCTCTTGAACTCTCACACTCATTCCCTTAAACTCTCACAACCATTCCCTCAAACTCTCACAACCATTCCCTTAAACTCTCACAACCATTCCCTTAAACTCTCACACTCATTCGCTTAAACTCTCACACTCATTCCCTTAAACTCTCACACTCATTAGCTTAAACCCTCACACCATCTGCTTAAACTTTCACAGTCATTCGCTAAAATTATCACACTCATTCTCTTGAACTCTCACACTCATTCCCTTAAACTCTCACAACCATTCCCTTAAACTCTCACAACCATTCCCTTAATCTCTCACAACCATTCCCTTAAACTCTCACAACCATTCCCTTAAACTCTCACAACCATTCCCTTAAACTCTCACAACCATTCCCTTAAACTCTCACACTCATTCCCTTAAACTCTCACAACCATTCCCTTAAACTCTCACAACCATTCCCTTAAACTCTCACAACCATTCCCTTAAACTCTCACACTCATTCCCTTAAACTCTCACAACCATTCCCTTAAACTCTCACAACCATTCCCTTAAACTCTCACAACCATTCCCTTAAACCCTCACAACCATTCCCTTAAACCCTCACAACCATTCCCTTAAACTCTCACAACCATTCCCTTAAACTCTCACACTCATTCCCTTAAACTCTCACAACCATTCCCTTAAACTCTCACAACCATTCCCTTAAACTCTCACACTCATTCGCTTAAACTCTCACACTCATTCGCTTAAACTCTCACACTCATTCGCTTAAACTCTCACACTCATTCCCTTAAACTCTCACAACCATTCCCTTAAACTCTCACACTCATTCGCTTAAACTCTCACACTCATTCGCTTAAACTCTCATACTCATTCGCTTAAACCCTCACTTAACACACATTCGCTTAAATTACTACTTACTGTATAATGATCCAGTTAAATTCAAACTTACACCATTCACACTCCCTTATATTCAATCAGTAACTCATTCTGTCATTCACTCTCTTATAAAGTCTCATTCACTCGGTCTGACTTTGTTACTCTTCCTTATTTACTGCCTCACACACTGTCTTATTCGATAACTTATATTCTCCCTTGTTCATATTACAGTTGTTTCATTTAACTATTTTATTTACGATCTGCTGTTGTATAAAAAAGCAGACAAAGTTGGTTGAACCACATAAAATATATGGAAGACGACAGACTACCAAAGTAAGTGTTGTTTTACAAATCAACAAGATGTAGAAATGTAGAAGATGGCATATGATCAATTTGGAGGTACAACAGGCTAAGGTTCCTCACATGATGAAGTAGAAGATTGCAATATGCTTTCAAGAATTGGGGATTTTATAACACGTGAGAGATCAGACATACATAACCAGCGCGGATCCTAACTTATAGTCTGCACCACGTAATAAAAGATAGAACAAACACTTCACTTTCCTCGCTAGGAATCAAAGCCGCAATGCTACCATTTGAGTCGCAGCGGAGTACATATTTGTTTGTAGTAAAATGAAGTTCTTATCGTGATAAACGCACAAGAAACATTTCAGAAGAAATGATTTATATAAGATGCAACAGACAACTCGGTAATGAAGAAAAGACGTGTCGACACTGTTCCACAGTTTGAGAACAACTTCCTGAGAGAAACGTTTTCTTATTCTCGGGAAATGAAATCTTCAATGCGCCGAATGAAGAGAAAATAAGATAGAAGAGAAAATAAAATAGAAAAGAGTTGAATGGTTCCCATTCAATAAGTTTTATTCTGCTGCCTATTCAAATTTCGAATGCAAAGAAAGACGCGTGTCATTTCGATGCTAAAAGAAGTATAAAGAAAAAGAGTAACAAAGGGAATTGCCAAATGAAAACGTGACGAAAGCTTGACAAGCCAAGTGCATGCACCTCAACGCTGCTGACAAACTCACAAAGGGGGCAAGAAACAAACGCTAATAGATAAAACAAAGGGTGCAGATCAAGCGACAGAGGTGCACTACTGGAAAGATACGGAAATAGATTCTCTCAGATAGACAACACGAAACGGGAGCAAATATCACCAAATACGCAGACAGCTGAAATACAGGTTTCATTTAATTAAACTTCGACTAGTTCATTACTGAATTACATACTTACATACATAATTAAGTGTTCTGCCCATGGGCAGGTCTTTCATTGCAAATCTAGCATTCTCCAATCTTTCCTATTTTCGGCCTTCCTCTTAGTCTCCGCATATAGAAAGGATACAGAAAAGATTTTTACGTTATTTATATTTTAAAAAACATCACGTGTCGTCTTATGAAAAGCAAATTTCATATAATCAGTTACTTTTTGAATTTAATTATAAAATTTTAAAATCTCGACTATTAATAAATAGTCAAATTTTACTCCATAAGACTGTTAACGGTAAACTGTGATTTTCTTAAATTCCTTCAGTTCAATGTGAAAAGAATAGAATTACGTCATAGGCAACCTTTTGTTATTCCAATTCCTAGAACTGTTTCCTTCAAGAACTCTCCATTGTTTGTTATGTGTAATACTTACAACTCTCTGTCTTTAAACTGTGATTCTCAATTAGATTTCAGTTTAACAGTTGAAAAATTTCATACAATATTAAAAAGAATTGTATTTCCTTACATATTTAAATTATGAAGAAATGTATTATAATGTCTTTTACTCTAGTTTTTAAATAATTTTATATTATTATATTGACATTTGGCACTATATTAACTGCAATATTATATTCTAGCATCTATTACTGATATGTATTTTCTTTCTTTCGCTTGTGTTGTTTGTTTTTATTTTTTTCTTATTATGTACTTTGTATATGTATCCATGTAAGCCACCTATAATTGGAAGCTTGCTTCTGTTGGTGGTGGATTTAAATAAAATAAATATCTTAATGTCGTCTATCATCTGATATCTTCTTTTGCCCCGAACTCTTCTCCCGTTCATCATTCCTTTCAGTGCATCCTTCAGTAGGCAATTTCTTTTCAGCCAGTGACCCAGCCAATTCCTTTTCCTCTTTCTGATCAGTTTCAGTATCATTCCTTCTTCACCCACTCTTTCCAACACAACGTCATTTATTATTCTGTCTGTTCATTTCACACGCTCCATTCTTCTCCATATCCAAATTTAAATGCTTCTACTCGTTTCTCTTCATTTCGTCGTAATGTCCATGTTTCTGCTCCATATAGTGCTATAATCCACATAAAGCACTTCACTAGTCTCTTCCTTGATTCTTTTTCCAGAGGTCCGCAGAAGATGCTCCTTTTTCTATTAAAAGCTTCGAATGCCATTCCTATCGTCCTTTTGACTTCCTAGCAGCAGCTCATGTTACTGCTTATAGTACATCCCAAGTATATGAAGCTGTTCACTTGCTCTATTGCCTCATTTAGAATTCGCAAGTTCACCTTCTTTATTTTATTATTGTGACAACCATGGTCTTCGTCTTGTTTGTATAATTTATCTTCATCCCATACTGCTCACAGCTCTCATTTAGCTCCAGTAGCATATCCCTTAGTATCGTCTCCTCTTCTGTTAACGCATATTATCAGAAAATCTTACGCACTTTATTCTTCTTCCTCCTACTTTTATCCCTCCCATGTTCTGAAAACAGTTCTTCACCAAATCTTCCAAGTAGATGTTGAACATGGTAGATGACAAAGGGCATACTTGTCATGCTCCTCTCTCTATTTCACTTCCTTCTGACATTTTTTCTCCTATCCTGACTCGTTGTCTCATATATAGGTTACTGAACAGCCTCCTGTCTTTCCAATCCACACTTATTTTCTTCAGGATATCCATCAGTTGGTCCAATCCACTCTGTCAAACGCCTTTTCTAAATCCACAAATACTATATACATTTCTTTATTCTTCTCTACGTATCTTTCGCCGATTATTCGTAGTAGTCCAATTGCATCTCTCGTACCTTTTCCGTTTCTGAAGCCAAACTGCTCTTCTTCTAACATTATTCAATTCTATTAGGGTTTACATGTATATACAATTTTCGTATTTACAGACTGAGGTAATGTTGAAACGAAATTATTATCCTTCCAAGGTTCATTCTGTTATTTTTATATATTTACAGTCACTTTAAGTACAATGGTCATATCGCGACTTTACTTACTGTCGATGTGACTTAATTTTGTCTGAAGTTCGACGTTCTTTCTAATCCGGAGATATCCGACGCCCCGATCTGGGGTGCTCTCTCACGACATCCTCTGGACACTTAAACCCCGATCGGACCATCGAGGAGCTGTCTCAACAACACGACATCTATCGCGACTGCTGAACACTTCAAACCCTGACCAAATCACCATCTATCACAGGGCCGGACATTTAAACCCTCACTTGACAGACGTTATGACGTGTACAATGTTGCAACTATTACGATGGCTAGATTACTGAAATACTACTATTGTCGGAAGGTTATAGGTATGTTTTTCGTGAAAATTGGGCACCAACTCGGTACTCGTCTTTATTACTGTAAACACAGGGCATTTAAGTATTAGCGAGTTTTCTCGGTGGTGCAAAGGAAGTTAAATAACTTACTTGTATAACAAATAGCTTCAATAATTTAAACAATGGAAGTATTTATAAAAGCCGTTCCACTATAGTTGAACGATGGCCTAGTTATCTCGAGCAGGTTACGTGGAAATCTTACGGAGTAGAGGCATTTTCGTCCACAGCGTATCCAAAACCATACTTCAACCACCGTGGAAGAGTTTCTATTGTAGCCATTTTCCTTTAATTTTAAATATCTAAACTGGAAATAAAATGTAAATACACTTCAAAAGTACACAAAGTAAAAAAAAATGATTCTGTGAAAAAAAAAATTAAAATAATATAAAACAACTCTTTTTCCTATAAGAAACGTCTCTAATAATGTCTACTATTTTAATGGTATACAGTAAGACTAAATAAACTTGCTTCTATTCCAAGTTTATCATTGCGAAGATCATTAAAAAGGGTTTCACGATCCACTCCTAAAACAGCTTCATACTGACTAATATGGTATGTTTTGTAATACCGCTCTGAATGGAACTTTGTAAGAGTTCTACAAAATAAACACAGTGCCCCATTTTCTACCTCCGTTTTCCCCAACCGTAAGGCAAATGTCAGGTAATCTATGGCGAATTCTCGGCCTCATCTCGCTATCACCAATTTCATCGACGCTAATAACCTCGTAGTTGATAGAGCATCGTTAAATAACCAAGTAAAAAAATTTCTACCTCCGAAAATAAATAATCACTTTCCCACAAAAAATTCAATTGAGACCCTGATATCAATCGTGCTAGCCATACTGTAACTGACCCACAAAAGCTCTTTTTGTATATAACATTGACTGATTACGTATTTTTGTCCTTTTTTAAGCGCTCTAATCGATGTTGTCGATCTCGGACTTAAGCGGGATATGAATGTCAGGAGCGCCTATAAGTTAGGCAATCTTCAGAAGAGTGTAACGTGAAAGCTCTGAAAGTAGGCGGTGAAATACATACAAATGTCCATCTGGCTCTACAATATTTTAAGTTTATTGGCGATTACCTTGTACAATTAAAAATTCAGTATAAATGATGATGGGAATGAAAGAGAACTCGTGAAGCGATGACAAGAGTTCGCCTATGAAACCTGCTCTTCTATCGCCATTTGCATTATAACTTCCAGTGATAGCCGCCGGGATTTTAACCCGGGTATGGTAGTAGAACAGCAAACCTCTAGTCCAGGGCTGCACAAACGGTGCTCATTGAGCGCGGCCGCTCCTTCGGAGCGGGAGAGCCATCTAACAGCTCGCCGGAAAGGTATGTCGGAATGACGTAGGCCTGCTACAGTTAAGGGATAGTCCACGCAGATATCTGGTGTAGTGTGTATTATCAGTAGCTATTTCACTTTGCCTATTACGGCTACATAATGGAGGAATCTAAAAGACGGAAAAGTGATCATCAGGCAAATTCTTTCAATATTGCATGGGAAAATGCTTATTTTTTTCACAGCAGCTGAAGTCTATACTTATGTGCCAGAAAAGTTTGAAAAAAAGAGGAAAACATAATATAATGCGTCATTACCAGTCCACACATAGAGATACGATGGCTTTGTTGGTGAAGATTGCTTTAAAAAGGTTCAGGAGTTGAAAGTTGCATTATTACATGAGATAGGGTACATTAGAATTTATTAATCTTCAACAATTTAAATATATCTCGTCAGGGAAAAGGCCAGCTCATTGTTGATATGTTGAATAAACTACGGGACTTCAGTCGTAAACTTACACTTTTCGTAAGTCAGTTTCCCGGAAGGTAATATGACTCACTTTCCAACGATAGAAACTGCTCGTGATGAAGCCATGTTAAACGATTATGTGCAAAATATTAATTGAAATTCAAAATAAATTTAATTATAGGTTCCAAGATCTTGTCTTAATTGGAAAGAAGTTTAAAGTTATCATAATAAATTCCTTCAACACCAGTTGAAACACTGTCATACGATTTACAGCTTGAACTTATTGATCTTCAATGTGGTCTAAGGGCTAAAGACTGTTTGCATAATACTACTAGTATGGTTGAGTTTTACAAGACTAAACCTCAAAAATAATATCCAAGACTACACAAGCTGGCTGTGAAAATGATTGCTATGTTTGGCTCAAAATGTATATTAGAGAGCAACTGTTTTCTATTATCAACTTTAATAAAGGCAGACATCGAACATCTGTAACTGATGTTTCATTACGATCAGTACTGTTCCTTTCAGCTGCCAACAGCATAAAACCCCGTTTTCTTGTACTGATAAATAAAAATATAACAAAATGATATAGCTATAGAGTTTCTATTATTTCTGTAACATAAATACTTCTTCATTAATTAATAATAATCCAAGATAGTTTTGTAAACGCTGAACGGGAATTTATTTCATGAACACTCGTACTAGTACTTTTGTGAACATTTTGTACAAGATCACCCCTTCTTCCAGTCCACTCTTATAAAGAGCGCAGCCAATATCTGCATTCCGCTCTCGAGCTGTGAGCCGACTAGGAGAGCGCAAACCTTGTGCAGGCCTGAACCATTCAGTGAACAAGGCGCCACACACACTGCTATAATTGATTGACCACGGCACATACTGTACTGTAAGTTCTGTTTTGTAGCATTCGCAACGCCAGAGCAGGCGAAGTAGCCGGCATGATCTATCAGCGGTAAAAACAAACACGACGAGTTGTTGTACGAACAAATTAGTTGCAGTAATGAAACGACTGTCTATATTAGTTGCTCCTCGGCCTCTTTTTTGTGACGCTTTTTACGCGGTGCATATGTGTTGACACGTGTGGAGATTAATTAAATGATACAGAGCTGGCGGCGGGGGAGAGCTCATCGTACTGCAGACGTCAAACATGAAACATGTCTAGTCACTTCCACTATCTTACAACACTGTGAAATCATGCATTGATTTTTAAGACTTCAGAAAAAGACACTTACTAGATTTGGGATGGCGTATGATATCGACAGTCCGGTAGCTTGAGGAACTTTCATCATGACCAAGGGATTAAAAGGAAGAGAGAAATGAAAGTAAAGAGCGGGGGTAGTAACAAAAGAAATAGGTAAAGGAAGTAGTAAGGAAACAACATGCAAATAAAGAACAGCTTGTAGTTAAGGAGAAAAAAACTAAAATAAAAACGCAGGAAAAAAGAAAATAGAAAGTCGAGTAACGAAAAAAGGAAGGAAGGAAGAAACTAAGAATCAAGTAATAGGAAAAATAAAAAGTACAAAATCAAGTAGCTAATAGAGTAAGAATAAAAAGCAAAAGCGACGAAAGAAGATATTTAATGAGCAACTGAAGAAAGAAGCCCAAAAATAACAAATGAAATGAAAAAGTAAGAAAAGAAAAGGAAGTGGTGTGAGAAATACATAGAAGAAGACGTAAAGAACAAAACGAAATAGAGAGGAGTAAAGAGAGAAAGACACAGAGAAAGATGTAACTAGCATAAAAATACAGAGTGTTAAAAAAAAGTATCCAATATTTTAGGAGGTGCTAGTATGCATCAAAATAAGAAAAAAATATTTAATAATCATGGGTCCTACAACACATACTTTCTGAGATCTAAATACTTGTTCATAGGAGGTGCTCAATGTGATGTCCATTCATGGCAATGCATTCCATTGTTTTTGATAACCAAAAGTCTAGGGGGATTTAGATTTGATGAACGAGCAGGCCAAGATGTGGGGCCTCGCCAGTCAATCCAGCGGTCCTGAAATGTCAGCGTCAGATGTTCACGCTCATTGCGGAAAAAATGTGCTGGTGTGCCATCATGCATGGACCACATCTGTAGTCTTTGCTGACATGATACATACTCTACCAAGGTAGGCAATACATTAATTACAAAATCCTGATAACGAGCCCCAGTTAATCTCGGTGGTAGCACGTATGACCCTTAATCTATCGCCATGAACGCCTGCCATAAGTTGATTGAGAATCGGTGCTGATGCCTAGTTTTTTCAAGTGCATAGGAATTTTCATCAGCCCAAACATGCTTATTACGAAAATGCACAACATCATCTCTGCTGCTCATATCCGCAACCAAACTTTTCTTTTCAGTATTCCTTGCGACGTATCATTATTCCATGCCAGGGGTGTCAACTACGGTATAATTATCTGGTAGCCTGCTGTATTGTAGGGCAGAAAAATGCATTGCCATAAATGGACGTCACATTTAGCACCTCCTATGAACAAGTGTTCATATCTCAGAAAGTATGTGTTGTAGAACCCACGTTCATTAGACATTTTTTTCTTGTTTTGATGCATACTATCACCTCCTAAAATATTGGATACTTTTTTTAACATCTTGTATAGAGAAAGAAGTGAGAGAAAAGATATAGAGAATCCCAAAGAAGAAAGAAGTGAAGAGAGGAAGAAAGGAAGTAAAGAAGAAAAGATAGAGAGGAGCAACGAGTGAGACAGAGAATGAAGACGAAGGAAGACAGAAAGAATGACAAGAAAAAGAAATAGAGATAAGTGAAGAAAACCAAAATAAAGGAATTAAGGCAGAAATACAAAGTAAAAACAGAAAAAAGAGAAAGAATTGAAGATAGGCAGAAGTAGAAAGAGAGACACAGACAAGTGAAAAGAGATAGATATAGAGAGAGAACTAAGAAGAGATAGAAGTGACGAGAGGAAGAAATAGAAAGAGAACTAAGGAGAGGAAGAAGTGAAGAAAAAAAGAAATAGAGACAACTAAGGACAGAAAAAGAAATGAAAAGAGTAAGAAATAGAGAGAGAACTGAGGTCAGAAAAAGAAGTGGAGAGAGAAAGAAATACAGAGAAAACTAAGGAGAGAAAGAAGTTTAGTAATGAGGGGAAGAATTAGAAGGGAGAAAGAGATAGTGGAAGAGTTAAGGAAAGACGTTAGTAGAGGAAGGAAGGATTAAAGAGTGAAAAATAATATGAAAATATAGTCTATAGAGAAAGAAGTAAAGAGAGAAAGCTAGAGAGAAGTCAAGAGAAAAGTAAGAACACATAGCAAATAAAGAGTCAAGCAATAAAAAAATAGAGAAAAATGTGAGCGCCAGGAATGTAAATTGTAGCATCCCATCTATCACTTCTGAAGTCGGAATGACGTCATAGACAACTAGTATTATTTCCAGAAGTTCCTCTGCCGTCGACACAGGTATCTCGTAGACATTACTTTACATGCGTGCACGAGAGGTTGCCTAATAATTACGAGTGTTGTAATGACAATAATTCTTGTAAGTCGTGAGAAAGGCGTTACTGGACATGGTTTCTAATTTATATTCTTCCTTCGAACACCTCCACAAATATTTATTAAAGGTTTTATACCTTATTATGTATTCTAGAAAGCATGCTGTGCATGTAGACTATACATTCAAATTCATGTTTTCATTAAATAATAATGTTCATTCGAACTTGGGTCGATTTTGAATAGTGGAGTTGTTTTTCATCTGGAGATAATATTGGAATAAAGAATTCATTTCAGCGTTTCACCGTTACCCATAATGACGTAGTCTAATTAGAAAAAGAAATTAGCATAATTTACAACATTCTTTACAATTTTTTTACAACATGAAAGACGATGACAAAAATTATGACTTTCTAAGGAAAACCACCAGTAAAATAAAAAACTTACAGTAGACAGAATACTTCTAGAACAAGGAACGAATTTTAGCTATATAGGTTAAGAATATCCATAACAAGACGAAAATGAATAGTACAGGCCAGCCAAGTTCCGATTACCGACGGCAGGAGTCCGAACTACTGAGTTCGTAGATGTCAACACAATTGTAGCGATAACAGCAACCTCATCTCCAATCGGTAATAAGAAGTTGGTGGGCCTATATCAATATTTCTGATCAATATTTAGCAGCTTCCATATACTTCTATCAAATTATACACACAAGAAAACGAAAATGAAAGAAATCATAAAAGAATGACTGAACTCGCTGTTCCATATAAATCGGAAACATGGGTACCAACAGAGAAAGATTTACATGATATACTGTAGCCTATAAATTGTGAAACAAGATTCATGAGAAGAGTAAAAGGCTGCACAAATATATTATACAATAATATTAAATAATATGTATTCCATTAATGATAAAATAATAATACGCAGCAATAAGATTGCAATACTAAACAGAATGCAAAACAAAGATTACTATAAGTGTATTTTTAATGTTACTTAATGACACTATATAAACTACTAAGCTATTAGCGTCGATGAAATTGATGATAGAGAGATAAGGCTGACGATTCGCCATATAATTTCCCGATATTCGCCTTGCAGTTAGGGAAGACACCGAAAAAAGCCTAAACAGGCAAAGAGCTTAAGCGTTAACCCATGTCCGATCATACCGATACAGAAAACCAAAAACAAGACAATTACTTGTTTTCTTGAAATTAAAGATCTGGTAAACTTATTACATAAAAAACTTTCCTGTGTTAATTTAAACTAGTAATTTACCTTAGTTAATGACTAGTTTCGGCTTGATTTTGTCCATCTTCAGATTTATAGTGAGGCCCTTGCTTGTTTCCGGTTTCTTCTTATTGTGTCTTGGTGTCGAGTTCTTTTATGATCGGTAGTGTTGTGTCAAATAGGCGTGCGTTCTGAAATTTGTGTGTTGACGATATGTAGCGGATGTGTTTTTGTATGTCTGTAGCCTAATGTATATGTAGGATTTCCTGTCTGTTTTTATGTTGCTGTAGTTGTGGTTGGTGTCGGTAATGTGTTCTGTGTATGTGGAAGTATTGTGTGATTTGGTTATGGATATGCTCTATTCCTTGTATCGTGTTTGAAAAGATATCACAGTTTTTCCGCTGTAGAGGTTTCAATTAACACAGGGAAGTTGTTTATATAAGAAATTTACCATAACTTTAATGATAAAAGCGTGTAATCAAGATGCATATTCGTTAAAATTATCTAAATAATATATGAACCTTGCCTGCCGTATCTTTCTCAAAAGTACAACGTCCCTCTTAAACAATGGTCCGTCATTGGTTTGCTGTTTGGCAGTAGAGGTTCAATCACAAAATTCACGTGGAATTATCTTAAGGAACTTCACATTCCTTTTGATTATGTAATGTCTATTCTTATAAATATTATCAAGGATTCTCTTCAAATATTACATCATCTCTATTTCAATTAATCAACTTATATTTGCCTTCAACAATTAACTTTCTTTTTTCTTTAATGTATCACATCACATTATTGTACATGTTTATTGTATTCAGGACCCTTGTGGTCACTCAAAATTCTTTGAGCTGATGTCTATAATTTAGAAATTTATTATTAATATAAATTGTACTCGTGTTGCCCGTGGCGTCGTAGTCTAAGGCATTCCGCCTAATCCTCATTTCAGTTTGGTTGATAGGCTTACCCCTCTTCTCACACTCTTTACCATCCGTGAAAGGGAAGATGCTACTGTCTATCTTACTAACGTTCGACTAACAGACTTTGAACATAGTGAAAATTCTTATTATTGAAAATGTTTACCGGTAATCTATACTTCGAAAATGTATACTAAGCGTTTATATTTCATTTCATTGTTGTTTATATTAACTGGCACATTAAAAAGCTGCTGAGAATGCTAGCCTGGATGGCGCAAGCGGTAGAGGCACGGCAAGTCTTTATCGCTTGGCCTGAAGGGTTATTGGTTCGAGTCCCACCTCGGGCATGGGTGTTGTGTACGTACTAGTTTAAGAAGCCAGAAAAACAGAAATAAGATAAACAAAAATAAAACTTTAGGGAAATGGCCTCTGGCCGGTAAAATTCAATTAAAGAAAAAAAAGAGCAGAAAATAAAGGTTTTCTTCACCGTTTGTTGCTACTCTAAGCATACACAACGGGACAATCTGCACTGTGTCGCTCCCCCTGACTTCATAATACAAACTAACATCTTTAATTTAATTAATTATTAGTTGAAAATATTGCAAGAACGACACTAAAATATACTGAACATGTAATTGTCAAACATCTGTGCCACTGTATTTTATTTAACATTTTATTTTCTTGTGTGTACAACTTGGGGGGTGCAGGTATAAGAGGTAACAGCTACCGGTCTGTTACCGACGGACTCAAGGCAAGTAGAAGGGGAAAGAAATGCCTTCGCATCCTCTCAACTTTTATGAAATGTCGTTTAGGACTCGCGTTCCGGAATGCGCGCTGGTTCGAGTCCTCATGGGAGAAGAAATTTTCTCATGAAATTTCGGCCAGTGTATGGGACCGGTGCCCACCCAGCATCGTGATGCACTTGGGGAGCTACAATAGGTAGCGAAAATCCGGTTTCGCAAACCAGCTATAACGGCTGGGGGGGGGGATCATCGTGCTAACCACACAATACCGCCATTCTGGTTGGATGATCGTCCATCCCTGCTTCGGCATGTGGACGCGAGGCCAACAGCCGGCTGGTCGGTCTTGGCCCTGCAAAGGGCTGTAGCGCCATGGATTTACTTTACTCGTGTTTGTAGAAATCAATATAAATTACTGGTACACTTCCTGAAACACCCTGCATATCTGTAATATTGTCTTCTCTTACTTCTACAGCATAAGTTACTTCGTGTAAAAAGCGGGGACGTCAGCAGTGCAGAATGTTAACGTCCAACAGATGTGCAGTAAAAAGTTAAATCTGCCGAGTCACAGAACAGAGGGAAGAGTTTGAATAATTGATTCCAAGAGCCGAGCTGAAATCATTATCCGCTCATCGCAGTTCACGCGCTGTAGCTGCGGTTCCGATCTCCATCTGACGTGCAGTAACAAGACGTGCCGCCCTCCATCCGCCCACCCGGACGCAATTTTATGGACTGGCACGCAGCCACCTGTCTGGATTCTAAAAGCGTCAGATTGTTCGACTAACAATATAATGAGTCATAAATTGCGACCTGAAAACATTACCCAACCTGTTACAACTTCATGAGTAAAAACAGTCCGTTCACAAACAGCCATAAAACAACACGAAACTAGAGTGAAACAACTGCCCCCACATTGTGTATTGCATAGTGGTTGCTCTGCACATTGTGGACGACTTTAATCTGTAGCGCTTCGAACTACGTGAATATTCAATACCATGTGATATCTATCCCCTACCTTTTTACCTAGTCATATTTCTTTGTTCATTTGTTTCCTTTTATTTTCCTTCCTTACTTCCTCCCTTCCTTTTTTCCCTTCTTCCTTCCTTTCTTTCTGTCCTTGCTTGTTTCTTGTGTCTCTATTTTCATTTCCTTCCTCGTCTTAATCTTTACTTTTTCAGTTTCACATCTTTTGTTTGTTTGTTTTGCCATTGATTTATTCATTTAATCATTCACTCATTCTGTTTTCTACTTTTCGTTCTCTCCTCCTTTCTTTGTATATTTCTGTCTGTTGCACTTTCATCTCTATGCCACCCGTCTGTCATTTTTTCATTTTGTCTTCCTATAACCTCCCTTTCTTGCTGTCTGCATGTCCTCATTCCGCCTGCTACATCTTCCTGTTTTTCTGTCTTTATTTCTGCCGATCATTTTTGTCTACTTATAATTTCTTCTATATGTCCGTCTTTCCTTTTCTGCCTTTGTTTATCTACACGTCTCCCCCATTCTTCAGTTTTTCTTTCTACCTACCTTTGTTTCGTTTTTCACTTTTAGTTTTCCCTTACCATTATTTATTTGTTTACTTTTGTTTGTATGCCTTTGTATTATTTCAGTCTGTACTTCTCAGTCTGTCTTCTTCTATATATTTCATACTGTGTACTTCTGTCTTTATTTTCTTCCACTAGTTTGTCTACTTATCTTCTTTTCCGTCCGTCCAACTTTTCTTCTTTTCTGTGTGTCTGTCTTTCTCTCTTCCTGTCTGTATGCCATCCTCTCCTTCTATCATAATTTCTTATGAGCTTTATTTCTGCCTGCCTCTACTTCTCCTTTTGCACCTCCTACTATAGATCCTTCTGAATCTCCGTCTGAATCCCCTGAACTACAGTCTGAATCTCCTTCTGTACCTCCGCCTCAATCTCCTTCTCAACCTCCTGAATGTCCTTCTGCATCTCCATCTGCATCTCCTTCTGAACCTCAGTCTGCATCTTCGATTGCAGCTCCTTCTGAATTCCCTGAACTTCCGTCTGAATCTCCTTCTGAACCTCCGACTGCAGCTCCTTCTGAACCTCCGTCTGAAACCTCTGAACTCCCATCTGAATCTCTATCTGAATGTCCTTCTGTATCTCCATCTGCACCTCCTTCTGAACCTCAGTCTGCATCTCCGACAGCAGCTCCTTCTGAATTCCCTGAACTTCCGTCTCAATCTCCTTCTGAACTTCCGACTGTAGCTCCTTTTGAACCTCCGTCTGAATCCTATGAACTCCCGTCTGAATGTCTTGTATCTCCATCTGCATCTCCTTCTGAACGTCAATCTGCATCTCCTTCGTATCTCTTTCTGAACGTCCAACTGCAGCTCCTTTTGAATCTTCTGAACTCTCGTCTGAATGTCCTGTATCTCCTTCTGAACCTCAATCTGCATCTCCTTCTGAACCTTTGACTGCAGTTCCTACTGAACCTCCGTCTGAATCCTCTGAACTCTCGCCTGGATTTCTGTCTGAATGTCCTGTATCTTCACCTGCATCTCCTTCTGAACCTCAATCTGCATCTCCTTCTGTATCATCTTCTGCGCTTCCGACTCCAGCTCCTTCAGAACCTCCGTCTGAATCCCCTGAACTCCCGTCTCAATCTCCTTCTGCACCTCCGACTGCAGCTCCTTCTGAACCTCCGTCTGAATCGTCTGAAACTCCTTCTGCACCTCCGTCTCAATCTCCTTCTGAATGTCCTCCTGTAACTCCTTCTGTACCTCTGTCTGCATCTCCTTTACTTCCATCTGCAACTTCATTTCTGTCTGTATATCCTTCTGTACTTCATCTATCTACTTCTGTACCACCGTCTGTATCTTCTTTAGCACTTCCGTCTACTGCTCCGTCTGCTTTCATTTTACCTAACGCAGTGTATAATTCCAGCTTCATTTGTAGTTGAAAATCAGTGACATTTACATCTCATCTGGCCGTACCCCAAGTTCTTTTGTTCGGTTTCTGCCCGACCGCCTTTCTTATTCTTCAACCCTTTTTTCATTTTGGTTGATTATTTAACGACGCTGCATCAACCACTAGGTCATTTAGCGTCGATGGGATTGGTGATAGCGAGATGAGGCCGAGGATACGCTATGGAAGCCCGATTCTTAACTGTCTGTGTTCCTTTCTTTCCTCCTCTATTCTTTTACTTGTACTTTTACCTTCTAAGACTCTATCTGAAACAATTTTTGTAGGATGTGATGAGTAAGATTACTTTCAAACAATAGATATTATTCTAGGATCATAAGATAATAATGTAATGTTAATAATGGAATACAGAAATGAACATCACAGTGAAAATCGAAGTACAAGTGAAATAAAAAAGGGTTCATTTTATAGCCACTTCATCTAACATAAATTTCATAAAATCTATCTACGATCCCTTTCGTAGTGAACTGTCAATTGACGTATTCAGATAACGCGAAGGAGATAAACGATGACCATAATATTAATAGCAACAGAATATGAAAATACTGCGATCAGCGCCAGGTTATTGTAAGACTCTTGGCACACGAATCCCTAGACTATGCGTGGAAAAAAAATGCGATTCGTTCTGCATTCTACTTCCTTGCCAGGGAATTTTTTGCCGCATTCTTTTTGTCACCTTGCAGCAACGACAGACAAGCCTTCTGTCCACCACTCACCCCAACTCGTGCCATGTTACGAAAACACCAGATTCTTCTTCTCCCAGCTATTACCTGCCTTCACGGCATGCACACGGGGAATTTAAGTTACCTTCTGGCGTAGATTTGAGTATCTGAACCGTGTAAAAGAGGTAAATACTACCAGCTTTTCGTAAATATTATTTTCCTTTCATTCTATAACACAATCTCCGAAAAGAGGCCACCTGGAAACGAGATACTGTATTTTAATGACAGCCATATATTAAATATGAAGACTTGTTTACAATTCAGGTTTGACTATTATGTCAAATAAAATTTATTGTGAGTGTATTGATGTAGGCCTGTATGAGCCTAATATTATAACAGTGATAAATTTATGTCGACTCATATGCATTAAATTTGTGTTAAAATTAATATCTGTAATTCACGCGTTGATGCAATTTTTAATTTAGTTTAAATAATGAAGACTTGTAATTTTATATTAAACTGTGTATATTTATTTTAAGCTTTTAACTTTATTGATATCAATGGTATACAAAAACTGAGGATATTATATCTGCAGTGCTTGGGAAAAGTGACATAAGTCAGTTTCCACAAATCCTTTTTGATAATTTATTGACAACTTACACTGGTTTATGTCGATTTGATTTTTTTCTGTATGAATTTTTGTATTGGGAGAAATACTTTTTTTTTTCCAAGCGAGCAGATGTTTCGTAAGTTGTCAATAAATTATCAAAAAAGGTTTGTGGAAACTGACTTGTGTCACTTTTTCCGAGCACTGTAGATATTATGAATGTAAAAAATATCGTATCTGATGATGTCGCAAGTAAAAGCGACGAAAACGTTAATACCAACAATTAAAATTGTAGTATAAAGGTTTTATACCTTATGTGTAACATGTTAAGTCATTGACGGAACAACATTAAAATAATTTACTGTATTTCAAAAACTTATCTGAAAAACTTATTCAAAATGAGCTGGAAAAATTCATAGCCTTTGGCAAGCAGGAGATACAATAGGTTCCAAATACTACAGAATGTCTCTCTAAAAATGTTCGGGACGATCTAGACGTGCGGAAAACGTCCTCACTTATGAAATACAGTGAAAACTCTTAAGTTCGACAGATATCAAGTTCGACTGCTTACGTAGGAGAATTAGACACGCCCCTATACGAGCACTAAGAAATGGATTTCCCATTTGAATGGGAATTGGTTCTGTGTCTTGTAATGATACTTTTGTTAAAAGAAAACAGAATATTTTATTGATTAGGACATCCATATTGATCACTGATTTTAAATTAATGAACTCTTCTTTTTCTATTTGAGAATTGAGCCGTTTGTGAGACGGAACTGTCGAAACCCACTGTGGTACTAGAAGCGCATAAACAAGTCTCGGGGCGGGCAGGAAATGCAAGTATAGTACTGTATTCGTTGATGGATAACCAATAAGAAATTGTATTCATTTTACCTGCCACACCCACTACCCTTATTGGTCAGGACTTTCAATTCTGTTCTGTCGAACTTACAAGGGAAGGGTTTCGCCTC
Source organism: Periplaneta americana (assembly GCF_040183065.1). Lineage (NCBI taxonomy): Eukaryota > Metazoa > Arthropoda > Insecta > Blattodea > Blattidae > Periplaneta > Periplaneta americana. The sequence continues at coordinate 68,742,757 of NC_091124.1, read as the reverse complement.
GAACAGGAATTTCGTATCCGAAATTTGTATACAGGCCCATCTTTATTTCTCTGTAAAGCTCACAAAAGTATTCGCTTGTGTAATGTGTGGTTTGTCTGTTAGAGCACTGTACAAGTTGAGGGGTGGGGACAGCACTGCACAAGTTAAGGGGATGGAACACCTTACCCGTAAGCCTAGCCTAGCCTAGAAGCTAGTGCGACTGGTAAAATGTCTAAAGCCCATTTAAAAACATTTTTCTCCAACGTTCTGTCCGAAAATATTGCAGCTAATCAAAAATGTACAAGGACATGACCTTAATAAATGGATCATTCCAAGGCTAGGACATGGAATGTATGATCATTCCACCTAAAAAAAAACTAAATATATCCAGCCTCTGGATATATATTTCCTTAGACAATATTATGCTCGTAGGATAACAGATTGCATAAGGACTCTTGCTGAGAATCCAGAACTTGGGAAATGGAGTGTTTATAATGAAAATGCACTCTGTTATTCATAACCAGTTGTCTGCTCCAGTGTACCGTCCTATGCTTTTAATATTCCTGGCAGTCAGCTGGTTACGTGAAGCCTGAACAAGTCTCGGACTTCAAAAATGTAATTCGGGTGGCATTTGATTTTTTAGCACTGGAGTGTGATTCAGAAGATTGTTTAGGTATTGGTTTTGCGTGTTGTGCTTATTGCTCTACTCCATGCTGTATCATGCATTTTATGGAGAATCCTCATGTACATTTTTAAATAAATGTGTTGACCAATACCAATCAAACGGAGAGTTACACAAATGAATGCTTTTACGGTCTTCATCACCATTGTGAGGTAAGTCTCTGTACAAATTTTTAACCAAAAATTCCTGTTCGAGCCGAAACCCTTCTTTTGTTAGGAGAATCCACTGTATCTCAAGAACGAAACACGATCACGACTAATTGATTCACATGTAAGCGATTTCTCCTTGGATATCACTGAAATTTTGAATAACATACAAGTTCAAGGATCTCATTACCCTGCTGAGGATTTTAAATTTTAAAATTTTATTTGTTATTTAATTTATGTATTCGTATATTCAAACCTTCTTGACTTCATGGTGCTCGCTCATTTAATATTACATGTGGGCGATGCTCGCAATCTTGAAAAGGATGAAAAGCTCTGTTTTAGATGGATTCGATCCTATTACAGCATTTTCCGCGGCAAGAGATATATGTACGCAATACCTATTACGAATTTCATACGGACAGAAAAGTTCTCTGCCAAGTTTGAGTAGTGCAGGGTAGCAGCACGCGCGTGGGGCGAGATGGGGGTGTAATCAATATAACGCCCCAGTCGCTTTTCTCCCGTGAAAGGATCCGCCGTACCCACGCGGGCCGCGCAGTTATGGACGTGGTGACAGAGAGGAATTGCTTCTGCTGCTCCCATGCGCGCAGGATAAATCGTCATACTACAGAATTTCGACTTTGATATTTCAACGGAAATAAGAGTTTTCAGCTTCCCCGAGTGTCAAAATTACTTTTTTTCGAGATGTGTACAACAAGGTCTGGATACAACACCCAAGTGCCAGTAATGGTTATATTCTATCCTTTAAAATGCAAGTAGAATTATAATATCTTGCGAAACCGAATAGGCCTATACAGGGCATATCAAAAGTCCGGTAACACTTTCAATATTTTATTACACAAAAATTACAAATGATAGCACTTTCAAACACACGTCAGTTTAAAGTCAAACTCTCAAAGTTCTGTTTACACCTTACAGAGATTCAATGTGTGAACCACGAGTGACTCGGCAGATGTCCAAACGATAATCAAACTCTTCCCATACCCTTTTCAACATATCCTTTGTGACCGTGGCGGCAGCTTCTCGAATTCTGGTTTTTAGTTCCTCTAAAGCACGTGGCAAGGGCGGTACAAACACACGGTCCTTTAGATACCCCCATAGAAAAAAGTCACATGCAGTCATATCGGGTGACCTTGGTGGCCATGTCATGAAACATCTGTCCCTTACTCCAGCACGTCCTATCCAACGATCAGACATCTCCGTATTCAGGTAAGCACGAACTGCATTGTGCAAATGTGGCGGAGCCCCATCTTGCTGAAAGATGAAATCATCATCGAGATCTTGTCTAAGTTGAGGCACCAACCATTGCTCCAACATGTCCAGATATGAATGTCCAGTCACAGTAGCCTCAATGAAGAAAAAGGTCCGTACAGTTTTTGTTGTGACAACGCGCAGAAAACATTCACCTTTGGTGAATCACGCTCATGTTCAATGTTTCTGTGAGGTTTCTGTGTACCCCAAACACGACAGTTGTGCTTGTTAATTTTCCCACTCGTATGGAATGTCGCTTCGTCGCTGAAAATTAAGTGGCCGAATAACTTTGAGAGTTTGACTTTAAACTGACGTGTGTTTGAAAGTGCTATCATTAGTAGTTTTTGTGTAATAAAATATTGAAAGTGTTACCGGACTTTTGATATGCCCTGTATTTTCATTGTTAGACCATATAAACCGAGGGAGAAATAATATTCAACTGACGAACAATTTTTCTTTCTTATTACTAGACATCGGATTTTTAGGCACTAAAAATTGCAGTTTTAGGCGCCTAAAATAAGCTCAAAATTTGTAAAATTAGGCTCTATTTTAATGAAAATAGGCATTTTAGGCACATCAAGGTATCATACTTATTTCTTTCACTTAAATTTTTAGTTATACACTAAAATACGCACAAAAAAGTATGTTTAAACATTAAAAAAGAATACTATATTATATTTATAAACAGAGCTGCACAAATTTAATATATTGAAACTAATGAAATAATGATTATTGATATCAAGATTACTCATTTTAAGTTATTGAAATTCAGTTCCATGCTCAGACTTTATTATAATTATCTGCACAGTACACCACCAGAATTTTTTCTAAATTCTCCACAGTTAACCTTTGCCTTTTGTCACTGAGAATCATTTTGAAAGCAGAAAAACTTCTTTCAACCGAAACTGATGTGAGAGGCGCAAATTTTAAATTAGGTACAATAGAAACATCAATACTTACTGGAACATTTACACTTTCCCCCGATATCACTCTTGATACTTTTTCCAACAATGAAAATCCTACATTCTTATTTAATACGTTGTCCCACTTATTTTTAACTTTTTTCCCAGTTTCGCCCAAAGCAGAATGTATGTTCACTTGAGCTTCCTTTACTATTGCTATTTGGCTACAAAGAGATTGTTTTTCACGTTCTAATTGTTCAATGCTTGCAGGTATGAAAGAAAAGTTTGATGTTATGTAGGCAATATCGTTTTTCACTCGTGAGTCATTCAGACAATCTTTCACTGCTTTCACACACGCTGCACTATCAGTTTCAGGTAATTTATCAATAACTGTGACCACTTCTTTAAAATACTTAGAATAATACACCACTGACTGAATCCAGGTTCCCCATCGTGTAACAACCGGCTGAGGTGGGAGTGGGATATCTGGAAAGTTCTCTCTGAATATTGAAATCCTGAATGGGGCTTTACAAAAACATTTTTTTGTGTTAGAAATAAACGAATTGACAAGAGGAAATTCATTCCGGATTGTTTCAGAAACCCTGTGAAGGCCATGTGCTAGACAGGTTACATGCGTGAGGTTAGGATAAAATGTTTTAAGAAGTGGAGCTGCAGCAACCATGTATGAGGCAGCATCAGTACAAAACAACAGAACTTTAGAATCGTCTATATTATCTGAGTATAAAGACTGTAGGCCTTTATTTACAAAATAAGCAATGGCTTGGCTATTCACTTTCGAAAGTTCCTTAACACATACGAGGTGTGGAATCGAAGGTCCATCAGGACTAAGTTTTCCTACTACCATATTTGCTATATACCTATTCATAGGATCTGAGGTTTCATCCACAGAGACCCATATGTAAGAATCACCTATGTCCTCCCGAATGGAAGCTAAAGTTTCATTGTATATTCTAAGTAATTTTTTCTTAGGGTCGACTCAGATGGGATATTTTGTTTGCAGTATTTTTGTAAAAACTGTCTTAAAACCGGATTTTCAATTGCATTCCAGGGAATGTTAGCAGCAACAAAAGCTCTGGTTAAATCAGCATAGAAATTGCTGCTGAGATTGGATGAAGTAGGCTGTGTAAGTAAAGTTTGTTGCAGTTGATTTTTCTGCTGAGCTTTAGCCTTATGAGCCGCTCCTTGCACATGCTGCTTTAGGTGGCACTTCTTTTCTTGCGAAATCTAAAAATGTAAAGTAAACTGAATTAAAATAAAATCCTAATTGTTGTATTGCCGTATTTCTATCACAAAGTTAGTGGGTTCGAACAATCAAAATTTTAATGACCTGCAAATACTTTAACTATCGGAATTTAAAAGGTTAAAGTGTAGTGGTCTTAAAAAGAATTATACCTCAGGGTAGCTCAGTCAATGTATAAATATTATTGGCCTACTCATTAAAATTAATAGAATTTATATATTTCAACTATTGTTACATACCTGTTTGCTACAAATCTTGCAGAATATTATTTTTCCATCATAAGTGAATTCTGAATATTCTGTTAGCCATTGCCGGATCAATGTAGATTTTGCACTTATATTTTTCGGCATTATCGCGTTAAACTTCACAGGAAAACGTCCTACCGCTCAAAACTTCTCAACACAAATAAGGTGAGGGAAAGAGCAACTGTTAACGAGCATTCAAATGAACCGTTGTTATTGAGATTCAATTGGACAAAAATACAAAGTTCCACTTATTGTTGCATTTCCTGGTAGTGTTAACACTAGGAGAGCCATTCTTTTAAAAATTTTGTAACGGTTTACCCTACTAATTCGCAGTTTTACGACTTTTCATAAATATTTCAAAAACACTTTTTCTCCAAAAATTGTGATTTTATGACACTCTGAAGGGCAGTACAGCTAATCGGTTTCAGATCGAAAACAGTCATTTTTATAGTATAGTATATCTCTGAAAGGTAGCAGCACATGTTGTATTGTTGCCTGCTTCAAAACTAAGGTTGGTTCTTTGTCGGCATTTATGCCTCCAAACATGTTAAATTCGGTGAAATCTATTGCGAGTGTCGTGAGATTCAAAACATTTTGTTTCCTTTATCAATGGTTTCATGGCTGGCGTGAAGCAAACTTTCCACTTTTTAAATGCCTTAAATTTCGCAGTGAATGCATGTATAAATTATAAAAAGTAAGAGTAAAATGCGAAACTTTACAGTGAGTTAGGCATTTTTAGGCGAATATTAACAAATTAGGCTCTAATAACCGTTTTAGGGCATTTTAGGGCACTATAAATCTCTTTGAATACCTTTCAATTTCCATGAAACACAAATATTAATAATTATTTTTACTTTTCTCCTAAAGAAACAAAATAGGCATTTGCCCTAGAATCCAATGTCTGCTTATTACATAGAACAACAAGAATTTTGCTCCAACTTAAAACAATGCGTCCCTTATGTCTCTCTTTTCTTCGTATGATGTAAGGTTTTTAAAATACTCGTATACTGATTTCACTTTTCGACAAGCGTTCCCCCAGGAAACATCTGGCGCGTGTTGGGGTTGTAAACTATAACAACAGCTAATGCATTTTATGAGTTTATGACCCATTTCCGATTACCAATGGTTGTTGGCATGTTTTTTGTACTTCTAATAAATAAACAAATATTGGACACTTCTATTCAGTAAATTTTATAACCATTCAAAGTGAGGTCTATGCAATGAACAAACAAGGGTGTGGTTTTGAGTGTTTAAAAGAAAAGTCTACCAGTCTGCGTGAAGGCAAATTATAAGAGGGCATTTTTACGGGTCCACAAATTCACAAAGTTATGGCTGACTCTTTGTTTGACGAAAAACTTTCTATTACAGAAAAAAATGGCATGGCGCGCTTCCAAACATGTTTGCTCAAATTTCCTTGGAAATTCTAGGGCAGACAGCTACATTGAACATGTTAAGTGCATATGAGAAAATGGGATGTAAGATGTCTCTCAAAATACACTTTTACATTGTCATTTGAATTTGAAGAGTCCACTGCAAGAATGATGGATGTCACTTTCTTGTCGAAAATGAACCAAAACTGTCAATGCATAGCTTAAGCCATATAGAATGTACATAGAGAGTTATATGGCATTAACACTGATAGTCATTGTCCAGTAATGATCGGAAAATCTCAATTAAGCTTTGAGCGCTAAGCATTTCAAACTTCCAATTGCTTCTCCTGCAAAATGCATTCCAAATGACATCCATCATTCTTGCAGTGGACTCTTCATTTCTTTCCTCCTAACCTTGGAGCGGTAAGCAACGAGCATGAGGAAAGGTTTGATCATGAAATATCTGAAATGGAAAGGCAATATAAAGGAAGATCATCATCCAGCATGCTTGCAGACTATTGTTGGTTCCTTGTAAAGACAGTCCTGGGTCTAATAATTATAAACGGAAGTCATCCACAAAATTCTTTTAAATGCTAAGTTCAAATTCATATATTTTTCTCATTATACGCATGAAATATTTTTATTGTTGTGTTTTAAACTATATAACATCATTTTTGTATCGAGTACACATTTTTTAAGTATTATGAGGCATTTTAATTCCTAGTGTGTTGTAATTTTATCAGTAGCAGTGAAAAAATAAGTTTTTTTTCATAAAAATTCAATTCACTTTCCCCGAAAAATAGTAGGCCTACGTAATGGGGCAATTTGGATTTAAATTCAGATTTAGGGTACAGATATTAGTAATATTCAGCTATTTTTATTCCGGAGCAAGACAAAAAGTAAAAATTTATTGTTCAGTGTTATTAGACTAAGAACGTATCAATGCGGCCTCGTATGCCAATAGTCTAATAGTGGACAAAATTACAGACAATAACTATTCTTAATAAAATTGTAATATTATTTTTAAAACATGAAAATCGGTTCTTAAAAAGTGGCATGAATACAACAATCGCCATCATAAAGTGAGAAGCTCCCCGGAAAATAGTACGTGATGGGGCAATTTGGATTTAAATTCAGATTTAGGGCACACATATTAGTAATATTCAGCTATTTGTATTCCGGAGCAAGACAAAAAGTAAAAATTTATAAAATCTTGGTCGGGAGAATTACGCGAAGAGATGTATATGCGATAAAATACGATATTCATTTGTTAAGATTATACCCACAGGCATCGATATCATTGCGTGAACATTTCTCCATTTCATTATTATTTCAACAATATTTCTCCGATTACCGCTTGTCGACGTGAAGAAACCGGTCCATAAGACGTGGATTGTCTGCATAGAACCCCGGACAGCGGATCTCACAGCAGTCGGGTGGCGTGGGTGAAAATGAGACTAGTTTTATGTAACATGCCAGCATAGGCAGGCATCAACGAAAGAGCAGCGCATTCACCCCATACTCAGAAAAACAAAAACATTACCATGCTATTCATTAATTAAATTATCCCTTCCAAGAACATCATGACATTTAAATTACATTATTTGTAATATTTCTGTACATGCTTACGTTTACATTTGCACTAGCTGTTCCAAAACTCTGTCTCCAATACATAGTACGATATCTCGAAAATAATAATACAGTAGCCTGTATTATTCTAAGATAAATAACTATCTAAATCTATAGCAAACACTTTTTATATTAATAATAATAATAATAATAATAATAATAATAATAATAATAATAATAATAATAATAATGATTTATTTTAGCTGGCACAGTTAAGGCCGTAAGGCCTTCTCTTCCACTCAACCAGCAAAAAGTATACATACATATGTATGAACTTACAAAGAATTCAACAATTTGATTTAGATAAGAGTTACACGTATACAAGAGTTATTTACGAATTAAACAACAAAATACTATGAACTATTAATTAAACACTGAAATACAAACTATGTAGCAGAATTAAGCTAAAATACATAGAATGTTAATATATTTCAAATAATGTTAGATAATAGAAAGAGAGTATTATGAGACAATTTTGAAAATACAGCACTAGAAGGATGCATATCTAAAGGAAGAAGTAACAATGTAGTCAGTGATAGTTTAAGTCAGTATGATTGGAATGAAATGCTAAGAAGGTTATCTTTTAAGCTGTTTTTAAAAGTGTTTATTATCTTGCAGCCCCTAATACATTGTGACAGGGAATTCCATTGTCGCGAGGTGGATACTGTAAAAGATGATGAATAACGAGATGTTCTATGAAGAGGTATACTTAACGCGCCACAGATAAGTGATCTGGTATTTACGTCGTGGTTAGGGTATAGATAAGAGAAACGAGACGAAAGGTAGTTTGGTGTTGAATTGTGCAGAAGTCGAAAGAGTAAAGACAAAGAGTCTAAAGTTCTACGTTCTTTAAGTCAAAGCCACGAAAGACTTGCGAAGGGCGGTGATATGTGGTCATATCGTCGTAGCCTGTTGTACTGTACTATTGTATTGTATTGTGATTTAATATATGTAATACATGGTAAATAAACAGCGACGGTGGAACAGTGCTAGAGCGCTGGGCTTACAAGTCAGAGGACCCAGGTTCAAATCTCGTTCTACTCTGAATTATTAATTTATGTTGAGCAAGCCCGTGGTCTAGGCAACACAGGGGTTTTCTCCGGGCACTCCGGTTCCCATGTGACATCCCAACAATTCACCATTACTATCGTCATCATCATCACTTATTACGAGTGAAATGTGAACCCACCGCCTATGGCCTATGTTAAACAAGTTTCATGATATTAAAATGTAAAGTTAAAGAGGTTATAGCGTATAATAAAGAATCTTAAAAGCCGAACAATTTACGTAATTAATTGATTCAATACTTTATGTTTTCATCTACAGCAATTTGATCGAAACGTATCTGATGAGACGTTTATGTTTACATTCTCCTCTCGCAAGTCTTGGGGAATGGATGATTGCAGTTACACTTACCCCCACTGCAGAGCAATGACCTCAAGAAGCATTGCGACACGTTACATTTCGTATTCTCAAAACTATTGTCTACGCATCAAAAAACTTGTTCGTATTCACTTCATTTATTGCCAATGTGAATTAATATAATAGGTTCCCTTCCACCATGTACTGTATACTAAGAGATGAACAAAACTAACTGCCGCTCTCGCTCGCTGTGTTCGCTGCATTTGTCTTTCGAGTCTCGGCTCGTTATTCTCGCTGCGATTCCAGTCTCGCTCAACATTCTCGAAATAGCATTTGGTCGGCGTGGAAAGATTTCGTAACTTTGAATAACGTATGATACATCATTGAAATAAATAACATATGTTTAAATGAGACAAAAAGACAAAACAGAACAGCATCTTAGTTATCAAAATGTTCTAATTCTATTATCTGATATTACCTATGGTTATATAAGTAAAAAAAAAAAAATTCTCAAATAAATTTGCATTCCTAAGAAACATAAAACATGACACTAATATCTTTTTACTTAAGATTGCACACTTGATCTTAAACATATGAAAAGAAAATTCCTAGCCTTTTAATAAGGGCCTAATAATTAAATAAAGACTGGGGAACGGATTATTATACACTGAAAGGTACAGATGTTTCAAATAGGTTACTTGATTGTTTATACATATATATGAGCCATTCAGAGAAGAAGTGGTGTAAGTCAATTTTGTAAGTGCAAAGAGGTTGGGGTAAAGCGAAATATGATCTCCAGATTTTCACGGAAAAAAAAAAAAAACTTTTTTTTTCAGCATGTCTGTGAACATAGAGATTTTTCCGCAAACTATTGGACGGATTTTATTCACATTCGTTATCGTTATCATCATCATCATCATCATCATCATCATCATCAACGTGACGGAGTAAGGCTCAATGCTCGTTAAGTATTAAAAGAATCTAACCCGATCATTTCATTCTTGGTCTACCGAGGTTACTTCTTTCCAATATTCCTACAGTTTAGTACCGGTATTTTTGTTACGCGGTCTTGGTCCAAGCTGTCCTATCTTTTTTCCACGTTTTTGGTTTTACCGATTCATCACTTTTACTTCTATCACAATCTTGTCTTTTTCGCTTGCGATAAGTACGCATATACTCCGCTTTCAGAGATTTTTATTTTTGAAATATTTTTTAGTCGTTCACCTACGTATTCAATCTAACTTTCTTTCCGTAAGAACTCTGCGTCTGGTAACAGGTTTTTTCTCGTTAAGAAATCCTGTTTGTCTTAACTTTTTAACAAGTTTACGAACAGTGTCCCTACTTGGAACAGAATTGCCAGGATATTTTCTTGCAAATAATCTTACCACTTTTCTACACGAGCTCGTTTCTGCATACACAATGTACATAACTCTTTGTCTAGGCTATCTTTATGTCTTGGCGTAGCTAACAATTAACAATGTAACGTTTGCACAATGATAATTTTAACACAGAACCGAGTAACACATCAACTCACTAACAGACTCTAAACTAGTGGTTATCAACTCGTGATCTTTGTGAAAGAGCACTCTTCACTGCACACGAGCAGTATGAAGAGCAGATCGTTCCATTTAGACGTGGAAAGCCTTTGATAATAATCAAGCTTAAATCGCTTACCACGTGTTTATTACTCACCGCTCTGACAAGTATAGGTCAGCATAAAGTAGTAGTAGTAGTAGTAGTAGTAGTAGTAGTAGTAGTAATAGTAGTAGTAGTAGTAGTAGTAATAGTAGTAGTAGTAGTAGTAGTAGTAGTAGTAGTAGTAGTAGTAGTAGTAGTAGTAGTAGCACAGTTAAGGTCATAATGCCTTCTCTTCCACTCAACCAAGTTTCAATAATACACTTACTTACTTACTTACTTACTTACTTACTTACTTACTGACTTTTAAGGAACCGGAAGGTTCATTGCCGTCCTCACATAAGCCCGCAAGATCAATCCAGTCTCTATCATCATATCCCACCTCCCTCAAATCCATTTTAATATTATCTTCCCATCTACGTCTCGGCCTCCCCAAAGGTCTCTTCCCTCCGGCCTCCCAACTAACACTCCGCGATCTCCAGATTTCAATCCGGCTGTCTTTTGATTGTTGGGTTACCTTAAGGAACGAGTTTTCCTGATACATTCAACAACCCTACTGAAAGATGCCATCTCGCAAGAAATCGTCAATATTCCAATACATTATCTGCAAAATGCTGTGCATGGTGTCGCAGACAGAATACTGTACGTTGAACAAGAGAACGGCGGACATCTTTCCAATTTTTTGTAAATCCCGTTGTTTGCCAAACTCTGTGAAGTTTTTGTTTTTTCCCTATCTCAAATATTATAATATTTATAGCGCTTTAATATTTGAAATTACTTTTGAAATACCATATATATTTGTCCAAGAGAAGAACCAAGAGAATGAAGACTGGTAACGAATCCCAAAAGTCAGGTTCTATTTTTCCAGTCTTTCCTGATGTTGGAGTCGATACGGAACTGCAAAATGTTGGATGTTCCAGCATCTGTGACACGGTGCAAAAAATAAAAAGTCTCGCATCCAGACCCTTTATAAAAGTTTACACATCTTGACAGAAATTCAATAATGTCTTTTTCACTATCTTTCAACTTGTTTAACAACTGTTGACAATAAGGTCCCAAGAAAACTTTGTCTAGTCCAAGGTAATTGCTGAAAACACTGAAAGCAATAGTCGCAGTTTCTGATACGGTTGAAAAAAAACTGAGACAAATTTGCTCAGATAAAACAACGCTAGAATACTGAAGTTGGTATGAAACACACATATTGAGATAGAGCATTAAATGTATTTAAGTAATTGAATACGAGCTTAAAAACACAAAATATGCCAGTCTCAAGTAAGTATAATTGAGCAGGTGATTTGCAAGTGTCCTTATCCATCATAGATGATTTTCCACTGAACATGAAAATCTTGTAACACAAGAAATGTAAGTGTTCAATGAAAGGGACCTTCTTCTGGTATAAAATGACAACGAAATAAATTGTTTCCATATGTTTCATAAATATTCTCCTAAAAGTTACAAAGATTTCAAATAATATTTTGAAAAAAAAAAAAACAGTTCTGTAGAAACCAGGAAGAAAATAGTTTTGATAATAAACTCGTCGGATTAGAATAGTTTTGAAACTGAAAAATCAGTTTCAAATTATATTTACTAGTACGCTGTTCTTTAACTGGGTGTAATTTCATAATGAACTCATTAATTGCATTTCTCTTTGTCTCATATTTCAGAGAATCTATCACCATTCCTATTTTATTTCGGAGAAAGTCCAGTGCTTAAATTCTTTCTGCTTAAAGTTTGAACAAGATAGCTGGATATCCCCAAATTAGACAAGAAGATTTTGACACATAGGCACAGGTCCACACTACTATGCGTCCAAGTTAAATCTGCGTCCAGAGAGAATGTGAATCGCAGTCCCCTCTCACTCTGGCCTTTGTGACCTATGAGTAAATATTAAACTGATAAAGAGGTATTTATTGTTCGTGCCAGCGAGTTGTATGAAATAATGGTGAATACATATGTATAGGTGGTGCTGAAAGTATTGTACCCCTATAAATACTGTGAAAGTGTTAATACTATGCACCGTATTTCTTACACACATTATATATATATATATATATATATATATATATATATATATATTGCCTCACTCACTGCATTATCTCGTGTAACATGGCCTCACTCACAGACGAAACAGTAGGTTTGTAGTTTGTATACTAACAACTAGAGCAATTAGAGCTACTAGTGCTCGTCTCCTGCATTCACGGGAACGCAAATTTAACTTGGGGCGTAGTACCTGTATTGGTTCTTGTTTAGTTATGACGTTGGTAATACTTATTTGCTGTTGTTTTACGGAACTATTTGGTACTTTTGCTCGAGATGTTCTCTGTCGGACGCTCTGAGAAATGAATTTAAAAATACACTAATCTTGATCTAAGATGTTCGAATTTGCATAAAAATAGTGATAGAAGCCCCGAATATCCTGCATTCCTAGACTGTGATACTTGAATGTCTTTGTTTTGTGTCCGCGTTACGGCGTTCTCAGCAGTGATTTCGAATAATGATTCACTTCTGTACTGCTTGATAAAGATAACAATTCAATCACTGGCACTTGGGAAGGAAAAGGCCAGATTTGCACAGCGTTATATGAACAACACACAACAATTAGGCCTACAGGAAAGAGGTCTTTACAAAATTACTTACACGAAAAAGGGAAGTTCTGTTGTACACAGGGAGTTGGAAAGGGACATTTTTGCAGCAGTACTCATATTTTATAGCAAAGATAATATAGGAAACAGATTGTTTTAATACAAATTGTCACAGTTTCTAGATGCATGTGTACCAACACTAACCTAATCAGACGAAAACTATTTTTTTTTAATTTGTGCAAAAGGACAGTTTTGGAAATCACCTGATCAGTTGTAGCCTACACTGGACTGCAAAAGAAATGCAGAGTCGAAGTCGGTACTGATTTGAAATATTATCGTATTACGAGGACTTCGCTTAGGAAAAAACAGCAATAAATTTAGAGATACACAGAAGGGATTGCATATAAACTCTATTATTGCTCTGTTATCATTACATCATTCAGCCTGTTCCTATATGTCTTCAATAAACTATAAATATTTCAATTAGATTCAATTTTCAGGTCTGTATCTGTATTTATAGTAAAATTGATACGTTTTTATTAATACCACAGTCTAGTATATACAGTCACGAAGTTCAATACGTAGTAAATATGCATCCATAGATAGTTGCTAGCCACTAGGATCACTAATATCGCCTCATTACAGACAATGGGAAATAGTACCGGCACAGTCTATTGTTCCTAGCACCCTCACAACTCAAGCTTCGTGACTGTATATACTAGACTGTGTTAATTATGAACCGTAACTGGCCGTATATATCGATTGTGACAATGACAGCATCCATGGATAATAAGGAAGGCAGTGGAATACCAGTTAAACTACAGTTTCACTATTTTCGTGTAGTATTCTTATTAATGTTGTAAAATAAAAGCATATGAATAATTTAAAATCAATTAATTTAAATAATAACGTGAACATGTTATAAAAGTCGTATTTACATGTTTTTAAAAAAGCTAATCTCAGAAAAATAGTTTTCCTCCTCACCATTTTTGCTAAAGTTCTCGGAAAAGGATATAATTTCGTGTCGAGATTTGTTTTGCAACCCAGTGTACAAATTATTGTAAGAGAGCATAAGTGACGAACTTATTGATTAAACGAACAGATTTGGTGTCTGTAGGCTACATAAGTTGAGTGGTATCTATTTTTGGCACCAAAATAATTGCCACTTTACTGGTTTTATCTCGTCAGGGTGTATATGTGCTGTTTATAATTGCTACAAAATTACAGCATTACAAATTGCTCCAAATCGTATTTTCGATTTCCGAGGGATCATAAAACGTGCGTCAACAACATTCTTTAGTAGGCCTAATTCCTTCTCCTTTGTGTTGATAGAAAAACACAAATTAGCTTTTTTTTATTTAGACCTAATAAATGAATCTAAATGAAAATGTATTGGAAATTTTAAGGTTTAATCAAATTAAGTTTTATTGTTGTCGACATGCCTTTACTAATAAAATTATTACAAGCATCAGATTACAATCAATTTTATCTTTGCAGCTGCCAGCACTGCGTATATAAAGCATTATTGTAAATTCATTCTTAATGTTAGAATTGATTTTGTCTCGCTAAACCAAACATATATATTACATATATACATATTTACATTAAATACTATTCAACATTTCTTAAGTGTTTCATATATTATTCCACATTAGTAACTCACGTTTTAAACAATAGTCCGAATCCCGCTATGTTAATATTTGTATCTGTGGACGTAATTCCACACCGCTTCGCTAGATGTCAGGTCCGCGATATTTCGCACTCACACCAATGCTGCTAGTATACAACTGTCCGGTATTATTATATTAAGGTATTTATTTTAGGTCCTGATAACGGCAACACGCAGAACGACATGCAACTGTTTCCAGAGCCCGCTGTGTTTGTTGGAGGGAAATTATATTTTGTAAGGTGGGATATGTGTTATTAAGGATTCAATATATGCTGGAAAAGGCAAACCGACCTCACTTATGTTAATTTACTATTCCAGGGAACGCCTCAATAGTTAATTTTCTTCTAAACTATGAAATTTATTCCGTATTTTAGGTAAAACATCAGATATTTTCCTTTATCCATATTCTGTAAAAATGACGACTAACTTTCCCGGAAGAGGGTGGGGATATACCTTACCACTAATTGGAGAGAGAAATAAATCATAGTCAATGTCTTGTTATAGTGGATAATTTCTTTTCTCACACAAGAAAATATTTTGAATTAAACAACTATAAATTGTTATTGACAATATTTCTCCGAAAAGGGGAAAGCTCACTGACCTTTACCACCAATTATACAAGCAACAAACAAACTTATAGTCACAGTCCCTTCACAGTAGATAATATGTTTTCTTCACGAAGGAAAATATTTGAATTCGATAATTATGAATAATTGTAATTACAGGGCACGCAAAACAGGAGAGAGTGAACCACCTGATTACAAAACTGACTTACAGGAAAGATTTTGTAATCGACCTGTATAATTTATGTGCTGAGGGTTTCTCCCCAGCTTATCGCACGAAGCTGAAAGCGCAATCTGAGTGGAGACTTCTCCTAATGACCCGGGCTGCTCATACGTCACGCGCCGTTAAGAGTCGTGTCACTTGACAAATTAATCGTTCCAATTTGAAGCCGACGTTTCTGCACGTGCTTTGACGGCTCTGAGAGTCTCTCTCCGGTGAAAAACTTGACGACATATCCCTTCGGGCTGAATTGTAACACGAGACGTCACACAGACGTGATACCTCCACTCAGTCACGAGAAATGCAACAAGCTCTATTGGTGCGCTTAAAGGAACCACCAACGCAGAAGAAATGTTAATTTTATTTAGCGATTCTTTGAAAACTGCAGAGAATACAAACGTACAGCGCGAATGACAATTTGACAATTGTTTTTTTCTAACTTAAACGGTTTACTTCAAAAGTTGTCTACTAAGGAGCCTTAAGAAATGGGCATGGAAGAGAAAATGGGAAAGGAAGAGAAAATGAGAAAGGAAAAGAAAATGGGAAAGGAAAATAAAATGGGAACGGAAGAGAAAATGGAACGGAAGAGAAAATGGGAAAGACAGAGAAAATGGGAAAGAAAAAGAAAATGGGAAAGGAAGAGAATATGGGAAAGGAAGAAAATATGGGAAAGGACGAGGAAATGGGAAAGGAAGGGAAAATGGGAAATGAAGAAAAAATGGGAAAGGAAGAAAAAATTGGGAAAGAAGAGAAAATAGGAACGGACGAGAAAATGGAAACGGACGAGAAAATGGAAACGGACGAGAAAATGGAAACGGACGAGAAAATGGAAACGGACGAGAAAATGGAAACGGACGAGAAAATGGAAACGGACGAGAAAATGGGAGAGGAAGATAAAATGTGAAAGGAAAAGAAAACGGAGAAGGAAGAGAAATGGGAAAGGAAGAGAAAATAGGGAAAATGGAAAATGGGAAAGGAAGGAAGGAGAAAAGAAAATTGGGGAAGGAAGAGAAAAGGGGAAAGGAAGAGTAAATGAGGAAAACAAAACTGAACAGGAAAAGAAAATGAAAAGAAAAGGAAAATTGCCAAGGAAAGGAAAATGGTCAAGAAAAAGAAAATGTTGAAATAGAGGAAAAGAAGGACAAGAAGAAAATGTAAAGAAAAAGAAAACAGGAAAATGGTAAAGGAAAACTAGAGGAAGAATAGATCAATAAAAGCATAAATAGGAAGGAAGGTAAAAGAGAGAGAAGGGGGAGAAAGGAGGAATAAAACGTTTAAAGAGCATAAAAAATAATAACATTTTATGATCGATATAATTTTATTATTAGTTTGACTGTTTCACAATTTCATTATTCTGAATCTATTTTTTCTTACTGAATGCACTGAACCTTCACTTTCTCTACACCTTCTCGTATTCCTTTCTACAATCCCTTTTTCTTGTCTGTGTCACAATTTCCTTATCTTCCGAACGTTGTCCATGAAATTTTAGTTCTGTGATGTAAGAACATCTTGTCGTGACTCTTGAGTTGGAAGGAAGTTACAGAAGATAATCTTCGTCTTTTCTTTCGGCGTGAGCGTTGATAGTAAACAAACGTCACAGCGACCCTTCACCCAACGTAGCATGCAATGACCTTAATACTAGAAGGTAGGTTTTCTTTTATTTCTGTTCTGTCTCATGTATTGCAGACGTACGTCTGGTATATATTCAACAAGTTTGTCGCAAGCATAAACTTGTCAGAGATTTATGTCTCCTTCAAGAAGTTATATCTTGACCGGAGATGGTAAGTTGGAACATGAAAGGGGGAATGTTGAAATCCTGTGGGCTATATCTTCCCCATTTGCCGCAAAGTTTGCATGTTTGCATGTTTCAAACTTTCTCGCAAGAAATGTTTGAAGAGCAGATACACAAAAATGGGTCCATATATTAAAAATATTTTTGTCATGTGGGTTTTCGTATAACATAAGGTAAAATGTCTATATTTTTGGCTATTCAACCTATAATTGTTCGCTGGTTTTTCTCTATCTTATTTCGGCGCACATGAAAAGTTCAACAATTAGCCTACAATACACAGGCTTCCATTTCTCATTAAGTTTTGTTCTAATAACTTTATAATTTAAACAAATATAGTTTCTGATTAAGTAAATAGCCTAATAGAGAAACAACTGAAAGTAAAAAACTGGTTTTAAATCCCATGAGTGCGTGGCTACGTTTTTTAGATGGTTGCTTAACGACGCTATATCAACTACTAGGTTATTTATCGTCGATGGAATTGCTGATAGCGAGATGGTATTTACCGAGATGAGACCGAGGACTTTTTTAAGTCTCATTAGTTTGCAAACAAACATTTTACATTGTTCTTGTGACAACTCTTTATTAAGGTAAGTTTGTAGTAATAAACTGCTGTACGTAATTTTACAAGGAAAAAAGTTTCATACAAAAACTGTTGAAGATAAAACATACAATACGATACCAGTGTTCGAAAAGAAATAGTTATTCAGGCATATAGAGTGTGGTAGTAAGCTTTATTTTTTTTTTAAATGGCACCCTATCTTAAGAGTTACATATTCCAAATCGCCATTAAATCTTACGTATGAATGCGTAGAAATTTCAGTCACCCGTTTCGTGCCTTTTAACTATTTATTAAACTTGTTTCATGGATTTCAAACTTGGAGGTAGATAAGTATGTAAAATTATGTTCATTAAGGACCCGGGTTCGATCCCCGGCGCCGGAACGAATTTTTCTCCTCCAATATTAATTGTCAATATTACATATATTATTCTGTAGGACAAATTAATAAATCTATAATATTCTCATATCTGCAGTCATATGTCTGTACAGATTACTGTGCACTTAACTGAGGAATTCCGGCCAAACAAGTCACTCAGCTGAGTGCGCTCCTAATATAATGGCAGTTGACATTGGACATTATGTCAACATATATGCCTAACTTGGAGTCAGACCACAAAGGGAAACATTGAAGGAGGAGGGTTCGGTCCGGTGCTGTGGATTGAATTCGGCCTAGCTCAGTGGTCAGAGCGCTTGATACGTAGAACCAAGGACCCGGGTTCGATCCCCGGCTCCGGAGCGAATTTTTCTCCTCAAATATTAATTGTCAATATTATAGATATTATTCTGTAGGACAAATTAATAAATCTATAATATGTTCAGTAAGCCATAAAACTAAACAAAACATCACTGATCAAACTTTATAACAGATGGTCAATGTCAGAACTACTCACAGCCAAACAATATCCCAGTCTATCACGAAAACAATCCATTATCTTCCTCACAGTTACATGACTGATCTGTTCCATCTCATATCTAATTCTTCCTTTCAGGTCTTCAGTATTTCTTGGTTTATCCTGATACACTCTGGACTTCAAGTAATCAAAAATGAATAAATTCATACGTAAAATTTAATGGAGATTCGGAATATGTAAATCTTAAAATAGGGTGACATTAAAAAAATAAAGTTTACAGTCGCACCCTATATGCCTGAACAACTAACTTTTTTCGAAAATTGGTATCATATTGTATGGTTTATCTCTAACCGCTTTTGTACAGTCTATATATTTTCGTAAAATTAAAATTCAAGAAGTTATGAGTAATATTCAAAACTTAATAATATTATTTATGAATTTGTAAAGAATTAGTATGCTTCATTTAGATTTTGTGACGGAATAAAATAAGAAAATTGGAAATTGTATTTCTTTTTCAATAGTACGTAAAGTAAATAAAGTGTATATGCCAGTGATTACTGTCATAAAAACAGTGTTTATTAGTCTATTAATTCCATCTTAAATTAATAGAAAACCGAACACTTCCTTTAATAATTTATTATCATACAGTACATCTGGAAATTACGATGTTACTTAGTATTTATTTAATTTGTTAATGTATTTGGCTTCAAAAGATTAGTTTTGTAAAATTAAATTGGAAGTTATTAATGTTTATTTACTTTATTGCCGCTGTATGTGCTATATAATAGAATTTGTTTATCGTATGTTCATTAATTTAATTAGAAATAAATTAATGCAATGAATACAAGTTAAATTATTTTGGTGATCACAAAAAATGTTTATCTGATAATTCAATAGACATTTAGTGCTTTCTGTTTTAGACATTGTGTTGGACTTGAAAACTAATTTCATCTCAGTCAATTCTTTAATTATTTTAGGGCACTTAAGACGTGTTTATGTTCATTGCTGCTCTCACTGCATTAATTTTAGTACAAGTTGACAGAAGATTTAAACATCTTTCGCTGGTGCAAATTAATTTACGATTTCTGAAAATTCAATTTGCGTTTATTGGTTCTTGTTTCTACTAATGTGTTCAAATTGGAAGTGATACTTATCTCTGAAGTTTAATTATTTAAGGGTATTCATTTTAGTGAAAATCAATAAACAAATTAAGCTCATTCCTGACAATGAGACTAAATGTATTAACGTAGGAGAGAGTTGGGTAGTATCGGACATCGGGTAATATCGGACAGTGAGTTTCTTTCATCTACCACCAGATGATAGTACCTGAATGACATGGTTACGTTTCTCTGATATCGCATACAGAAATGTAACCGTGTTATTCAGGTACTACCATCTGGTGGTAGATGAAAGGAACGCACTGTCCGATATTACCCGATGTCCGATACTACCCAACTCTCCCCTATATTTACAGAAGAAACTGAATTGTGTCTACTAAATGAACAAAACGAGTCTAATAGCTCAAATCTAAAATGAAAAATCGGCCAGTTAGACACAAAGGACAGACGGCATTTAAAACATTTTAACTTTATTTATAGCCTATAGCAGTGATAGCCACGGCCCCCTAGGGTTCCGAACAGCAATTTAAGGAGGGGGACCGAAAAGGAAATTTAATAATAACAATAATAATAATAATAATAATAATAATAGACTAATAATAATAATAATAATAATAATAATAATAATAATAATAATAATAATAATAATGATGTTTTAAAAGTTGTTCTATAAACATCTCAACTTCTGACTATTTTGCGCTCAATAAAAACACAATTAAATTATTTTCTTTTTAAGTTGATACCAAATTTCACATTACTGTGTTCTACATTCTACCTTACATATCAGCCAGGAGGTATACTACAGTAATGTGAGGGAAAAGAGAAGCATTTTCATCAAAAAAATATTGAAAAATACTGGATTGTAGAATTGCTGAAAAATAAAGTATTTACACAAAAATTCGGAAAAAAAAAAAATCTCTTACGTCACATTATCTGGCATCACAGTTTCAGTTCCTCACAACCCCTCGTAATCAGCATCAATCGATTCTTTCCGTTCTTCGTCACAGAACTTCTTTATACTCATCTTCATCATATCATCATCTCGCCTATGGAAGTCTTTACCTAGTGAAGTCAGGGATTGCCGGACATTATTAGAATTTAAAACTAAATTACAAAGGGATGTTTTATTGCATGAACTCGGGTTTCAGTAAGTTGCTAGATATGATGCTTTGTGCCTCATTGTAATATATTTTTATAATTATTAAATTATGTTGTATATTATTAACTCTTTTTGTTGTCTTTGCTAGTATATAAGTAAGTTATAACAGTTCTGAGTAAGCTGTCGTTAATTTCTTCGTAGATTGTGTCACTTAAATTCTGTCATTATTGTTGTAGATTAAATGGTAACTTATTTTTTAGTTTTTATTTTTCTGTTTTACTTGTATTTGTAGTTCTGTTGGTGTGGAAGAAAAGGCCTATGGGCTTTAACTCAGTCGGAATAAAATAAATAAATACATAAGTAGATAAATAAATAAATACTAAATAAATCAATAAATAAATAATTTTTCTTCTACACTTTGCGCACAGGTTAAATAAATACAAAAACAGTATATTTTATGCACTCACAAAATTATATTTGAAATTCATAGGCACAGTCCTTTTATATAGGTACTTCAATGGATTAAACATTATGGCTATTTGCAAATTACGAACGGAGATCAACAGCTCTTCTTTCACAAAGCCACTACTTGACTCGAATCGGATTGAATGTAACTTACGCATGTCACACATTTTTTCAGAACGTCTTATACTTATGTCTTCCAGGCGTTATATAACTCAACCACTAAGATTTATATTATAACAGCCAACTGATTATAACACCTGCTGCGAACTTGCCATTAAAGGAATTGCTTTTGTAAAAAAAAAAAAAAAAAAAAAAAAAAAAAAAAAAAAAAAAAAAGTATTCATTCGTTTATACAAATACCTTTCCTTTTCAGAAACTTATCTCGCTCTTTTTTTGGTTTAGTTTTACAATAATGTAACACAGCCGGTATGCAAGCAAGTATGCATGTAGATTTTGTGTCAAATTATGCAAAAAAATATGTAATGTAGTGTATGTACGCAATATAACTTAACTTATGTGTTGTGTTCACGCATGTATGTCCGTGTGCATATGTCTAATTGCAGGCGCTTATATGTATGGTTTTTGTATGTGTATATGTGAAGCTTGGTAAAAGACCGAAAAATGCTATTGAATACTGGTGCTAATAATGATGAAAGGGTATTGAAAATCAATTTTAAAAACTCTATTGCTGAGAATTTAATAATGTATACATACACATTCTGTACAACCTGAAATAAGCAAACTGCGAGAGAAATCTAATTGTGGTTGAATTGATTGTGGAATGTCAGCCGGAAGGTCGTACATAGGCTTACAATTACCATATGAAGGGTTCAGAGCTATAATGGGCCAAGCGTCATTTATTAAAACCGCAGAAAGCAAGGGTTGAAGTTAAATGAATACCATAGTATAATGCAGATTGACATATCATTTAGTTTTAATGTGTATACTTTACATTACTTGCTATATGTTTTCATTGAATTATGGTAATAACTTAATTTTTAACTCTTGTTTTCTACGGTTTCAGTAAATCGCGCTTGGCCCTCTATGGTTCTGAACCCTTCATATGTAGATATTTATTTATTTATCTAAACGATAACAACGCCCTGTATTAACAGGCTGCCACAAAGACAGAGCATATTGTGCAATAGGCAGTTGAAAGTATAAATAATATACATGTGTTTAAGTTTAATGGAGTCACACAACAATGAAAAGAAATGATTGTATAAATAATTAGGTATTAATTAATTATTTGAAGATCACTGTTGACCGTAGAGATGGTTTCGGAGTATAAATATTGATCCTCTCAGAGCTGCAAGAACGATATCATCAATTGCCTTCCTTTGTAGGCCGAAACGTTGCCAAGTTTGGAAGAAGAAACCGGGAATAGTTCCGCGCGCTCCAACCATAAGGCCTATCAATGTATTCGTAAAAATATACTGCAGTCCTCCTATTTCTTATTGTCTTTGAAAGTACACAAGCATGTTATCAATAATCAACAGAAAGTTTTTCACTCCGTTCGCCATTTTATACTTATGCCCTTGTTCAAATTTCACATGACATTAAACAACATGAAATATTAGAAAGGCATGCACAGAATTCCCATGAACATAGGCTCTCAAGAAATCAGACATTCCTGGAAATAAGCAAAAATCAATTCCAGAATGCATTAATCGTGGTAATCTGAAAAGAAAAATCAGTTATCATTTGTCTGTATTCGGTGTCAATGTCTGGCTACAGCACAAAAGGTAGGTCTACAGTTACAGTTTAGAGTTATTCTTTTACATCTAAACATCGCTTCAAACTGTTCTGCACAATCTTGATAGTTACACGATATAAAGACATTAATAGTAGCACGAAATTATTTATTGGTTTTAAACAACATTAATGGTTTATTTATAGATTCTTCCTCAGGAACGTAACGTATAGGAGAGATTTTCTGGAACAGCGTATTTTCATAGGTACTAATAATTTATCTCGAGTGGGAACAAATAGTAGCCTACAGTAATACCACAGTCTAGTATATACAGTCACGAAGCTCAATACGTACTAAATATGCATCCATAGATAGTTGCTAACCACTAGGATCGCTACTGTCGCCTCATTACAGACAATGCGAAATAGTACCTGCACAGTCTATTGTTTCTAGTACCCTCATAAACTCAAGCTTCGTGACTGTATATAAAATACTAGACTGTGGTAATACGTTAATCTAGTCATGTACATTTAGGATTAGACCTGTTCCGCTTTCACATACACAAGATATTCCTCTATCTAGGAAATCGAATTTGACTGTGTTGCTGCCGGTTCGCCTGAAGCGAGGGGATTGGCTTGACTTGGCTTTTCAAGGATCCGTGCACAATGAACACTGCTGAGTCCTATACACAATGGTAGTGATATAAATGTACAGATTTAACAGCTTATTGCTCGGACAGATTATGTAACAAAAAAGTTCTAATACCATATTAGTCTCAAGAGAATACTTTTTTTCAGAAAAAAAATTCCCCTAAATGTTAACACTGTTTTATTCGATAAGTACTAACTTTATCATTCTGATTTTTACTCATTATTAGGGAAACTGGTAAGGAATAATTTATTCCTTTGAGATTTTAAAATAAAATGGACGGTTTTCTTGTAAATTAAATAAATAGAATAACACGTATCGTTATTTTCCGCCATTAGGAAATCTAGAAACTCTGCTGCGGTGACCAAGGAAAGGAACTCAGCTGTTCAGACCGAGTGCGCGCGCGCGCGCTTTGGTATGTGAGCCGGCGACGTGCTGTTGACAAACTACGCAGAATTTTGGTATAATTTTCTAATTAACCACGCACTTAATCACAAAACATACAGGGTGGTTCACGAGGATTGGACATAGATGGATGTTTCTTGTTCACTTTCTGTCCTGTGTCAGTCTCAGTGGAGGCCTCTTTGCTCTGCCGACTCCAGGCTATAGGAGGTACACGAGTGTATCGATGTCTAGTGTCTGTGTCTATAGAATTGCCTCTTCCTCTACGGGTAGGCCTATAGGTATGTAAAACCTATAACAGAGAAGGTTAAGGGGTTAGGTACAGCTTACAGAAGTAAAATTTTTGGAAATATTCAACATTTGTTTTCCCTCCATTACTGTATCTTGTACAATAATGAAAATTAATATGTGTAAAACACTGTCCTTCTGCTATATTTTTACGATTTATTTTATTTTTTTTCAAAATTCAAAATGGCGGCAGTTTACTGTGCAGCCATGAAGAGTTTCCCTTATAACTCATAAACTTGTTAACTTCATGTTCCCCTCTCTTTCATTTTATTGCTGAAACTCATGTTTACAATATCATGCTCTTTCAACCACATTCCTTAATAAATATTTTTTTTGTGTTAGAAGAAAATACTGATACTTGACCATTTTTTAAAAGAATTTATTTTTTATAAGAGCAATCTGTGAAAGGTAGAGAAATGATCTTGCATCATACTGTAGATATGACATGCATAAATACACACAAAAAATGTCATCACAGAATACTGGATAGTTTTTGAGTTATATGGGAAACGCTTCATCACTGCACAGTGGACTGAATTAAAAAAAAATGTAAATATTTTTTTTTTAAATCGTAAAAATACTTTTTTTTTTCGTATAGCACAAGGACAGTGTTTTACACATATTAATTTGCATTATTGTACGGGATACAGTAATAGAGGAAAAAATGTTGGATATTTACAAAATTTTACTGCTGTAAGCTGTACCTAACCCCTTAAAGGATCAATAAAAAAAAAACAGGAATATCCCGATAGAAACTGACAAAATACAGACTTCTTACACGCCAAATACCATTTGGTTTAGAGGGTGTTGAACCTGGTTCTCCGGAAAGAAATATGTTGGGTCTAGCCGTTAGACTAACGGTGCGCCGAAACGTTGTCTAAATCCAGAAACAGAAACGAAAAAAATGTGATGTATTACCCATAAGACATTTTGAAACCACGTTAAAGGACAGAAGACTGAGTGGATTGCAAAGCTGTAGAGTTCATTTACCAGAGCGCGCTGCAATTGTGATTGTCAATATATATCACGGGCTGACTCAATTAGGTCTGTGAAGTGGGAGTCCTTTTTCAGCCACCAATTACATCGAGTATAAAGAACCAGTTACCGGTTGTTTTCATGTTGGACGGAACCGCCTTACCGTTGGGGAGGTGGCATTTAGAGCAGTGCGCTAAAAAAAGCTGTTCATCCTCTAAATTGGAAACAACCAATAGGGAGATAACGATCAATTTGCCTTCAGCGCCCGAGGTAATGGACGCTGCTACTTCATTGTAGGCTACTTAATTGATTGGTGAGAACCGTTATATTTCGCAGTCTTGATTTTGTGCACTGATCGATTTTCTCCATATCTGATTAACTACAAGATTGTGCAGACGCTATTACGTGTCGGTGATACTTGTCTGGAAACATTCATAATTACAGTTAAAAATTCCATCAGTCTGGTTTCCTGAAATAAGAAAAAATTAATAGGTGGCCAGGCAATAACATTAGCAAATAATGATACAAACCACACAGTTCACTAGACAAAATACAATTCCTATCGGTTAGTACTAGAATATTTCAATATTCAGCAAAATAATTTCCTAATATATAACATTAAATTTGTAATTACAATGTACGACTTGTGACTTTTTGACAGAACAATTATATCTTATTTAAATACTGTAACCTACAACTACTGAATAATCAGAACAATAATTTACAATAATAATTTTATCTGCACTAATTTGAAATTTATACAGTTTATTTGTCTACTGTGATTATTTTATAAAATACTCACAGAATTAAGACCTACATCTTTCATACAAGATTAATTTATGACTTTCAAGTAGAAACAGCTCTTATCCATTATTCTTGTCTTACAGTTCTATTCTGACATTTAAAACTAATGAGCAATACAAGAAAGCATTTGATAATCCTAATACTGTTTATATCTTTAAATTCGAAAGAATAAATGGCAACTAATTAAGGCTTTAAATGCCTTTATATGCTTATTAATGTGCAAAATTAAAATTATTTTCAATACATGCTGAATTTGTTGTATTTTATATCGTTAAAATATTTAAAATTTTCATCACAATTCAAGACCAAATCTCTTAAATTATGTCTTATTTTCTCATAGTTCGAACATTGTACAACATACGAAGACATAAAAAGCTACCAATTGTATAAACATATAAGATAATTTAGTCCAAACATATGGATTCACAGCAGATAATGGTATAGACCCAGAAACAAAATTTGGACCGGCTCTGTACATCTAAAAAAAAAAAAAAAAAAAAAAAAAAAACATGCAAACTAAATTGTAACTAATTAATTTCCTTAAGATGGACTGCAAAACATAAAAAAAAAATACATTTTCACAGTTAAATGTTGTACAAATTTTACTCGCAAATGAAAACAGAGGAATATTCAATCATTCACCACAAATAAAAAAAATGTTCCCAGAAAAAAGTAATGATTACTCAAATATTACCAATGTTGTTTGCCAGGCCACCTTAGTTGATAAGAAGAGAGAACAGTTGGTTCCAGTTGAATTTTTAACCGACATTGTAATTGTACAATGTAGTCACTCATAACAAAACATGAAGAATTCACGGGATTACTAACAAACGTAGCGTGGATCTCACTAAGAAGCCGAGATAGTTTAGACGATGCAGTGGTTGCTTGGGATATGGAAGGGAACAGATTCAGATCTTAGTAAATTATATTTTTGGGCTTATTCATCTTTTCGTTATATGTTAAAGGGATAAAGTGGTCCAACCATTATGTTTGCCATTCATCGCAATTTTAATCACTGCAGTGTCGAAGCTTAAAATCTTCTATTATTATTATTATTATTATTATTATTATTATTATTATTATTATTATTATCACCGTCATCACTATGTCGCATATAGGCTATTGCTACCGCTTTAAACTAGCACTTTAGTCACAAGTTCTGTTTTGTGCTTTTTCCATACGGCTACGTAATCTTTCGTTTTGAAAATTCATTCGTGAACATATTTATGTGAAGAAGTATTCGACAAAAGACGTAATTTTTTAAGTAGGTGTAATAGGAATTAACTATAATGAGAACAAATTGTTGGAGACACAATTTTAAAGCCATTCATTTATCGTATTACGCCTATCGACGTAAGAAACAAAATATTGAAAAGTAAACCGTTAGGGTTAATTTTGAGTAAATCGCTATTGTGTGTTATTTCTTCAAATAAATATAATATGTATAACTACCGGAGGAACTAAGTAGTGTTAATTACGTAGACAATCGTATAAAATATTCCAATAGCTTAGAGGAAATCAGGAATGATGAAAACGAGTATTACCTTGAAATTACGAAAGAATATTCCCTATAGGCCTAGTGTGTCCGTACAGTCTTCGTGAGGTTTTGTAAAGGGACACGACAAAGATCTGAAACAGCTAACAGTCACCAAATGAAAGAGTAAAAAGTCTGTCTTATGGTAGCCATGGTTACATACCGATCGACTATTATTGTTACAAATGGACGTCAAGACGAAACGTGCAGTGCGTTTTATGGTGGTGGATGTGGGGAGACGTGGTCGTTGTGAGGAGATGGTAGTGATTGTAGTGATGGGAGAGATGGTGATGGGAGTATTAGTGATGGGAGTGGTGGTGATCAGAAATTAGGAAGTATTGATTTCGGTTATGGTCTCGATCTTTGATCGTGGTGGTGGTGGTGGTGGTGGTGGTGGTGGTGGTAGTGTTAGTTGTGGAGAGATAGTGGTGGTAGTATTGATTGTAGAAGTGGTAGTGATAGAAGTGAGGAAGGTGTTGGTATTGGTTGTGGGTGTGGAGGAGGTGGTCTTATGGGGTAGTGATAGTTGTGGAAGACGTGGTATTTCTAGTGTTACTTATGTGAGAGGTGGTGTTGGTAGCTTTGAGGAAGGTAGTAGTGGTTTGATCCTGATAGTGGTGGTGGTGGTGGTAATCCTGATAGTTGCGGTAATTATCGTCCTGACGGTTGGTAGTCTAGACCCACGTAGAACTTCAGTAAATAGGCTACACAGTAAAAATTTGTAGAGTTATTCTTTCATGTAATGGCTGTTTCACATACTGTATCAATTTCGTAACATTATACAGAATGTCCACATGAAACGTTTACAATTTCAGATGTAAATAACAAATTATTGAGACAAGATATCAGGATACAGCTTTCAGCATGTTAATCAGAAACTGTCAAAGTTTTTCATGGGAGTTTATTTGGGTTGTTGAAATGTGTTTTTTGGTTGCAGGTGTGAATTTTGGTGAAATATGAAATCTGAAAGTGAAGGAAATGTGGAAATCTCAAAAGATGGCACAATGTGTATCCTGGTTTATCGAGATACGATCAGATACACGGGTGCAACGTCACGTCCGAACCCAATATGGGAAAGAACCGTGATCATGGCCATCAATCCTGGAATGCCACCGACAATTTATGGAGACTGGGAGTGTGCTGCGGTAAAAGGGCAGTGGGCGGCGAAACCCAAGTGTGGAGGACATTGACGTTTGCAAAGTGCATTTGGTCGAAGCCCTAGTAAGTCCATTCACAGTGTCGTCAGGAATTGTCCACAAAGTCCTTCACAAGAATTTGAGGCTATTTGCGTACAAAGTTCAGCTAGTGCAAGCTCTTCAGCCAGATGACCGTCAACGCCACAAATGCGCAACGAACAAATGCACCTTGAACATGTTCAATGTCCTCCACACTTGTGCTTTGCTGCTCACTGTCCTGCCCTTTTACTGCAACATACTCCCAAATCTCCATAAATTTTCGGTGCCACTCTCGGATTATTGGCCGTAATGGAGGCTCTCTTCCACAATGGGTCCGGATGTGACGTTGCACCTGTGTATCTGATCGTGTCTCGATAAACCAGGATACACATTATGCCATCTCCTTCACTGTCAGATTTCAGATTTAACAAAACTCACCTGCAACCAAAAAACGCATTTCAAAAATCCAACAAAAGTTCTACAAAATTTTGACAGTTTCTGATTAACATGCAGAAAACCTCATACAGAAATCGTGTCTCAATAATTTGTTATTTACATCTGAAGTTGCAAAGGTTTCATGTGGACACCCTGTAAAACTAATCATTTATACTTCGTGTAATGAGAAAGTAGAGACTACTCCTAGTTTGGATATAATTCTATACAGTGTAAGTAATATATGGTATGTACCAGCTTATACCGTATTTGCTCGCGTAATTTGCGCACTTTTTAATCAACTTTGGCCACTGAAAAATTGGGGTGCGTAAAAGATGCGGATTTTTCAAATAAGAGGTCCTGTTCTGAGTTCTGAGCTGCACGATTGCCGAACTGTTCCGCGAAACTTATCACTTTCAATTTATATGACGCAGTGTAATTGTTATTTTTCTTTCCCATCTTGAAATACTGTATAAATACAAGTGCACATTAGAAGTGTTGAAAGTCAACTTAAATACAAGTATTTACGGTAGGGCTAATTTTCTATACCGGTAACTTGTTTCTACCAAGGACAAGTATTGTTAAAGTAGCGGGACTTTGGGGTTTCTTTCTGAAGCAGGTACTTCAGTTGCTGGTGAATGACCTACGATGGACTGTAGGGAAGGAAAATCCCTACTACACTGAAAAAAATATGTACGTAATCCCTACTACACTGAAAAAAATATGTACGTAAAATGTGTGCGCAAAATACACGGAGCAAAAATAAAGTTCAAAATAATCCCTTAAAAATTAGGGTGCGCAAAATATGCGGGGGCGAAAATTACGCGAGCAAATACGGTAGTTCTAAGTTGCTATTTTACTTACTCCTTTGTAACAAAACATTTGGTAGAGTGATTTAGCCCTCGCTGTAACCCACCCTTCACGCTCAGCATCCTTACTGGATAGTGCTATGGTAGGGAAATATATCTCTATTTTCCTGCCGATAACTCAACACTTGTTCACTGTATTTGTATTCAGAAAGGCCCCACTTGATCCACAGAGAGGGAGACATCTCTCCCATGCACGAGGACTTCACTACACTGCAACACCAAGTACCTGCCGGTGCACTATCTGTGTTTGTGTAGTACGACCAACAACACTCGAGCACGCCCGACCGTTATGATGATGATGATGTGCCACTGTTTACTTATTATACATTTGAGCTATCTCTGAGGTAATTGGACAACGAACTGAGGGGGCAGAGGGTGCTATGCTGCCCTGAGGGGCGTGCAGACAGCTGTCACATCAAGTGACGAGCACCACTAAATGATCATCAGCGACACATTTTATCCTTTCAGAACGTGATGATGTCACCATCACAATACATAGGCCTATTATACCCAGGTCTCCCTACCCTAAATGGAGAGGACACGTGAATCTCTTTCAAGTGAATACTCTTTTACGGCCACTTGTACAGATAGTTAATCTGAGGTGAGGCAATTGAATTAATCTTCAATGAAGTAGAGCTTATATTTTTTGTTGTACCTTTATAAGCAATAATTCTAGATTATTTTCATCTTGATCTGACAAGCAAACGTTCCGATAGGGGCAGATAAAAAAGTTCAATTTTTTTCTTCCACCATGTTAATAATGTCAAAAGAAGTGCTTATACGAATTTTGGCCACTCGACCGCAATTACGAGGGCCGTAAAAATAAATTCGCCAGAGATCGTTAACAGAAAAAAAAACGCAATTTCATTGGACAAATTTATTGAAACAGATACAGCAATTGTTGAGTTATTTTTCAACATATTTTCATCGGAATTGAGACATTTATCATATCATGGGATCGACAGAGAGAGGTGCAGACGCAGTCAAACGCTGGTTCCAAAATTTGTATAAGCACTTCTTTTGACATTATTAACATGGTGGAAGAAAAAAATTTCACTTTTTTATCTGCCCCCATCAGAACGTTTGTTTGTGAGATGAAATCTAATTGACGATTTTGTTTCACTTGAAGCTAGATGAACTTAGTTAAATAGAAACTAAATAATCCTTTATAAAAAATAAAAAAAGAGTAAATATTGTTTCTGCAGGTAAAATGGGGAGTGAAGTTTATTTTAATTATGTATAGAGAAAAGTCTGTATTAATACTTCACGTACAGTCCGTACACTTTATAGTTCCACGCTCGCATGTGTGCAGCTGCGCTGCGCACAGCCGCGTCCGCTCTACATCCGTGAGCACTATACAATATTTATGAGCATAATGGTATAATGCATTGCTGTATAATATTATATTGGCCTGAAGATTATGTTATTTCCAGATTTCACGTTTTTGGAACCGATAGCAAGCATGATAATCACCATGCCCACAAAGACAGTATTACTATGAAAAAAAAAAAAGAGAGAGAACTACCATTTCACGAATAGTAATCTAGTTCTAGACTCGATTTTCTGGGAGAGATGTCGAGATTTATTGTGCTTCCTTTGATAAAGGATGTGTTTCCTTAATTTGCTTTAAGGCGTTATCTAAGGTATTATTATTATTATTATTATTATTATTATTATTATTAGTATTATTATTATTAGGTTGTGTCCCTTTCTATGGAGAAGTCAGTGTAGTCAACTGAAGTGCTACTCGGTCGATATTGATCTGAATTCTTGCTCTAAATGTCCAAGGTTCGGTGCAACCAGTCCCATTTTTCGCGGATTTCGCAGTTTCTATAAGAAAATTTCAAGATATAACACCATTAGAAAGTAATTTCTTTCCAATCGTCAATCCAAAATCTCAAGAAACCAAGCGTTATGTAGGATGGAATAGAGGACAGAAGAAAGATAATTTTATACGGTAGGACATAATAAGAGTACTGTAGAACAAGCCAACAATGTAATGAGAAAATAATAACAGAAATGTTGAAACAAGGATAAGATAGGAAATGAGAGAAGCGAGTAAAATGTGTGGTAAAGATGTTTAAAATGTTATGTTTTATTTAACGACGCTCGCAACTGCAGAGGTTATATCAGCGTCGCCGGATGTGCCGGAATTTTGTCCCGAAGGAGTTCTTTTACACGCCAGTAAATCTACTGACGTGAGCCTGTCGCATTTAAGCACACTTAAATGCCCTCGACCTGGCCCGGGATCGAACCCGCAACCTTGGGCATAGAAGGCCAGCGCTATACCAACTCGCCAACCAGGTCGACTGTGTTAGAGATAGAGAGGACAGGAGAGGAAGGGAGATGACGTAACAGGAGAAAGGAAAGAGAAGATGACAGGAGAAGAAAAAGAAACATGATAGGAGAAGAAAGGAAGAGAACATGACGAGAGAAGGAAATAAAATATACTAGGAGAAAAGGAGAAGATACGGTAAGAGAAGCAAGGGAGAGGACATGGAAGAAGAAGGAAAGAGAAGACATGACAGGAGAAGGAAATAAGATGTGATAGAAGGAAGGAGAAGACATGACAGGAAAAGGAAAGACAATATGATAGGAGAAGGAAATAAGATACGATAGGAGAAGGAAGGAGAAAACATGACAGGAAAAGGGAAGAAGATATGATAGGAAAAGAAAATAAAATACGATAGGAGAAGGAAGGAGAAGACATGACAGGAAAAGGAAAGAAGATATGATAGGAGAAGAAAATAAGATATGAAAGGAGAAGGAAGGAGAAGATATGACAGGAAAAGGAAAGAAGATATGATAGGAGAAGGAAAAAAGATATGAAAGGAGAAGGAAGGAGAAGATATGACAGGAAAAGGAAAGAAGATATGATAGGAAAAGGAAATAAGATATGAAAGGAGAAGGAAGGAGAAGATATGACAGGAAAAGGAAAGAAGATATGATAGGAGAAGGAAAAAAGATATGAAAGGAGAAGGAAGGAGAAGATATGACAGGAAAAGGAAAGAAGATATGATAGGAAGAGGAAATAAGATATGAAAGGAGAAGGAAGAAGACATGACAGGAAAAGGAAAGAAGATATGATAGAAGGAAATAAGATATGAAAGGAGAAGGTAGAAGAAGACATGACAGGAAAAGGAAAGAATATATGATAGGAGAAGGAAATAAGATATGATAGGAGAAGGAAGGAGAAGACATGACAGGAAAAGGAAAGAAGATATGATAGGAGAAGGAAATAAGATATGAAAGGAGGAGGAAGGAGAAGACATGACAGGAAAAGGAAAGAATATATGATAGGAGAAGGAAATAAGATATGAAAGGAGAAGGAAGGAGAAGACATGACAGGAAAAGGACAGAAGATATGATAGGAGAAGGAACTAAGATATGAAAGGAGAAGACATGACAGGAAAAGGAAAGAAAATATGATAGGAGAAGGAAATAAGGTATGAAAGAAGAAGAAAAGAAAGTATGATAGGGAAAGGAATGGAGAAGACGTGACAAGAGAAGGGAAGAAAATATGATAGGGGAAGGAAGGAAAAGACAGTATGATATGAGAGGAAAGCTATGATAGGAAAGGAAAGATATCGGAGAAGGAAGGAAATGTGATATGGGAGGAAAGACATGGTAGAAGAAGGAAGGAGAAGATAGGCCAATGACAGGAAAATATTTATTTCTGGAGAATAGGAAAGGAAGTTTAACTGAAGTGGGAAGAAGATGTCAGGAAAGAAAGAGAGACAAGATATGATTTGGGAGGATATGACAGCAGAAAAGAGAAAAGTAGATGTGATAGAGAAAAGTACGGGATAGGACAGAGATGGAAAGGAGACGTTAGTATAAACATTAAGGGAAACGTGATAATAGGCAAGAGGATAGTAATGGGAGTACAGGAGAGCAGAGGAGAGGAAAGATGGGGACATGATAGTACAACAAAAGCAAACAGATAATATGATAATAGGTTAGAAAAGGAAAGAAGATAGCGGGGTAGTATAGAAGAGCAGAAGAGAGGATATGTAGGCCTACTCGTAAGCAAGAAGTTAATGTATAGTATATGGGAAGGAGTAGGGTAACATAAGAGAGTACAACAGTAGTGGTTGGGGCATAAACGGGAAGAATAAAAGCTTGTCGAGTTGAACACGCAGCCATTTGACGTAGATGGAAGCTGCTACGCCATGTTGCTCAGCCCACAGTGCGGTCTGGGATTCACGAATTACGGCAAAGTGACGTTTATACGACCGCTCAGTGAGATCCGATGCCACTTTGTATGAGAAATGGCCTGACGGCCCTTCTCTTATTTCAACGCAATAAGGAGCTGGAACCAGCTATTCCACTGTGGACAGGAAAATGTTAATTCTGTAACCAGACACATCAACCGGATAAATCTAACTTCCACTCCTATCTTAAAGAGATATAAAAAAATGTGAAGTCAGGTAGAGAAAAAGACGGTATACACATATGGCAAGTTGCAGCCACGAAACTGTCACGTTATACATCGTTTTCTCTAGCTGAACAAAGTGTTTTATTGTACTCACATCTGAGTCGGCCCCTTTGTCGGCGCCGGGGCATGTGAAGGAGACGTACTCGTGGCAGCGCTTGTGCACCACGAAACTGCACACTGCAACAAACACATACAGTATCTCATTAGTTTAATTACGTACCTACCTGGAGTGCAGGCAAGTTAAAAACAAACACTTCAATTAACTCAGTTTGCCATTTAAACATAACTTCCACTATGTACAGTGTCTTAAAAAAAGTGGAAGCTGTATGTCCTAGTTCCCGATACATAAAAGCAAGATTTACAATATTAAGGTCCTCAGGATTACGTAACAAGCCAATGATGCCAAACTTGGTCACTGGTGACTCGGGCCTTCAGCCTGAGCCCAGGTCAATTCGCGCTCCCAATAACAATCCAGCAGGCTTAGTAATGCGAGATTTGTGGAAATTTTCTCAAACTGGGGAACTTCTGTAAAGAAGAGGGAAATTTTGAGGATTTGAAGAAACTGCCAGAATTCTGAGCAATTTTTGGCTTTTATATGAACCTACAGAAAAACTGTGCAATGAGAAACTGAAGACCATTTTGAATTTTCACATAGGGGAGATTTGGGTAGTATCGGACATCGGGTAATATCGGACATCGGATAATATCGGACATCGGGTAATATCGGACAGTGTGTTTCTTTCATCTACCACAGATAGTAGTACCTGAATGACATGGTTACGTAACTGTATGCGACATCACAGAAACGTAACCATGTCATTCAGGTACTATCATCTGGTTGTAGATGAAAGAAACTCACTGTTCGATATTACCCGATGTCCGATACTACCCAACTCTCCGCTACACGTGTTGTAAATACCCAGTAAATTCTCAGTTTTGTTTCCAAAAGAAAAAAAAAATGTTATTTTTGACTTTAAGAAGTCTGTATTTTTCTTCCTACTCCCCACTGCTTGTCTTCCTTTACATCCGATTGATGAGATTCATATTTCATCGGCAGATCAGAATGCTAAATACTTGTGCAGACAAATCAGAACGCAAGCATTGGCCTATAGTTCCTACCAAAAGTTTAAGGACACCCTTCCATAAGTGATGTTTCACTCCTGTTAGGTACTTATGTGAAACCCCTGATGTTTATAGAGGGACAAAATGCCTGTGAAAAGTCAAGTTTCAATCGCAAACCCAATCTGTCTATCTTCCAAACTGTGGATTATATAACAGTTTTTCTCTTTTGAAAACTTACTGAAAAATTACATATTTTGTAGGTAAAATATTAATTACTCCAGAATGGGTTGACTTAGATCAGTGAATTTTGGGACAGAGTTAAACATATCTGAAAGACTTCTTGTGCAATCGTACAGGCATTGTATTCTAAATTGTTTTTGTTTATCTTTAGGAAAAATTGCCATTTTCTAAAATTCTCTTGAGCTTTAAATTCGCGGCAAATGAACCCAGATCCTCCACTGTCATTCACATCTTGGGAGTTGGTAACATTGATCAATCAGCTTATTCCCTCCATTTTTAGTAATCAGCCATGAAGTTTGCTACAAGTGTGGGAAGGTTAGATTACTTTTCCTTGAAAAAAAAAAATGAAAATAGATCGAAATTCAATGAGTGTGGACGTGAAGTGGCAGATTATTAGGATGTAGAAGAATGACAGGAGATAATACCTAACTCCATTTCAAAATTGACTGATTTATATCAACCCATTCTTTCTCCATTTTTTCCCTACAAAATATGTAATTTTTCAATAAGTTTCATAACAGACAAATTATTATATAATCCACAATTTGAAATACAGACAGATTGGGTTTGCAGTAAAAACTTTACTTTTCACAGGCATTTGGTCCCTGTATAAACATCAGGGGTTTCACATAAGTATAAGGACCGGCGTGAAACATCACTTTTGAAGGGGTGTCCTTAAACTTTTGGAAGGAGCTGTATATAGCTTAAGACAATTCAAATGATTGCCACCTCACTAATAACAATTAATACTTCTCGTTTTTAAATTATAGTTATTTACAGAATTCTGTTACCAATTTCTGACTAATTGTTACTAAAGCTAATTAGTATTTTTTTTATGTACGAAGTGTCTAATGTAAGCCGTTCATTTCTGTTTACACAGCCCAAATATCAGCCCAGACATGTGGGTGGTATTAAAGTAGTTTTAACTAGAACGTTCTAGAATCACCTGGAATCGAAGTTTGAAATTAAGCAGTACGAAAAGAAGAACCGGGGATCGAACCCTCACAGGCAGTCGTAATATTCATAGAACCCATTACTCTAGCTGAGAGCCATTAACTACCTTCAGAGATTCGCGTATTAGAAAGGAATGTTTATTTCCTTAAACGCATAGTATGAATCAATAGGCTATAATAATCAGTCCATCCGTCTCCGTTTATTTATTACTTTAGCTGTTTTCAATCATTATTAAGACTAAAATTAATACAAGCGCTGCGAATTAGAGAACTTCAACGACGAAAAGTGTCCACCTCTAGTCGTGTTGTGCGTGTGTGTGTGTGTATGTATATATATATATATATATATATATATATATATATATATATATATATATATAAATATATATATAAAGTGTGTATAAAGTGAAAATTAAAATTAAGGTGACATTTAACATTTAATCTTTTAGGGTGACGTATTTATTTAGCCTGACGAGTTATTTCCTTGGTTTGAATTGTAAATTATTTAAAAATAGCGTGTAAGAGGCCTTGGACTGGAAATGTTTAGTTTAAATGTAGTACTGTTTATAAGTATGCATAAGGGTGTAATTATTTGACTTATTTGAACTGTTGTATCAGTGAAGCGAGGTGATTCAGTGAAGTTATGGTTTTACAGTGCAGTGAATAGTTCCGATCAGTGATAATTTATAGCGTCAATGAAATGTGTTCTATAGTGTCAGTGAAACGTGTTATACAGTGTCAGTGAAATGTGTCCTAAAGTGTCAGTGAAATGCGTCATAGTGCCACTACAGTGAGTGAGATGAGAGTAAAGTGAAAGACTATTGAAACTTATGTAGGGTCTATACATATGTAGGTTGCATTGTAAAATTAGGTATTTTATTTATGTTTTATTATTAATTGTAATTATTGTGTTAAATTGTATTGTGTATTTATAATTGTATTGTGTAAAGTATAATTGTATTGTGTATTGTAAATTTTATTGTGTATTGTTTATATTGTGTATACCACTGCCACCGGGTGCTTGCCCACTTGCAGTGTAAATAAATACATACATACATACATACATACATACATACATACATACATACATACATATATCACAATATGTAAAAACAAACGTTTTAATGTTACTCACCGACATTTTTGTTTTCCTCTTAGCTACATATGGTATATAGGAATAGAATATGTAATTACCAGAGACCGGAAGTTTAGGCATTATGAATCATTAAAATAGGCAGCCAAAAAGCTATCATAAATAGCTAAAATAGGCAGCCAAAAAGGCATTATAAATAGCTAAAATACGCAATAAAAGGCAATTACAAAAACCTTGCACTACACCCACAACCTTGCACTTTCCACAAAGGGATTTCGGCAGCAAGAAAATCTTTACACAAGTCTAATGCAAATTGAGATTTTCGATTCGATGTTGCAATTATTTTATTTATTTATTTATTTATTTAACCTGGTAGAGATAAGGCCATCAGGCCTTCTCTTCCCCTCTACCAGGGGATTACACCTACAATATTAAGAATACAATTACAATTAATATTAAATTTACAAATATAATAAAAATCAAGGCACTAAAAGATTAACTGATTAATAAAAGGCTAGACAGTTTATTGTAAAAGTTAAGAAGAAAGCAACATTATTTTATTAATTAAGTAAAAATTAAACCTACTCTACGCAGTAAGAAAATGCTTAATGAGTTTGCTTTTGAACTCTACTAAATTCCGACAGTCTCTGATGTCACTGGGTAGGGTATTCTACAAGCGCGAGAGCGAGCTTGTGTATGATGATGAATACGATGATGTCTTATGTGCTGGTATGGCTAGTATGCGGCTATTTTGCGTGCGTGTGAAGAGATTATGATATGATGACACGTAACTGAAACGGGAGGCAAAGTAGGTAGGTGAAGAGGTGTGAAGGAGAACAAGTGAATGAAAATTTCTACGTTCGTTAAGCCGTAGCCAGTTGGAAGCAAAGAAATCTTCTTCCCAGTAGCCTTGGAAAGTACATTTGTGTGTTTAGTTGTACCGATATGTTGCGATATGAAATAATATTTAGCTAACTAGAACAACGTCGCAATGAAAACTAAAAGAAAAATAACCGGCTAAAAATAACGTTAGACCAGCACTCATTGTTACCTTGTCAAATAAACACAAGCGATAATTAAAATGCTTACTGTTATACATTTTTTCACGGCAGCACTCATTGTTGCAAAGAGAATATGAACTGACTGAAAGACAATAATATACATTCGGTGAAGTCACTTTCATTGTAGCGGTTATAGAAATAAATTAAAATATACCTGTAGGCAATTTTTAATAATAAATTAATAAATAACAGATAAATAATCAAATAAAGGCAAAAAAAGCATTTATTTTGTAAATTAGGCATCTATATTAAAAAGGCAGAAGAGGGCAACATAAAACTGTGACGTTTGAATCACAAAGGTATAATTCGTACAGATTTACTTTCAAAATGAAGATGGATTTAATATATTTAAAAAGGCATTCTGCCAAAGTTCCGGTCTCTGGTAATTACATAAAATCCTGACTATTGCTCTAGGATGATTTGAAATCTGTGGATGAGGCAAACGAAATATTTACGGGAATATCCTTACATTCTGATGTTATCAATCAAAAGTAGACTATCATACTTGGGACAGAATCGGAGTCTGCGTTTTAATACTGAGCTATCGGAGAGGGTTACATGTCCACTAGCTTTGAGGAGGTGATTTAAGGGTGCTGGAAACAAAGTTACGTCAGAATATTGATTCCCATTTTCCAAAATTGGAGGAAATTTAAGGACGAAGTACTTGCTTGTGATTTGAATAAATTATGACAAAAACGTTCTAAAGAGGCCAAATTTCAAGTTCTCGTATTGGCCAGATAATGTGAAACTTTTCGGTAGTTGCAACAACGTGTCAACAATATCCCCATTGACTCAGTCCAACTTTCCAAAAGTTTGTCATCAATTTTGCAGGAAATAATTTCGGAAGCAATCCGCCCTGCGGCCCCATCGGGAAACGCGGCCGAAAGTTGGCTGAGAAATAATTGCACACAACGTCAGCTGCAGTTTGAGTATTGGCTGTGGAACGGCTGCGGGCGTGTCGTGCTAGTCTCAACTTATCGCAACGGCTCGGCGCGACGCGGAGTCATGAAAGAGAAAAAGTTGCTACCACAGTGCCATGGTAGTTCTCCTTGGTATAGCAGCCACCATGCTAACAGTTTCACCCCAGGGTCCCGGGTTCAAACCCAATAGAGGATGATGAAATTTAAAAGGTGACAAAATACAGCAGCGGTGGCGAAAATGTATAACCTGCAACGTGCATAGCACCTATGGAGGGAGGCGGACACCCGAAGGGGAAGTGAAGCAACTGTCTGACTTATTAACGGATTTTCATTTTCCTTACGTCAAGCACTTAAATATAATGTTATACAGTACAAGACTACAAACTAATGTTTAGTATGTGTAACGAAGAAAGAAATTAACAATATCACAACCTAAAATTCATTGTCTTCAGAATGTCTCTGCGACAAAGTTTCAAAATCAGGAATTATGTCACTTACTGCCAGTCGTAGTTGATCACGAAGGTATTTTTCTGTCAGTCGTGATCTAAATTTGGTTTTTACTATTTTAATTGAAAATAATTTTTCACAAACGTAAGTTGTAGCGAACATGGCTTCAACAGAGCAAGCGAAAGAACGAAGCTTCGGATATTTATTTTTTGGCAAAGATTTGAAAGTTCAACATTTGTCAAGTCCTTACATCTAGCTTTCATTTGACATCACATAGTAAATCAGTGAGTTCAAATTGAAGAGCTAACCGCATTATTCGTACATCTGCTGAAAAAGGGTCGACATACAGAGATGATGATGATGATGATGATGATGATGATGATGATGATGATGATGATGATGGATGATGATGATAACAACAAGAATAACACTTAACATTTTAATGTTTCATGAGTAACATGTAGTATAATGCCGTTTTATGTTATACAACCGTTTTCCTCGTAATACTTGTGAACAAATCATACATTTAAAATTTTCATAATGTTGATAGCAAAAAAAATGCGTCCTCCCATCCTTCTTGGAACTTTCGTACATGGTTTCGAGAGAGACATATGCCACTCGCAGGTCAGAGACAAATACAAATGGAACGGAGTTTGACTCCAGTGAGCGAGAGGGTGGGGGTTTGCGGAGGTTGGAAGCAAGCGAAATGCACAGCTATCACTGCGAGCCACAATGTATCGCGAGTCACGTTCTCGTCACGGCTGAAATATAGTGTTACTATAAACAATCTTTCCGATTACAATCTTGAATAACTATCGTTAGGAGACACTTAGAAACATGATATTGGTATCAATGGAAAGAGAAACTCAAATATTTTTTGTTATCCATTCTATAAATCACATGTGCTACTCTTAAATCAGCAAAAATTAGAAAACATGAAATTGGTATCAACAGAAACAGAAACTCCAACAATTTTTTAATTTTTTCACTGGAAAACATGAAACAGAAAGAGAAACATTTGGTTCATAACCGTAAGTAAGTCACATGTGCTCAATGTGATCTCCTTGTGTCACAAGACACACATCAAGTTTGAGTCAATTTCCCGCCATACACGTTGTAGCATTGGACCATCCACCAGTGCAATGGCCTCTGTGATACGGACACGAAGATCCTCAATGATAGGTGGTAATGGTGGCTGATACACTTGTTGTTTTATAAAACCCCACAGAAAAAAATCACAAGGAGTGAGGTCGGGGGAACGTAGAGGCCAATGCAAACATTCTAAATCTTCACGGCCAGCACGTCCAATCCATCTCCTTGGAAGTCGTTTATTCAGTTCGTTTCTGACATCTAAGTGGTAATGGGGTGGTGCCCCATCCTGCTGAAAAATGAGACCTTCGATGTCCTGTTCCAGTTGTGGAAGCCATAACTGTAACATGTCTAGGTACGAATTACCTGCGACTGTCGCCTCGACAAAAAAGAAAGGTCATACACCTTTTCACGGCTTATAGCACAAAACACGTTCACTTTGTGGGAGTCGCGTACATGTTCCACGTAACTGTTAGGATTTTCCAAAGCCCATATCCTGACATTGTGTTTGTGTACTTTTCCTGACAGATGGAAAGTGGCTTCGTCACTAAACACCAATGATTCGATGAAACCTCAGTTTCCATTCTGAGTTGCATCTGCTCACAGAAAAACTGTCGCTTGGCTTTGTCGTCTGGTTTCTGAGCCTGCAATAATTGCAGACGGTATGGATGGAACTTCAAACGTTTCAGTAAAATCTTTCATACAGTTTGTTCGGGAATGTTTAATTCTCTGCTGGCTTTTACGGTGGATTTCTATGGACTTCGTGTGAAACTCTCTCTCACACGCTCCACATTTGCCTCACTTACTGATGGACGACCGGTTGACTTCCGCTTACAGATGCATCCCCTCGTTTTGGAGTCAGCGTACCACTTACGGATACTGGGCCCACTGGGTGGGTCAAGACCAAATTTTCTTCTAAAATTGCGTTGTACATTAACAACAGACTGGGATGTGTGAAAATCTAGCACAAAAAATGCCCTCCTGTCTTCGTTTGCAGCCATTTCTCTGTTATATCGTTTCCTAGCAACGAAATTAATAAATATGCAACAGGTTCACCAACATAACAAAAAATTTTTGAGTTTTTCTTTCCATTGATATCAATATCATGTTTATAAGTGTCTCCTAACGATAGATATTCAAGTTTGTATTCGGAAAGATCATATTTATAGTAACACTGTACTTAGGATGGCCTCCTCCGGAAAGAAAGTAAAGAGTGTCGTAGGTTTTGGACGGCACATAAAATCCACCCCGTCCTTAGTAAAGGGCTCCATGTAAAATGTATCAGTCTCTTCTGCCCACGTACGAATTGGGAGGCAGCACAATGAACCCACAGTCTACTAGCGGCCTAAGTAAGCGGAGTTCTGTTCTAGCCTCCGTCCCCAATCCAATTATATCATCTATACCAACAACATCATTAACCACAGATTTCTAATTAACAACAATTTAGTTAAGTTATGGGTCAAAGAGAAAAATGGTATCCTGTGTGAATATGTTGCTTATGTTACATGGTAATAGCGAATATCCCACAAATTTCCGAAAAAATAAAAGTTTTGCAGAGAAACAATTCATTTTTGCGGAAAAAAACTATCACAATTATCCTGACTACGATTATTTCACTTACGTTACGTCATCATGCCTAATAACGACAAAAAATTGATACAGGTATGAACCAGCCGTGATTATTCTTGCGCGTAAATTTTCTGGCTGGCGACCGACCAACAAAACAATATGACTTGCTTTTTAAGCTTTTTAAAATGTGTTCATTAAACAGCCTTATAGGAAAAGGCTTCCAACGAATAAGTGACAGAAAAGATATGATCTCGCTGCTGATTCTATAGATAACACTAATATTAATCCGAATCCAACAGTAGCGAGTGAATCCGATAATAACAGGAAGGCCAGTTATACGCAAATAAAGGAAACAATTTTTCACTGTGCTCAGACAATAAATAATTGTTTCCTGTAATCAGGTATAGAATCTGGTAAGTATTGCTTCCGGTTAAACAACATCTTCAAATATTCTATGAACATATGGATCACTATTTAAAACAAAATTTGTCTTTATAACGAACATTTTCACGATTTAAAACAAAATTTGTCTTTATAACGAACATTTAAAAGTTAAAAGAATTTACCAGAATGTTTACCTATTATAACTGACCTACAGAGTGAATCAAAACTAAGTTACCGATATTCTTACCGAGCCATGAAGTTGGTTTTCGACGGACAGCGCATTGGATTTTCCCGCTTAGTTGTTTCTTCTAAGCTCGGCACAGGATAAGGGCGTCTGTTTTGCTTATTATTGCACTAAGCCGACAACACAATTCTGCTTATACTTTACATTGTAAGTCTCCATGAATAAGTTGTCTGAACTTTATTGAGGAAGACTTTTAAATTACAGTTAGATACACAAATCCTACAACAACGCATTTTCCTCGCTGAAAGGTATCTGCTGAAGAAGTGGCACGAGTTGTCTTTACGTAAGTTTCGAAATATTTTTCATGAGTTACACAACAATTCAAGCAGTTTGTTAAATTAGTACAGACCGATTATTTAGTCCTGACAGCTCGAAGATGCGAAAGGGGGGAAGTAATATGAGTAGTGGGGAGAGCTCTGAAGTAGAGATAAGGGCAAGCGGTCAGTAAAGAAATGCAGTACAGCTTAACTGTACTGGAAACATACCGCTCTACAGCACGCATGACATCCGATCGCTCTGAAGACAAGGGACTAATCCAAACACCCCTTGGCGTAACTAAATGGACTCGCCTGACCCAGGCGCACATTGCCGGCGACTTTCAGAATTAAATAATCGTACTGAACGGACGATATAAGAAAGAGCGTTGTCCGAAGCGTAAACACAACGGGAAACGCGAGAAATCCGAGAAAAAAAAAACCGACTCCGACCTAGATCTCTACAGGTGTCACTATGAATTTTTCAATGAAAAATCATAGGCCTGACCGGAATTCGAACTCCTATTGCCTGAGTGGCAGGCCGATGGTCTAGATCACTCAGAATAGCAGGGAATATCGATAGGCTATTATTCTTTCTCCGGTGCTGTTGTTGGACAGCATCATAGGCGGAGAGAGAACCGTTTCCTTGGGGGGCAAGGCAAATCCACAGAATCCCTATATAATGAGATTCTGGGGGATAACATTTATCTTCTCCCCCCATTATAGCTTGAC
Organism: Periplaneta americana; assembly: GCF_040183065.1. Lineage (NCBI taxonomy): Eukaryota > Metazoa > Arthropoda > Insecta > Blattodea > Blattidae > Periplaneta > Periplaneta americana. Next base: position 68,698,053 of record NC_091124.1, on the reverse strand, counting down.
TTTGGTACAATATATCAGAATATGATCATTTAATAAAGGTATTATAAAATAAAGTAAAATTGTAACAAAATATACAGACAATTTTACTTTTTTTTTCCTCTTGTAAGAAAGAGGGACTTGAAGGTTTGCACTGCAGCCTGAGGCTTATTGTGCTTACCACTCCGAACGGCTGCGCTCTTGTACAAATATAGCACGCCACACAGTGAACTTAACCCGGGCTATTGTATGGATGATGATATATGAATTAAGTATGGTGAAATGAGTCCGAGGTTCAACATCGAAAATTACCCAGCAATTCTGCTTCAATTGGTTGAGGAAAAAACCCTGAAAAACCCCAACTAAGTAACTTGTCCGAACTGCTCGTTTCATGGCCAGACAAGCTAACCATTACTCTACAGCGGTGGATCAATTTTACATTTACTTTATCTATTTATTTAAAAAAGCAAGATATGAAATTTGAATTCTAATTATTTTATTTAATCTCATCTTTAAGTTTAACCGGCATCACTTTTATTTTTTCTGCATTGTGCAGTAGACCTATGTTATTCATATTTCAAGTGGCTGCCTGAACACCTGCAGAGTTCTAACACATCAGTACTGGCTGTTACAAAAAACCTTATAATGCTTTCATTCCTCAGATGAGATATAAAAATTCTTATACGTTCAGAAATTTAAAATAAATATTATTGTCCAGATCATGGTTTGAAGACAATAATTCGCAATTGTCAATTTAAGCACAGAAACTTAATCATAAACAAAAACAAGAAAAATCTTTTGAATTCAATATTTTCTAATGATAAAAAAAGAAGAAAGAGTTCCCCTCCCCCCATGCTCCCCAATAACTCCGCCTATGGACAGCATTTACGAACGAGTTTTATGTAAATTCTAGATTAAAATTGAGCAGAATTTAAGGTACAAAAACTGAAAGAGAAATATAAAATATAGGGCTTAAACATAACTATAATTACAGAAAATGTAATGAAGTTACACTGAGAACAAAGCGAATTCGTGAGGTAGAGAATCATGCAATTAATTATCTGCAATCACAATAATATACTATAAATTTATGCTGAGAGTTGAAGAAACGCATGATCTGAAAATGAGGAGCGAAAATACTCAGATCCGAAAAGCAATTAGTAGCCTTGCGATCTGGAGTTAATGCATCACTGAAACAAAGTTACGCATGATGAACTCCATAATTAGAGGAATTCTATATGGTTATGAACTGAAGTAATAAAACAACCGAACAGAGTACAAAAGCCAAAGAAATGGACTTTTACAAGAGAAGCCAGAATATCACTACTACAAAGAATGCCTAATGAGCAAATACAGACAATAATGAGGAAGGAGATAACGCTCATACGGCGTAGGAAACAGAACACCGTCAACTCAAATGGTAAACCACGTTAGATGGAAGGGGCAGGGGAGCCTGTCATTAACAATCCGAGAAAAGACGAAGCGAAAGACCCAGGAGTTGGCAGTAGAGTGTGAACGCTGCTGCAGCGGTAAGAGGAATGGAACAAGATTTATGAAACGACCGTCAAGAGTGGAAATTGGGAACCGGAAGACGACATCGATCGTTATAGACCGGCATCACCCACAGGGAGTATGAAAATATTCGACGAAATTCTGAGAACTTTTAGGGGGAACCTACATCCACAAACGTCCAAATATGTAGGATCCATGTTGTGTAGGCCTATGTGAAATTCCATTGAAAACGTTTCGGCGCCTAAGGTGGTGTTTTAATAAACGGGTATACGCCGCATTCAGAATTTCAATTGCTTTAGACCTACTTCAAATATTTGACCTTTCTTGCCTAACTTTAATTTTCACTCATCCAGCACTTTAAGTACTGTACAAGGAAAACTTATAGTGATGTCGCAAGAAATTTGATATTTATTTACACTAAATTAATTGTACAAAGCATAAAAAATCATGAGCAAAATTTGTGTTCGTGTGTATTTCCATTATAATATAGAAATACAAATACTAATGCACACAGATATTATATAGATACATACACAAAACAAAGAAAAAATAAGAATATGAAAAAAAAAAAACTTTATGCACAATATCAATTTAAGTAGGCCTATCACCGATAAATAGATGTTTATTTCCTTTACTGAAATTAAAAACCGAAAGTGTTGAAAATTCAGGGTGGAGTTTAATTATGAAATTAGAATATAATCTTGAATATAAACTACTGTTTTAAACCTGCCGCTGTGAAAAATTTGTGTTCTCTTAAGGAGGGAGGTACACCATTGGCCTGCAAAAATTTAGTGAAATTAATTTTTTTATAATTATCTCACCTACTATAAAATCTAAATGAACAAAACTTTTCATGCTTTACATACATACATTACACTTTATAAGACTATTCAGAATATTGAAACAGCCACACTGAACAACAAATTTTTACTTTTTGTCTTGCTTCTTGCTTCGAAATAAAAATAGGTGGATATTACTAATATGTGTGCCCTAAATCTTAATTTAAAATCCAAATTGCCCCATCACGTACCATTTTCCGGGGAAAGTGAATTGAATTTTTTTATGAAAAAACTTTGTTTTTATTATTTTTTTTACTGCTACTGATAAAATTACAACAGACTAGGGATTAAAAATGCCTCATAATACTTGAAAAATGTATACTGGATACAAAAATGATGTTACATAGTTTAAAATACAAAACACACAACGACAATAAAAATATTTCATATATAGAATGAGAAAAATCTCGAAATTGGAACTTAACATTTAAAAAGATTTTCTGGATGATTTCCGTTTATAGCTAGACCCGGGACTGTCTTTTATAAGGAACAACAATTGTCTGCAAGCATGCTGGATAATGATCTTCCTTTATATAGCCTTTCCATTTCAGATATTTGTTGATGAAATCTTTCCCCATGTCGTCGCTTACCGATCCAAGTTTAGGATGAAAGAAATCCAAATGAGAACGTAAAAAGTGTATTTTGAAAGACATATTACGCCCCATTTTCTCATATGCACTTAACATGGTTTCCATAAATTCGATGTAGTTGTCTGCCCTAGAATTTCCAAGGAAATATGAGTAAACATCTTTGAAAGGGCGCTATACCATTTTTTATGTAACGGAAAGTTTTTCCTCAAACAAAGAGTCAGCCAAAACTTTGTGAATTTGTGGACCGATGAAAATGCCCTCTTTTAATTTGTCTTCACACAAATTGGTAAACTTTTCTTTTAAATACTGAAAACCACACCCTTGTTTGTTCATTGCATAGACCTCACTTTGAACTGTTCTGAAATTTACTGAATAGAAGGGACTTATAGCTGTTTATTTATTAGAAGTACAAAAGAACATGTCAACAACCATAAGAAACCGGCAATAAGTCATAAACTCATAAAATGCATTAGCTTTCGTTTTGGTTTACAACCCCCAACCCGCGCCAGATGTTCCCTGGAAGAGCGCTTATCGAAAAGTGAAATCATAGTATATCATAAAACCCTTACGTGATACGAAGAAAAGAGATGCATTTTCGGATTCAGCGCACACCAAACCATAAGGGACATACTATTTTAAGTCGGAGAAAAATTCTTGTTGTTCAGTGTTACCTGTAAAAATATCAAATTTGCGTAATTTTTTTAACAACCGTAAAGCATAACAACCGTAATAACCGTACATAATAAAATATGCAATTAAATAAATATTTGCATCATTCTCTAACTGAAATGTTTGAAATAACTATACCACCAACATAGTCTAGAATCTTTTACTTATTCCTTCAAGATTTTTTTTTCTCTTAATCGTTACCTTCAATATTACATTTTCTGAAATTGTTGATTAAGAAAAAAATATTTTCTGAAGGAATTGGTAAAAGATTCTAGACTATATTGTTGCTATAAGTTCTTTAGAATATTTGAAAGGTTCAGAACCATAGTGGGCCAAGCGCCATTTACTAAAACCGTAGAAAACAAGGGTTAAAATTAAATTAACACCATAATTTATTGGAAACATATAGCAAGTAATATAAAGTATACACATTAAAACTAAATGATATGTCAATCTTCATTAAACTATGGTATTCACTTAACTTTACCCCTTGCTTTCTTCGTTTTTAATAAATGGCGATTGGCCCACTATGCCTCTGAACCCTTCATTTCTGTAAAAGAATCGTGCAGATATTTAATTATTAAATAAAGTGAAATAAATGTTAAAAGACATTAGTGACTTACAATGAGATTTTAAGTGTATTACTCGTCAGTAATCAGCAAGACTGGAATTGTATTCCCAACACTGACATATAATTTTTTCTCTCGGACATACTGTAGGCTGAGTTCCTTGTTTTTTGGTTTGTGTTTGTACTGTTATGTTTTGAATGATTATCTCGCGTCTTGCCGAGTACATGACAAGGGATATCGCTTCTTGTGAACGTCTAACATTGAATCAAAATTCTCACAAGAAGGAAATGGAAGGCTTTAAAAGATCAAATTTCTGAAAACTGTGACTTTCTTTCAGAACGTATGGAATAAGTCCTAGTGAAATCTAAGTGATTAAAACGTAATAATTGTTCCCCTAGGATATTGTATCCTTTAAATATTTTAAATTGCAATAACTTCCTCATAAGATGAGTGCTACAAATTATGTTTTACAGTTCTTCAGTACCGTGTTTCTTAGTGATCAGGGTGACACGTTACATGCCTACACATTTCGTGCGAAGAGTTGTATCTCCGCTGAAGGGTTACTAAATTAATTTATACAATAGGACTCAAAAACACGTTTCAAATTAATTTCGTGCCGCTATACCACAATCTAAATGTAAATTCTGCGGACCTATGTATATCATTCTGATTTATTTTCACTGTTACAAAAAGACGAATAACAATATACTTGAACAATGTGAGGCCAGACATAGCGATGAGCGCTGCGTTCAAGGCTCAACATCCTTCCGTAATCTTTAATTTAATAGTACTTTGACTTTTATTCCAGGGTTTTAATTCTTTCACTTCATTTCGATGTACGTATAACAAAGTAATTTTTATGAAGAAATGAAATCCTAATTTATAATTAATCACCTTGCCACGCTGGTAACCCGTATTGGAATTGTGTTGCAATAGTAATAGTAGTACTAGCACAGTCTAGTATATACAGTCACGAAGCTTGAGTTGTGAGGGTGCTAGGAACAGTAGACAGTGCTGGTACTAGTTCGTATTGTCTGCAATGAGGCGATATTAGCGATCCTATGGATGCATATTTACTACGTATTGAGCTTCCTGACTGTATATACTAGACTGTGGTACTAGCAGCAGCAGTATTATATTGTATTATATTTATTTACATTCCATGGTATTCGTACATCGCTTCACAGCTAGAATATGGAACATGTCAAACGAAAAAAAAATCTTAATAGTAAAGTAGCCACGTTCAATTAGTAGGCTAGCGGTGTCAAAGAGGACGGAAGCTTTGTAGTTTCAATAATTTTAATTATGTCGCGCTGTCCATTGTCGTCGTCAAGTCTTTTGAAGGCCGCTCCAATAACTCCACGCGGAGTGTATAAACAGGAGTTTCAAATTTTAGCAGTGTGTCTTGTTCTAGTTCACAGTGAAAATTAATTATATTACAGTTCTTTAAATAATTAATTTAAAATAAATAATCTAAATAATATAAATAATCTTCAAATTAACTCATGCTTTGAGCAATTAAGCCTAGCCCATATCCATGTTATATTAATATATAGCAGCAACAAACGAGACGTGACAACGTCGCATTTTCATTTTATTATCGGTGCATGCAATAAAGACCTACAAATCTTAAAAGGAATGCCGCTGCCTAATAATTAAACGAGTAAACTATATATAAAGTCTTAATTATAATTACAGTCTAGTTAAAATATATACAGAAGAGTTTTTACAATATAGTCTACTAGTACAACACAAAGTTTTAGTATCAATACTTAATACAAATACAGAAGTATTCATGAAGCGTTGTTGAATATCATGAATTCACCTACAGAATAAAGACGTGAGAAATTAGGCACTTCTTTAATTTGGCCCTAAATAATCTTATGTTTTGAGTTTGATTTTTTATATCCATAGGGAGGCTATTAAAAATATTTACTGCCATATAACGCACTCCTTTTTTATAGCACGATAGACTTGCCGATGGAGTATGAAAGTAAATTTTTTGACGCGTATTTATGTTATGAACTGTTAAATTAGTTACAAACTTTTCACGATTACATACGAGGAAGATTAATCATGAAAAAATATACTGACAAGCCATGGATATTATTTATAGTTTTTTGAAAATGGTCCTACAAGATTCCCTAGATTTGGCACCCACTATTATTCTAATTTGTCTTTTTTGTAGTAGGAATAAACTGTAACGATCTGTGGAATTTCCCCAGAATATTATTACAAACTGATTACCGAGAGGAAGTATGCAAAGTATATTGTTTTTAAGGTATAGGCATATTTATATTTTGCTATCTCGAGTCGAAATCAATGCAACTATGAAATCTGCCTCGACATGGGAAACTATTAATATCACAATTTTATATCATTTACATACAGAACGGATAGACTATCATAAGAATTGTAAATTACGCATAGAATTAATATTCTGAAAATTATAAATTACGTGAATATTCATGTAGGATAAACTGAATTTCACGGGGAAATGTTTCCTCAAGCTAGCCCCTTTCGGTGATAACATGCGTACGAGTAGCCTAAACTTAAAACAATAAATTCACAGGGTTAATTATTACGTAACTAATAATTGTAAGTGCTGACATAATTGTCAGACGCCGTGTTAAAACGGAGCCAGAGGAACAAACATTTTATTCTGCGCTCTCGTCTATCATGAACCATTATTGTCATTGTCAAAGTATGGAGCAATGCAAGGGTGGACCGTCGTGACTTGATTAAAGACTATGCAGTATGAAACTCGCTTGCTAATAACAGACTTCCATCCTAATCACTAGTGACGGCAACCCATCATTTGGGTCCGCAGACAAAACATTGAAAAGTTAGATGCCTTATGAGAGAAGCAAAAAGAGCTTCAAGAAGAGACCGTTTCAATGTGCTTTCCGACTCATATAATTTTACGGAGAGTTGAAGCAGAAATATTTAAATCTCGGGCGAAATTGATGTAATAAATATTTTCATACCCCTTTTTACGCTTTCACGGTGAATGTGATCAGAATTAGACTTTGGGTTTTCCATATAATCCTGAAACTTAACAGAACTTGAACATGCAAAGTTTCAGGGCACGGTGGAAAACCCAAAAGTCTAATTCTGAAATATTTTCATACTTCAAACGATGATAATTAATTTATAAATAGCTAAATACAATAATTAAACAGCTGAAGTTCTCGGAGCAAGGACAGTACTTTCAATATAGATCTTACAGAGTACGGTCGGGATTGAACCTAGGTCCAGTGATGTGAAACTTTTACAGCACGTAACTGTGGTTGAATTCGGCGTGTAGACAGACGTGCAACATTACAAAAAACTGAATATAAAAAAGGTGACACTAAAGGCTCATTCGCAATGAAAATTAAACATAGGCCTAACGTAAGCGTTAACTTACGAATATAAACGTTACGGTAAAATCAAGAAGTCATGCCGTCATTCACGATGGGAACATAAACATAACAGCAGACATACTTGGTAATCATGGAAACATAACAACGACGCCATTTCCTCATATTCTGTCGTATACTTCAGCGCTCCACGATTGTGTTCTGTTTGAAAATCACGTAAGCATAAGCATGAAAGTTTGGAGTTAGCAAACTTTCATGTTAACGTCTTACGGTAATGTTTATGTCAATGCTTATGTGAATCATTGTGAATGATCCCATTTGGTAGGCTGGGCGCAAACTTGTGTGTTTATGTTACGGTTATGTTTAATTTTCATTGTGAATGGGCCTTAACTTTGTAATTATACTTTTTACTGTTTACAATTGAGGGATTTGCCGGAAAAAGGGCGTATACATCAATATGGCGAATCTAAGATTTTAAAACGCACCTAAATGAAATGTTATACACGCACGCAGCCCTGTCCTGCAGGTATGTACAGTACAATCAAAACAAAATTTCGCTACTATAATTATTAACTACATTTTAAACCGTTTTCCCGAAGAAGGGCGTATAGGTCTATCCGCCTTTCTTCCGGCAATTACAATTCAGTTCCCTTATCATGCTGCGAATAATTATAGTACTGCTTAGTTTCGTGAATTAAATAATTTGCAATAAATCAGAATAAGGAGATAACTTTAGTTTTCTGGATTTCTTGTGAAAGGTATTCCTTATTACCCTAAAAATAAGAAAAATAAGATACATGCAATTAATTATGCACAAATATACCCACATAATAGTCACAAATACTGGGTGAACAATCCTTCGCGCGCCCGCGCTTTCACGGCTCGTGGCTAGTCGGCGGAACCAGCTGCTAAGCCTCCTATTTCCACCGCGCTGAAGGTCGCGTCAGGCGTCAGTATGAGTTGTACTATTGAAAGACAAGCACGTATTCTTTAGGCGACGTGACACAATGCTAATATGACTGAATTCAGGCAGGTCTATCCTATTCCCCCAAGATTATTCATATATGATTCGTACGTGCGTATACAATAGACTCGTATTGTAAGAAGATTATTTCAAGAGAGATTCCCTGGTGTCCAAATTCCAAATAGAAGTTCGATTCAAAGATTGTAATAACTTACACGACACACTGTAGATAGATTCTAAGTGTTTATTAATGTTTATTTTTAAGTGCAACAAACTATAGGCAGATTTATTGAAGACGTCCTGACACTCGTTCATCGAGGTTATCGTCTGATACTCCCAAGACCCGCAAGCAGTGGAAGCGGACGCGCGGAGGATTGTCCACCCAGTATATTGTGATAAAATAACATATATTTTTCTAATCATCAATTTTTTTTTGCTAATGGTGAGTACGCGTGTAACAGAGGTTTTCATTATACCTAAATGTAATCCCCTTAACAATGCGAAGCAAGAGGTTTTTATTTTTCTATTAAACAATTCAAGAGTTCTTTATACAATAACACGTTTCTATTAGAAAGACGGCTCTTAGACGACATTAACTCTCCTAATTCATTTATTAGTTTATTTTACTTGTAAAGGCACAAAAAGTCACAAAGAAAATCATCTGACGATTCTTGTTGTTGAGCACAGTTAAGCGAATTTGATTTCACATAAAATCCAATAAACTTTTGCGAAAATTATTATATGTTTGTACATGAAGATAAATGCTAACAAGACGAAGAAAAATAAAGAAGGTAAACTTGCGAATTCTAAATGAGGCAGTAGAGCAAGTGGACAGCTTCAAATACTTGGGGTGCACTGTAACCAGTAACATGAGCTGCTGTCAAGAAGTCAAAAGGAGATTAGCAATGGCAAAAGAAGCTTTTAATAGAAAAAGAAGCATCTGCGGGACTCTGGAGAAAGAACTAAGGAAGAGAATAGTGAAGGGTTTTGTGTGGAGGGTAGAATTGTATGGGGCAGAAACATGGACATTACGACGAAGTGAAAAGAAGCAAATAGAAACATTTGAAATGTGGATATGGAGAAGGATGGAGCGTGTGAAATGGAGAGACAGAATAAGAAACGAAGCTGTGTTGGAAAGAGTGGGTGAAGAAAAAATAATGCTGAAATTGATCATAAAGAGGAAAAGGAATTGGTTGAGAAGAAACTGCCTTCTGAAGGATGCACTGAAAGGAATGGTGAACGGGAAAAGAGTTCGGGGCAGAAGAAGATATTAGATGATAGAACGACATTAAGATATATGGGTCATATGAAGATACAAAGAGGGAGACAGAAAATAGGAAAGACTGGAGAATGCTGGGTTTGCAGTGAAAGACCTGCCCTTGGGCAGAACATTATGAATGAATGAATTATTCCCAGATAAATTAACTTGTAGGTACTGAATAATTTCGAACAAATTTGACTAAAGGCTGGTTCACAATAAACCAGGAACGGAAAGGACAACGAGAACGAGAACGCAAATATTGTTAAAATGTATTTAAATGTGAACATTCACAATTAACTATTATGAATGCTCACATTTAAATACATTTATTTTAACATTATTTCCGTTTTCGTTGTCGTTTCCGTTCCCGGTTTATTGTGAACCAGCCTTAACAGTTAAGGAGAAATCGCTGTAGACAGACATAATACAGACAGAAGGTAAGCCTAAAGAACACTCTTTCAGTAGGCCTATCAGAAGTCTAAAAACGTGTATTTCCTCGAAAATATCTAAATCCATGTTTTACAATATCACATTAGTTTTGATAAAGATAAAATGAAAGGCTTTTTTACACCTCAATATTGCTAAGGTTAAATCTTATTAGACGCTTTAGAAATGATTTCTACTACAATGCGAAAGAATTAATACAAATTCCGTATATATAGTACTTGATTTACCGTATCTGGAAACAATAATGAAAACCGGCGCAAAATTATCGATATTCCATTTCATTCAAGCGTCCAATACCCCATCTCGTCCCATTCTTTCAGAAAGATATTTCTGATGTTGAGTCGCATTAGTATCTCTTTTGTTGTTGTTATCTTACGTCATCGTTTTGTCCTTATACTTGTAAATCTTGCTTGATTGCTTTTCCATTACTTTCTTTCCACTGAGCAAGTCTGCTGCAAAAACTGGATTAAAATGTTGCCGATGCTATGGGAAGGGTATAAATAACTCTGAGTGATAAATCTCTTGTCTTTTATCCTTTATTTATGTTACCCTTCACGAAAGAATAGTAAAAACAACCAGGTCTAATGATTCTCACTTAATCCAAATGTTTAGGAGAGTTCAGAGTGGAATCTAGAAAAGTATCTCGGAACACATCTGACTTTCTTCGTATATTTTCCCTTCCCTTTGATGTAATGCCTCCAATTAAATGCATTATAAATCTCAGCTAAATTATCATTTCAAGGTTTGTTTAGATCAACATAAAACTATATCTAAATCACGTTTTTATGCGTTACGCGCAAATTACATGTAACATTCCGGGCCAAGTTCATTCTACCGGTAAAGCGACATACTGCTGACTGAAAGAGACCGGATCTGGGTTCAAATCCAGATGAAGCAGATATTACATATAATCAAAATCGAGGTCAATAAGCCCCCAGTGTAGATCACAGTATTTTCATAACCAAATTAACATTTTATGGCATTAAAAACGAGACTTTAGATTGTTTTACGTATTACTTGTAAAATATGAAGCAAAAAGCAGAAAGAAATATACTAAATAGTCACAAAATTAGCCACTCATAATTTAAGAATATTAAGGAGGACAGCAATGGTCAAAAAGCTTTTAACAGAAAAAAGAGCATTTTCTGCGGACTTCTGGAAAAAGAACTAAGAAAGAGACTAGTGAAGTGCTTTGTATGGAGTGTGGCACTGTAGGGGGCAGAAACATGGACATTACGACGAAGTCAAGAGAAGCGAATAGAAGCATTTGAAATGTGGATATGGAGAAGAATGGAATGTGTGAAGTGGACAGAAATAATAAGAAATGAAGCTGTGTTGGAAAGAGTGGATGAAGAAAGAATGAGCTGAAACTGATCAGGAAGAGGAAAAGGAATTGTTTGGGTCACTGGCTGAGAAGAAACTGTCTACTGAATGATGCACTGGAAGGAATGGTGAATGGGAGAAGAGTTCGGGGTAGAAGAAGATATCAGATGATAGACGACATTAAGATATACGGATCATATGAGGAAACAAAGAGAAAGTCATAAAATAAGAAAGACTGAAGAAAGCTGGGTTTGCCCTTGGGCAGAACTCTAAATGAATGAATTATTAAGTAAATAACGAGAAGTCTTCACATTGTTAAATTCAAATGCAGGGAGCATGAAGACAGAAATAAAAATAAATATCAAAATTTTATTTCAAATCCTAACCATGCTCACAGTAACAATCACGAATATCATAAATGTTACACTCAATTATAGAGATTCGAGAAATCCTTTATCACTTTTTTAAGTAGGCTTAAATATGAAGAGTTCAGAGCCATAGTGGGCAATGCGCCATTTATTAGAAACGGAGAAAGCAAAGATTAAAGTTAAGTGAATACCATAATTTAATGAAGATTGACATATCATTTAGTTTTAATGTGTATACTTTATTTTACTTGCTGTATGTTTCCATTGAATTATGGTAATACAGTGAAACCTGTTCAAATCGGAACCTGAATAATCCGGAATCCTGTCTATTTCGGAACAATTTATTGGTCCCTGCGAAAGTCATATGTATCATGTGTAATTTTTCCTGAATAAAACGGAAACTGTCCAACGCGGAAACGGAAACTGTCTGCTACTGTTCAAAACGGAAATAATATTTGGGACACACTACTTTAATGTAAACTACATTTTGAAACAGTATGTGCTTTCAAGGAATGTACGAAATACTAGTAGGTCACTAAAATAAAACCAAGTTTTCTTTGTAAAATTTTTGAGGGTGCGAGGGTGTGTTGGCCTGGTGGTCATAAATTTTATTACCCTATTGACTAGGCAGACGAGTCCCTTGAGAGATGTTCAATGCTTCACTCCTGTATACTGTCATTAATTGATGAAGTAAAAGTTACCGAGGAAAATGAGAAACGAAGAGTGGAAAATAATGTTGAAATTTATGAATGGAAAACTCAGGTGTAACTTAACACTTTCAAAAATAAAGGCCGTATCATGAGTGAGTGGTTTGCGGTCAATAATGGTGACATAAAAAGAAAGAGAAAACAACTGGTTACATTGAAATAAATGAACTGTTGTGGGAGTGGATTGTTCTTGCCCTTTCAAAGATCACGCAAATTTCTGGACCTATTCTGCAAAGAAAACCCTTGAACTGGCAAAGAAATTAAATAATCCAGGATTCAAGGCTTCTAGGCTCCTAGTCCAATTAAATAATGTGCTGTGATATACAGTACAGTATTATATTATAGTGTTAGATATTAAATTTAGTGTAATTAATAAACTTTACAGTGCTTAATGAGTGAGTTACGATACAATTTATACACGAAATGAGATTTTCATCAAGATCATTCACCAGTTAAATAAGTGACAGGAAGCTGATTTAATGTCAGAAGTGTTAAACTGAATATTTTGTAATTCTTACAATTTGCGGCATGCCATTTTGTTTTTCATTTATGCAAATAATAAAATATTCCATTTTAACTTCACACCTGAATAACACGGAAACCTGTCCACAACGGAAAAAAAATTAGGATCATGTCACTTACGTCTTGAACAGGTTTCACTGTAACTTAATTTTAACCCTTGTTTTCTAAGGTTTTAGTAAATGGCGCTTGGCCCACTATGAGTCTGAACCCTTCATATAATGTAATACTAACGAATAATATATTTTTCTAACTATAAGTGCATGTAAAGTTGATACTTTTAAGAAACATTTGTTAACATTACAATAGTAAGGCATCATTTAACTCGTCCGCCGCTGTGTGGTTCTGCTAGCACGTCTGATCGTGAAAGGAGCGGGCCCAAGCTCAAATTTTGTTTCTGGGTCTGTACAAGAGCTCGACCGCTACGCTACAAATAATCACAGAACAAGCACAATAAGGCTGCAGTGTAAGCCTTCGAGTTCCTCCTCCGTAAAAGAGAAAAAGAGAGATCATTTAACTCCCTTTCTTCCCTTTTACTTCTTTTCCTCGTGCAAGTACACGGTATAGCTACTATTGAAAAAAGATTAGTACTGTAATAAAATTAATAAAAACATTGTAGTTTATTTTATTTTTGAATATGTATTATATGACTTTCTTGTGTTAAATTCTATAGTACCTGGTTTACATGTTTCGATCTTTTATGGGTCATTCTCAGATGTTATGTTTTATTTAACGACGCTCGCAACTGCAGAGGTTATATCAGCATCGCCGGATGTGCCGGAATTTTGTCCAGCAGGAGTTCTTTTCTTTTACATGCCAGTAAATCTACTGACATGAGCCTGTGGCATTTAAGCACACTTAAATGCCATCGACCTAGCCCGGGATCGAACCAGCAACCTTGGGCATAGAAGGCCAGCGCTATACCAACTCGCCAACCAGGTCGATGTCATCCTCAGAACTGGTCGTTGTTGGTCTTGGCGCCTCTTGTTTTGTTTCCTGTGAGGGTGTGTTCGTGTGGTGTAATGTAGAGTCAAAGAGTGTGTGTGTTTTGAAATTGAGTTGTGTGTTGAGAATTTCATTGGGGTGTGTTTTTGTGTGTCTGTATATTTCATATTGTTCTAGTACACCCAAATGAAATTTTCAACACACAACTCAATTCCAGAACACACTCTTTGACTCTACATTACACCACACGAACACACCCTCACAGGAAACAAAACAAGAGGCGCCAAGACCAACAACGACCAGTTCTGAGTATGATCCATAAAAGGTCGAAACATGTAAATCAGGTACGATAGAATTTAACACCAGAAAGTCATATAATACATATTCCGAAGTGATACAGTGTTAAAAGTTGTGTAATCAAGATGTATTTATTTTATTGCGAGTGAAAGAGTGAAAAGAGAAGACTACAGTGCGTTAAGTACGAGAGTTTGAATCGCAGCGAGTGAAAAACCTGTAATCCCCTATGGAGTGCAGGTACGTGACATGTTTTTCAACACAGCTATGACTTGCGTCAGCGTGCATGCAGTTCTCCTCCTTCACCCCCACCTGCTCCTTTGAGAAACTGACTCACTCCACATTATCCCTACTCAAATGTCCGCGCAGCACCGGCCAAGCTATCCAAACATAACAGTACCTATTATTCTGTCCGTTGGATACTCAGTGCAGTGATATGTATAATAGTTCAAGGAGTAACAAAGGCAGAAACGGTTTCTTTCCTCTCTTTCGCTCCACAGTCGCTATTGGCAACAGCGCTCAGTACAGAAACGCATATTCATAGTTGCTTTGTACCAGGTACAAATACTTAAAGCATACACACTCTAATTGCGACAATTGAATAGCTGAAATGGATTTCCTTACATATTGTTCTTATAGCAATGTAAAAGGTCTGCATAAAATTTCCAGAGCCTGGCTAATTAAATTAGAAACAAGTCGTCCGTCGTGACGTAAGTTGAATGACAATTATAAGGACAATGGCAATGACAGGAGAAGAAGTTGAGTGGGAGAAACATTTCATTAGCTACGCGCGATCTCGTTTTGTAAGGGATATCAGCACTGATGGAACAGCAATGTGAGCTAAAAGCAATTAATGTTTCTATCACTCCAAACCATTTTAATGAGCGGTCTATCGCGTTGACATTTTGGGGCAAGGAACCAAATCTATGAAATAAATTATGACGACGGTGATGATTGTCAAAGAATTTAATTTGTCACTGCAAGCTGTAGTACTTTCTCCTACATTCCGTCATATCTATTCAAGACGACTTTTGTAGGCTCTAAATGATCCTTTATATCTAGAGGTATAGAGGCACTCTTCGGACGAGATATGGAATATCCCTAAGCACTTCAGCCCAAGTAGGCCCTAGTATTTTTCTGCACCCGTAATATGAGTAGGGGATGGGATTCTATTGCACTGTAATACAAACTCGTAATTAGACTATGTTTTAAGTTTCGGACAAGTTCGCCTGAGCGTACCCTATATTTTTAAATTAATTCCACATAAAAATACATATTTTGAATTTCTTTAATGTAAATACATATTTTCAAATATTCACATAAAACACATAAAATTAATATTATAGATTTATTAATTTATCCTACAGGATAATATCTGTAATATTTACAATTAATATTTGAGGAGAAAAATTCGCTCCGTCGCCGGTGATCGAACCCGGGTCCTTGGTTCTACATACCAAGCGCTCTGACCACTGAGCTACGCCGAATTCAATCCACAGCACCGGACCGAACCCTCCTCCTTCAATGTTTCCCTTTGTGGCCTGACTCCAAGTTAGGCATATATATGTTGACGTATAATAATGTCCAATGTCAACTGCCATTATATTTGGAGCGCACTCAGTTGAGTGACTTGTTTGGCCGGGATTCCGAAGTTAAGTGCACAGTAATCTGTACAGACATATGCACTGCAGCTATGAGAATATTATAGATCTATTAATTTGTCCTACAGAATAATATCTGTAATATTGACAATTAATATTTGAGGATAAAAATCCGCTTCGGAACCGGGAATCGAACCCGGGTCCTTGGTTCTACGTACCAAGCGCTCTGACCACTGAGCTACGCCGAATTCAATCGACAGCACCGGACCGAACCCTCCTCCATCAATGTTTCCCTTTGTGGCCTAACTCCAAGTTAAGCATATATGTTGACTTTATGTCCAATGTCAACTGCCATTATATTATAGTCGCGACGCTGTTATTCCTGGCGTGACTCCTCCTTTTTGCTTACGTCTTAGGAAGTGAAGGCTCTATAAAGTCTAGGTAGGTAGTATCGTTCGCCATTTTTGTTCTTTCGTTGCCGAGCTACCATACGAGGAATCTATTTGCCACACCGTTAAACATTATCATGTCGTAGGTCCTATGATAATAAATCAAACCCACTTTAATTCAGCAAATAATTTAGCGGCAAATAACGTCTTCGTGTGCTTTCTGCGAACGCCAACGAAAGAGCCAAAATGGCGGGCGATTATATTAAGTATTTATCGAGCCTTAGGAAATGAATAACGTCTTCCTCAGCGAATCACAAGACGCACACGTTTAAATGTAAAAAACCTTCAACGCGATTGGCTGCCGGAAATTAGAGCGACGGGACTATAGGAGCGCACTCCGTTGAGTGACTTGTTTGGCCGGGATTCCGCAGTTAAATGCACAGTAATCTGTACAGACATATGCACTGCAGCTATGAGAATATTATAGATCTATTAATTTGTCCTACAGAATAATATCTGTAATATTGGCAATTAATATTTGTGGAACAAGTGGAATATTAGAACGAAACATTTCCTGTTTAATATGTTCTGTATAATGCATTTTATAGCTCGCGAACTATAAAATGCATTATAAAGCACATATTAAACAGGATGGTAAATGTTCCGTTCTAATATTCCACTTGTCCCACAAAAATAAATCGGGACGTTATAAACACACTGTATTATACGTGAACTTAAATTGGTCAAAATCGATTACCACATAGTAGACTCAATACTTCATGGACTAAGACTTCTACTAAAGCCATGAGTATAGCTCTGGGACCTTATACGCATTCACCTTCAAAGTAATTTACTCGAGCTACGATTCACTTCAGTCAGCGTTTGTAAAATTCCTGGAGACAATCCTTTGAAACTTTTTTAGAAGCGACGGTTGCAGCTGAGGTAACTTCCTGTGCCGAAAAGAACCTACGCCCACGAAGCGGGTCTTTCACACGAACATATACGAAATAAAATTACAAAGTGCTAAATCCGAAGAGTGTAAACGATGTGGGAACACTGTGGTGGTTTGCAGACTTTCGGTTGCCGTACTGTTCAACATTAACAAAGATTTGATACTTTCGTGCTGTCTAAAGCTCACATGATGGACTTAAACATTATAGCATATTTACTTTATTCATAATGACGTGCGAAGATAAACACAGCTTTGCCGATGAGCAATATACAACGCGTATCAGGTTTCATTATCAGTATTTGAGATTTGTGTTATTGGGTTCATTTAACTCTATATACGCATATCGGAAGTTACATGTTATAAGGTGGTTTTTATTACCTAGAAAATTATTATACTGTTTTCTCTACAAGCCAATGCTCAAAAGCATGCCAGCGTTTATAAAATACAATCATGTTGCCTTTTTCATTTCCATTATTATGAATATTGATATAAATATAACATTTAAAATAAATTAAAATAATTAAGGAAGTATACAAATCTACCGCAACTTCACAACAAAGTAAATCATAAGACAAGTGCTCTCGTATGCAGGTCATAACTAGGGAGAGGATTTTAGCATATTTACATATTTTATTCCTTAGTTGCAAATCATATGCTACTATTGCATAAACACATTTAAAGTTATTTGTAAACAGAGATCAAGATTTTATAGTGCATATATGCATATTTAAGGGGTTAATGAATATTTGCGTATAAACGCATATTTTGCTATTTTTACATTTTTATGAATATTGATATAAATATAACATTTCAAGTAAATTAAAATAATTAAGGAACTATAAAAATCTATCACAACTTCATAACAAAGGAAATCGTAAGAAGAGTGCACTCGTGTGTAGGTCATAACTAGGGGGCGGATTTTAGCATATTTGCATATTTTATTCCTTAGTTGCAAATCATATGCTACCATTGCATAAATGCACTTCAAGTTATTTTTAAACAAAGGTCAAGATTTTATAGTGCATATAAAAGATTAATACATTTTTGCGTATAAATGTATATTTTGCTATTTTTACATTATTATTGATACATACATTACATTATTATTGATATAAATATAACATTTCAAGTAAATTAAAATAATTAAGGAAGTATAAAAATCTACAACTTCACAACAAAGGAAATCATAAGAAAAGTGCACTCGTGTGCAGGTCGTAACTAGGGAGCGAATTTTAGCATATTTGTATATTTTATTCCTTAGTTGCAAATCATATGCTACCATTGCATAAATGCATATAGTGCATATATATGCATATTTAAGGGGTTAATTAATATTTGCGTATAAACACATATTTTGCCATTTTTACATTATTATGAATATTGATTTATTGATACAAATATAACATTTCAAGTAAATTAAAATAATTAAGGAAGTATACAAATCTACCACAACTTCACAACGAAAGAATTCATAAGAAAAGTTCATTCGTGTGCAGGTCGTAACTAGGGAGCGGATGTTAGCATATTTTGCATATTTTATTCCTTAGCTGCAAACCATTGCATAAATGCATTCCAAGTTATTTGTAAACAAAGGTCAAGATTTTATACTTCATATATATATATATATATATATATATATATATATATATATATATATATATATATATAAGGGGTTAATGAATATTTGCGTATAAACGCATATTTTGCTATTTTTACATTTTTATGAATATTGATATATTGATATAAATATAACATTTCAAGTAAATTAAAATAATTAAGGAAGTATACAAATCTACCACAACTTCACAACGAAAGAATTCATAAGAAAAGTTCATTCGTGTGCAGGTCGTAACTAGGGAGCGGATTTTAGCATATTTTGCATATTTTATTCCTTAGTTGCAAATAATATGCTACTATTGCATAAATGCATTTCAAGTTATTTGTAAACAAAGATCAAGATTTTATAGTGCATATATATATATATATATATATATATATATATATATATATTATATGCATATTTAAGAGGTTAATGCATATTTGCGTATAAAGCCATACTTAGCTTTTTTTTATCTATCTGGTGCTTAAACCAAGATTAAGAATACGAAAAATCACAAAAATAGAATACAGAAGAAACACAGATATCGAGACACATTACAGTAGTTATATATCATTTATTGCACTCTGAAAACATGCAGACAGTGCACTGTTCTCGGCGAATCATTGCGGACAATTTCGCGGCAATCAACAGAGCACTCCATAATGAAACGCACTGCTGACTCTAATACTGGGACGTTATGATGGAAGAAAGTAGAGATTAAAATAACTGTAGATAATAAAAAAAAAAGAAGCCACTTTATCGTCTACTTCGTACGTGCATAAGATTTTGACAGTTGTCACGAGAACGCTGCAATATGATAAGCGCAGAAATTGCAAAAGTGTTGATATATTTCTTTGCGCTCGCTAAACACGAATTTGCCCGCCTGTCAAGAATGACATAGGCCCGAGAATATAATTATCTGTCTTCTACTTGCTGACGTGACGTGGCAAATCATAATATTTCATTCTGATGACAAGTCAGAGAAAATTCGATAGTGTGTAAGTGAACAGTATTTTAGAATAGATTAGCCGCAAGAAAATGATCAATTTTTAATTAGTGTTATCAACGATACCGAACGAAAAATGTGCCAGAACTGTACTTGTTAAGCAGTGGGTTGAAGGACAGGAAACTTTAATAACTGATGATGTCTTCGTATTCTTATGTAGAAACCGTTAATAATGGTAATTTGCTTAAAATAAAATGCGACTAAGTTTTTTTTTTTTATTTTAAACAGTGCATATTTTGTTTTGTTTTTTTTTATGCATACATCCTGGTCTTTAAGTGCACACGTGCATGCATATTTTTCCGTTTCAGTGCATGTCGTCACGTGAATGCAAGGACTAGGTAACTCGAAATTTGCGTTTTTAGTTACCTCTTTTATAGCATAGCAAAATCGCACAAAATGCAAGAACTAGGTAACCGATCTAACGATACCAGCGACATATATTTTCCAATATAACAAATAGGAAAAAGAAAACGAGACATATTCCTTAGTGCAATAAATAAGTAAATAGCCAATGTCACAAAATATGAAAAATCAAGTTACCTAGTTCTTGCATTCGGGTGACGATATGAATCCGCCCCCTGGTCAAAACATAATGCTATTGCTAACAAATGCCTCATTTCAGGTACAGTCAAAGTCTCACGCAGTGGCATCGTGATCTAAGAAATCCTACCTAGGACTCGCGTTACGGAATGCACGCTGGTTCGAGTCCTGATGGGGGAAGAAATTTTTTCATGAAATTTCGGCTAGTGTACGGGACCGTTGTCCACCCAGCATCGTGATGCACTTGGGAAGCTACGATAGGTAGCGAAATTCGGTTACGAAAGCCAGCTATAACGACTGGGGGATCATCGCGCTAACCACATGATACCTCCATTCTTGTTCGATGATCGTCCACCTCTGGTTCGGCATGTGGACGTGAGGTCAGAAGTCACGGATAATAATACTAATAATAATATGTTATTATTATTATTATTATTATTATTATTATTATTATTATTGTTATTACTAGCTCTGTCAAAACATTAATGTTAAAGTTTTTCTTCTCTTTCCTATGTTAGGCTGTAAGCTTGTGTTTATTACAAAGAATACAAACGGCCCATATTTTCTTAGTCGTCCCAGAGCTTCTCCCTATTTGAGATCGACCATACCTAAAAACTCTCAAACATCTACTCCAATCATCACAATCTTATGTTTGTCCGTCCATGTCCTATACATATCGTCGTTGTTCCTGCAATAACTCCTATGCGACATATTTATCGATTTTCAGATTTTTGCTCTATTAAATAATTTAAATAGTGATAAAGCAAATAATAAAATCTCCTATATGTAATTATATTTCTCTCTTTCGAAAATGTAAGAATTCACAATCCCCTATGTACGGCTGCCATAGGATGAATAAATATATTTTTTTTTCCTCCTACTGAAAAATTGTATATTTTGCATATAGGAGTTATTGCAGGAACAACGACGATATTCATTCCGCTCCTTCCTCCTTTCAACAACGCAGTCTTCTAATTTTTGAATACAACATTGGTATCATTATCTGATTTATTAAAGATCTAATCAAAACATTTAGGCCTATAATCATAATGCAAAAGACAAAATAAGTGCATCTATCCTCTGCTAATCTCGTCTGTTATAAAAAAGGTACGTCACTGTTCATTGTTGGTCTTCAAAGCAGTCTCATTATCTTGAAGCTTTGAAGGGACAAGGCAAAATGTTTAGATGAGAATTTTAAAACATTCCTCTTACGCACAACTTCTACTCAAATGATGAACTGTTTATGCTTGTAAATTAAATTAAACTACTTACTATGTAAATAACACAGGAATAATATAGATTTGACTATCAGGTTTGAAAGAGATGTACAATAGCCAAAACTTACTCATGTTGAAAAGAGGCTGATCTATAAATCTTGCATTCCTTATTTTAGCAAGCAGTATAACATCATGGCTAATCGTTGGTTACTACACGGACTTCTTTTTGGAGTTCGTGGTACCATCTCCAAATACATTTACAACATTTTTAAAATCAATGAGATTCACATTTTACAACATTGAGAAAATCCTTAGACAAATTATGAAGGATTCAGTTCAAATTTTGCAATTTCGTCTCTAATTCAAGTAATGTAATTTACCTTCACTTCAATTTTTTTTTAATTTATTGCATGTATTTTCATTGTTTTATTGTAAACTTCTATATATGTATAGTATTTGTTTTCTGAATCCTTGTGGTCACCGTTATTGAAGGGCAGATGGTTTTATTTTATTTTATAAATCCGATATAAAGCTGATGTAAGATTTATGAAATACAATAAGTAAAAATTAAATAAAATACCTTAATGTTCTCATCTATTTTGTTTCCAAAATGTGTTTAGTCTTTGATGTGTCAGCTATTGCTTCTAATGCAAGTCACAATGGATCTAATTATGCTATAACATATTTTTACTTCCGGTTCTTTGCGTTAGGACTTATTTCTCCATACCGTGCCTCTATATCACAGACTTACAGACTTATCTATCTGCCATCACGACCTAATTTTGTATTCAACCTCAAACGTGTGTTCTGTATGGTTGTGAAACTTGGTCTCTCACTTTGAGAGAGGGACATAGGTTAAGGATGTTTGAGAATAAGGTTCTTAGGAAAATATTTGGGGCTGAGAGGGATGAAGTTATATGAGAATGGAAGAAGTTACACAACGCAGAACTGCACACATTGTATTCTTCACCTGACATAATTAGGAACATTAAATCCAGACGTTTGAGATGTAGTATGTATGGGAAAATCCAGAAATGCATATAGAATGTTAGTTGGGAGGCCGCAGAGAAAAAGACCTTTAGGGAGGCCGAGAAGTAGATAGGAGGATAATACGAAAATAGATTTGAGGGAGGTGGGATATGATGATAGAGACTGGATTAATCTTGCACAAAATAGGAACCGATGGCGGGCTTATGAATGAACTTGCGGGTTCCTTAAAAGCCATAAGTAAGTAAGTAATATTATTCCAAAGCCTTCTCAAAACTGCACTGTAATGGTAACTAAGGAATAATAAGTGCACTGACTGGATCTATTTCAGTATAGTTTTATGTTATGAAGAATGGTTTCCCTAGCAACAAGTTTCTGTGTGAAAATTCTAACATTCAAGGCCTAACAACAATAGCTGTAAATACAACAAAAAACACGATCGTGCAAAAATTATTTGTAGTAATGTCACGAGAGGTCTGAGATCTGCCGATAAATCCACGAAATCTGGGAAATCTCAGATCTCGAGTGACATTTATTAGGACTATTTCGTGAATAAAGTAAAAATTTAAATAATATATCCCTAAAATTCGATCACAAAATGTTTATAATTGTATATTAACGAATACGTAACCTATTCAGACATTGTGAAGTTGAAATACTCGTAGATGAATATCGATTATTGCAATGAAGAAATTCGATGTTATTATTCAGTAATGCCAATTGCGAAAAGCGAAATACAGGTTTAACATTGTTAATTACATGTACTGCACTTTTCTCTTATTATTATAACAAATACATTTTCATTATCTGCTGAAATCATAATTTAATTTAACAGTAACAGTGAGGACAGCTATATACCAATGCTTAAGTATTCACAGCGAGACATGTTGCTACACAGTGAAGCCATCTCTGTATAGATAGGCCTAATTAAAACACGAATTTTATTACGCCATACGAAAGGCAGTTTGATCAAAGACATTATTACTATGCAAGGTCTTTGAGTTTGATATGCGATGATGTTACATAAATTTGAAAGTCTATTAATTGTTTAATTTCAATACAAATGTTATAGGCTACAATTTTATAGGTTACGTTAGGCCTAACTGTGGAAGCAGGACCAATGTCAGCTGTGCCTTGTTTCGACCGTTACTTACAATCAGTGCTACACGAAAGCATTTTTTATAGCTCGACAAATGCATTCTCGCTACAGTGTGTAACGGAACTAAAGCTGCATCTACACAGTTCAATATTCCAATCGCGTATGCGTGCAATCTGGGAAGAATAGAATCAAGTTTAAAAGGTACGTTCAATTAAGATGCATAAAGATTTTTTGTCTACATGGTGCGCCGTTTTGAACGTGGTCTTCACTGCGTAAATATATTAATTAATATTAAATATCAATCTTGCATTCATTGCTTTAAAGTTGAAAGAAAAGTTTAACCGTGTAGTTGCATCTTAATGTATTCATGATCATCAATTTACGGGGAAACAGTTGGCGACAACGACTAAACAAAAGAACGACCATGCGATAAATTGATAGCGATAAATCTAGCTGCAGAAATTATCACAAAGTCTGACTGTGATTGGTTGGAATTCAAAATTTCATTACACTTCATTGGTCTAAATGGAATGACGTCATATAAACGAAATAGTCTTTGTAACTATTAACTTTGGCTACAGGTCACTGGTTTAAATCGATTCTGAAGCAATCATGGAATATACACCTAACACGAAATCTGATGCATTGTAACTTGTAATTGAAATGTTCGCCGCAAGACCTCAATTCTTCTAAACTATCAATTCTAGTAGCCTACATACAAATCATTACGTTAGTTCACAAACATGAATACAAAATATAACAATTTTATATATGTAATCCTTTACAAGAAAACAGTTTAAGAAGAAGAAGGGAACTGAAGTACTGATATGACTCAACAACAGTCTTATTTCCAAGTTTTTATCAGTGAACCTACATCGCAAAAAACTTTCTAGAAGATAACACTTTCACTGAAACCAGTGCATGCAACACGGCACGGAATTTACTTTGGTTAGAATTATTGTTGTACAGGCACCGAGTTGGAAGTACTGATAAAACAACAACGAAGCGCGAGAGTGGAAAACGCACGATTCGCATATCGAACTCGGAACTTCCCATTCAATTCTAATCCACCACAAACTCAATTTCCTCAAAGGAAATTACGTTCGATGCAGACTACGACCTTTAGGAGCAGACTCAATTATTTGTTTTATATTCTCTGGATGTAACTGACTGTAAATTAACAGACGCACTTTTTGATCAATACATGCATTGGGAGATATTCTTATATCTCATAAGTACTGATTATTATCATCTTATAGAAGAAAACATTTTCGAAAATTTCAACTCATCAACTCTTCCATCTCAAAGGAAAGTACAGGAAATTTAGTGTGGTTTAAGAATTGCATGTGGTTCAAAACCTCCTTAGTAGTTCAGTTGTCAGAGCACTGTTTTACGACGACAGCGGTTCCGAGTTCAAATCTCGGCGATGGCGAAGTTGTATTTGTTGTGGACAAAATCAAGGTTGTGAGAGGCTTTCTTGAGGTTGTCACGTTTTACCGCACCTATCATTTCACCAACACACTCCACAAATCCCCTTCATTATCATCTCCGTTTCGAGAAAATAAAGCATCTTCTATGTAGCATCGAAGACGCGTCCGTGACAACAGCTGTTCCTCGCGGTTTGTCCAAAGATTCGTAAATAGCAGCGACTCTACAGTGTCTACGCGACTCGTAATCCTGAATAAGAAACAACGAAGCCACCCAGGTTCCTGGTTTCCTGATGGGGAAATGACTCATACACATAGGCCTACAGATGTATGTGAAACGATGTCACCGACAGATGTATGTTATACGAATTTAGAAGGCAGGGAGGAATGCGTAGTGTGGCGGATGGTGAGACCGGCTTGGCTGGGCGGCACAGTCGGCACGCAAATCAGTTCTTCACGGGTGCACAAAAAACCTGTTTTAAGTGCTTAGACATGTTTCTCATCCCGTTCAATAGGTACTCATATTTCTATACTTCCCTCAACGCGGTGTAGGCTATATTTAGGTTTTTGTACCTTCGTATATATGCAGAAACCCTTAAAGTTGAGATTCCCTAGAACTGGTAATGGGACCAACATTTTCACTTGTTTTGTCTTCCCTGAAGAGAAGGCTGATAAGTAGTTCCTAAACGTTGAATCTTTCCAAAGTTATGTCAAGAGAAAAAATTGCAGCATAAGGGTCTCAGTCTTGTCATAAATTAAAATGCCATGTAACCGCCTAAAAATGTAAATTTGCTCATTTCGGCTCATTTACTGTTACTGGCATCATTACCAAACATACTATAACACTTGACATAACATTATCACGGTCATTATGACCACCGCAAGACAAGCCATAACTAATATCGTAACCCCTTGCGACTACTATTATGTTCCTCGTAGTCATCATACAATACAGCCATCGTCACACTCACGTAGCTGTAGTAATACTCACCACAGAGATTGTCACAATCGTCGTAGCCATTGTCACACCCACCGTAACAATCGTCACACTCGCGTAGCAATCGTCACAATCGCCGTAACCATCGTAACACTCACCGTAGCAATCGTCACAATAACCGTAGCCAGCGCAACACTCACCGTAGCAATCACAATAACCGTAGCCAGCGTCACAACCACCGTAGCAATCGTTACAATCGCCGTAGCCATCGTCACAATCGCCGTATCCATCGTCACAATCGTCGTAGCCATTGTCACACCCACCGTAACAATCGTCACACTCGCGTAGCAATCGTCACAATCGCCGTAACCATAGTAACACTCACCGTAGCAATCGTCACAATCGCCGTAACCATCGTAACACTCACCGTAGCAATTGTCACAATAACCGTAGCCAGCGTCACAACCACCGCAGCAATCGTTACAATCGCCGTAGCCATCGTCACAATCGCCGTAGTCATCGTCACACCCACCGTAACAATCATCACACTCGCGTAGCAATCGGCACAATCGCCGTAGCCATCGTAACACTCACCGTAGCAATCGTCACAATCGCCATAACCATCGTAACACTCACCGTAGCAATCGTCACAATAACCGTAGCTAGCGTCACAACCACCGTAGCAATCGTTACAATCGCCGTAGCCATGGTCACACCCACCGTAATAATAATCACACTCGCGTAGCATTCGCTACAATCGCCGTAGCCATCGTCACAATCGCCGTAGCCATCGTCACACCCACCGTAACAATCATCACACTCGCGTAGCAATCGGCACAATCGCCGTAGCCATCGTAACACTCACCGTAGCAATCGTTACAATAACCGTAGCCAGTGTCACAAATACCGTAGCAATCGTTAAAATCGCCGTACCCATTGTCACAATTGCCGTAGCCATCATCACACCCACCGTAACAATCGTCACACTCGCGTAGCAATCGGCACAATCGCCGTAGCCATCGTAACACTCACCGTAGCAATCGTCACAATAACCGTAGCCATCGTCACAATCACCGTAGTCATCGTCACAATCGCCGTAGCCATCGTCACACCCGCCGTAACAATCGTTACACTTGCCGTAGCCATCGTAACACTCACAGTAGCAATTGTCACAATAACCGTAGCAATCGTCACACTCACCGTAGCAATCGTCACAATCGCCGTAACTATAGTCACATTCGCCGCAACCATCGTCACATTCGCATAACCATCGTTACACCCACCGTAGTCATCGTCATATTCGCCGTAGCCATCGTCATACATACCGTAGCCATCGTCACACTCAACGTAGGCATAATCACATTCGCCATAACCATTGTCACATCTACCGTAGCAATCGTCACAATCGCCGTAGCCATCTCACACTCAACGTAGCCATCGTCACATTCGCCGTAACAATAGTCACACTCATCGTAGTCATCGTCGCAACTGCCGTAGCCATCTCACACTCAATGTAGCCATCGTCACACTCATCGTAGCCATCGTCTCACCCACCGTAACCATAGTCAGAATCGCCGTAGCCATCTCACACTCAACGTAGCCATTGTCACATTCGCCGTAACAATAGTCACACTCATCGTAGTCATCGTCACAACTGCCGTAGCCATCTCACACTCAATGTAGCCATCGTCACACTCATCGTAGCCATCGTCTCACCCACCGTAACCATAGTCAGAATCGCCGTAGCCATCTCACGCTCAACGTAGCTATTGCTACATTCGCCGTAGCCTTCGTCACACCCTCCGTAGCCATCGTCACAACTGCCGTATCCAATGTCACACTCAACGTAGCCATCGTCACATTCGCCGTAACCATCGTTACACACGCCGTAGCCATCATCACAATCACTGTAGTTATCGCCATATTCGTCCTAACCATCGTCACTCACGCCGTAGTCATCTTAGCACTTACCATAGACATCGTCACAATCACAAACAATCTATGGGTGCTATCTTCGTGCTCATCTATCATCACACTCATCGTCAACACACTCACCACATCCACACCACACTAACCACAGCCATCGTCACATTCACTATAGCAATTATAGGCCTAACTTATAACTATCAGCACACATTGTCACACTCATCGTAACTATCAACGCATTCACCAAACCACTAACACACTCACCATAAAGATAATGATCGTAAGAATCGCCATAGCCATAATCATCACATTAACCTTCATTATTATTATATTATCGTTTACGTTAAAGAGAAGTCGTACCAGAAATATTATCAATTTAGCAGTATTTTACGTGAACTTTTGAGTCTTTCACGAGCTTTTCTATGGACATTTTTTTTCAGTTGTTTTGTCAAAACTTCACATACAATTTATTTTAAATGAGAAAAGTATTTATTTATTTTACAACGAGAGAAATTCCTTTCTCTCTCCCAGGTCGAACATATGACTTTCAGATCTGTGATCTGCCGCTGTACAGACTGAACAATGTTGGTTCCAAAAACGTGAACATAATTACATAAAACCGGTCTTATGTATTTTAAAGCATAGGTTACGTGTGGAAATATCTCTTGAGTAATTTACTGCAATAGAACAGCCGGTCACGAAGAATCAAATCTCGTTCCTTGCGGATATTGAGAGACTTCGAGGCTTTATAGTTCAATTGGGAAATTTTTATTTTGTATTCAACGAAAATATTATTTCTTGATACTCCTCTGCATTATTTATTCTCCAGTATTTAATATTTTAGTAAATAAAACAGTAGCTGATTGATCAATTCTTGACTCCACAATTTCCATTATCCAACGAAAACATTTATTTTACAAGCGGTGCGCTTTCCACACTCCTGCGGGCTATTTTGCGGAAAAAAAAAAAATGCTGATGCAACAGTTACTCTGGCTGTGACTGAGCATTTCACACATTTTGAACCTTTTGACAGATTTTAACTAAATATATGGGATACATGTGTTGTCGATTAGAGTAATTCAATCATTCATACGGCCAGATATCTAAAGAAAAAAAAGAACAGTTGACAGTCAATTAAATTGTGGCGATAGAAGAAATGTTAACGTTTAGTAAAGTTGATACTGCAACAAATTAGGTATCTGTAAACTAATCTAAATGTATAGCTAGCCTTGTTGAATTTTAATGCAAAAAAATTGCATCGTCATCAGAAGCTGTTTATTATTCCAATCCACATGCGGAACTTGCCAACATATCTCTCTCCACATCCTTATTTATGTGACATAGTAATTCGAATTTTTACACCGCAATTGTATATTAACTTACAACATTCGTAATAAATTGGGATAGATAGAGTTCCATGCTATGAGGAGGTAAGGGGCTTTTATCACCACCACCAGCACCACTCCAGTCACCAATGTCAAGATGAGATATACAGGGTGTTTCCAAGGTGGTGTTACAAACTTTCAGGGATGATGGTGAAGGGCACATGTATCAATTTGAGATAAGGAACCCTGGCCCGGAAATGACAGAATCGAAAGTTACAAGCAAAAAATAGTTGTGTGGGTATGAAATAATTTTATTCCTCTGTACACCTTATTTATGTGTATTTATCTGTACATCTTACACATACTGTATTCCTCTGACGTTGTTTACGTTGTCTACTTACAGTATTCCATTCAGTGCGCTGTCTGAGGGATGGGGACAGGAAACTACACTAAAGCAATGCAGATAGCGTAATGTGTAACGGACATGGTTGGTCCTGATATGCACGTCTGTAGACAGTAGTATATGTGTACAAGTTGCAGTGTCCAGTTGATCAGTCCTAGTGAAATGGAAGAGTACACGCATCCACACCTGTGGAGTAACGGTCAGCGCGCCTGGCTGCGAAACCAGGTGGCCCGGGTTCGAATCCTGGTCGGGGCAAGTTACCTGGTTGAGGTTATTTCTGGGGTTTTCCCTCTACCCAATACGAGCAAATGCTGGGTAACTTTCGGTGCTGGACCCCGGACTCATTTCACCGGCATTATCACCTTCCTATCATTCAGACGCTAAATAACCTAGATGTTGATACAGCGTCGTAAAATAACCCAATAAAATAAATAAAAAAAAAGAGTACACGAGAGCGGAATAAGCAGACCTGATTTTCGAATATGGATGAGCCAATGGGAACAGTAGACAAGGTCACAGATTGTATCGGTCAAGTACCCACGTTGGAGACATCCGGCCCATATTATCTTTCCACGACTGTTCCAAAGATTAAGGGAAGGAGGGCACGTGGTGCCAAATTACAATTCCATTTCCACACAACTATTTTTGCTTATAACTTTCGACTTCGTCATTTTCGGACCATGGTTCCTTATCTCAAATTGATACATGTGCCCTTCGCCATCATCCCTTAAAGTTTGTAACACCACCTCGGAAACACTCTGTATAATATATGTCCCGCTCGTAATGGCATTGAAAGATCTGCTTAACTTGGAGCGATTCACATGTTTGTCCATTTTTTATATTAAACTATTACGAACTGAATTAGATAATTATAATACGTTAAATTGGAAGGGTCACTTTAACACCGTAGGCATAAAATTGTCCAGGATGACATTTGCACTACCAAAGCTGAAATCTTGTCTAAGTAATGATGTTAGTCACAGCACAGTATGTGCTCTTACACTCACATTTACAATATGGACTAGTTCTACTATTTTGGGGAAGCGGTTCTTTTCAAAGTTTTATAAATCAGAAAAAGTAATCAAAATTATTATGAATCTATCGAATGAAGCATTGTGTATAACTGCTTTTTATAGTCTTAAAACTGCGAAGTTAGTATATTTATATTGTAGTCTGCTGCACGAAAAAAAGAAATTTACATAATTATGAGAACAGACATCTTACTTATCAAACTAACAATAATAATTGCAACATGAATACTTCTTACAATAAAACTGTAAATAGCTACACGTATAAGTATAGGCATTCGTTATCTCGTGAATTCAAATGGTTGTATCGGAATATGCACCGTCGCGTCGTGCAGAAGGGAGAGCGAGAAAGCTTACCCGCCAGCAGCCACGAATGCATGCTAGTGCATCTCTTATCCGCGGGTAAGAGACGCTAACCCGAGGGTGCACTGTGCTGATGACTCTGCTCTATTATATTTTATTTTATTACAACAGTTTATTCATGCAAGAGAAAAATGTAAGAGAGTGTTTATTATTAATTTCCTTCTTGTGTTTTTGATTGCAATCCTTTATTACATATGTTTATATTATTAATACCATTACGTCATTGTCAAAGCACTGTGCATATAGATTGCATAAATAAGCCTAATAATTTGCATTTGTGTGTGTAAAGCGAAGTTTATTTCAATAAATGAATAAGAGTATTATGAAGTCTGTACTGAACGAGTACAATGGATTGATATAATATCCTTATAAACTATTATGTACTGACAGACTGAATGAATAGAACAACCATGGCTCTTGTTATATTAATGCAGGGAAGGTAGCTGTAATGTGAGTCCGCCACCGCGTGAGCGTTCTCCTCCGGCTTGGAATTGAAGTGCTTTGCGGAGCGAGAGCAGCTCTGGCCGTCGCGGCGCTAGATTAGTATATGCCTATTATACAGGCACATCATTTCATTTTTACTAACATTTCTAATATTAACCTGGTTATACCTTTGGTTGAGAACAGGAAACAGCGTTTACTACCCCCTTCCACGACTGGAGTTCGATGATACTGACGTAAAATACAAGCAAATCACATCACTAGGTATAGGAGAGGAAAAAAGTAGTTCATCCATTTACGTAAACTAGGAAATATCGCGACTTTCAGTTTGATTATTTTCATTATAGGTTTTTGTTTAATAAAAATACAGTACTGTATTAACAAAGTGTTTTTACTCACGAATTGAGCTATCCATTCGGATGTATTCATTATGCAGTGTATATTATACTGTCTACAGCACATTAGCGTACAATATAGGGAATGAAGTTAAATTGAACAATAATCATAATATGGATATTTAAACACACTTTTTTTTTAAATGGTAGCCGTTCATTTCGATACAGGCTTCAGTTCTTTTGTGCATATTATCGCACTATAGACTATTGTACCTAATTCCAATGACCAGTTTCGGCGTTCGTACTAGTAACTCATGTTGAAATAATTCTGTACCTACTCCATAAAAGAGTAGGCCTACCTTACGTACTGTAAATTCAATCTTCACTTCTTCCACATCCGAAGAGATAAAATTACTCAGGCATGCTATCTACTGTACGCCCAAGTGGTTATGTAGCAGGGTCGTAGAAAGGGGGGAAATCACGTGACAGTTAATTGTTTAACGAGGCCCTTTTATTCAAGTTATTTTAAACAGTTGTATAATATTACGTAGACGTCCAATTCCTAACAGAAATTAATGTTTTCAGAAAAGAGCTAAGATAGCCCAGCCACTAGCCTTTACAGAGGGGCGAGCAGAAGTGAGTGGGGGAAACCGGGATGCGACGTAGGCAAACGGACGACAGTACCTGTGCGGGAATACGATTCAATATTGAAAGCTCTTTCGTCACTGGAAAACGCGGACATATTTTTGGAAAGTACTATACTCGCTAACTCAGTACTGCTTACCATGACCGCATACGCGGCCTTGTTTCCATTGTGGAGAACGGTTGGAAATTTACTAGTAGAGGAGGGTGGGAGTGAAGTACATTAAAAAATTCAGGTATAATAAAAATTGAAATAAAAATAAAATGATGTCCCTGTACTTCTATACAAACCCATACATAGAATGACCACAGGTATTTTGACCACGAAAGCTCTGGACTATTTGGTAGTTTCATTATTCGTCACAGGAGCGAGAATTAGGGGCGTAACCCACGAGTTATTATTGAATTATTATAATCACATTTGCCGAAAGCAGCAAAAAGAAATTCACGAAAAACATAGGCGGTATAGCTGATCTCTTGGAAAGAATGACGGACCTCGCGGTCAGATGGTTCGGGCACTGAAATTAATTAAAAATGTTAATTTATGTGTAACGTTTTTCTAATGCAATCTTACAGAGGTCGACACTCGCATACCTCGCGGTGCTGTTGCAAGCTGTCTGACTGCTGACGCGGTGTGATGTAATCCTGCCAGGTCGTGTGCCGGCCGACAAGGATACGGACAGTTGCGCAATCCAACGAGATCGCAGCAGCTTTGGTCAATGAAGTCAGTGAAGATGTTCAGCACGACCTTCACGCTTCGTGGCTACCTGACAGCATCGATCCATGGAGCCGATCACGCTTATATAATATACAATGGTCGACGTCTCTCACAGTGAAGCCCACAGACCGACGGTTTTCAAACAGTGGGGAGTTCGAAGTTTTAAAGGTAATTTTAAATGGAGGAAGAGGAAGGTTGAATTATTCAAGAGGGATTTGGATTTGTTTTCCATTGCTCATGAAATATACACACTAAAAGTTTCGAAGGTTGAATTATACGTGTCGCGCAATTCTATAGGGATTTGATGGTTGGAATTGTAAGGATTTTTGGGATTTGAAGTAATATTTCGATATTTCTTTTCATTTCTATCCTTATACGCATTTAAATAATTTAATTCAACAACGCAGTGCTATCTCGTTAATTACTTCATAATAATTGCTTCCTCACTCCATTAGACCAGCGGTGACCAAAACTCGAACAGCAGTGATTACACGCGAGAGACAGTCTAAGAAGTAAGGAGACGGCGGAGAGGTACTTGGCATGAAAACTACAACCTGCGGTTGTTCGTGCACTGACCCCGCGAATAAAAATTGCAAGCTTTGCTGTATCAGTAATGACACTACTATCATCAAGAACCAATTAAAAATATATAAAATGTTCTTGCTTTTAAAAAATATTCCTCGTGAACACAATCAGAAATTTCCTCAATTCTCTTCTGGATATTTAGTCGAGAAATGCGCAGTTTTTCAAAATTAATTAACGACTTTCATTGGACAAATCATTTCAGCCACCTTGATCATTTCGCTTTTATAAAACTCTCCTTTATTGGAAGGCTTAAGAGAACGAGCTATTTCGTTCGCCACTAGATAGCTGGCTTCCTTACACTTATTTATGTCATCTTTCTCTTTATGACGATGTTTTAAGGGCGATTTTAATTGTTAGAGTTTAATAGCTCGTTTCATTACTACACTAGCACGTAATATTCAATCAGTTTCTCCATACTATTATTATTATTATCATTATTATTATTATTATTAAATCAATAACAGTAAATAACTGATAACAGTCATCAAAAGATTGAAAAAGAAATTAAAATGGAGATACAGCTTAGTAATTATTTTATCATTCAAGGGAAGATGTAGGCCTATTGAGGCACGCATATAAGAATTATGGTAACACTTGCTGATAAGTAATAATAATAATAATAATAATAATAATAATAATAATAATAATAATACCTGTTATGTCTGTGTATTCAGCATAATGCTCTGTAATGTCGCTTCTACAGGGACATCATTTTATTTTTACTTCAATTTTTATTGTACCTGAGTTTTTAATGTACTTCACTCCCACCCCTTCTACTAAGGAAGTTCCAACTCCACACAGAACCAAGGCCGCAGATAGTAAGCAGTACTGAGTTACTGAGTATAGTACGTTCCAGAAATATGTTCGCGTTTTCCAGTGACGAAAGAGCTTTCAATTTTGAATCATATTTTCGCACAGGTACTGTCCGTTTGCCTACGTCGCATCCCGATTTCCCCCACCTGCTTCTGCTCGCCCCTCTGTAATAGCTGGGCTGCCTTAGCTCTTTTCTGAAAACATTAATTTCTCTTAGGAATTGGAAGTTTACGTAATATTATACAGCTGTTTAATTTAACTTAAATAAAAGGGCCTCGTTAAGTAATTAGCTGTCACGTGATTTCCTCCCTTTCTACAATCCTGCGGCATAACCACTTGGACGGACAGTAGATAGCATGTCTGAGTAATTTTATATTTTCGGGTCGGGCAGAAGTGAAGATTGAATTTACAGTACGTAGAGTAGGTACAGAATTATTTCAACATGAGTTACTAGTACGAAGGACGAAACTGGCAATTGGAATTAGATGCAATAGTCTATAGTGCGATAATATGCACGAAAGAACTGAAGCCTGTATCGAAATGAACGGCCACCATTTTCAAAATTGTGTTTAAATAGTCATATTATGATTATTTTTCAATTTAACTTCTTTTTCTGTATTGTACGATAATGTGCTGTAGACAGTATAATATACACTGCATAATGAATACGTTCGCATGGATAACTCACTTCGTGAGTA
The DNA here is from genome assembly GCF_040183065.1 of Periplaneta americana. Lineage (NCBI taxonomy): Eukaryota > Metazoa > Arthropoda > Insecta > Blattodea > Blattidae > Periplaneta > Periplaneta americana. The sequence continues at coordinate 68,662,676 of NC_091124.1, read as the reverse complement.
AAAACACTTATTCTTAATACAGTACTGTACTTCGATTAAAGAAAAACCTAATGAAAATTATCAAACTCAAAATCGCGATATTTCCTACTTTACGTAAATGGATGAACTACTTTTCTTCCTTCCTATACCTAGTAGAGTGATTTGTGTTTTACGCCAGTATCATCGAACTCCAGTCTTGGAGGGGGGAGCAAGCGGTGTTTCCGGTTCTCTAAAGGTGTAGACAGGTTAATATTAAAAATGTTAGTAAAAATAAAATGATGTCCCTGTATATACTACTACTAATTCAACCGTTAAGCAAAGCAACATATTACTTCTTCTCCGACAGAACAGCGGATAACTTCCTCTTTCCATTCTATACGAAACTTTCCGTTCCTTCTCGTAGAGACAGAGGGTTTGTAGAGCGACATGGTAGCGACACTGCTTACCTTCACTACGTGAGCGAGATAGAGAGCAATATACAGGAAACTTCTCTTACTAGTATGAATGTCTTCGATTGCACGATGTAATCACGATACCCAGTTTGGTCACCGCTGCATTAGGCTACTCTTGAGACAGCAATACAATTGATAGTCAAAACGATACATGCATCAGTATAACGCCATTAAGTTATTTGAAACAGTAATTAATAAGCCTCGGAATTTGATCTGAAACACACACAAAAATGCCCTATAAAATTACCTTAACATTTGAAAATATTACATTCAAATTTAAAAAATTACCCAAGATTTTAATAATAATAATAATAATAATAATAATAATAATAATAATAATAATAATAATAATAATAATTGCTTCCGAATTACGCCAATGTACATTTAAATAGTAGGAGGAAGTGAAATTCCCAGACACACTCTTATTCAGCATTGCGATAAACAGCCATTGCCATTCATAGGATCTCGGGTTTGAAGGATCGCCGGTTGCTTTACTTGAGGTATTTTCACGTCTTCACTTGTGAGATACAATTTTCCGACAGCGGGCGTGCGGGCACTGCGGCTGCAATATTTGTTCTGCTGCGTTGGAATAGGGGACGCACGTAATACACGTGATCAGGAGTCAAGGCTGATGAAACCATAAGGATAATTCCTGTATGACCCAATCGAATTGCGCAAGCAATCTGCAATAGATTTTCGAATACACCTATAGACTGCAACTACACAGTAAAACAAGTCAGTACAAAAGCAGAAAAAGACAAAAATGCAACAAAAACTTTACATTTACTAAAAAAGGACCTAACTGAAGGTTACCACAGTGGACTGGATACACTCAGATTGATTGATTTTTCCCATTTATACCATTACTCTTCTGCTCTTCCTTTTCCATTTCTTTTAATTCCCCCCCCCCCTCAATATTCTAATATTTCTTCAACCTCTTCATTTTTCATTTTCCATTCTAAATTTTTTCTTCAGTATTTTTATTTTTCATCTTAATTCTCATTACACTGCTCCTTTTCTCCATATTCTGAATTTTCTTTTCCTACTCTCTTTCTCTTCTCGTCTGTCTTTTATTTATTTTTCTTTCCTTCTTATTTCTTCTTCACCTATTTCTTTACTATCTTCCCGTACTTCTCCACTGTCTCTTTCTTCCTTCCCTTATGTTTTCATTCCTCCCTTTCTTTTCTTTTCTCTTCTATTTTTTTCCATTTTCCCTTTATTTCTTTGTCCCTTCGTCTCTTTCACCTTCACCCCTTTCCTCTTCCTCCTTCACACCCTTCTTCTTTCTTCACCCTCTTCCTCTTCTTCTTCGTCCCTTTCTCTTATTTTTTCTACTCCTTCTCCACCTCCTTCTTCTTTCTTCCTTCACCTTCTTTCTCTTATTTCCTTCCCTTTCCTTTTCTTTTGCCCCTTCTCTCCCTTTTCCTATCCTTTTGCCTTTATCTGCCCCTTTTTCACTTTCCATTCAATATGCCTTTAACACTTTCCGACGAGTCTCATGTGATAGTTAAGAACTCATTCTACTGAACGACAAGTAACGACACTCTTTGATTAATAGTCAGCACTGTTTAAAAGTATACAGGAAAGACATCGGACAAGATGGCATACTCTGTCTTTATAGGAAGGAAGGAAGGAAGGAAACTCTATTACACCAACTCCTAAGAGCACAACTTCGTGGGATATATAAAAGAAATACACCTGGATCAGCAACCACTACTGGAGTTTACAGTCGTAGTTAGTGATTTCATCGTTTATTTACGTATAAACAAGAATCATAATCTCTGGAACATATTTAAGTCATTAAATGAATTGAACGATACAAACACTTGTTACGAGACCCACCATTAACATAACATTAAGTTAGTGAATCCGCGCAGTGCCTCAAGGAAGAGAGAAATCTTCAGACATACCTAATATGCGATGAGACATTAAAGTATGCTATAAAAGCTATTTCTGAGACATCCAACTTTATTTTAACACACAGCTGGTGCTATTATTGAAACATTAAAGTTGTACACAACTTTGGAAGAAGGGGAATGTAAAACTTTAGGAATATAATACATGTACATTTATATTCCCCAAATATTCACGAAACCTGTTTTTGAAACGGTCGTATTTTTAATGTAGTAACATATAAAATTCTTAAGACTAAAGAGGATGTTTTTTATCTTAGCACGAATTATCAACAATGTGAAAGGAAGCGCCATCCAATTTGTGGACGCTTTATTGCCGAGCATAAAGACGCTGAAGAAAAGAAAAATAAAAGCCAGAGATAAATAAATTCCCTTTGAGATACTCACTGTGGAACCGGTTTGGGAGCCACACGTAATCCAGGAGTGAGTTAGTGGAATTACTTTGCTTTATGCGTCCTAATTCACCGAACAGACTTTGTAAATATGGCCTCCTTGATTGGTATTTCTCAATTAGTTCAAGTTCATATGTATGCCTTTACAGGGTGTTAAAAATGTATCTGTATGAATCAGAGTAAAGGACCTAAATATAGTAAACATAACGGATCCAACACAATGGACTACTTTTCCAGGTATCGGGCGATATTACCCTAAAAATGAAATCCTGAGGTTCCTAAACGTTGCCTAAATTAAATATCAAGATATGGCTCTAAAAACCATAATAATAATAATAATAATAATAATAATAATAATAATAATAATAATAATAATAATAATAATAATAATAATAATAATGTTTAGAGTAGGAAAAGGGAAGAGGCAACTTTTCAGGTTTCGAGAGGTACCCTTAAGCCTTGCTTTTTCTGAACCGACGCATGCGACGTGCGAGGTGCGAGGCCAGTCTCGCACAAATCCGGACTACAACTCGCAACTATAGAAACCACTCACCATCTCTCGTGTAGTCCGGATTTGTGCGAGGCGAGCCTCGCACCTTCGCACGTCTCGTGCGTTGGTTCAGAAAAACAGAGGCTTAAGGATGAACTCTCGAAGAAGTTCCTAATATTAGAGAAATTAAGTGTGGTTGTAAAATCAAGAAAAACACAAACTCAATCGCCGCATCAGCAGTGACCAAATACAGCAGAAAATTCTTTCAGGTCTCAGTTCCCAGATACATTAAAATGTCTTATCTTATGTTAATAACTAGACTATGATCTTCACATATTAATGTAGAATTTATACGAATAATTATTACCGTAATTATCATAATACGTACTAGTGGCCTGTAGCTACAAATTCTGGTATTCGACAATTAATAATAATAATAATAATAATAATAATAATAATAATAATAATAATAATAATAATAATAATAATAATACGTAATTATAATTAAAGAATAAGAAGAAAGTAATAATGTATCCTGAAAATATTGTTACATCAACCTGTAGCTTTTGCGAATCTTAGAAAGCCGAAGCGGCTGAGAAAAGGACACTAAACCACAGTCTAGTATATACAGTCACGAAGCTCAATACGTAGGGAATATGCATCCATAGATAGTTGCTAACCACTAGGATCGCTACTATCGCCTCATCACAGACAATGCGAAATAGCCTAGTACCGGCACAGTCTATTGTTCCTAGTACCCTCAACAACTCAAGCTTCGTGACTGTATATAAGTTGCTAAACTGTGACTAAACTGTTGTGGCAGCATGAATTTTTTCTTACTTGGTTATTTAACGACACTGTATCAACTACGAGGTTATTTAGCGTCGATGGGATTGGTGATAGCGAGATGATATTTGGCGAGATGAGACCGATGATTCGCCATAGATTACCTGACATTTGTCTTACGGCTGGAGAAAATCTCGGAAAAAAATAAACCAGGCAATCAGCCCGAGCGGTAATCGAACCCGAGGGCAACTCCGGTTTGACAGGAAAGCGCCTTAGCCGACTGAATTACGCCGGTGGCCTACCATGAATTAAACTGTTCATTCATTTTATTATTGGACCTATATCATAACGTTTACACTGTCTTCATTACAATTTCCCGTCTTTCATACCTTGAAACAAGAGTAAGTTCTACCATGTTTAACTCCTGCCGTGGATGAGTAGTCAGACCTTCAACCTATCATGCAGGCAGTCCGGGTTCGAGTCCTCGGTAATGACTGGAATTTTTCATTGAAAAATCCAGTGACACTTGTGACGGACAAGGTCGCAGCTGAGATTTTCCTGGGGATTCTTCCGTTACACCATATTAGGCACCTACATTATCCCGTAACATTTCTCAATTTCGTCATCATCATTCGACGAACGCCAGCTGGCGACGCAAGGAGGGGGCTGGCCTAGGGACGAGTGGGGTTGCCTGCTTGAAACCTGCGTACGCTACGAACAACCCGGGACCTTCCGTTGCGTAACGAGTTGCTCTACTAACTGAGGTACCAGATGATTCTAATATCAGTAAGATATAAACTATTAGGATATTATGTTTTATTTGTTACACAATACAGAATTGCACGCATTGCATTCTTCACCTGACATAATTAGGAACATTAAATCCAGACGTTTGAGATGGGCAGGGCATGTAGCACGTATGGGCGAATCCAGAAATGCATATAGAGTGTTAGTTGGGAAGCCGAAGGGGAAAAAGACCTTTGGGGAGGCCGAGACGTAGATGGGAAGATAACATTAAAATGGATTTGAGGGCGGTGGGATGTGATGATAGAGACTGGATTGGTCTTGCTCAGGATAGGGACCAATGACGGGCTTGTGTGAGGCGGCAATGAACCTGCGGCTTTCTTAAAAGCCAGTAAGTAAGTAAGTAAGTAAGTAAGTAAGTAAGTAAGTAAGTAAGTAAGTAAGTAAGTAAGTAAATATTATGTTTTATTTAACAACGCTCGCAACTCTCGTGTCAGCGTAGCCGGTGTGCCGGAATTTTGTCCCGCAGGAGTTCTTTTACACGCCAGTAATCTATTGACATGAGTCTGTCGCATTTAAGCACACTTACCATCGACCTGGGCCGGCATCGAACCCGCAAACCTCGGACACAGAAGGCCAGCGCTATACCAACTGTTCCACCCAGGGGGACAACATATAAAAGTACACGTACGTAAACATCTAGTCTTGAGGTAGCATGCTGGACTCCTGATCAAGGTGACCCGGGTTCGATTCCCGGTCGTGAAGTCAGGGGGATTTAATTCGGACCTCTTCACGGGGACTGGTTGTCTGTCCATTGTCCCAGTGTGTGTGATGTCTCGCAGTGCCCCCCAGGTATCCTGACCCAATAAACGGGGACGTCCTGCAGTGTGTGCGTGTGTTCAGTAGAGTTGTGGTCTAGGCACAATAAGCCTCAGGCTGCGGTGCCAAAATTAGTAAAAACAAAAGTAAACATCTAGATTGAGGAGTTGATTTTAACTTCTGAAAAAGTAATGATTTTTCAACCATCTGTTGAGATTAAATACCGTCCATATTTCGGAATTTATAGGTTCGAGTTATACTATCGACAACTTGAAAAGTCGTACATGTAGCCATTTTATCGACGTAATCAGTGTCATTATCTTCGGAATATCCATCATAAGCACCTTTCGCATATAAGCAGACCTACTGTTAAACACTGACAGGTATGTCTTTGGGATTCTGTATGCGAGTCGTAAAGCAGTGGAAATTACTACCTTACATAGCGAGCTGTTCACTGCATATTTTTAACGTTCCCCGCGCTCGTCCACACTTCTGTATAATTATCGACGCTCTAAATGCTCCTGGTCGAGTCTGCAGGCGGTCGGAATAGGTATTAATACTCCATTAGTACACAGATTTAGCTCTAGTCCGCTTGATAATAGCCGGAACGGACTGCCGCGGTTCAGCGTGTGGCTACGTATGTACAATTTACTGTACTGACAATGCCTGACCTTACAGTCTTTGTTCAATGAATTGCATTATGAAATTCATGATCTTTGGTATGACAGCACACTGAAAACGATAAGGGTGATATGAAACGTCGATAAAAGTGACAAAAAGAATAGCTGAGATAATAAAAAACATACACACATACAGTACATAATACATACATACATACATACATACATACATACATACATACATACGTCCACACCTGTGGAGTAACGGTCAGCGCGTCTGGCTGCGAAACCAGGTGGCCCGGGTTCGAATCCCGGTCGGGGCAAGTTATCTGGTTGAGGTTTTTTCCGGGATTTTCCCTCAACCCAATACGAGCAAATGCTGGGAAACTTTCGGTGCTGGACCCCGGACTCATTTCACTGGCATTATCACCTTCATATCATTCAGACGCTAAATAACCTAGATGTTGATACAGCGTCGTAAAATAACCCATTAAAATAAAATACATACATACATGCTCATAACTTTTCATTTGAGACCATTTTGTAAATATATATATATATATATATATATATATATATATATATATATATACTCAATTAACTTGTAGATACACATTAATGGAATCAATTTAATTAAGGAAACTAAATTTCGTAAGGTAACAGGAGACTGCTTTTGAATGTATATGTAACGATTCTTATGATTATTGTGTGATAATATTGCCATGTGTAATCTTTAAATTGTGGTATAATAATAATAATAATAATAATAATAATAATAATAATAATAATAACAATAATAATAAATTATGAAATAATATGATAAACAAACTGTAAATATAGAATATAAGAAAAGAGATGGTTAAGCAGATATAAAATTCAGGTAGTCGGTCTTACAAACAAATATAATCTAATGGTTAAAAAAATAATAAAATTGTACATATGGCTCACTTTAGGTATAAAATAAATATTTCAAGTTTTTAGGTAGGCTATATGATAAAAATTAACTAAGATAAGATGTACTTTATTTTCATATTATGGAAACATGTAAGATAATCATCAGGAATAGTTATTATAAGCAAAGTATGGCACAATATTGTAATTTTAAATGTAAATTAACCCAGGCATGTATATAGAAATTTCAGTCTTATAAGTATAGGATTAAATTTAGTTAAGGTGATGTGTAAATTCAACTCTCATATTATGAAAAAGCAAATTGTAGCATAATATTGTAATTACACATGTAAATTATTTAGTATAATGCATGTAATATTACTATGTAATGGGGCATGCAGTTGATGTTCTCAATAAAAAAATACATACATACATACATACATACATAAATTCAGACATGATTAAGTATCATTTTAAAAATGAGCTAAGAATTCAAAATTTCAATAATTATTTATAAATGAGCACCAAGACGCTGCCTCTGTAGGCCTATTTGTTGTACTTGTCCTGTATGACAAAATAATACGTCACAATTGCCTAGAACGTTATAAAGCAAAGCGAGTACACATACAACATAAAACGCAGCATAGAGATTTGTCGCTTCACATGATTGATGAGGTTGAAGGAAGATGGCGCTACCGCAAAGACAGATCCGCGTCGCGATGGAAGAAGAAAAGCAATTTCACACACTCCAGAAGTCTTGAATAGAAAAGGGGAAATTGCTTAAAGGCCTGCACGGTTCACCGCTTTTAACACTACTTAAGCAGCAGGCGCGGTGTAAGTCTAGGAACACTCAGTTTATATTACTTTGAAGAGATCTATAAATATAGACTATTGAAATTCGTTACTATGTTTAATCAGTACGACACTATATATATTTGCATTTGAAGTAGACGCTTCACATAATCATTTTTCAATCAAAGACAAGGAGAGATTCTGCTACAGTTTCTTAAGCTGTCGTAACTATGAAAGGAGTAGGCCTAATCAAATGAATTCATCAATATAATCACGATATACCCATATTGGGAAACACTACTACAGTACTAACAGTATTAAATAATTACTAGATTTGGCCCAGTTGTTTGAGTAGCTAGGGATAACGGGCCCAAAAGTGTAGATAACTTTTTCGATTGTACCTAATTGTTCTGATGATGAAACCTAAATGTAGTACCGAAAAGTTGGACATGTTGGGAAAATCTACTTCCGAACAGTCATCATGAAAGCCTTAAAACCATATAAAGTCGTAATTACTAGATAACTTAGATGGCACCAAATTTGAAACGGTTCAGTGTATCATTGAAAATACTCCGCAAATAGGGAGTGGACACTGTGCAATTTTCGTAGGTAATACATCTACAACTTCCTTAACCGTCCTACCAAACGTCCATTCGTCCACAGTTCATGCATTCATCAGTCCATGTATTCCTTCGTTTATACATTCGTCCGCCCATGCATAAGTCCAACTATTCCTTTGTTCAGCCACATAGGCGGAGAGAGAAACGTTTTCTTGGGAGGGGGGGAAAGCAAAACCATAGAATCCTCATAGGCTATAACGGGGTTATGGGGGACATCATTTACCTCCTCCCCCCGTTGTAGCTTGACTGTGGTACAGTGTATCGAAATATCATTCAATAAAGATATTTTCGGGGACATGTTTCTTACAATGTTACATCCATATCAGCGATGTTCCGGGCCGAGTTGTATAGGGCTTGAACTGTAGGTTTACTAAAAATTATAATAAGGCATAACTTAAAACAATCTCCCTCTTTTTTTCTCTCATACAGAAACACATGCATATATCAATAAAATTACGAAACAGTGCTACAGAAACTCTTTTATATGAAGCTTACCTTCCTGAAGATATCATATGAAATGTTAACTCTAATTATTTTATTTAATCTCGTTTTTAAATTTACACATTTTACCGGGATTACTTTTCTTTTTTCTGCATTGTTGTGCAGTATGTTATACATATTTCTCCAAGTGGCGGCCTGAACACCTACAAACTTCTAACACATGAGTACAGGCTGTTACAAAAGAAACATTACAGTGCTTCCATTCCTCAAATGAAGTATAGAAATTCTTATACATTCAGAAATTTAAAATAAATTTTATAGTCCAGACACATGATCTGAAGACATTAATTCATCAATTTAAGCACAGAAACTTATTCATAAATAAAAGCAAAAAAGATCTTTTGAATTCAATAGAAAAAAAGAGTTGAGACAAGTTTGGGGGGGGGCAGTGCCCCCCCATGTCCCCCCGTAACTCCGCCTATGTTCAGCCATCAATCCATCCATTCGTCCGTCCATTTATCCATCAGTCCATCTATTTCTTTGCTCATCCATTCGTTCGTCCACCCATCAATCCGTTTATACCTTTGCTCATTCACTCGCCCGTCCATCTATTTCTTTGCTCATCCATTCGTCCGTCCACCTGTCAATATATTTATACCTTTGCTCAGCCACTCGACCGTCCATCTATTTCTTTGCTCATCCATTTGTCCGTCCACCTGTAAATATAGGCTATTTACACCTTTGTTCAGCCACTCGCTCGTCCATCTATTTCTTTGCTCACTTATTCGTTCGCCTATCCCTCAGATCATCTATTCCTTTTCTCATCCATTCGTCCGTCCATCCATCAATCCAACCATTTCCTTGTTCATACATTCGTCCGTCCATCCTTCAAACTATCTATTTCTTTGCTAATCTATTCGCTGTCCACCCAACAGACCATCTATAATTTTGCTCATCCATTCGTTCGTCCACCGATTAGTCCAACTATTTCCTTGTTCATCCATTCGTCCAACCATTTCTCAGACCATCTATTCCTTTGCTAATTACTTTGCATTTGCTATTCACCCAACAGACCATCTATTCCTTTGCTGATCTATTCGCCCGTCCATTTATCAGTCCATCTATTCCTTAGTTGATCCATTCGTCCGTCCATCCATCAATCCAACTATTCCTCTACTCATTCATTCGCTCGTCCATCCATCAGTCCATGCATTCCTTTGCTAATATATTCGCTGTCCACCCAACATACCATCTATTCTTTTGCTCATCCATTCGTTCGTCCACCATTACTCCAACTATTTCCTTGTTTATCCATTCGTCCGTCCATCCCTCAGACCATATATTTGTTTGCTTATCTATTCGCCCGTCCATCAATCAGTCCACCTATTCCTTTGTTCATTCATTCGTCCGTCCGTCCGTCCATCCATCAATCCAACTATTCCTTTGTTCATCCATTCTTCAGATCATCTACCTTTACTTATCCATTCGCCCGCCCATCCATGAGTCCATGTATTCTTTAGCTAATCTAATCTGTATTCGCTGTCCACCCAACAGACCTTCTACTTCTTTGCTTATCTATTCGCCCGTCCATTCATCAGCCCACCTATTCCTTTGTCCATTCATTCGTCCGTCCACCCATCAATCCAACTATTTCTTTGTTCATCCATTCGTCCGTCCATCCTTCAGATCATCTATTCGTTTATTCATCCATTCGTCCGTCCATCCTTCAGATCATCTATTCCTTTACTCATCCATTCTTCCGTCCATCCGTTAATCCATACATCCTTCAGTTCATTTGCCCACCCGTCTACACATTCAAGCATACATCCATCCATCCATCCATCCATCCATCCATCCATCCATCCATCTCTCAGCACGTCTATTCCTCAATGTGTCCATTTGCGCGTTTACCATTCACCCCCTTCAACACTAAGCGTGTCACCCATTAGAGCGTCCATTCATCTATCCCTCTGTCTGTCCATACATCCATCCATTCTTGCATCCAACATTCCATTCACATATCCATTCTCATTTCATATCAGTCAATCCATGCACCCATTCAATTAACAATTCGTCCATTTACCGATTCGTCCGTGAATACATTCTTGCACCCACCTGATCATCAATTCAGCCGTACTTATGTGTATAAATCTACTTTAATCTATTCACTTAACTATCAATCAGTATTGCAAATAGGCAAACATCAGTAAGCAGACTTTAAATAAAAAGTAAAACTGTAATTGCAATTTTAAAGCATTCGCTTCATGCGAAACATTAAAAAGGAAATACTTCTTCAACCGAAGTTAATCAAATCACAAATATCATAAATAAATTCATTCCGGATTTCCTCTTACTGGAATAAGTATTTCCTGAAACATTATTTAAATGTATTTATTGCAGCATTTTTTTAAACCAAGTTAACCATGGACTTTTATCGCACTCGTTTGTAATTATGGCGAAGGAGCAGGTTCCAGACAGCGGGGCACCGCACCGCATGCGGCATTGATTCATGCTTAACGATAAACACAAGCTGCAGATACATTTCACCACAAGCATTTACATTAGTGTAAATTAGTTGTGCTTAACTAAATTACTTATTTCTTGCAAATAAGTGATACAAATCTAGCAGAAACTGGTGTTCCAATTATAGCAACAAATAAGTCATCAGGATAAACTGACATGAATACAGGAATAATACGAGATTACGTAACATTTTATTTCTCAATTCCTCCTTCGCTGTGGCTTAAGTATTAAGTGGCTACAAAACTAGCGCGCATCTAGCTCGACATCAAAATGTGGAAATGTGCCCCTTCTTTCATGGACTGCTTAGGTCTCTCTCTTATGAATTATGTTTCGTTACGTATATGCCCTATGATAATCACACGACTGCTCATGAGTTCCTCTACCAGATGTCATCTGCTATTTGTTCGCCGTCCTAATGCAAGTGAAAAGGGGTCAATAAATCAATTCAGATAAATTATTATTCTTATTCTTATTATTATTATTATTATTATTATTATTATTATTATTATTATTATTATATTATTATTAATATTATTATTATTATTATTATTATTATTATTATTATTAGGTTCAGATAACATTGTGTTAATTTGCGAGCTACATTTCTCGAAAAAAATTATATTTAGACTGCAAGTCTACACTGAAAGTTGTAGATCATTGTTACAAGATGAAATAAATTCCATGGAACTACAATTTTCGATCCATCTATAATAAATCTGTGATGTAATTTCGACCATTCATCGGCTATTTTTGTCATTGAAGTTGATATGAGAGGAAGAATAGATAAAAAGAATGAATGGTTCAGTTATATTAACTCAAAGCGTAACGATGTTCTCCATGTTGGGCATTTTACATACAATCAATAATCTTATCATGGGATGTTCTGGGAGTAATGCCTTTGGTGTAAGGAAATGTTACCGTTTTCATAATAATTAAAACATGACGATTCAGATGGACAGATCATACTAACACAGCTTCAGGAGAAAGAAGAGTTAAACAGCTCTCTCTCAAGGATTTACAATATTATAAAGACACACCACGTTGGGACAACATGTTAAGTAAGCAGTCAAACCTTTTACAGCCTATGACACTAATAGTAGTAGTAGTACTAGTAGTAGTAGTAGTAGTAGTAGTAGTAGTAGCAGCAGCAGCGGTAGTAGCAAGCAGTAGTAGCAGCATCAGTAGTAGTAGCAGCATCAGTAGTAGTAGCAGCAGCAGTAGTATTAGCAGTGGTAGTAGTAGTAGTAGTAGTAGTAGTAGTAGGAGCAGCAGCAGTGGTGGTGGTAGTAGTAGTAATAGTATCAGTGGTAGTAGCAGCAGTAGTAGTAGTAATAGTAGCAGTTGTAGTAGCAACAGCGGTAGTAGTAGTAGCAGCAGTAATAGTAGTAATAGTAGCAGCAGTAATAGTAGTAATAGTAGCAGCAGCAGTAATAGTAGTAATAGTAGCAGTGGTAGTAGTAGCAGTAGTAATAGTAGCAGTGGTAGTAGTAGCAGCGGTAGTAGTAATAGTAGTATCAGCAGCAGTAGTGGTAGTAGTAATAGTAGTAGTAGCAGTAGTAGTGGTAGTAGCAGCAGCGGTAGTAATAGCAGTAGTAGTAGTAATAGTAACAGTGGTAGTAGTAGTAGTAGTAGTAATAGTAACAGTGGTAGTAGTAGCAGTAGTAATAGTAACAGTGGTAGTAGTAGTAGTAGCAGCAGTAGTAGTAGTAGTAGTAGTAATAGTAGCAGTGGTAGCAGCAGTAGTAGTAATAGTAGCAGCTGCAGCAGCTGTAGTAATAGTAGCAGCTGCAGCAGCTGTAGTAGTAGTAGTAGCAGTGGTAGTAGTAGCAGCATCAGTAGTAATAGCAGTGGTAGTAGCAGCAGCGGTAGTAGTAATAGTAGTAGCAGCAGCAGCAGTGGTAGTAGTAATAGTAGTAGCAGCAGCAGCAGTAGTAGTAGTAGTAGTAGTAGTAGCAGTGGTCGTAGCAGCAGTGGTAGTAATAGTAGTAGTAGCAGCAGCAGCAGTAGTAGCAGCAGCAGTAGTAGTAATAATAGCAGCAGCAGTGGTAGTAATAGAGCAGAAGTGGTAGTAGCAAGCAGCAGCAGCAGCAGCAGTGGTAGTAGCAGTAATAGTAGTAGCAGTGGTAGTAGTAGTAGTAGTAGTAGTAGTAGTAGTAGTAGTAGCAGCAGCAGTAGTAGTAGTAGTAGGAGTGGTAGTAGCAGCAGCAGTAGTAGTATCTAGTAATAGTAGCAGCATTAGCAGTAGCAATTGCAGTAATGACGATGATATTAATAGAAATTTACTTAACTATTAATACTGAAATTCCATAAACTGAAACTTGTTACTTGTTAGAAAAGAGATTGAAAGAATGAGAAAACAAGTTTCTGATTGAAGGAACTGTGGGCTATATGAACATAAAGGTAAACATCATATTACAAATTAATGATAGTATGCGCACTAATGCTTAGATTTGCTTCTTCAAATAATATTTTATGAGACGTAAAGTCTAGTGTGAGACGGAAATCGAAGAAGAAGTGATTCTGGCGAAGTTGGATCTTAAAAGGTTTATATTCGCAAACCAGTATCGCTATTATAATGGCAATGATGTTATACTCCAGTAGTTCGTAAAGTTTTATACGTCGATGCAGTTATTTTCAAATTATTTATTTGATACTGCAAATATTACAAGTAACTTCTGATTGGGTATTCAAAATCGCGTATATAATATCTTCTGTTGTGAAATAATTTTATTGCATTTATTAAAAAGGTAAAGAAAAGTGTAAAGAACTATTGTAACTCGATTTTATTTAAAGCTCATTTTCCTCACCCTTGGCCTTCAGTCACTGCTACCTGCACAGTAATATACACTGCAGCCAGGAGCCAGGAGCACGCGGAGCAATCGAAGATCGTTCATGCGCTGTTTCTCATGCAGCCCTGAGTTAATCGAACACGTGGGCGGAATAATACATGCTTATGTTAAGAGCGGGTATTACGTTGGATGGACTATAGAAACTCTGATGACAGCAGCAGGAGTGGTGGTGGTAGCGGTGGTATAAACTTATGTGTATCATTAGGAATAACAACAGTAGGCCTACTAGACGTAACAGCACAGTCTAGTGTATACAGTCACGAAGCTCAATATGTAATAAACATGCATCCATAGATAGTTGCTAGCCACTAAGATCGCTACTGTCGCCTCATTACAGACAATGCGAAATAGTACCTGCACAGTCTATTGTTCCAAGCAATCTCATCAACTCAAGCTTCGTGACTGTATATACTAGACTGTGGTAACAGTAAGAAGCGTAAATAAGTATAGAAAATGTTATAATAGCAACATATGTTTTAATGTAACACAAACGTTATATTCGGCAAATAAAACCATCAATGATAGGAGACGGACATAAATTGTTATTTCTAACACATAGCTAATTGAGGAGAGTGAAATTATACGATGAAAGAGTAGGAACGGAGAAAAATTCTCTCCGGCACCGGGATTTGAACCCGGGTTTTCAGCTCTGCGTGCTGATGTTTTATCCACTAAGCAACACCGGATACCTATCCCGGTGTCAGACAGAATCGTCTCAGTTTAAGTTCCAACTCTTGGGTTTTCTCTAGTGGCCGCCCTCTGCACTACGTCATAGATGTCTATGAACGTAGGACTGAAGTCCACACCTGTGCTGAGGTGCACTCGTTATGAGTGACTAGTTGGCCGGGATCCGACGGAATAAGCGCCGTCTTAATTTACGCATATCATTGTATTATTTTAATGTACCGAAGTACATATATTTCCATGCAGATATTCTGCGTCACCATGCGATGAAAGAGTAATGGAACGGAGAAAAATTCTCTCCGGCACCGGAATTTGAACCCGGGTTTTCAGCTCTACGTGCTGATGCTTTATCCACTAAGCCACACCGGATACCCATCCCGGTGTCGGACAGAATCGTCCAACTCTTGGGTTCCCTCTAGTGGCCGCCCTCTGCACTACGTTATAGATGTCTATGAACGTAGGACTGAAGTCCACACATGTGCTGAGGTGCACTCGTTATGAGTGACTAGTTAAACTGAAAACCCGGGTTCAAATCCCGGTGCCGGAGAGAATTTTTCTCCGTTCCATTACTCTTTCATCGTATGATGACGCAGAATATCTGCATGGAAATATAATATGTACTTCGGTACATTAAAATAATATAGAGTGAAATTAGTTATTCATATCCGAAACACAAATTTCCAGCATTAGAATAAACAATATTAAAAGTATTATCACCTCGTCATATTGAAAACCTCCAGTTTAAGTGCGAAGGATATTGCATGTAAAAAGCAACTTCTGGAGTCTTTCACAAACTTTGAAGTTCGAAGAAGCAGTCAAAAGTTTCACATAGAAACACCTGTTGTCATGGAGACAGAAAAGAAACTGTCTTACAAGTTCTTCTCTCTCCAACAGCGGGTATAATAAAACTATTATTGGCACAAGAACTAATATAAGGCAGTAAAGAGCCTCCTAGCACAAATTTAACGAACATAAATTTTCTATAAAGTTTACTAGTACTGTATATCGCAATATCTATTTCTTTCTCTCCGTGTTTTGACTTATGAGACGATGGGCGCTCGCACGGGCTTAGGGCTCGATATGGAACCTTTCAGGTTGTTGTGTAAATGAGGTTAATAGGCCTGTACTCGTTTTTCAAATTATAAACACTACATAACATGAAACAAAAATAGTTCATGAAGAAATCACATTAATATCATAAAGTACAGGACGAGGCAAACCTAAGGAACCAACTCCTGCCGCCTCTCGGCACTACAGTATGTGCTCCTGATTGAGCTAAGTCCAGCAGTGTTGCCAACAAATAAATTGTATTCCCGTCAGTCTATCACCTGGAAATCCGTCAGAATCCGTCAAAATTAAAAAAGTAAGACCCACTCAATATTTCTATATACTTATGTAGGATCTATACATATGTAGGTTGTATTGTAAAATTAGGTTATTTTATGTTTTATTATTAATTGTATTATTGTGTTAAATTGTATTGTGTATTCTTATTGTATTGTGTATATAATTGTATTGTGTATTGTAATTTTATTGTGTATTGTTTATATTGTGTATACCACTGCCTCCGGGTGATTGCCCACTTGCAGTGTAAATAAATACATACATATATACATATCGTTGATATTACTTTCGCAACATGAATAAATAAATAAATAAATAAATAAATAAATAAATAAATAAATAAATAAAAGGAAATATTAACGCAACTTCCTTAACAATCTTGATAATAATAATAATAATAATAATAATGATAATAATAATAATAATAATAATAATAATAATAATTCATCCACATCATCTGTCTCTAGTTCTGCAGTTGATGTGCTTTGTTGCTCTATGCTCCCCCAAAAATTAAACAATTACAAATGACAGCAGCTAAAAAAGTCAAAGGACAATGTAAATAGTAACTGCCGCCAGAAATCCGTCACCAGTCAAAGCCATTCTTTTCCCGTCTGCTACATTGAAATTCCGTCACTTTTGATGGAATTTCCGTCCAGTTGGCAACAATGTAATCCAGTTCCGCAGAGGATTAGCCTGATAAGCCCCAGATTTCCAGAAGACCTTCCTATATTAGTATCGGAAACCCGTACTAACCCAAAGACTTCATCGCAGCCTGTTTTTACTATTGGAAATAATAGATGAAATGAGAGGTAGGTGGAATGTTAGAAGGAAACGGGAGTAATTCGAGAAAGTCCCTCTGCAACATTTGCTATATCCAGCACGTCCTGACCGGGGATCAAACCTTGATGGGAGACCAGCGTGCTAGAACTTGAGCCACATTGACGGCAAATGCTATGGAATAATGGAACGGAGATCAGATGGAATCGTGTTGATGCCTAACGAGGACACAGGAAAGCGCAACTGCAAATTTGTCCGCTGTATTACCACAGTCTAGAACGACAGCAATTCGGAAGGAGGTAGTCTACTAGCGTTTGCGTCGAGAGAGACAGATAGAGAGAGCAAGGCAGCGTACAACATTGCCACATCGTACTTCACGCACACGTGCAATACAAATAGCGCAGGAGAGAATTTAGATTATCAAAAGACAATAATGACCTTAGCCGTTGATTACTGTAACTTGACACCAAACAAATCCTCTTTCCTTCACTAACAATATTCTTTGCACGTTTCTCAATCCTACAACACATGCTTCTGTAGTCGTTTCTTGCGCGTTGGCAACGTTGCAGTCAGCATCAAGATGTTCGGCAGCGTTCCGCTCGTCAACGTTTTTAAAATAATTGTACACTTTAAACATCATTTTCCGCGCCTGCCTGTGCAATACTTGTCTTTTTACAGTCTCTTCTTCCATTTATTTATCTTACACATACAAAGTAAATGTTAGTTTTACTTATTCAATATATTGAAACACTCCCACGTGAACAAACGGACTCTGGAAGTACTTGTTATAGACTGATTCTGATTGGTTTTACTGTACAAGTTTGTGACGTCACATACCAGAAATACTATGGCGCATGTAGCAGCTGACCGCCTTCCGAAATGCCGTCTAGTCTAGTATATACAGTCACGAAGCTCAATACGTAGTAAATATGCATCCATAGATAGTTTCTAACCACTAGGATCGCTACTATCGCCTTATTACAGATAATGCGAAATAGTACCTGCACAATCTATTGTTCCTAGTACCCTCATAAACTCAAGCTTCGTGACTGTATATACTAGACTGTGGTATCCATACTTGCCATTTAATGGAGTTAGTATCTGCGATACTGATGGCAGATTTCATTTCGTTGTTATACCAGTATATGACTGAAAAAATAAAGTCGACAGTGAGTATAGCTTAAGTTAGAGCTTCATTTAGTGTTTAGTCATCTTTCATCGTACATTTACACATTGTACATGGATATTCTCATACTCACTGATGTGTAGCCCAATAATGAAAACAATGATGGTAATTATTCTTTCTGTCAATATTACTGGCAATGAGAGACTAGCTTAAAATAGGATTAATTATCTCCAATAATAAATAAGAACAGCGACTAGCAGAACTAAATTGAATAAAACATGACCAGTAAGTTTTAACTGGCAGCCTTTCAGTTTAGGACAAACTTCCTGGCTTTCTTACTAGACTGTGGTATTACTACGGATTTTTCAATAAAAGATTCCAGGCCTCACAGGAGTTCGAAGCCAAACCGCCTACTTAATACTCCAAATGTTTATAGCCACAAGAATAACCCGTGCAAGTCGGATAAAAAGGGAAGTAAAGCAGAAAAGAAAGAAAGAAAGAAAGAAAGAAAGAAAGAAAAGAAAGAAAAGAAAAGTAAGAAAAGAAAGAAAAGAAGGAAAGAAAGAAAAGAAGGAAAGAAAGAAAGAAAGAAAAGAAAGAAAGAAAGAAAGAAAGAAAGAAAAGAAGGAAAGAAAGAAAGAAAAGAAAGAAAAGAAGGAAAGAAAGAAATAAATAAAAGAAAAGGAAAGAAAGAAATAAATAAAAGAAAGAAAAGAAGGAAAGAAAGAAAAAAGAAAGAAAAAAGAAAGAAAGAAAAGAAGGAAACAAAGAAAGAAAAAGAAAGAAAGAAAGAAATTTAAAGTAAACCGCTTGTGCACCTGGTGCATTAATAGTGGGCTTATACACGTAAACGTAGGTAATTATCCACTCTTTTAACAAACATAAGCGCTTTGGATTACACAATATTTATTATAGACTAATGATAGCCTAAGTCATTATTGTCCTTTTAATTAAGAATAAGATTAAAAATAATCAACTTGAAACCTGTACATAAAGATATCAAATCCACATTAACGTTCTAGTGATGAACTTGAAACCAGAAAAATTCAGCGCGGTAAGAATTAAAAGAATTCCATCACGGGATTGGAGACACTTCACTTCTGTACTGTAGTTTTTCACGTTGCTGCTCTGAAACATTCAATTAAATGAAGCGACGTGTATTAATTTTTGATTATTTGATAATTTCAACAGTGTTTATATAACGAAGTATATGGAACGTTTGTATAACAAACATTTTAAGCACGGTTGATCATACTGTCGATGTCACAATTTTTACACCGCTGCGCTGACTGATTAATAACGGGCAATGACATGTCCATGCTTTGCACTGCGTGATCATGGCTGGAATTGAATACATTTACGATTAATGATGCGAGTGATACTACCGACTTCAATTTTGTGCTCGACGCCATATTTATTGGTTATTATCATCTTTCAGATTCACTATTTATGTGGCAACATAAAATGATCAGCTACCCGTCAACTTCATGTATTAAATTGTTTGGTGGGTAGCATTCTCTATAGAATGTTTAGCAACAGGAATATGTATACACCCACCGACGCAATCACACATTTAGACAAGTATGGACATACTATTATGTGTAGGATAGGCATGTATGACATACCCACGCACTTACGCATATACCCACGGAAGCATTTAGGCCCTACGTACATAATAAAGGATACATTGCAAATTAATAATCAATACTGTACGCATGATTGTGCGTATTCGTGAAAGTATGTATGTATGTATGTATGTATGTATGTATGTATGTATGTATGTATTTTATTTATGTATTTATTTTATTGGGTTATTTTACGACGCTGTATCAACATCTAGGTTATTTAGCGTCTGAATGATATGAAGGTGATAATGCCGGTGAAATGAGTCCTGGGTCCAGCACCGAAAGTTACCCAGCATTTGCTCGTGTTGGGTTGAGGGAAAACCCCGGAAAAAACTTCAACCAGGTAACTTGCCCCGACCGGGATTCGAACCCGGGCCACCAGGTTTCGCAGCCAGACGCGCTGACCGTTACTCCGCAGGTGTGGACATGTATGTATGTATGTATGTATGTATGTATGTATGTATGTATGTATGTATGTATGTATCTATGTATTTATGTATGCATGTATGTATGTCTGTATGTATATATGTATGTTACTGTATGTAAATAAACTGTATTCATCTGCAAAATACTGTTTTATGTAATGAATAATGATCGATTATTGTTTGCATTATAAGAAGAAACGTGCATCATTGTTTATAAAAAAACAGGTTTGTATAGTAAATAATTATAATAAATTCTTATAAACAAAATATTTCAAGACTTTCACAACGATAAAAAACTATAATCTCTGTTCAAACACAATTAACAAATCTTACGACTGTCAAAATCAGGAACTCCCTTTAAATCTATTAGGTCTACAATAAATGACTATGTACAGTTAAATATGAGAAAAATTCGTACCGGCACCGGGAATCGAACCCAGGACCTTTCAGCTCTGCGCGCTGAGCGCTCTTACCAACTGAGCCATGCCGGGACACGATCCACGGCGCCGGCCGAACCTCTCTCATAATGCTATGTACTATGTATAGTCTTAGAAAACAGTTTTGTTGCATAGACACTTTATAATTCCTAGAAAGGAGGCAGTGCGCATGATCAGATATACAACGAAACAAAACTAATTTTATTACCTCAACCCAGGTTGCACGTCCTCAAACTATACTAAGGTCCATTATGACAAAACATTATTATCAGGCAGAAATAAGACCCGATACGGCAAGAACAAAAATATTACTTGAAACAGCGGGAAGGAATATACAGTTACTTATATGATGTTGCTTTCAAGAAGCATTTTTACGGTCATGAATTTCATTCTCTATACGACTACTGTACCTGAATAAATTGAACTTTGAGAAGGGATAATTATGTTTCGGAAGTTGTGTTGTCACTTCAGACCAATATACTGTAGTTCAATTTATTCAGGTACAGTAGTCATACAGAGAATGAAATTCATGACCGTAAAAAATGCTTCTTGAAAGCAACATCACATAAGTAACAAAATTTGATTTGTTATATTGAATTATTTCAACATTAGAATTTGCTCGTTTGTTAAAATGGGTGTATGATAAAGTTATACAATTTGTGTTCTTTTGTCTTGTATGTTTTTAGAAAATATAATTTCAATTAATGTGCCGACATAAATGTAACTAAAACCTTGTGCATCACCCGTGTTTATCGCACGGCTCGTCCTCCCCCCATACGTTACCTGCACTTTGTCTACGTTTTCACTGTGCCTAAACGAGACGCTCTACTGTATAACCCGTCTGATGAAACATTGCAATTTTCAGATGAGGGCGCTCGTGTGTCGCGAATGCGACCCGCTCAGTCTCGATGCGTGGCGAGTCAGCTAGAGAAATGTTGGTACAGTCTGACAATAAAAACATCAAGAGCTGTTATGAACATAATCAAATACAATTACCAATACCATAGTTGAATTTACTTTTTCTGTCATGTACGGTATATACACGAACTTTATTCCAGAAGTAGCTGTATGCCCGAGACAGAGGTCTCCATTTTATCTGCACTATCAGTTGAACTGCATTCGTCTGCTGTATCTGTGCTGCTACCTGGCCTATCATAACCCATCTCATCTTCATCACTACTCACAATGCCTATGTTTATTACTACCCTTTCTATTTCCTCTTCTATTAACGCGTCACGACGCCAATATTCGTCCTCGATATGTTTAACAGATTGGCAGCATTTTATCCAGACTTCTTTGCTGATTTCGCTTGTTTCGAAACTGACAGCCTCCAGAATGTATCTTTTCCGCCATTAAACTGTATCTTTTTCTTAACAGCATTCAGAAGCTTGCGTAAGATCGGAATTTCTTTTCTCTTCTCATAAAACTCCAAAAAAGTTCTGCGGATGACACATTTTTCAAAATCATCAAGTACAATTTTCTTTGGATATGGGCGGCTTTCACCAGGAGTTGAAAATTGTCCTCCACTGCGCTTTGCCTACTCACCTCCTTAGCTATAGTATGTATCGTTTTTTCACTCTTCCCCACCGCCGTTGCTGTTTCTTTTTTTTTTTTCCACAGCGTTCGTTAATGGAATGATTAGACCTTTCTTTTTCTCGTCTTTATAAAATTTTAGCATATTGTATATAATCTTTCTGCTTTGCGAGTGTAAGACTTGCATGACGAGTGTCTCGGCGGAGTTTCCATTTGCTCTTGTGCACAACACACACTTCCGATACCGACTAGCAGACTGAACGAACTGAACTGAGGCATTTATTTACTGCAGCACTGTGCATAGTACGTCATGACAGGGTGACGTAATGCAGTATCGATCGCATGTTTATGTCCAAGCTTACTCTACCTGCCATCTGCAATGATTCTTCAGACAGGTTATAGTTGAAATCTCTCGAGATAATTACCAATAGGCAGAAGGAAACAGGAACGACTCAGAAGATGATGGCATGACAACCTGAACTGAATGGCACAGAACCGAGAAGAACAGACTAAGAAAGAAAGGAAAGAATGAAGAAAAGAAAAAGAAGAAGAAGAAGAATTTACGCTATCACGATATTCGTACTTTTTCAAATTTAAATAAAGACATATTTAAACATCTCTGACGTGTAACGGGTTCTAAGTCTTATAGGTTGCTGTAAGATAGGAATGTGTTTAAAGACGTATGAAATGAATAGCAGTACCATCATAACGTCAAAAATATTCACTGTGTAGAATATTGAGACTCAAACCACGGTCATCGCGCGTACTAGTCAACATCACACTGGTTATGTAGACTTCTTGCCAACAGGCTATAACTGGCGGTAATAATGAAACATGGCGAAAACAGTTTAAAAATGTGTTTAAAAAAACGATAGCTTTCTGTCTACGCTAAAAAATTATATGTGTTTCAATCTAACCTTCATAGCCTATAATTTAGTACGGGTTTCACTTAAATATCGGGTTTCCAAGTCGGGATCTCCAATTAACAGCAAAATGATATATACAGTTTCGTCGCTAGGGGAACGGTGGGGTCAATGATGAGCAACAAAGTACCAACATAGGAGAAAAAAAATTGAGCTAATCATAGTCACTAAAATAATAAACTCGTAGCTATACTTTAGCAGCGATTAAATGGGAATGACAAAGAAAATCTAAATACTAATAAAATATTTGTATCTCAATACTGACGATTAAATACTTTATCAGCCTTTTTATCCATAATATATCGTAGTTTATTTTATGAAATCTCCTATGTGATTTTACAGGAAATATTTTTTTCAGGAGGAAGAAAAAATTAATTAAATATCAATAGGTCTACACTGATCCTCGATGATGTCATTTATGTTCAACTTTTTAAGAACGGAGAATATAAGTTACACCTTGAAATGATGCTTCTCACATACTTTTATACTACCTTATGATATTTTCTTTTCATGCTTTATATGGGTCAGTCTCACGAAACCCGTCACATTTATTTCCCCTGCATAGATTTCTGTAATAACTTGTAACTTGAAAAACATCTCCTATGTAAATAATATAGGACTATTGCACCTATTTATCCACCCTAAACTTAGGTCAATATTGCATTTTCTTACCGCCATGCATAGCTTGGAATACCCAAACATGTGGACACCGTGGATGTCCCGCACTACAAAATATAGGCTAAATTTCAATGAATACCACCTTTAAACTATATATCCGATTACAAAGAAACACACTGTATTGAAAAGTACGTTAAGGAAGTAAACATCTCATATACAACTGTTTTATAAAAATGTCCAAATGTCACTACGGAAGTGATGTAGTTTTTCTCCATGAGTTTTAGGCTTTGCCATGGAACGGATGATTCTTCGCTTTGAATTTACCACTTTAAAGGAGAAGTTCAATGTGGTGCTCCCAGAACATCTCTGAGATAAAGAGGGTGAATTGCTAGTGCTTTCTCAGACATATAAAAATCTGCACTTGTATACCAAGTTCAAAAGCAGCATCGAATAGTAAGGGTTCATTTTTTTAAGTGGACACCGTGGATAAAGTGCCAGCTCAACTACGCAAGGGGGAATTACCAAATGCTGGATAAGTAATGACTTCATAGGCTACTTATCAAATATGATCAGAAAAATTAATACGCTTAAAAGTAATTAAAACACATCAGCGCAAAGTCTGAAATGTGGACACCGTGGAACTGGACACCGTAGCCATAAACACCGTGCATTTATTTAGAACGGGATATTTAATTCACAGTCCATGACAATTATTATTGATGTGATGTTTATTATGTAGGTGGAAAAATACGGTCTCTACGTAGTTGTATATGGACACAACATTGCGACTGTATCATATATTTGTATTACACGATGAGTGGTGGTAAACTGACTAGAGGAAGGAAAAAATATGAGAATAAGGGAAGGTCAAGAAAAGGACGCTTAAAGGCAAAAATTTATAAAAGTAAGAAATCTGACGTTTAAAAAAATATCAAAGTTCGAAACTTGCAACTTACAAGGAAAATAGAACCAGAGCGTTTAAGGTGAAAGCAGATCCTAAAACGCATGCTGCTTACATAGCGTCGGAGAGTAAAATATGGGCTGAGAGGAAGCAAGGAAAATTTAAGACAGTTTCGGCCATGGCTAATACAGAATTATTAAGAAAGCAAGGAAAAACGAGAATATTGCACGAAAATTAAGAACAAATGTATTCAACAATATGAACATAGTAATTTCGGAAAGGATGCAAAAAGCCTCCTACTAATAAAAAGTAGTGAAGTTATTCGAAAATTAAAACTATATATAACGACAAAGTAAAAAAAAAAAGTCCCATTTTCATATTTCGCTGGCTTACTTCTAAAACCGGTAACAGCGTTTGAAGAAATTGTATAGAATAGCAAAATAAATTCTTATTTTTTTATACACAAGTTTTAACTATTATGCAGTTGTTATTTATAAAAACATAAAAAATTCTTTGTAGTTTTACAAGGCTTTAGAAGTAAGCCGACGATTTTCTCCTTCAGAAATTTAAGAATCCATGACTTGCGACTGGGCTCTCGCATCTCTTGTTTAGACGGTAAAGCGGGTAAGAAGTAATTACGGCACCTTGTCCCACCCCGCACGCAGCCGCAGTCGGCAGGTTGCTGACCGATGATCGGTGCAGGTCGCCGACAGGTTCTGGCCAGATATCAGTGAAGCGTGCTCTGCAGATGGCACATGTGTACTTGGAACAGGAAGCTTGAGGCCCGAGAGTGATTTACATTATAAATACGTTAATTCTCAGGTCAGGTTCACGCTTTAGATAAGTGCTGGAAATTATGTGAGCAAAATGCACTGAAAATTGTCAGCAGAGATAACAGCTACAAGAAAACACACTAAGCAGTAGTCAAGTTTTCGACTAAGACATTAATTCTGTATTCATGTGAGCTCGCCCAAGTAACGCGATTGTTGACTGAATTGTTTCTATCCAATAAAATAAGTTTAAAAGACACTACGACTACAGCCTATAGCTTATTATTTTTTTGTATATCAGTCACAAAATTATCCATATTTTTACTAGTACTTAATTAAAACAAACACTTAAAGGACAGTATCTCAATTTAGCGGGATGAAAGTTTTTTGTTTCATTTTTTATGTTTTTAAGCTCCCAGAATCTTTTTATAACTTGTTTCATGTTTCTGCATTTGATATGTTTCAGAGTAGACACAAGCAGAAAATCCGGTGTAAAAGTGATACATAACATACATTTATTTTTCGTTATAGATGTTTAGTAATAACAAAAAGGTGAAAGGTAAAGGTAAAGGTATCCCCGTAACGTGCCATGAAGGCACTTGGGGGGCATGGAGGTAGAGCCCCATGCTTTCCATGACCTCGGCACTAGAATGACGTGGTGTGGTCGGCACCGAGCTTTGACCGCCTTTTACCCCCAGGAAAGACCCGGTACTCAATTTTATAGCAGCTGACAAGTGAGTGAACCTCGGGGCCGTTCTGAAAGTTTGGCAACGAGAAAAAATCCTGTCACCACCAGGGATCGAACCCCGGACCTTTCAGTCCGTAGCCGGACCTAGCAATGGGAGCTAGCATGGGATTTAACAAGGAACCTGGCAAGGGAGCTAATATGAGATATAGCATTCCAGCGCTGGCATGGGATCTCGCATGGCAACAGGAAATAGTATCTGTTATGGGACATGACAAGGAATCTGGAATGGGATCTAGCATGGGAGCGCGGGAAAGGGATATGGCAATAGGATCTCGCAATGGACCGCTGGTATGGGATCTTGTAAGGGATCTGGGATGGGAGCTAGAGCAACTGCAGTATGATGCAAAACTACTACAATACTATAAACAAAACATAATTAATATAATATAACAATACAATACGGTACATAATACATAATTAATATAATACAATAACAATGTCCTTTATCTTTCCAACACACAAGTAAAATACTTACTTACTTACAAATGGCTTTTAAGGAACCCGAAAGTTCATTGCCGCCCTCACATAAGCCCGCCATCGGTCCCTATCCTGTGCAAGATTAATCCAGTCTCTATCATAATACCCCACCTCTCTCAAATCCATTTTAATATTATCCTCCCATCTACGTCTCGGCCTCCCTAAAGGTCTTTTTCCCTCCGGTCTCCCAACTAACACTGTATATGCATTTCTGGATTCGCCCATACGTGCTACATGCCCTGCCCATCTCAAACGTCTGGATTTTAAGTTCCTAATTATGTTAGGTGAAGAATACAATGCGTGCAGTTCTGTGTTGTGTAACTTTCTCCATTCTCCTGTAACTTCATCCCGCTTAGCCCCAGTACATCAGTTATTCATAGATTTCAAAAAGCATATGACTCGGTTAAGAGGGAAGTATTATATGATATTCTTATTGAATTTGGTATTCCCAAGAAACTAGTTCGATTAATTAAAATGTATCTCAGTGAAACATATAGCAGAGTCTGTATAGGTCAGTTTCTATCTGATGCTTTTCCAATTCACTGCGGGCTAAAGCAGGGAGATGCACTATCACCTTTACTTTTTAACTTCGCTCTAGAATATGCCATTAGGAAAGTTCAGGATAACAGAGAGGGTTTGGAATTGAACGGGTTACATCAGCTTCTTGCCTATGCAGAGACGTGAATATGTGAGGAGAAAATACACAAACGATTAGGGAAAACATGGAAATTTTACTTGAAGCAAGTAAAGCGATCGGTTTGGAAGTAAATCCTGAAAAGACAAAGTATATGATTATGTCTCGTGACCAGAATATTGTAGGAAATGGAAATATAAAAATTGGAGATTTATCCTTCGAAGAGGTGGAAAATTCAAATATCTTGGAGTAAAATAATTATGTAATAATAATAATAATAATAATAATAATAATAATAATAATAATAATAATAATACCTAAATGTAATGAAATTATTAAGCTCAATCATGATTAAAATTATAACTTCAATTTGACTGCGTCCGTAAGAAATGGTTTACCTTGTCTTGAAAGTAGATATTGTCTGGCAGCTCCTAATCTTCTAAAGTAGAAAATCCCATTCACAAGGGACTGAGACAGTAAAAGAGGATGAATAATGGGATGTTCTATGAGGAGAACTTGTTAGGATATTTTTCGTAATTTTTGTATACGTTTCATAGTACCCTCTATGTACTTACTTACAAATGGCTTTCAGAGAACCAGGAGGTTCTTGCTACCCTCACATAAGCCCAGCATCGGTCCCTATCCTGAGCAAGATTAATCCAGTTCCTACCATCATATCATATTTCCCTCAAATCCATTTTAATATTATTCTCCCATCTACGTCTTGGCCTCCCCAAAGATCTTTTTCCCTCTGGCCTCCCAACTAACACTCTATATGCATTTCTGGATTCGCCCATACGTCTGGATTTAATGTTGCTAATTATGTCAGATGGAGAATAAAATGCGTGCAGTTCTGTGTTGTGTAACTCTCTCCATTCTATTTTAACTTCTTCCTTTTTAGCCCCAAATATTTTGCTAAGCACCTTATTCTCAAACATCCTTAGCCTCTGTTCCTCTCTCAAAGTGAGGGTCCAAGTAATATCATTTAAGTATAAAATAAAATTAAAAATTTTTTAA
The DNA here is from genome assembly GCF_040183065.1 of Periplaneta americana. NCBI lineage: Eukaryota > Metazoa > Arthropoda > Insecta > Blattodea > Blattidae > Periplaneta > Periplaneta americana. Next base: position 68,634,326 of record NC_091124.1, on the reverse strand, counting down.
GACCCGCGGAACCCCTAGGATTTGCTCTACTCAGAAACGCTGCTCTAGTAGGAAGAAAACTACGAGGATAAAGAGAATTCGTATCCAATGTTGAAAAGTGGGAAATTATCTAGACCTACATATGAATAAGCTGTATTCAAATTCCGGAAATATAACTCCAGACCTTTCGCTGAGAGTCCATCGAAACGATGTTGTCAATAATGTCGACAGCAAACATGATGACTGTTGTGACGATAATAATGAATGACGACGGCGATGTTATTGGTGATAATCACCACAATAGTGTTGAGGAGGATTATATAATGACAATAAAGACCAGTAGGCTACGATACAGATAAAGATCATTTGAAGGGTTCAGAGCCATAGTGGGCCAAGCGCCATTTATTAAAAACTGAGAAAGCAAGGGTTAAAGTTAAGTGAATACCATAGTTTAATGAAGATTGACATATTATTTAGTTTTAATGTGTATACTTTGTATTACTCGCTACATATTTCCATTGAATTGTGGTAATAACTTCATTTTAACCCTCGTTTTCTATGGTTTTAGTAAATGGCGCTTGGCCCACTATGGTTCTGAACCCTTCATTTTGTGTAAAAGAAGAGAACTTCGACAAGGATATAGGCAATTAGGAAAGACGAAGATTTTACGACAATGATGTAAATAACTACGAGAATTATATAGATTATAGATCATTAAGGCGATAGTAACCATTATGACGAAGGAAATTATTACGACGAAAACCATTACAACGATGGAGACTATTACGACGAGGAAGACTATCACAACGATCACGATTAATGCGACAACGATGGAGGCTATTACGACAAAAATAGAGGCTACTACGACAAAGATAGAGGCTACTGCAACAATGATTGATACTATTACGACAAAAATAGAGGCTGCTACGACAAAGATAGATGCTACTGCAACAATGATGGAGACTATTACAACGTTGGAGACTAGTACGACAAAAATAGAGGCTACTACGACAAAGATAGAGGCTACTGCAACAATGATGGAGACTATTACGACAAAAATAGAGGCTGCTACGACAAAGATAGAGGCTACTGCAACAACGATGGAGACTATTACAACGTTGGAAACTATTACGCCAACAATGGAGACTATTACGACAAAAATAGAGGCTACTACGACAAAGGTAGAGGCTACTGCAACAACGATGGAGACTATTACGACAAAAATAGAGGCTACTACGGCAAAGATAGAGGCTACTGCAACAACATTGGAGACTATTACGACAAAAATAGAGGCTACTACGACAAAGGTAGAGGCTACTGAAACAACGATGGAGACTATTACGACAAAAATAGAGGCTACTACGGCAAAGATAGAGGCTACTGCAACAACATTGGAGACTACTACGACAAAAAATAGAGGCTACTACGACAAAGATAGAGGCTACTGCAACAACGATGGAAACTATTACGACAAACATTTGAGGCTACTACGGCAAAGATAGAGGCTACTGCAACAACGATGGAGACTATTACGACAAAAATAGAGGCTACTACGGCAAAGATAGAGGCTACTGCAACAACATTGGAGACTATTACGACAAAAATAGAGGCTACTACGACAAAGATAGAGGCTACTGCAACAACGATGGAGACTATTACGACAAAAATAGAGGCTACTACGGCAAAGATAGAGGCTACTGCAACAACATTGGAGACTATTACGACAAAAATAGAGGCTACTACGGCAAAGATAGAGGCTACTGCAACAACGATGGAGACTATTACGACAAAAATAGAGGCTACTACGGCAAAGATAGAGGCTACTGAAACAACATTGGAGACTATTACGACAAAAATAGAGGCTACTACGACAAAGATAGAGGCTACTGCAACAACGATGGAAACTATTACGACAAAAATAGAGGCTACTACGGCAAAGATAGAGGCTACTGAAACAACATTGGAGACTATTACGACAAAAATAGAGGCTACTACGACAAAGATAGAGGCTACTGCAACAACGATGGAAACTATTACGACAAAAATAGAGGCTACTACGACAAAGATAGAGGCTACTGCAACAACGATGGAAACTATTACGACAAAAATAGAGGCTACTACGACAAAGATAGAGGCTACTGCAACAACGATGGAAACTATTACGACAACGATGAAGACTATTACGACAATTATGGAGACTAATGCGACAAAGATGGAAGCTATATGAGTTTTTAGGCTTTCACATGACTGATCAGAATTAAGCTTTCGGGTAATCCTCCGTGTTCTTGAACTTGATATTTTTTCAAACGTTTCGGAACTACTTAGAGCTCACAAGGGAACATCACTTAACGTTAAGAAAACTTCCAAACAATTTATACACCATTCAAAAGAGCTTTCTGAAAAACTGTGAAATCTTTAATATTACATCTTGCGATGCACACATGAACGAGCTAGAGGGAGTTAGAGGCGGGGGTGGGAGTCTCCGCCATCCAATGACTCACAACTTTGACTTTGCACAAATACAACTCCACCATCGGCGAGATTTGAATTCGGATCCACCGTCTTAATCCAGTTCTCTGCGAACTGTGCTACAAAGGCTACTAAGATGAGCAAGATAACGAAGATTAAGTAGATCAGGAAACAAGAAGTGAAGAGATGAGAGAGGGATGAAAAATGAGGAAACAAAATGAGAAAAAGGGAAGTAGGATGACAACATATAAAGGAAAGGAAAGTGAAATAAGGGAACGAAATGAAGACGAAAACGGAAGAAAACAACAATTATTTTAATCAAGGGATGCTGAAATAGCTAAAAAAACCATAAACAAAGAGGCCAAATATATAATAGGCAGTCGAAGTGAAATTACTGCATTGATTGATGAGAGTCTTCACGACGTGAATTGAAGAATGATAAAAGAAATAGAGCAATTGTCTCTGGGTGCAGTAGCCAACTGTGGTAGGCACACAGACGCTGTACCCCACTGCTCGAGGTGCTTTATCCGCCTCGACGCAGCCAGGCTCCAAATAAAAGCGGGCAGCATTAACGGTTCAGTTGTTTCCTCGTTTGAGAATTTCCTTTCGCAAACTTTCCCAATTTGGTGGAAGTAAATGATCTGGGTCGAGGATTATTTGTCGCGCTGCAACTCGTTTTGCCACAAAGACATTATAAGGTCAATGGTTTTGCGAATAAAGTAAAGAATAACTTCGTTCTAGTCAGTTGTTACACAAGAAACACGACATAACTTTGATTATGTTTAAACTAGCACCACTACCACCTCCACCACCTCCACAAGCACAAGCACAATAATAATAATAATAATAATAATAATAATAATAATAATAATAATAATAATAATCACCGTCCTCTTTATCTCCTTTGCAATATTCATGACTGCCGTCACAAGCGTCGCTGCTTGTCGAGATCATCATCAGTTCCATGATCACTATCAACATCTGTTAGTCCATCATTCTCATCATCTTACAAGCAAACACTATGATGGGGGCAGATAATGAGGATTCAATCCGACATCGGGATGGGAATTCGGTGTGGCTTAGTCAGCACTAGAGCTAAAAAACACCCGGGTTCAAATCCCGGTGCCGGAGAGAATTTTTCTCCGTTCCACTCATCCTTCATCATATGATGACGTAGAATTTCTGCACGGAAATATCATATGTACTTCGGTACATCGTAATAATATAGGATACGCGAAAAATTATCACTTAGTGACTTAAGACGGCTCTTATTCCGTCGGATCCCGGCCACTTAGTCACTCATAACGAGTGCACCTCTGCACATATGTGTGGACATGGTCCCACTGTCATACATCTATGACGCAGTGCATGAGGGAACCCAAGAGGTGGAACTTAAACTGAGAGGATTCAATCCGACAACGGGATGGGAATCCAGTGTGGCTTAGTGGATAGAGCGTCAGCACGTAGAGCTGAAAACCCGGGTTCAAATCCCGGTGCCGGAAAGCATTTTTCTCCGTTCCACTCTCCTGCATCAGATAAAAAAGTTATTTTTTTCTTCCACCATGTTAATAATAAAAGAAGTGCTTATACAAATTTTGGCCACTCGACCGCAATTACGAGGCCGTCAGGAAGTGACTTACTCTGGGGTAATTTTCAGAAAAAAAAAAGCACAATTGCGTGAAAAGATTTATTGAAACAGATTCAGCAATTGTTGCGCTATTTGTCAACATATCCTCCACTGGAACTGAGACATCTGTCATACCATGGGATCAATTTTTGTATCCTTGTGTCGTAGAAGTCTGCCACCTGGGATCGGAACTAGCGTTTGATAGCCGTTTGTCGATCCCATGATATGACAAATGTTTCAATTCCGGTGGGGAAAATGTTGAAAAATAACTCAACAATTGTTGTGTCTGTTCCCATAAATTGTTTCAATGCAATTGTATTTTCTTTTTGTTCACGGTCCCTGGCCAACTTATTTTTTAAGGCTCTCGTAACTGCGGTCGAGTGGCCAAAATTTGTATAAACACTTCTTCTGACATTATTAACATGGTGAAAGAAAAAAAATAACTTTTTTATCTGCCCCCATCAGAATGTTTGCTTGTTAGTTGACGTAATCACTACCGTTGTGATAGCCTTCACTGCTGCTTTAATGGTGTCTACCGATGCCGTAATGACCTTGGTGTTGTGGTAATAATCTCGTCGATTTCATAATAGTTCCCGTCTTTGTAATAGTCTTCGCTCTTTATGTAAAGGCTTTCGTTGTTACAGTATCTATCGTCGTAATAGTCTCCATCTTTGTCGTAATAACCTCCATCCTTCATCGGAATTACACTTTTGGGTAATCCGCCGTGTCCAAGAACTTGACATTTCCAAAGTTCAGAACTGCATTCAGGTTCTATCATCAGGGCAAAAGATAAGACCAGAAGGCCAGAGTGGTCGCCTGCTCTGTTGAGATTGTTACGCCAAGCTAATCTGGACGACTGGCAAGGGAACAAGAACGGGGTTCTCCAGTTTCTCCCCTGTCATTCCACCAAACACATTCCACAATTCCCCTTTCATTATCATCTCTGTTAAAAAAAAAAACACGCCACCATTTAGGTTTGTGCGTCGCCGAATCGGTAATCCGCCCTAGTAGATGTTCCTCGTGGTTTCTCCAAAGATTAGTAAATGGAACTAGCGATGGATTATACAGAGTGTTTCCGAGGTGGTGTTAAAAACTTTCAGGGATGATGGCGAAGGGCACAAGTATCAATTTGAGATAAGGAACTCTGGTCCGGAAATGACCGAGTCGAAAGTTACAAGCAAAAATAGTTGTGTGGAAATGAAATAATTTTATTCCTCTGTACACCTTATTTATGTGTATTTATCTGTACATCTGTACATCTTACACATACTGTATTCATCTACTTACAGTATTCCATTCAGTGCACTGTCTGAAGGATTGGGACAGGAAACTACACTAAAGCAATGCAGATAGCGTAATGTGTAACGGACATGGTCGGTCCTGATATGCACGTCTGTAGACAGCAGTGTATGTGTAAAGTTGCAGTGTCCAGTCGATCAGTCCTAGTGAAGTGGAGGAGTACACGAGAGCGGAATAAACAGACCAGATTTTCGAATACGGATGAGCCAATGGGAACAGTGAACAAGGTCACAGATTGTATCGGGACAAGTACCCACGTAGGAGACATCCGGCCCATACCATCTTTCCAAGACTGTTCCAAAGGTTAAGGGAAGGAGGGCACGTGGTGCCAAATTACAATTCCATTTCCACACAACTATTTTTGCTTGTAACTTTCGACTCCGTCATTTCCGCACCATGGTTCCTTATCTCAAATTGATACACGTGCCCTTCGCCATCATCCCTGAAAGTTTGTAACACTACCTCGGAAACGCCCTGTAGATGATTGGTTAATCTACAAACAGGAATCGGAGTCCCGCAGGATCTTATATATGAGGGCCATATAACGACTAAACTGATCTATGAGGTACTGCAGATCACCAGAGATATGGTAACTGGACTTTTTAAGTTGGTTATCTACTGTACTCCAACCAGGAGAAAGTCTCAGGAGAATAAGACGCAGCGCGGTAATGCTGTTATGTCATAAGGTCACACACGTGGGTACACTCATTTCCACTGGCTAACTCTCAAAGCACAAACGATAACACTGATATACACATATTTATATTACCGTAGTTACAAAATTAGATCACTGTTAATTTCCTGGTCTTTTAATCCCTCCATACAGGAAATAACATAAGCAGGAGAGCGCATGTTTTTTTAAACTGAAGTCATAATGGTAATATTATCTATATACTTCGCTCCAATAGGTGACGCAATAGTAAGCACATTCCTTTCACGGTTAATCTCCTGGTTGGAGAAGAGTAAAAATGCTGTATCAACTACTGGGTGTCGACCTGGTTGGCGAGTTGGTATAGCGCTGGCCTTCTATGCCCAAGGTTCCGGGTTCGATCCCGGGCCAGGTCGATGGGATTTAAGTGTGCTTAAATGTGACAGGCTCATGTCAGTAGATTTACTGGCATGTAAAAGAACTCCTGCGGGACAAAATTCCGGCACATCCGGCGACGCTGATATAACCTCTGTAGTTGCGAGCGTCGTTAAATAAAACATAACATTTAAACATTAACTACTGGGTGATTTTAACGTTGATGGGATTGAAGATATGATGTTTGGAGAGATAAGGCTGAGGATTCGTAACAAGTTACCTGGCATTTGTCACATGTTTGAGAAAAATCTCTGAAAAACCCTAACCAGGTAATCAACCCAAACGGAAATCGAATCCACGCCCAAGTGCAGATCTGTATCAGTAAGCAAATGTGCCTGCCGACTGAGCTAAGCCGGTGGAATAGTATTTATGGACTTCATTGCGTAGTGTGGAGTAGATCTGATCCATACTACGCTTGCTTTGTCCACCACAAATTCCATCGCGATCTGGTCGGGACCGAACTCAGGCCTTCTGGACGGAAGGCCAACGCTCTACCACCGTCGCCACAGATGCGGCTGCATGTGTGCAGTTCGCCTCAGTCCACTATAAACTACTGAAAAGATTATTCATTCGTGCGTAACCTAGTACAAGCTACTGTGTCTCTTATAATACAGTAATTGTCTGTGCACACTGAAAGGATTACCCATTCGTGCATAATACAGTGCAAGCTATTGTATAATTGTTTGAAAACACTGAAGGGACTACTCGTTCGTGAGTAGTGTAGTATAAACTATTGTGTTTTTTCTAATTGCAGCGAGCCTTTGTGGTTTTAAGTTACGCAAAAAGTGGAAGAAAATGTTCGAAAGGACACTTCCACCAATTTGCAAGTAGGTATTAATGGAGTATTTCACAACAATTTTTGAAAAAATGTTAAAAATGTATTAAAGCAAGAGGAGGGCACTTTGAACATTTCTTGTAACACAGGTAAGATGTATAGTAGTTGCAAAAAAAAAACCGGAACGACGGAATAATCAAAGTCCCCGAAATGAGCCACTGCGCATGCCACGCCCGCATTCACAAGATAGCTAGTCATCTATTGAAATTGTTGTAGTAGCCAATTTCGAAATCCATTAGAAGATAAGCTGGTAAAATTCATGTTCTGGGAATAATAAGTTAATTAAGCAGTAAAATATCGCTGCAATCGAAAATTATTGGGAATAAATTTGAATAAGGAACAAAAAAAAAAGTTTCCTTCCCAGGCAGGATTCGAACCACGAAAGTCTTAGTTACCAGTCTATTGTGCTGTCACTGTGAACACGGCTCTGAAATCAGCTACAAGGGTCGGTCCGGTTTTTTTTTTTTTGCCACTACTGTACATATCTGCATTTAATTTCAGATTGTTTATAAATTTTCTCCGCTGAACAGGTTTAAGGAACTGAAGTTACTACCGTAGAAAAGACGGTTGAATTCGCGGGAAGTGTGTGAGACGTATAAGACAAAGTGCCACTGAGATTGCGGTGCGTGGAGAGCGTTATATTATATGGAGAACTATGTATAATTCATGAGACTTGTAAAGAAGAACAAAGGACGAGGTCGAGAGACGAACGCGTGAAAGACAATGTTCTAGGACATGTATCATTTTCACCTTCCGAGTGCTGACGAGAGACATTCACAACCTAATATTGGGGTTTGGGGCATGTGAGCGTTGCTTCCCTGCCCTTCAATGTGTCGTCATTATATACGTACATGCGGGGCGTAATCACCTTTATTGTAACATCGCTTGGTGGCCTACAGTATGGGAGGCATTCTCGATATTCTAGGAGAGACAAAGGGAGATTAATTCAATCAACATTTTTATGTCCCAAGCAGAGGCTGCCCTCTAGCGAAAGAGGATAATCCGATATTAATTAATAAAGTAGTCGTAGGTGGTTTACGCAATGTTAAAGGCACAGTCTTTCTGCCTCATGGATAGCGCGGTTAGCGGTTCAAATCTAATATAAATCACGGCACTGTGGTCTGTTTCTGTGATGTCCTGATCATGGCAGTCCAAGCCCCGAGTCTGACCGGGTGTAGATATATGCTTACAAGCAAAGGTTCTGATGGGGGCAGATAAAAAAAAGTTAAATTTTTATCTTCCATCATGTTAATAATGTCAAAAGAAGTGCTTATACAAATTTTGGCCACTGGACAGCAATTACGAGGCCATCCAGAAAGTGATCTTCCCTCGGGCCGTTTATAGAAAAAAGTACAATTGCATGGAAATATTTATTGAAACAGATACAGCAGTTATTGCGCTTTTTGTCAACATATCCCCCACTGGAATCGAGATATTTGTTATACCATGGGATCGATTTTTTTTGTCGTAGAAGTCAGCCGCCTCAGATCGGAATCAGCTTTTGACTGCGTCTGCATCTCTCTCTGTCGATCCCCATGATATGGGAAATGTTTCTATTCCGATGGAAAATATGTTCAAAAAAGCTCAACAATTGCTGTGTCTGTTCCAATAAATTTTTCCAACGAATTTTTTTTTCCGTTAACGGCCTCTGGCGAACTTATTTTTTACGGCTCTCGTAATTGCGGTCGTGTGGCCAAAATTTGTATAAGCACCTATTTTGACACTATTAACATGGTGGAAGAAAAAAAATAACTTTCCTATCTGCCCCCATCAGAACGTTTGCTTGTTAGCGTTAAATTAGAAAAAAAAAGAAACCTGTTTGCGGAAGATGACAATCATTCTACTTATAAGATACATTCAACGATGAAAGAGTAATGGAACGGAGAAAAATTCTCTCCGGCGCCGGGATTTGAGTTTTGTAACAATTCACTTTTTATACTCTCTCGACTGATATTACACTAAACAGTTAATTTTCAATAAGTATCATTCAAAAGATGTATAAGTGATATCACTTACATTTAACCCTATAAAAAGCACAACTTTCGGTTTCTCCATTGCCCATAAAAGCATTTTATACAGGGAGTTAAAAAAAAGTATCCAATATTTTAGGAGGTGCTAGTATGGATCAAAACAAGAAAAAAAGTCTAATAAACATGGGTCCTACAACGCATACTTTCTGAGATCTGAACACTTGTTCATAGGAGGTGCTCAATGTGACGTCCATTCATGGCACTGCATTCCTCTGCCCTTCGGCGTAAGGAATCACGCACTCTTTGAAATTGACCTGATCGTTCTTGATAACCAAAAGTCTAGGGGATTTAGATTTGAGGAACGAGCAGTCCAAGGTGTGGGGCCTCCCCAGTCAATCCAGCGGTCCTGAAATGTCAGAGTCAGGTGTTGACGCTCATTGCGGAAAAAAATTTGCTGGTGTGCCATCATGCATGAACCACATCTGTAGTCTTTGCTGACATGGCACATACTCCAGCAAGGTAGGCAATACGTTAATAAGAAAGTCCTGATAACGAGCCCCAGTTAATCTCTGTGGTAGCACGTATGGCTCTTAATCTATCGCCAAGAACGCCTGCCCATACGTTGGTTGAGAATCGGTGCTTATGCCTTGTTTCTTCAACTGCATGGGTATTTTCATCAGCCCACACATGCTCATTACGAAAATTCACAACACCATCTCTGCTGAATCCTGCTCATATCCGCAACCAAACTTTTCTTTTCAGTATTCCTTGCGACGTATCAGTATTCCATGCCAGGGGTGTCAACTACGGTATGGTTATCTGGTAGCCTGCTGTACTGTAGGGCAGAAAATGCATTGCCATAAATAGACGTCACATTAAGCACCTCCTATGAACAAGTGTTCAGATCTCAGAAAGTATGTGTTGTAGGACCCATGTTTATTAGACATTTTTTCTTGTTTTGATGCATATTACCACCTCCTAAAATATTGGATACTTTTTTAACACCCTGTATAATACCAAAAACCAATAAATTCGACTACATTTGTAACTGTATGTATGTATGTATGTATGTAATTAGGATTCCGCATATTGCGGATAGATGGCATGACTGTAACCCATTTTCAAGTTTCACACCACTTCGGCGGGGCACACTGTACATGATGTGTATATGTGAAGAATTATATCGTGTACCAAGGTGAGTGTATGTGCAAGTGTTCGTTAAATGTAGTGTATGGAATAGGTGAGGGTTAGCGTCGTGTACTGTGTCACAGAATATGTGACAGTGGCCCAATGTCCAACACTATTCTGTGACACAGTACATGAGGGTAGGTTAGGCCACCAAAGGGGAAACAGAAAGGTAAAACAAACTGAGAAAGATTCTGTCCGGCATCTGAATCAGAATCCGGTCTGGTTTAGTGGATAAAGCATCAGCACGTAGAGCTAAAAACCCAGGTTCGAATCCCGGTGCCGGAGAGAATTTTTCTCCGTTCTACCTATTCTTCACCATTAGAGAAAGAAGCTTTAGAAACAAAAGCTTGTGAAGTGTGGTAAAATCTTACAAGATGATTTTTTTAAAACATGTTCCAAATCACCAAGCCTTTCTTTACTAAAAACGTTTACTTTTCTCGAATTCGTCTTATCAGAAAACATATTTCTGTCTGTCTCACTTCCTTCGCCATGTTCTGAATCGTGTTTTTGTGAAAAACAGTTAGTCAAGGGAAACTTCTTATGAATCTAATCCGACGCTTTATAAATGATTTCGTTTTTTGTATGTGTCATATCGGAAGAAAGAACAGCTCTCTTTGACAGTGAGAAGTGTAGCGTTCGTAGACAAAACAAACAGCGACTCGCTTCCGTCGAGGACCGCTGCCAAGCGAGCGGTAATCGATAACATTGCCCGGTAAACAGTCACGGGAATTCTCTCTATCATTGCAAATGAACACTTTAATTATGAATATTGTATTGCCCTGCTAGCATTGCATTAACTATAATTATTTTATTGTTAGCCTACTTTATTTAATTGCAACTGTTTTATCACTAACCATTTACTTAATATTGCAGTTTTCCATCTCATATGATGATGCATAAATGTATAGCGTTTTTATTAAAACCAATATATTTTATTTTACGTAACAAACACATAAACCAAACAATACATTTTATTTTCCTACATTGTTTATGTCTAACTCCCAATGCTTTGACTCTATACTCTATACTCTAACCACGACGTAAATACCAGATCACTTATCTGTGGCGCGTTAAGTATACCTCTTCATAGAACACCTCGTTATTCATCATCTTTTACAGTATCCACCTCGCGACAATGGAATTCCCTGTCACAAAGTAGTAGGGACTGCAAGACAAGAAACACTTTTAAAAACAGCTTAAAAGATAACCTTCTTAGCATTTCACTCCAATCATACTGACTTAAACTATCACTGTCTACATTGTTACTCCTTCCTTTAGACATGCATCCTGATAATGCTGTATTTTCAAAATTGTCTTATAATAATCTCTTTCTATTATCTAACATTATTTGAAATATATTAACATTCTATGTATTTTAGCATAATTCTGATACATAGTTTGTATTTCAGTGTTTAATTAATAGTTCATAGTATTTTGTTGTTTAATTCGTAAATAACTCTTGTATAGGCCTACATGTAACTCTTACCTAAATCAAATTGTTGAATTCTTTGTCAGTTCATACATATATATGTATACTTTTTACTGGTTGAATGGAAGAGAAGGCCTTACGCCCTTAACTCTGCCATCTTAAATAAATCGTTATTATTAATATTATTCATTTTATTATTATTATTATTATTATTATTATTATTATTATTATTATTATTATTATTATTTTCGATTCTACACCGGAAGAAACAAAGTTGTTTGGAGTTTAAGAAATAGTCAAGTCAATTTTGAAGAGCAATTTCGTTATTAAATTAGATTCTCCAGGTTGTTTAATATGAAGCGAAAAAGATGAAAATCTGATGCAGAAAGATCAGAATAGGGTGAATGTGGAATAATCTTCCATCCGAGGTCTTGCATAACTGCTTTGTAATGTTAGAATTGTGCAGACGGCCATTACGACGCTGAAAAATCACTTGATGCAGTCCTCTTAGTCGTTTTTATTAAATTGTGGCCTCAAGGCGACTGAGTTGTTGGCAATAACTCTCAGCAGTGATGGCTGCATTCCTCGAAAACAATTCATAGCAAATAATGCCATCTCTGTCCCTCCAGATAGACATTAGCATACGTGGATGGACACCAGCTTTTGCACGAAGATTTGGTTTTTGTGTTAGGGTTCAGCTATTCCTTTCTGTTCTTTTTGTTGATGTAAAGGCACCATTTTTCGTCATCAGTAAAAATCTTCATCGACGTTATTGACGAGCTAAACAATGACGAGGAAGCAAAGAAGCAGAAATCATATGCGCTAATTTGTGTTATTTTCGTTACAAACGTGCGGTACCCTTACATTCAATGTTTGCACATTGTATATTTAATGCAAAATTCGCATTCGTACGATGATCACAATTCATCATACTAGCCAATTCCCGATTCATTGATGTGATCATCGTGAATCGAAGCGTTTAAACGGTCTTCATCAAAGTCGAACGGTCTTCTAGAATATGGAGAATCATTCTTGTCAAAAAGGTCTTCCTTGAAAAAAAAAAAAAAAATCTTCGCGCCGTACTTTCCCCGAAGACGTTCTCCCCGTAAGCGGCATAAGTAGTTATAGCGGCCACTGATACTTACATGAAAAGATGATCCAGAATATGGAAATTGCATATAATTACCAAGCTTAATTATAAATTAATTTTAGAATAAATTAGAACTTAACTGCAATTGAACAAAAAAAAATATTTACAACTTTGCATTGGATTTTGTTCCACTGCTGCTAATGGGTAAAGTAAATCACAACGCTTCCTACACTGGTGAATGAAAAATAGGGAGAAGAGGGAATCCTTGCATTGGCTTGGCTTACAAGCAAACATTCTGATGGAGTAGATAAAAAAGTTACATTATTTTCTTCCATTATGTTAATAATTTCAAAAGCAGTGCTATACAAATTTTGGCCGCTCGACCGCAATTACGAGACCGTCCTGAAAGCGATTTAAAAGTACAATTGCATGTACAGATATACTGAAACAGATACAGCAATTGTTGCGCTATTTGTTAACATATCCTCCACTGACATTGAGACGTTTGTCATACTATGGGATAAATTTTTGTATCTTTGTGTCGAAGTCAGCCTCCTGGGATTGGAACCAGCGTTTCACAGCCGTCTGCACCTCTCTGTCGATCCCAACATATGTCTCATTTCCGGTGGGGAATATGTTGAAAAATAGCTCAATTGCTGTGTCTGTTCCGATAAATTTCTTTGAATGAAATTGTGTTTTCTTTCTATTAACGGCCCCTGGAGAACTTATTTTTTACGGCCGTCGTAATTGCGATCGAGTGGCAAAAATTTGTATAAACATTTCTTTTGGCATTATTAACCTGGTGAAAGAAAAAAATTAAATCTTTTATCTGCTCCCATCAGAATGTTTGTTTGTAAGTTTCTCGAAGACTGGCTCCATCAATTAAACGGATTCAACAAGTTATGAAAATTCCTCTAAAGTATTCGAACAGATAAGATGACGCGTGTCTCTAGTATCTTTAAGTCCACACTTGTTTCCTGCAATGTTCGAACATGAGAGAGGCAATCAAGACATTAAAAACTTCGTATTTTTTCATATGTAAAACCAACCGCAAAATACGTGCTAAAATTCTTAAGCTGTTACAATATGGGTGAAGGATAGCGAATATTTTTATAATAAATTGGAACAAACACTATAGTACATGCCTACTCTTGCAGAGCGAACATGGGCAAATATCGAACTTTACCGTACTCGTCAAACTTGAACCGAACATAGCGCCTGTACTGCACGACGATAGTCCACAGCAATCCACATTATGCAACAATTCAAATTCTTATACTCATTCTCAGTGCCAGAATTTCCTTGATTTGTTTTTAAAAAATTATTTCAGGTCAAGGTGCAGTTTATGATTGAGTGGTATAATGTTCCAGTATCTTTGTAGATTTACTTACTTACAAATGGCTTTTAAGGAACCCGCAGGTTCATTGCCGCCCTCATATAAGCCCGCCATCGGTCCCTATCCTGTGCAAGATTAATCCAGTCTCTATCATCATATCCCACCTCCCTCAAATCCATTTTAATATTATCCTCCCATCTACGTCTCGGACTTCCCAAAGGTCTTTTTCCCTCCGGTCTCCCAACTAACACTCTATATGCATTTCTGGGTTCGCCCATACGTGCTACATGCCCTGCCCATCTCAAACGTCTGGATTTAATGTTCCTAATTATGTCAGGTGAAGAATACAATGCGTGCAGTTCTGCGTTGTGTAACTTTCTCCATTCTCCTGTAACTTCATCCCTCTCAGCCTCAAATATTTTCGTAAGAACTTTATTCTCAAACACCCTTAATCTCTGTTCCTCTCTCAAAGTGAGAGTCCAAGTTTCACAACAATACATAACAACCGGTAATATAACTGTTTTATAAATTCTAACTTTCAGATTTTTTGACAGCAGACTAGATGACAAAAGCTTCTCAACCGAATAATAACAGGCATTTCCCATATTTATTCTGCGTTTAATTTCCTCCCGAGTGTCATTTATATTTGTTACTGTTGCTCCAAGATACTTGAATTTTTCCACCTCTTCGAAGGATAAATCTCCAATTTTTATATTTCATTTCGTACAATATTCTGGTCACGAGACATAATCATATACTTCGTCTTTTCGAGGTTTACTTCCAAACCTATCGCTTTACTTGCTTCAAGTAAAATTTCCGTGTTTTCCCTAATCGTTTGTGGATTTTCTCCTAACATATTGACGTCATCCACATAGACAAGAAGTATCTGAAAAAGAATCCTTGGACAGTTTTCATGTCACCTACAAGTCAAGAACTCATATCTCGCAAGTGAATATAAGTAGCTGTTTTGCAGTAGTATTTCCACGAAAATTCTTATAGTATCTGCTCCGAAAACGCTAACGAGATGTTGTCAGTTAATTTACTAAGCTGAAGTTACCAATTATTACATTCTTACCCTTCTATGTATAAGATAACGAAATGTCGACCTGCCAAGAAAACGTCAGTTAGAGAACGGTGAAATAAACGCATATGCTAATTAAAAGATGTGGACGTATTTAACCTGTCACGTGGACACAGACAACTTCGAATCTTATTTGAAGTTGTGGCTACTGTTAAGAAATGGCTCTTTTCTGTGCCAATTCAATTTAAATTTATTTGGAAGATTAATTTGCAAGCACGTCTGACTGCAGGCAGCCAGTTATTAAAACTGGTCTGAGTCGCCTGCAAGCAAGCAGCAAGCAGCACCTGGCTGCGGCAGTCGATACTCCTTCATGACGACACTTCCGTCGCCGCCACAGTCTCTATCTGATTGCTTGTCTACTAGAAGCTTTGTCGTTTACTCTATGAATAGAAATGAACCTCATTTTCGTACCATGTTAGAGAAAACAATGATCTGCTGCTATATTGTAGCCCAGAGAGAATTTTCAGAATGTTCGATATTCAATCATGACGCACAACATTATCATATCCCACGAGCGAGCTCTTGTATCTCCGAGTTTCCAAGTTCACTGCAGTTAAATAGAGTGGTCGGAAGTGAAATTGATTCTCGTTTTTCTTCGAGGCGTGCCATTAATTATCCATGCATCTATTTTAGTTGCATTTTAATTAAAATACTAATTACGAAACTGGATTTACGAGTTACGACGACCTCCTTGATGAGCATACACTCAATTTAAATTTTCATAAAAATAACAAACTTCAACATAATAATTGATGGCTACTTTATACGCCTCAAACTGTTTGCTGAAAGTTTTAAGTATGTATATGAAAAGTTTATAACGCTTTTTTATTTTTATTTAGATTGTTTGCTTAAAGTCAACATGAATACAGACTAAAGAATATTTCATTAAATTTTAAAATTATGGTTTATTTAACGACGCTCGCAACTATTGTTATATAATCGACAGTTTGAAAGATAGAGAGATTGGGTTTGCAGTAAAAAAAAAAAAAAACATTTTTCACAGGCATTTGGTGGTTCCTGTATAAAAATCAGGGGGTTGAACATAAGTGTAAGAACAGGAATGAAACATTTGTTTTGAATGAGTGTCAAACTTTTGGTAGAAACTATAGGGTAAAGATACCTAATTCCGTGATACCCCTAATCCCGTGATAAAATTTCAATTACCTGACACGGAGTTGTGGTAGCCTATCTGACTTTTAAGTTTTTGAAATACCTAACAGATGCCAGGAGATGTCTTCTTTTCAATTCTATTGACTACCCGTCTTTTGAATAGAAGCAGTCGACTGCAGAAACTTTTGTTCAGTGAAAGGTAATTGACCAGTAAGTTTTGCTTTCTCTTGTGACATCTCCTGAAGAAACATTTTATATTTGAGGTAAGAATTAATATAGCATTATAAAATGATATATTACTGTAGATTAAAGCCAGTTGAATCAATGTGTATGATTATATAAACATTGTTAGACAATAGCAATGCTACAGGAGGTTTCCCATTTTCGGATTTATTTTCATATAATATCTCCTTCCTGACTCACTCAACCAGTGATGCCAACGCTATATTGGGAAAATTAATGTCTATAAAAGAAAATAGTTCGTGGAAATAATAATAGAAATAAGTTAGAGAAAACATCAATTATAATCATTATAAAATTATAGGGCATATATTTAACTTAATTACTGCTGTTGTTAGGAATATAAATAATGAGAATTAATTGTATTATAATTCAATTTATTCAAATTTAATTTTGTATTGAATTTAATTTTCAGTTTATTTTGTTTATAATATATTAATATGTAATATGTATTCCTGTAGTTACACAAGTATTTTCTATGAAATTTGTCACTTGGGCCTTTTTTATGTTGTAATTTCTTGCTTAATCCATATTAAAACAATATACCATGACTTTAATGTGTTTTTACAAACACACGTTTGCTTTCTGAACAGTTAATGAGGATTATTTTATTATCACGGAATAAGGATATCACTCACGGAATTAGGAAACCACTATCACGGATTTAGGATCCACTATATACCAATGAAGAATCATATTATATACCAAACTTGTGAAGCTGTTGACACTGGATGTTGTAAAAACTGTAGCTAAAGGTCCAAATAACGTCATTTAGGTGTTATTTGAACATTTTTATTACAATTTTGGCATAAATATAGACTTTATTAAATATGTCACGGAATTAGGCAACCTTACCCTACAGTGATGCATGCGACATGTAATGGTTGTCACATCTGACTTCCATAGTTCCTAATCTGTCTATGCTATATGATTACAACTCTAATATATATTTAACGTAAAATTATGAGACGGTTGTAAATAGAACATCTGACGAATTCAATCGTGAATATAAACAATATTTAGAGCAAATGATGAGAGAAGACAACAGTTTCATTTTTAAACAGCTACTTAAACGCGCAGTCTTCCAAACCTTCGGTGTCATGTTAAGAAACGAAACTTCCGGTATTTTAAAATATGTTGTCTACTAAGTAAAAACAGAGGGGAAACTTACATCGGTTTATTCCGATATCAGGTGCGACAGGGCAAGGTGACATTCCTGTCACAGTATACTCGTCTCGCGCCGTTGAACTCGTGACGTCACCATCACGTACATCATAGGTTCACTCGAGCGGAACGTAATGAGTGCTTTTGGCTGGCATGGCGCATAAACTTCGACTTTATAGATTAGGGAAGCCAGACAGCTGCGAGCTGAAGCCACTGCAAAATGTGTTCCACGTCTACACAGCGGAGTACTGAAGAAATATTACCAGCGCGAATAATAGCCTAATATGATTAACATTGCTCTTATTTCTAGCTGTGTTTTCTTTTGCACTTGTCCTACATTTTAGAGAGAAAAACAAAGCAAGATTCCCACAGCATTGGGTCAGTAGGATGCAAGGTTTCACGGGCCTCGGACACAAATTTGGCGAGATTTGGATACACGATCAGGCCAAAGTTGAATCTGCACTCCTTAACGCGTGCTTAGAATGTGGACGATAATAATAATAATAATAATAATAATAATAATAATAATAATAATAATAATAATAATATCCAAGGCGAGGCGGTTACGCGAACTAAACTGTTTATTCCGTGTTCCGTCTCAGTCGACCCGTACACTGGGGCGTATCGAAAAAAATTCCGAAATTCAAAACATAAAGTTGTACAAAAGTTGTCTTGCAGTCTCTACTAGAACCAGTAAAAACTCTAGGTCTCTGATTACATTTTTCACTGGGCCACAGATGGTCTAAAGATTATATAAAGGCCTATCTGAAGTAAAATTTTCATTTTCATAATTCTTCGGTACATGGTCAATGGGGCTAAAGTCACTTTTTTTCTACAATTTTTAGTTTCTGAAAAGCTACTAAAAAGAAAAACTTAAGTTTTCTTTTGGTATTACGGACTTGTGTCTGGGTGGAATGCAAGTCATAATACAGTAAAATGATAATTTTGCCTTAAGTCTTATTTTCTAACATTTTGCCGGTATTGATGGTTTATGTCTATATATGCCCTTAGTATCGTCACTATATGATGTACTGGAGAAATATTATGTTGACCACTTAAGATTTTTATGCGTCTGTACTTTAACAGATTGTCAACACTGTATTAATGAAGAAGCTTATAAGATTGATATTTCCACTGTTGGTACATTCTAGAACATGAAAGAACAGCATTAATAAGTTACTGAAAGTGTTGTAAGATGTTCTGTAGTAGAAAGAAAATGGTTCTTCTGGTACAAAAGCAACAAAGAAAGTAAATTAATAAATTAATGTTTTTAATAGTAGTATTTTCTGTAAGTATTTATAATTTTAATATAAAATAGGCAAATTGAAGCGCTCTGGAGTTTAGAATCAAATTAAAATCATGAATTTAGTGACTGATATTATTATTTGCCATGTACAACTGACTGCGTATGGGTTATTTTTTGTCTACTGTAATAAAATTTTCTTCAATTTCTCTTCGTCCTGGGTGACAGAAACCACTGTGACTATATAAAAACATTAAATATTATTGCAGTAAATTATATTCAAAGTTTAATTACTGTATAATATTAATAATGATAGTTATACTCTTTTTGTGTTACGGGTGTAAATGCATCGGCGGAACGCTATATATTGCGTTTAACTAAATATATTATTTATAACAAATAACTAAAATCATGTGTAACTAAGTATATCATTAATAATTATTAACTTTTTAATTTAATTTATTTATGTAATGATATAAGACTTTTTTCTTATATCTAAGCAAACATAATACCATGAAATCCAGATAAATACGTCGCGTGGTCGTATTATATGACATATTTTCCTACATATGTATGTTACCTGACTATTCCAATTAGGTCACTGTCCATAAGAAACCAATATTATTCACTGTTTCAGAATGTTCTATTGATTTACCATTTAGCTTTGTGTGTGGTAGATTGTCATGGTTAAGTGTTCCAAGCAGACGTTGAAGTTCATTACAATAGACTGAGATCTTTCTGGATTTAACCTTAATCCAACCTTATGGGCCCACATGGTGATGGAGTTCAAATCGGCATTCATTCTACTTATTGCATCATTCGTATCATTGGGGTGGAAGTGGATGTAAATCTGTAAGTCGTCAGGATGCATGTGATATTTACAGTACTTTATTGTTTTCGTAACGTCATTGATGTCAATCATAAATAGTAAAGGCCCTAGTGCGGGACTCCAGACTTCACAACTAGCCATTCAGAAGAACTGCCTACTATGACACATTGTTGACGGTCGCGAAGATATACCTGGTAAGGTTTATCTTGTCTCAGTAGCAATGAAACCAAGTCCCTTCAAATGAGGGTGGAGATTATAGGAGGGTTGTAAATCTTCAGGATTCCTTTCAAAACCTTGTTATTGTACAGGCTACCGGAACTCAGTTTCTTGAAAGACAAGCTCAGTGAAGGAACTATACAGTACGAAGAGAGATATTTTGTTATTTTATTTTGTGCTACAGAATGTATCAACTAGTCCCTTCCCCCACTGGATGGTTGGACGGCATCGCTCCACTCCCCCATCGCCATAACAATACAGACGAAGCAAGACATATCTCCTTTCTCTCTCTTTTCACAGTGAGACAAGATACATCACACAGACTTTAGGAGTCAAATCAAGAGAGAGCAATTTCAGAGAGGTTAAGAAATCTTAATTTGTGTATTAGTAGGTCTGTATCAACTGTCACTACCGTTATTAATACATTTTCTCACTCACAAAATCATACAATACGTCGCTAACTGAAGTGAATGAATGAATGAATGAATGAATGAATGAATGAATGAATGAATGAATGAATGAATGAATGAATGGAATGAATGAATGGAATGAATGAATGATTGAATGAATGAAAGAATGAAATAGATATCAGCCTCTATGAAGGAATATCAATAAGTTCTTACCTTGACATTGGAATCCTTGCTTCCCGAAACCCCTAAAATCAGAAAGAAATGCATGTAAATAAATTGTGTACACATTAACTAGCATTAAAAATTAATTAAAAAATACAAACACAGAAAAATTACTTACTATCAATGAAATTATTATATTCTGTGTGTCATGTAATCCACACTTTAAATAGCTACAAGCTAAGCAGAATATTTTAATGTACTGTATACTTAACGATAGCTAAAAAAAACAACTTAATATTTTAATAAAAAAATTATTAAGACAGTTTTCAAGGCCTAGCGTCTCTTGTGTGGATTCATTAACATTTTAATAAATATAACCTACTACTAGTACACAGTAGGAATAGATGAAATGTAAACTGAACGTACGTAACATTTAGGAAGAAATTCAATTTTTCATTACTAGGAACAACTTGCGGATCGAATGTATAAGCAAACTCTACGCTACTAATTGCATTAAGAAATTAAGCAAATCACGTCGAGGACATCATGCCAGAATGGCTTATCAACGAAACAGCAGGTTTACATTAGAGCCATAAAAAGGTGGAATTATTTTTCCTTTCCTTGTGTACACAAAAAGGCACTTTCTTTGTTCTGTATGATGCCCATTATGATTCTCAAGCGATTGTTTTCAAACATAAGTTTCATTAAAATATTTCAATGACTCAAAATCTGATGATACGCCTTTCTGATATGATGCCCTCGATATGATATCCAGTGATGAATCTGAAGGATTGCTTTAAAGTCTCGAGTGTCAGATTTCTCAAAACAAATAAGTATAAAATTACGTTATATGTGGATAAAAATACAGTGGTAATGCTACAAGATATTTCAATAAATGGGATTATTTAAATTCGACAATAGAGATACTTGCTCAGATGCGACAAAAATTACAAACACAAGAGCTTTACACATTGTAATTTGTGCAAACATCTCTGTCACATTCATGTTTTAAAATAGTCTTGCAAGTAACCAGCTTAGTGATGTTCATAATCAGCCTGCGACGTAGATCAACCATTTACTTTTCAACATTTCAATAGGAATTGTGTTGATTTCCACACGAATGTTGTTTCTAAGCTCCTCAATCATCTCTGACCGACTTGCAAACATTTTGCTTTTCAGGTGCTTCCACATGAAGCAATCACACAAGTTAAATCTGGAGAACAGGGGGGCCAAATCAATGGCACCATTCCTGGAGATGACGCTTTTTTTTCGATAATTTCGCGCATTGCTTGAATGGAAATTCTCATTGTATTTGTTGGAAAGGAAATGGTCTCTCTAAAGGGAATGTGCGAGGAATGTGTCTATTCTGTTGGTATATCTGAAAGATGTTAGCGTTATTGTTTGCCCTTGCTCATCCTCCGAAAAATAAGGATCGATTATCCCCTGTGAATAGTCTGCACACCATACTGTGACTTTCTGGCTGTTTAACGGCGGTTGATATAGTTGAAGATTTTTCTCAGACAAATATCGTCAGATTGGTTTGTTAGAAAAATACTAAAACCGAAATACATCCAGAATAAATGAAAGGAAGCTTCATCTTCATTAATTTTAGCCAAAACTCAACACTGAAATGCATTCTCTGTTCAAAATAACTGGCAGTTAACTGCTAGGCTATCTGTATTTCAATGGTGTTTGGGTAACGGGAGATGAGTAAAAAAAAATGAGTTTTGATATAAATGAAAATTAAACTTCGAATCCTATTGCAAATAATTTTCTACGCAAATAAAACACATCTAATGCTAGTAATATTTTGTTTTTTTGCGCACCCACTTGTCGAATTTAACTTGTAGCCTATTATGGGGAACAAAACTCCATTTGCACAAAAAATTATTTAACCCCCTTTACCCGAACACCATCGATGTCATACGATTGTAACTTTAAGTCGTGAGGTAAGATGCTATGCACACTATTATTTGAGATCTACACTGCTGACGAAATACATATGACAGAACATTATGGATTCTGTGTAACATTCCTCATTGTGTGTATTGTTTCTTATGTTCCAATTCTCTGAGGCCTACGTATAGGCTCCTTTTTTTTCAAATCACTTTCCCTGGCTTCAAAATTTACATCGATAACTTGATTCCATAATTATATGAAATAGCATCATGTCTTCTAAGATGAAAATGACGACTAGCTTACAATCACCATTTTATAAAATGTCTTAACTGTAACTGTACATTGCGAGCCAATCCACCATCAATAAGTGTTACCAACATCATGGGGGAAAATTTCGCGCTGCAAACAAAAACGCAAGTTTTATTGAAACACTTTATATTTAAAAATAATCTAACTCCTGGCACTCTCATAGGTTCTAAAAAAAGTGGCGCATTTCAGCTTAGGGGTATCTCGATTCTCGCACGACTGAGACTCTTCCGCGTGGTGAGAGGAGTTTCTCATTTCGTTGCTAGGCAACCGTAAACAACTCCACGTCTTGTTAAAATACTAGCCAAGAGTGATTGATGGTAGGAGGTCAGACTTCGTTTTCCGTTTGAAGTACGAAAATCATCATTGTTATTATCATAATCATCAACATCATCTCATTCAACGCTGTGCGTGATAAGCAGGGATAATAGTGCACAACACTGAAGGAAAAACTACCACTAGATCCAGGCCTGGACAGAATTTATGTTGCGCCGATTACACTAAAGAAAGTATCCTCCATGTCACAGACTGACGCTGGCGGAAGACAGACGGAATATTCGTTAATCATAGAGTAACGAAATCTTGAGAGCGCTCTGAATAATAATAGTGAACACAGCAATGCAATTAAACTTAAAGGTTTGCCTATGTCTTGTTTCTTGAATGTATATTATGCTTTTATCCATTCTCATTTAATGTATATGTCATTTATTTGGGGACATAATAAGAAAACTACTTTGAGGCCTTTACAAGTTATTCAAAATAGAGATTTAAGAAATTTATTGGGTTTTCATTATTTGACTC
Organism: Periplaneta americana; assembly: GCF_040183065.1. Classification (NCBI taxonomy): domain Eukaryota; kingdom Metazoa; phylum Arthropoda; class Insecta; order Blattodea; family Blattidae; genus Periplaneta; species Periplaneta americana. The sequence goes on along the minus strand of NC_091124.1, from coordinate 68,610,559 downwards.
CAGTTAAATATCTATATCAATTTTCTTTCGTTCTACCAGTTGAATCAATTATCAAATTAGGTGCTGCTATTTTCATGTACAAAGTTATTAACAATTTAACACATAGTAATATTACATTTCAGTTTAATAAAGATATACACACTTATTTAACAAGACAAAAAGACAATATATATTTTTCTCAGCATAGCTCCGTAACTTATGGAACGAAAGGACTTAACCATTTTTTAACAACAACTTTTAACCAACTTCCTTTAGAATATAGACTTTTACCAAAATGACGGTGTTTTAAGAATTGTTTAAAAATACGTTTTTGTGAAGATTATTTATTTTAATTCTCAGTTGATTTATTTATTTGATGGTTTCAAACTTTTTCTTCTTTCTGCCCAAAGCTTTATGTTATCTTACTATTTGTTCTTATTTTCCTTTCTTTCTTTCTTTCATAAATTCTTGTGTTATTGTTTGTTTTTCACAGACTGTAGTTTCATGACTTTTCAATTATATTGTATAACATATGTATGTGTTCTTGTATAGCCCCAACATATGAGTTATACTCGTTGAGGCATACTCAATAAATTAAAAAAAAAAAACAAAAACAAAAATTACTTTAATTGTAGAAATGAAATTGAAAAAATCATACATAGAAAGTAATACAGTCTACGTATAAGTGAATATTGTATGTAAAAATACAGGATGATTCAAGAAGAGAGGGCCGTATGTTGAGAGGTGAGAGTATGATAGTATGTGTAATTCTTAAACTAATAAATAAATAAACCATTATGTAAACATATGCCTAACTCTCAACGCAAAAATTACGTAGAAACGTCTACTTGAAAATAACAGGTATGAGTCTCTTTTCTTCCTCCGAATTATTGCTCACACTGATGTAGACACAACCAAAACGACATTAGGTTATACTATTGATTTGGCATGTTGGCCACTTGCATGTACGCATGTGTTACCAGAATACTTAAAGGACGTCCTTTTAGTAACATGGGTTGGTATGTACTTTCAACAAGATGAGATCTGCACATTCAATGAAACTTATCCTGGAGGCTGGATCAATCGTGGTTGTGTCATGTCTTGGTCGCCGAGGTCACCCGTCCTTTCACCATTAGATTATTGTTTGTGCAGTTGGCTAAAAAGCCAAGCCTACGAACATAAAGTGGAAACAAGGGAGTAATTGCTTCCCCGCGTTTTAAATGCTTGAGATCACATTAAGGAATGTGCAAACCAGCTCACATTAGCAATACGGCATCTGGCTACACCAGCCGTGGCGAAAATATGACTCGCGAGCACATTGTGGCTCGCAATGATAGCTGTGCATTTCTCTTGCTTTCTACCTCCCCTAACCCCCACCCTCTCACTCACTGGAGTCAAACTCAGTTCCATTTGTATTTTTGTCTCTAACCTGCGAGTGGCGTATCGTCGCAATGTCTCTCTCGAAACCATGTACCTCTACAAAATCGAAAGTTTCAAGTAGGACGCATTTTTTGCTGCCAATTTGATGAGAATATTAAATGCATGACTTGTTCACAAGTATTACGAGGAAAACGGTTGTATAACAAAACGGCATTATACCACATGTTACTCTAAAAACATTAAAAGGTTAAGTGTTATTATTATTATTATTATTATTATTATTATTATTATCTCTGTACGTACATCGTTTTTCAGCAGATGTACGAACAATGCGTTAGACCTTCAATTTAAACTCACAGATTTACAATGTGATGTTAAATGAAAGCTAGAGGTAAGGACAAATGTCGAACTTTTCAAATCATTGCCAAAAAATAAATATCCGAAGCTTCGTTCTTTCGCTTGCTCTGTTGAAGCCATGTTCGCTACAACTTACGTTTGTGGAAAATTATTTTCAACAATGAAAATAGTAAAAGCCAAATTTAGATCACGACTGACAGATAAAAACAGTACCTTCGTGATCACCTACGACTGGCAATAAGTGGCATAATTCCTGATTTTGAAACTCTGTCGCAGAAACATTCTGAAGACAGTTAATAGGTTGTGATAATGTGTCCTATGTTTTCTTATTCATTTATTTCTTCGTTACACGTACTAAATATTAGTTTGTAACCTCATACTGTATAAAATTATATTTAAATGCTTGACGTAAGGAAAATGAAAATCCGTTAATAAGTCAGACAGTTGCTTCACTTCCCCTTCGGGTGCCGGCCTCCCTCCATAGGTGCTATGCACGTTGCAGGTTATACAGTGGCTCGGCGCACAACCACATTTTCGCCACGGCTGGGCTACACGAACTACAAAGAGCATCTAGACCATACCTGCACAAGCAGCGCTCAACGAGCGCGCGGGAGAACTGTGTTTACCGCTCGCCGAATCGGAGAGGAAGATACGTGACATAGACTTGCTGTAGGTAGAGGAGAAGGAAACGACCACTCAGCTATCTAGTGGAGTGCAGTGCGTATTCTCAGTAACTGTTTCGCGTTGCTTACCTACTGCTACAGTACAGTATGGAATCTAAAAGACGGAAAAGTGGTGATCAGGCAAATTCTTTCAATGTTGCATGGGAAAATGCTTATTTTTTCATAGCTGCTGGAGTAAATACTCAGTGCTTTATCTGCCACAACATTTTGAAAGGTAGAAAGAAACATAACATAATGCGTCATTAAGAGTCTAGACATAAAGATACTAAATATATTAATCTTCAACAAGGCCAGCTCAGTGTTGATATGTTGAATAAATTACGGGATTTCTGTCGTGAACTTACACTTTTCGTAAGTCAGTTTCGGGAAGGTAATATGGCTTACTTTCGAACGATAGAAACTGCTCGTGATGAAGCCATGTTAAACGATTATGTGCAAATATTAATTGAAATTCAAAATGAATTTAATTCTAGGTTCCAAGATCTTATCTTAAGGTCCACACCTGTGGAGTAACGGTTAGCGCGTCTAGCCGCGAAATCAGGTGGCCCGGGTTCGATTGCCGGTCGGAGCAAGTTACCTGGTTGAGGTTTTTCCGGGATTTTCCCTCAACCCAGTATGAGCAAACGCTGAGTAACTTTTGGTGTTGGACCCCGGACTCATTTCACCGGCATTATCACCTTCTTCTCATTCGGACGCTAAATAACATAAGCTGTTGATAAAGCGTCATAAGTAACCTACTAAAAATCTTGTCTTAATTGGAAAGAATTTTAAAGTTATCATAATAAATTCCTTCAACACCAGTTGAAACAATGTCATAAGTTACAGGTAGGCCTGGTTGGCGCAGTTGGTATAGCGCTGGCCTTCTATGCCCGAGGCTGCGGGTTCGATTCCGGGCCAAGTCGATTGCATTTAAGTATGCTGATATAACCTCGGAAGATGGGAGCGTCGTTAAATAAAACATAACATTTAACGATTTACAGCTCGGAGATATTGATCTTCAATGTGGCCTAAGGGCTAAAGATAGTTTTAATAATACTAATGCTGGTTGAGTTTTACAAGACTAAACATTAGCAATAATATCCACGACTACTGGCTGTGAAAATGATTGCTATGTTTGGCTCAACATTTATATTTGTGAGCAACTGTTTTCTATAATCAACATTAATAAAGGCAGGCATCGAATATCTGTAACTTATGTTTCATTATGATCAGTAGGCTACTGTTCCTTTCAGCTGCCAACAGCATAAAACCTCGTTTTCATGTACTGACAAATAAAAATATAAGAAAATGATATTGTACATTTAAATAGGTATAAAATTTCTATTATTCATGTAAAATAAATATTTCTGCATTAATTAATGAGTCCAAGATAGTTTTGCAAACATTGAACGGGAATTCATTTCATAAACAATCGTAATAGTACTTCCTTTTGTGTACATTTTATACGAGATCACACCTTCTTCCAGTCAACCCTATATAGAAAGCAGCTAATATCTGCATTCCGCTCATGAGCTGTGAGCCGGCTCGGAGAGCGCAAACCTTGTGCAGGCCTGATCTAGACTGACAGTGGCATGTTTGTACATGTAAAGGGAACTGGACAATTACATTAACACAGCATACAAGTAATGATTATAGGTGCTAGGTTAGGTAACGGTGGTAGGGGCGGGTTAAGGACGATCCTTTGCACGTCGGCCATACTGAGGCTTATTGTGCACCCCGAATTTATGGGATGAATGAGGATGAGATGTACCAGTCCACCGGTCGCATGTGACCTCTCACCCGCTCACCCAATGGGGGCCCCATACCCCGCCCTAAGTTCATACCGTCAAGGTGACCAAGCAGCACAGGATCCACTCCAACGATACTTCCAAGAGGTCGAAGCGCCCTTGGAAGTGCTCTTAAGGAATGAACCCTGGCAGAGATATTGCGGAAGGCTGGGAACCCAAGAACGGTTGCGGAGAGGACGCCTCCTCCCGTAAGCGGATGAAAACATGCGTCTTGACCTGAATATGTCAATGGAATGAGATGAAGAAGGTGAATGGTATGAAATCTAAATTCTTTTTCTACACGAGAGAGGAAGGAAAATGGACCGTGGCAATGAATATTCCAACCCAGCATTTTCCTAAGTAACTGTAGAAAACCCCGGAAAAACTACAAGTTGGTCGGTCCGGCAATCGAACCACGGACTTCCCAACGCATGAGCCACCTCGCTCGGTCATTTATTTATTTATTTATTTATTTATTTATTTTACTTGTTAGGAGGGCGGGAGGGAACATCCCATGCACTACGATCTGAGGTCTATTGCACACCCCCCGATATGAGATGAGTTGCGTGTCTACCAATTCTCTACGGGCACCGACCTAACCGCTTGAGCCCCTTAACAACCGGTCACTACAGACAATAGAGTACATGTACCACTCCTGCTTCGCCAACCCTCCCTCAAGGCTCCCTTAACGGTCCGAGGCAGAATTCCTCCCCCGAGATCTGCCCCGGGTTCCGTTGCAGAAGCTATCCATCATCGCATGAATACAATCCACGGAGGCCGTTAGAGAGAGCCAGAAGCTTCGGAGAGCCGCCTGTAGATCGAACTGAAAACCAGAAGAAGTAACGGGATGATGAATGAAAGGGGAGGAACGGAAGTGGCGAAAATGAGTGGTGTTCCAATCGCCTGATAAAGTTACCTGATATTCATCCATAGGAGTGAGGGGAAAACCCCGAAAAAAATCTCACCCAGGCAACTCGTCCCGATCGGGGATCGAACCCGGGCTCGCTGGATTCGGAGTTAGCCACAAACAGTGGACTTCGCTCGGTCATTACAGGTGCTATCTTGAAAAGAGAAAAAGATGACTGTCCCCTCTTTTCTTTTCATCAGAAGCAAACTTACGAAATGCCTTTACCAAGACTCTCACATTCACGAAATTGTAAATGTAAGGGCAAAGACGAAAGTACTTCCGCAGTAAACAACAAAAGTTGTGTTCGAAGATATGCGTCCATAAATAAACCGTGCACGTGTTGTGACGTCTAATAACTACATAAAACACAGCAGGCATCGATATACGCGATGCTATCTTTACATATTTATGGCGGTATTGATTCAGGCTGTGTGAATGAGTTCCCAGCCCGTAACACCTGCTCGACAGACGGAGGAGCTGTGTTACGTCAGCAGGACCCACCGAGGGGCTTAATGAAATCATCTTATTTATTGCGTTCTATGGATTGTGTGCCGATCGTAAACACGGCAACAGCGAATGTCGACTGTGAATGAATATGCTATTTCTAATTTAAAGACTCATATATGACGTGAGTTATATATACGAAGGAAAACTAAATCAGATATTGAAAAAAAATAATAATGACCAGTTTTATAAACGCAACGTTCATCAAATTGTGAATGAGGAATGTAAAATTGACAAGTCTTAGTTTGTTTAAGTCTCATTAATTTAAGAACCTTTCCATTAACACCGATCAATAAAGAATTGACAACGCGTCATTTTGACGACTACTTTTAGTGTGCAGTATATTCCAGGTCATGTTTTTATAGGAACAGGCTAATTCATTTATAGTTTACTACCCAAGGGCAGTTCTTTCACTGCAAACCCAGCATTCTCCAATCTTCGCTCTTTTCCGCCTCCCTCTTAGTCTCCGCTTACGACTCATATATCTTAAAGTCGTCTATCATCATCTAATATCTTCTGCACAAACGTTTCTCCCGTTCACCATTCATTCCAGTGCACCCTTCAGTAGACAGTTTCTTCTTAGCCAGGAACCCTCTCAATTTCTTTTTCTCTTCTTGATCAGTTTCAGAAATTCTTCTTCACCCACTCTTTGCAACACAGGTGTGCGTTATATGGCAGTAATAATTTTTAATAGCATCCCTATGGATATAAAGATGAAACTCAGAACAAAAGATTACTTATGGTAAAATAAAAGAAGTGCCTAATTTCTCATGCCTTCTATACTGTAGGTGAATTTATGACATTCAACAACGCAGCATGAATATTTTCTGTCTTGTACAGGAGTGGTAAAAAAAAACCGGACCGAGCCTTGTACCGATTTCAGAGCCTTGTTCACTCTAGAGCACGATAGACTGGTAACTAAGACTTTCGTGGTTCGAATCCTGCCTGGGAAGGAAACTTTTTTTGTTTCTTATTCAAATTTATTTTCAATACATTTCGATTGCAGCGATATTTTACTATTTAATTAACTTATTATTCCCAGAACATGAATTTTACCAGCAATCGAAAAGTATCGGGAATAAATTTGAATAAGAAACAAAAAAAAGTTTCCTTCCCAGGCAGGATTCGAACCACGAAAGTCTTAGTTACCAGTCTATCGTGCTCTGGAGTGAACAAGGCTCTGAAATCAGCTACAAGGGTCGGTCCGGCTTTTTTCCACTACTGTACATATTAAGTATCGATACTAAGCCCTTGTGTTCTAGTAGTTTATTGTAAAACTTTTCTGTATATATTTCAACTAGACTGTGACTGTAATTAAGAATTTGTAGTAGTATTAAGACTTTTTGACATGTTCCATATTTTAGCTGTGAAGCGATGTATGAATACCTTGGAATATAAATACAATACAATACAATACAATACAATACAATACAGAACAATACAATACAGCTTCATTTTTTTCTCTGTCTATCCATTTTACACGTTCCATTCTTCTCCATATCCACATTTCAAACGCCTCCTTCACTTCGTCGTAAAGTCCATGTTTTTGCCCCATACAATGTCACACCCTCACACGAAGCATACCACTAGTCTCTTTCTTAGTTCTTTTCCAGAGGTCCGCAGAAAATACTGCTTATCCTATTAAAAGCTTTCTTTGCAATTCTAATCTCCTTCTGACTTCCTGGCAGCAGCTCATGCTATCACTTATAGTACACCCCAAGTATTTGAAGTTGTTCGCTTGTTCTACTGCCTCATTTCGAATTCACACATTTACCTTCTTTATTTTTATTCTGATAACCATGGTCTTCGTCTAGTTTGCATTTATCCTCATCCCACACTGCTCACAGCTGTCATTTAGCTTCAACATCATATTTCTTAGTTAGGTATCCCCTTTTCTTCTGCTAACAAGATCCGACCGCTCTCTCGCATGGGAGGAAAACGAATCGGCGGTGAATGGCGATGACTTAGGCCTATAGCCCCGTACAAATAATGCGCCGGTAAAAGGTAATCACAAAACGTTATATATAATAAAAGTTTCAAGTTCAATCTATAAGATTTATATATTTTGCAAATGTTTATTTGCTATAACATTGTATATGAAATATTAACGTTTTCGCCTTTTCGGCATCATCAGATATTGTTAAGAAACACGAAATCTAAACCTTGAGCAAAATTAAAATGTACATAGTATTATGCATGACAAAATGGACTTTCATGAGTTTTTATGTAGTTATGTTAATGACTTAATTGCAGGATATAATATTATGTAACACTTTTGTCAATTTTAATTGTTTATATGTGTTTTGTAACATGAGTTTTATGTACCAGAAATCATATCGACATTTTCCAAATTTACATTTCCTGGAAATCTTTTTCATTAATAAGGCATGACTATATAAAACTCATGAAAGTCAATTTTGTCATGCACAATACTATATACATTTTAATTTGTTCAAGGTTTAGATTTCGTGTTTCTTAACAATATCTGATGATGCCGAAAAGGCGAAAACGTTAATATTTCATATACAATGTTATAGCAAATAAACATTTGCAAAATAGATAAATCTTATAGATTGAACTTGAAACTTTTATTATATTGAACTAGATTAATCTGAAAACAAAATGAATTGTAAAATACAAAACGTTATGTTGAACCTACTTTTATCAAAGAATATGTTAAAAATTATGGCCACCTCTCTGGATGCAAGAATCACATCGGTGTAGAAAATCTGAAACAATTTTTGCAAGTCTCTATCTGTATCTAATTTCACTCAGCACTCGCCTGATTTCATTCTCCATCTCTTCATGAATGTGTGAATTGTTCACACACACTTTTTGTTCTAAATTCCCCCAAAGATAAAAATCACACACATTTAAACAGTGAAATTACAAGCCATTCACCGCCGATTCGTTTTCCTACAGCTCGAGAGAGCGGTCGAATCTCCCCTTTTACAGTGAGCGATACGAGCGGTCATAAGGCCGGGAATACACGGACGCGCCGCGGCAATAATGCAACAAGGGTCGAACAGAATTCGAGGCTTCGTTCGCTCGTTTGTAGGCGATTTCAAATACGCACTGCGGCAAGAACGCGCACGCCTCAAATGTCGCGCAGCGATCCGTTCCTTGTCGGTTTTTCTCGCGAACACAAAGGGATTCGTTGCCGCAGTGTGGACGGGTTCGTTGCCGTTTGTCTCGTGAAGCGCGCACACCCCAAGCATGGAGTGGTCTGAAGCAGACTGGACCTCATAAATTATGTCCAGTCTTGTGGAATCCTGGTGATATTGACTATTATAATAAAAACAACGGAACCTGCCAGTTAACACGCAAGATAAAACAGGGCTCCAAAACGAGCGAAAAAGCAGGATGATAGGTACAGAATTACTGGCAACCGTCGTTGGAATTATGCAAGCCACTGCTGGGACGTTAATTTTTTTAATTACTTATTTTTACGACGCTCTATCAACTACTAGGTTAGTTAGCGTCGATGGAATTTGTTATAGCGAGTTGGCAATTGACGAGATGAGGCCGAGAATTCGCCATAGATTACCTGACATTCGTTTTACAGTTGAGGAAAACCTCGGAAAAACACAATTAGGTAATCAGCCCAAGCGTAAATCGAACCCATGCTTGAGCGCAATTCCGGATCAGCAGGCAAACGCGCTACCGCCTGAACCACGCCGGTGGCTTCTGGGAGGTTAAAGATCAATGTTGAACAATGTGAAGTCAAATCATTTTGTGCTTTCCTTTCATCGAAAATGATAGCATATCATGCGACTAGTAGGAAAGGGATTCAGCAAGCTATTTATGACATTCAGGTGAAAGCAAAACGAAATTTCTTTGAAATGTCAACTTACTATGGACAACAACGTTTTCATTCATCTGCACCTTCATTTGATGTCTCCTTCCCAAATGGGTTATCCTAGATAACCTACTCAACCAATTACTCCCTCAACTTCCAATGGTTCAGCTCCCGAACCACCAGAACGTCCTTCGACTCAAGAGTCTTCTCAAGCCGACCTTTGAATGACAAAATCTCCAATTCCATTCTTACTACACTACACTCTGTCACTTCCGGATTCGAATCAAACTCTCTTGGCTCTCTTCAACATCATTCAACCAAAACTCCGTCCCCAGAATGTTCATCACATAGGCTACTCCGATAATCAAAACCAGCACGTTTAATATCTTCTGTTTTTTTATTATTTTTAATGAATTAAATAACAATTTTTGTAGTATTTGTTGTATATATTTTACATTCCTATGTTTTATTTTAAAACAATTTTCCTTAGCTGATTTAAAACACACTTGTTTTGACTGTACACTTAAATTAAAAACATCATTTGGCAATCAAATTTTGATTACTCGAAAAAGAAAATGTTTTTAGTTTTATTGTACGTATTTCTTTATTACAATGCGACTTCGAAATATTACTGATTTTTCTTGGTGTGATATTTCGAATGTTTTAATTGCAATTCTCCCAATGTTTCATTATTTTTATTGCAATTGAACTATCCCCATTAATGAAGCTCATTATATTGGTACTATTATTTAACTCATCTTGATTTTTCCTTTAATGCGCTGACAATTGCTGGCCAAACTTCTGGATTACTTCTCCGATAGCCGGTTTTGAAATTCGCAGAAGGTACTGAAGGCTTGTAAACGAAACCTCTGTCGCCAAGAATTGCAAATCTGGAATATTGACATAACAATCAACCAAAAATAGTGTTTTACATAGTTTGTTAATTGCACAATAACATTCTTCAAAGGATGAATTGAGTTTAGCACAATAAATACTGTCCTATCTTGACTTGAGATTGGTTCTCTCATGTTGGTGGCTGATTTTGTAAAGTTTGGTCCGTTTTTCATCAATAATTCTCCAGAATTGGTGGATATCATCCGAGTAGTCCTAATGTTTTTTATACTGGCCGCTGATTTCTTGAAACTTTATAGCACTAAAAAATTACTCCCTAGCCGGTTCTTGTACAACCCCGTAGGTCTACTTTTCTTTCTGTTGAAAATGTATCCTATTACTACCAAAGCGCAAATAGCAGTTAGCAAAGCTTCCTTGTTTTCCATGGTCGTGCGCGTGCTAGATAGAATGGAACTAGGAAGATGTTGGAGGCTTGCGCGCTGCTCAGATCGTTCGTATCGTGCGCGCCGCTTGTTCGAGAGTGCACAATTTACTCCGCGCATTACGTGTAATGCCGCGTTACTGCCGCAGCGCGTCCGTGTATTCCCGGCCTAATGCCGGAAAGTTGTTTATGCATGTACTTATACTTTCTCCACTTGGCGCATTGCTAAACGTATCGAGTAGTTAGTTAATCCTAAGCAAAAGAGGTGGCAGCAATATCAATTTCTACATTAGCGTCTCTTGAGTTTGAAATGGGAAAGTCCATTAAGTTTCGCATTCTATTAGTAAGTGATCAATGTCCATGTCGATGCATGATACCACATTCTCACATTATGTAAAATTTATATAAAGGTGGGCTATTTACATTTAATCACACCCAGTCTTTTTGCAATGTCCCTGTACATTTTTGGCATTATTTTTTATTGATTCATTCACCCAAATCAGCACAAATATTTAGCCAGTTGGTCGCCGCATTAGTTAAATAGCCTAACACAGAAATATTAAACCACAGCAGTTATTATTTAAGATTTATATGTTGGTCTGCGTGAAATACACCCATTAATTGTGCTCGGAAGTTGTTTTAAACATGAGCAAATGTGTGAAAAGGAGAAAACATATAACCGAATAACCATATATATTATTTATTTACCATTACACAAATCTGTTGTATCAAGTCGTGACAGCACACCATGTGATATCCCACGTATAGCCCGCATTAGCTTCATCAATCATCTGGTTGAACGCTGGAGAAACAGTTAATTTCGCTGCAACCAGTGCCAGTGCTATTTCCAGAGACCACATGGACGGTAGGAAACCGCGGACCCAACACCAAGACTCAACGATGACTGATGAATATAGGAGCATGACAAACAACCAGACTAGGGATGCCAAACAATTTCTGCCTTCATTATCAAGTTCGAATTTACACCTACACAACTCCGGACAAAACTCCTATCAACAATAACATAGCGTCAGTAACGCCCACTGTTACGCAGGATCTAAAGCTGAATTGAAATTAAAACTGAAAGAGGGGATTTTGGACAAAAAGTTCAGGCACGCAAAACCGTGAAAGGAATAATTTTATGCAACGCAAAATATTTTTGCGACTATTGTTGTGCGAGTTATGACGACATCGAGAACTTTTTGAATCACAACTTTGGTTTATATCATCTGAAAAAGGAATTTTGTGCAAAACTTAATTTGTTTTATACAGAAGTATAAGTTTATTCAAAAGTAAGTTTCCATTTTGAAACAACTGTATCTTCCGTATGTATCTTCCGTACATATCAACAGTTTGGTTTTATGTAGGTACCTCAATACTGTTTATAAGGTTTTTTTTATCAGTATGTGTTTCGTTGCTATGGTAACTGTGTCATGCTTGTATAAACAATAATTCTTGTTCAGAATACAGACGGCAGTCTAGGAGAGTAATTTTAATAATTTTTACAATGGTTTTACCTTTACGAGTTCCAATTGGTCTCCTTCAGTGCTATTATAGATGCAATAGACAATAAGACAATATGCATATGGTTTGGTTTATTATATATAATAGATCACAGACACATTACATACAACAATTTTACACAAAGATATATAATTATTTAAATACAATTTGTACGTTTTACCTATTAACATATTTGTTTTGTCTTGCACTAGCTTTCAGTTATTGTGCAAGACTCAACTCATTCTAGAATATTGGTACCATCAGTGACAATATGCATATGCATGGAGAAGATATCGAACGTTACATGGATTGGGAAATGGACAGATGAGACACATTTCGAATTGAACGTAGGTGTTAACACTCATAATTGCAGGATATGGGCACAAGATAATCCGAACACAATTATACAGCAAGGACTACATGATATCAAGGTTACTGTCTGGTGTGGTTTTACGACACATTTCATAATAGGATCATATTTCTATGAATAAATTGAAAATGGACAAACAAAAACAGTGACAGTAACCGGGCACCGATATTTTCAAATGTTGCAATACTTTGAAATACCAGAATCATAAAATCGAAAACATTATTTTCATGCACGACGACGCTCTACCTCTCATACACAATAATGTAAAAGACTATTGCGCAACACATTTGGTGATAGTGTAATTAGCAGGCATTTTCCGAACAGTTGGCCTTCTAGGTCACCATACATAAATCCAGCTGACTAATCTACTGGTTAAGGGGTTATCTAAAAGAAAAGGTATTTCTTAGTAGACCTACTACACGTGAGAAACTGAAACAGGCAATATCGGAAGTCATTGAAAACATCCCTAGGAATGTGCTTACTAATGCCGTTTATAGCATAAAAGAAATATTATTTCTTATTTAAAAACATGGTGGTGGTCATATTTAATTTTTTCGTGTTTTAATAAAATCCCACTTCTTTACGATAAAATTGGTGTTTTTATTTTTGTGGAATCTAAAATTTGACAAAATTAAGTTATTACCATTTCAAAATGGGAACTTACTTTCATGGTTATGGTTGTAACACTTTTATTGTTTATACATTTTGGTCCTTGTTTTATCGATTAAATCAACACAAAACAAGATGTTCTTAACAGAAAATGAACCAATTGAGATCCTGGGAATATGAGTCAGTAACAGAAGACGCACACAACGAGTATGCACATTTTTAACGAAACTCATCCAAATTCCCACATATTTCTGAATTAACTGTGAACAGAACAGAAGCGAAATTGAGACAACATGAACAGCAACCTTCAATAAACTTCTCCCAGGTCTTGACTTTATAAAGATAATGTTTAGTACTGTTCAGTATTCTGCAGGTTGGGCCTAGTTGCTTTCGTGTTATCTAATGTAGAATCTACTTCACGGAAAGAAGAATGTGGTTTCTCTTTTGCTCATTAGCAAAACTCAAGTCTCAAATCGTTGTCAATGAACGATCTACCAGATTTCTTCATATCCCTGACATACTCATGCTCTCTGTCTGTTAGTTATTGACATAGACCAGACTTGAAGTATTGGATGCAGTTTATGACGATCAAAAACTATATTGTAGAACATTTTCTTGGGATAATACAATTTATCCTGCCAAACCCTCTGCCGTGGCTGAATGGTCAGATCTTCAGACTATCACGCAGGCGGCCCGGGTTCAATACTCGGTCAGGTCTGGGATTTATTCATTGAAAAAATCCATAGTGACACTTGTGGCAGACAAGATCGCAGTCTTCTTCTCTGCGTTTGAAGTGATGCATTTAGTATAGATTCTAGGCGGTTTCCTGGTTCTAGACAGCTTCTCCGTTTCCTATGTCCTGTGTGTTGCCTACATTCAGGGCAGTCCGGAAACTTATTGATTGGCCTGGAATTTTTTCAGTCACTTTTAAGATGGTTTGAAATTATCCACTACCTCTTACACCCACCAACTTAGATAAAATCTTGAATGAACATCGCACTCATTTCTTTCATTAAGACTTTTTTATTGTGTTATTTTACGACGCTGTATCAACATCTAGGTTATTTAGCGTCTGAATGATATAAAGGTGATAATGCCGGTGAAATGAGTCCGGGGTCCAACACCGAAAGTTACCCAGCATTTGCTCGTATTGGGTTGAGGGAAAACCCCGGAAAAAAACCTCAACCAGATAACTTGCCCCGATCGGGATTCGAATCCGGGCCACCTGGTTTCGCGGCCAGATTTAAGACGTTTTAGATTCAATTAAATATAAAGTAGATGTAAAATGTATAATAACAAATTTATTAAATATATAAACTACTATTAATAATATCAGATATCATGCATAACATTTTAAATACCAAAATGGCAACGTTTTTTCTAAACCATTTGAGTCTTAGATGCTTATTTCAATCTTCTTTCCTGCGTCAAACGCAAAAAGAAAAAACCGTGTAACCCTCGAAGAATAATAATTGGTAACCACTTAAATACACCATACATCAGAGATTGGTATCCAGCGACTTTAATCTCTTTCAGAGAATAATTTCGCGTGCACTGAAGACATCAAACGTTCTTCAGATGGAAGCTAAAGCACGAACATGTCTTCTAGGAATGTAAGACGAAACGATTAATTATACGATGTTTCAAATGGCGCATTAATTCTGGAAACTAAATTGAAATGCAGTTTATCTGCTTTTGCATCACACTGCCAGTGTTTTATAATAAAATCTTGACTTTGGTACAGAAGCATTGAAAAATTGTCTCGATAAGTTTTGCGATGCATTTGAAGGATCTTATTTTAAAACTCTTTCTAAACGATGCCCAAAAAAGTGTTGCAGAGAAAAATCATGCCGGGTCTGTGGCTCAAGCGGTAGCATGCTGATCTTCTATCCAGGCGGCCAAGGTTAGATCCCTGGCAGGTCATCATGGAATTTGTGGTAAACAATGAAAAGTTTCGTATGCCTTCATCATTGCACCAACTCTCCACCTTCCTCTTCTTCATCGTATTCATGGCATTCATGAAACCGATGTGAATAGGTGGGTGAACCTGCCAGCCCTGGGCCGGAAGCCCCAAACCATTTTTATGTCATCATCGGAAACCCATACTGTCCCAAAACTTCACCCTAGGCTATTTTCAACTATTACAGATAAATTAAATGACAGGAAGGTGGAAAGTGTTGGTGAAATGATAGAGGAAAACAGGAAAATCCCAGGAAAACGCCACTGCAGGCTACAACGTCCGCTTTGTCTACCATAAATTCCAACACAGCCTAGTCTGGGATCGAACGCGGGCCGTCTGGATGGAAGACCAACAGAAACATCTCAGCCAGCCATGACAAAAAATAAGAATTATGTGCAGAAACAACACTAATACCACAGTCTAGTATATAGAGTCACGAAGCTTGAGTTGTGAGGGTGCTAGGAACGATAGACTGTGCCGGTACTTTTTCGCATTGTCTGTAATGAGGCGATATTAGCGATCCTAGTGGTTAGCAACTGTCTACTACGTATTGAGCTTCGTGACTGTATATACTAGACTGTGCTAATACTATCAACACAAACGGACATGTTCCTCTATTTGACTTTCACCTATATCAGATTATTTCCACAAAAGTCAACCAAAACAATCTGTATGCGGAAATAGTTTCGATTTTCCTAAAGGCATACTTTTTCCATGCTGAATGATCAAACCTTCAGCCTGTCACGCAGGCGGTCCGGGTTCGAGTCCCGGTTACGCCCGGAATGTGACACTACTGGTAGACAAGACCGCAGTTGGATTTTCTTAGGGTTCTTCCGTTTTCCCATATACGTAATTCCGTCAACATTTCTCCATTCCGTCATCATTCCATAGCATTTCCCGAAAGCCGGCTGGCGACCCACGGAGGAGGTTGGCCTAGGGACGAGTGGGGTTTGAGAAAGCGCCTAGCTTGAAGGTTAGCAATGATTATTAGAGGAGAAAAATTCGCTCCAGCGCCGGGCATCGAACCCGGGTTCTTGGTTCTAAGCACCAAGTGCTCTGACCACTGAGCTACGCCGAAGTTCAATCCACAGCACCGGATCGAATCCTACTCCTCTAGTGTTTTTCCCTGTGTGGCCTAACTCCAAGTTCGACGTAATTATATTAAGTCAACTGCCATTATACAAGGAGCGCACTCAATTGAGTGACTTTGTGGCCGGGATTCCACAGTAATATGCACTGTTGGGCGAAGAGTCTACGTAAAGATTACTTTTTGGTCGTACAGAATATATCTGTTACGGTAACAATTATTATTTTAATGGTAGTTGACTTATTATGTCAACATGTACGTACAACCAATACCCGGTTTCGACCTCCGGCGCCAGAGCGAATTTTTCTCCTCTAATAATCATTGTTACCACCTAACAGATATATTCTGTAGGAACAAAAATTAATCTTTACGCAATGGATCTTGAAAGGTCGCAGTGCTGGGTCGTAGTGCCTCCCTCCCGAAATTCCATTCCATTCCATTCCCTCAATGCATGGGTAAAACATGTACAGTCTTAGACACAAAAAATGACCGCTCTTCTGTAGCATGAATTTGTCTAAGTCCACTTAGGGTAGTACCTGGTTCACATTTCTATAGGGAAAGGATGTTTATTTTGCACTTAATTACTCCTCGAATATACGAGTATCTTCGTTAGAGATTATTCATAACACTTCACCTATAAACAGACAGAAAAAACAACAAACAAACGAAACAAACGAAAAAGAGAGCCGATTCGTGCGTAAAGGGCCCAAACACGTCCAGTTTAACTGCGTAAAAGAACTAACTGGAAGACCGCCCCACTTTCATGTCAATATTCGGGTCGAGAAAATTGTAATAGCACAGTCTAGTATATACAGTCACGAAGCTCAATACGTAGTAAATATGCATCCATAAATAGTTGCTAACCACCAGGATCGCTACTATCGCCTCATTACAGACAATGCGAAATAGTACCTGCATAGTCTATTGTTCCTAGTACCCTCATAAACTCAAGCTTCGTGACTGTATATACTAGACTGTGGTAATAGTGTTAGACATGTTTAAGCCCATATCTCCTTAAAGTAGCTTCTCAGACCCTAGGTTGTCTATGTCAAAATCTTCTCCTGCGTTCTGTTAAAATTTTGCATTCTTTCACTGAAACATCCACAATGCTCCAGATAAACCTAACACCACGCAAGTTCTGTTCTTAAATTGTCTTCTCAACACACTGAGGGCCGATTGTATGAACTATTTAATCTTAGATCAGAGGTTAAATTGATCCTCGTTCTAGCTGAACTTGGAATTTTGTGTTGTATAAAGTCTAATCTGAGATTAATTTGTCTTAAACTAAAGTCAACTTTGACTGAAGAAATTTCTCCGATTAAGTTAGACGATCCAAGTTCAGTTATTTCTTTTCTGTTTGAAGTATACGAGTGGCAGATTGTGCAAAAAGAATAACCATTGTTAATAATATTAACAGCTATGGTAGATAATTTTTTTTTCAATTTCTTGCCTTAATAAACAAACATTCTTATATTTTATAAGGCTTTATCGTGTTCAGCAGTATCAAATAACATATCCTATAATTATATTATGTTTATAAACCATTAATTTATTAATGGATATGATAGGTACATTCATAAATTTTCAATTAACTGTATTACTAAACGAAAATTGTCGTTTTATAAAGCTTTAATACGTTTAGCAGTATCAAACACCATAACATGATAACTATTTGGAGAACAGTCAACCTTCTTCTTATTGTCCGCCATTATTTACAATGCACAAAACAAACCAGTGTCTCCAACAAAGTGTACGGAAAGTTGCCAAAAAGTAATTGGAAAGTCGCTAGATTTCTCATTATCAACAAAGAAAGATTCAATTTTGTCACTATGGGGTGCTAAAAGGTCGCTAAATCCCTATTTAAATTGGCAACACTGAACAAACCTGTACAACATGGCCCGCGCATCACATACTTCACCTGTTTATGCGATGTTGCCAAATCCTTTTCACGTGAACTTAAATTGCATTTGAACCAAGGTAATTTGATCGCAGAAAAGTTTTATACAATAGAAGAAGTGTCTGAACTCGGTTCACTTTCCGATCTTCGATCAAAGTTGATCTTTAGTCAGGGAGTTTTATACAATTGGGCCTGAATGTCTGCCTTGCACAGCTACGTATGTTGATAGGAATCTGGTACCAGTGACTGAACTAATGGTAAGTTAATATAGGAAGAGAACTCTCTGTTCACCCCAGTCTTCTGCTGCGAAGCACAAAGCCGCCGGCACTTGAATACACGAACTGAAGATTTCACGGCTGGACGGATGGCTAGACGGGCAAAATAATTTATAACGTCTGCAACGCAGTAAGAACATTTGCACATCAGAGACTGGCTTATTTATTGCAGGCTCTTCCAGTTGTGTGACTTACGGGCAAGAATCTCACAGCGAGATAACGAAACAAGAGTCCACTCGCACCTTAATTAATTCAGGTAACTTTGTATACATGGATAAGGTTTCAAAAACATTTTACTTCATAATACAGGGACATCATTTTATTTTTACTTGCATTTTTATTGTACCTGCATTTCTGAATGTACTTCACTCTCACCCCTTCACTAATGTCCTTGCTCCCGTCAGACACACAAACTTACGGCCGCTGTTGCATTCGAAGTCTTCAAGCAGTGAAGTAAACACTGCAGTGTATAGTGTGTTTCATAAATATGATTGCGTTTTCTATAGAAGAAAGAACCTATATTAATAATATCGTACTAAAAAATTATATTCAAGAAACGATAAATTCAATTTCAGAGAATATGCTTCAAAATGTTTTTAATAATATGCGTACTGAATTGAAGCCTGCATTGTAATGAACGGCAACCATTTTCAGCAACTTGTTTAAAAACTCAGATTAGCTTTTTTTGAATTGAGGTGGCTAGAAGCAAAGGAATGCTAGTGACATTTGTAATAATATGAGTTAAGTGCATCCAGTGTAAGCAAAAGTATCTAAAATTTTAGTGGCAAAGGGATATTTTAATCGCATCACACATTAAAATTTAAATAAAAAATTTCACCGATTTTACGAAAGTTTAAATATTTAAACCCCATTTTCTCAAAAGTAACTTAAGTGCACTTACAGCCCTTTACTTATGACCCCCTCAATTTAAATGCACTCTCTATATTGTATGATGACATCAATAATTAATATGCTAAATAAAGTAGACATTACATAACGAACATAGCCGCCAGAAATGTTGAGTTTTTTGAAAAAAAATGTTACTACTCTACTGTATTTTGATAAATTCCGTAAAAGTGATGATCAAACTGAAAATCGTAATATCGTATTTCCCTACAACATAAATGGATACACTACTTTTCTCTCCTCCTATACTTAGTAAAATGATTTGTTTACATATTGCACTAGTAACATCAAACTCCTGTAATGGAAGGGGGAAACAGTGTTTCCGAGTATAGCCAGGTTAATGTTAAAAATATTGGTAAAAATAAAGTGATGTCCCTGTATGAGAAGAACCTGCAAGTACATGCAGCTGTATACTTTTTTACCAGCGCCTATTATTATTTACTAGTAAATTACAAATATGAACCATGAAGATCTAAATTCATTAAACATGGTCTTACGTAGAAACAATTTAATATTTTCCATTTCTTATAAAAGCGTTATATCTTGAGCACGTTAAGATATGTACGACACATTAAAAAGTATAGTAGGCTTATTCGTCAAAAAAACAAAAAGCACTGATTAACGCTCGGCCATTACGTCTAGCAACCATGCATTTACAGTGTACCTATATATTTTATCTTCCTCCGCTTGCATGTGTGTAACTGCCCGTGCACTACCGCGTCCGCTCTTCATCCGCGAGCGGGGAAAGATAAAAAAAAATGCGTACATTATATTTATCAAAGTGTGTGTGTATGTGTGTGATTCAATACAAAAGTCAGTCATAAATTGCAATCTGTCACTGATTTCAGACAACCAACCACTTTTGCTTCAACTTACAAGAAACATACCTAAATACAAGTTTATACACATTATTAGTGTTCATGCTGCCCTGAACACGTAATTATGTTGATTTATTAGTGCATATAGTGAAACCTCTCTGAATGACCACTCCTATTAAGGGACCACTTTTAGGAACAGATATTTTCAGAACTGATGTAAAAACGCAATAAATAAAATGAATTTTGTCCCTCCGTTTAAGAATAATCCCTCTCCCCGACCAACGTCAAGCTGTTGAATAGACGTTTTCTTAATTTTAAGAGCGAGTGTAAAATTTTGACAAAAGAATGTGTAATGAAAACAGGAAAGTTATTATTTTACTCAACAATGCCCATCGTTACGCTATTCAGTAACGAGTTATAGGACAAAATCGTAAAAAAAAGTTATATATACAATTTATTATAATCAATAATACATTCCAGTTCTTTTCCATTTCATGTAAGCCTACAGTACATTATTTGTGTAAAGAAAAAAAGCTCCTATGTTATAAATTAGAATGTTTTAATTCAACAATTACAGTAGTATTGGTGGTGATGGTGATGATGATTACGATGGTGGCAACGACGGTGGTGGTGGTGGTGGTGGTGGTGGTGGTGGTGGTGGTGGTGGTGGTGGTGGTGGTGGCAGCGACGGTAAGTAACCGAAACAACCTGTCCTTGCACCGTGTTTTTCTACCATAAATCCAATTTGAACTAAGGAGGATTTGAACTTACGTAGAGTTCCACCTTTGTAAACTTACTGATATTTCACTCGTTTCGCTAATGGTGCACTAGAACAACTCTTACAGACATATACAATAAAAGTGCGTAGCTAAGATATGAATTTATTCACACAAGAAGCACTGAGAGATAAAATTATTAGAAATTTGTCTAATTTGTTTGTGACATGATGCCTTACCGGCATTCTGGGGCTTGGATTCTCGTCACAACAGACCACTGTACTGTTTGTTCCTGTCTTTAAACTCAAACGCATTCTACTATATCGGTGGAGCAGTGTATTACCTTTGTTCTCCCTGTATTCCCCTTATTCTTGTCTTCCTCTTGTTCTCCTCGTCTACTACTTGTTTCCCTCTTTCCCCTTTTCTCGACTTGCCTATGTTCCCCGCATATTCCTCATATTCTCCCATTACCATTGTTCTTATTGTATTTACTTTGTTCTCTTCGCTTTCTCCCTGGTTCCTTGTTTTCCCCTAGCCGTCTCCTTTTCTTGTTGTATTCCCCTTATTCTCCTCGTCTTCCAAATTTTCCTCTCGCATTACTATTGTTCTCCTTTTATTCCTATAGTTCTCCATGTTCTCCTTGTATTACCATAGTTCTCCATGTTCTTCTTGCACTCCCCTTATTCTCTTTGTTTTCCCTGTTATCCCATTGTCCTCTTTGTATTCCCCTCCTTCTCCTTGTATTCTTCTTGTTCTCTTTGTGTCCCCTTCGTAAAAATTTTTTTCCCCTCTGTGAACCCTCTTCTGACTCCTTCCGTTTTCGGTAGTTTTCTTGGTTTTGTGTCAAATTGTCTCGGCATCGTGAAGCTGTAATATGAAATGTTATTAAACATTTTTTAACTTAAATTTTATTTTTGCGTGTTGTTAGGCTTTCTAAAGAATATTTTGTTCGTTAGCACGTGTTGAGAAGTTTAAAATATATTAATTGTTTTAGACGGTGAGAGTGTGGAAAATCGTAGGTAATTTTGATTTTTCCATTATTCTTCTTTAGAGTATTCGCATATTCCTTACTTTTGAAACTTGTATCGTTCACTGTTCTTGCAGAATTAGGCGCGCAACACTGTAAACAAACGCAGCAGGTAAAGCGAAAGTCTGACACGAGAGCTGAGATAACCCTGCAAATGTGAATCGTTTTCCGTCAAAAAGAGAGACTTCCTATATCAGGCTTGGAAAACTGGGCGACAATTGTGACGCTCCGTCACTCATCGAATACGTCACTCACCCCTTCCTTCCATCCCCGCGTCAGCGGCTTTGTAGGGGAGGGGATTTGTATTCAGCGTCTGTCTTGGAGCGTATTCCGAATCTTACCAGTGAGCAATCCGATGCAGCGTATTCCGAATCTCACCGGTGAGCAATCCGATGGCATCACGGTGTTCCGAATTCCACCGATGACGTCATTGATGCTCCACCGGTGTCGCACCGGTGCCATCAGCTTGCAGAGGTGGTGGCAGTCTCCATCAGCAGCCATCAGTGAATCTGATTGGTTCTTGTATAGGGCGGGAATTAGCAGACGAATGACATCGTGCTCTGTTGTGTCATGCCGGTGTGTTCTGCTTTAGTTCTGCTGTATCGTTTGTAATGAGAACAACGTAAAAACAATATGTTAATGGCTTATGAGCGAACATGTCAACGGACAATTAGTACTATCAGTTCAAGAAATAGATTGTTTATGCTCTCTTTTCTTTGAACGAGATGGCAATACGGAAATTTCACAAAATTTTTCTAGCGTAGCACAGATAACCACTTACACAGTCGCCATGACAGCCATCGATCCTTCCAGCAGTTTTGTTCCGATTCCTCTGCAGCGTGACGTCATTGTTGTCCACTGGTCCGGTGAGATTCGGAATACGCTGATGGCATCACGGTGTTCCGAATTCCACCGATGACGTCATTGATGCTCCACCGGTGTCGCACCGGCGCCATCAACTTCAGAGGTGGTGGCAGTCTCCATCAGCCGCCATCAGTGAATCTGATTGGTTCTTGTATAGGACGGGAATTAGCAGACGAATAACATCCTGCACTGTTGTGTCATGGCGGTGTGTTCTGCTTTAGTTCGCCATGACAGCCATCTCGATCCTTCCAGCAGTTTTGTTCCTTATTTCGCTGCAACGTGACGTCATTGATGCCACCGGACCGGTGAGATTCGGAATACGCTGTCATGTTATTGCGTACGGGACACAGATAAGTCATTCAACGCTGGTGGACTGTGGACGGGGAACCAACGTTTTCCCCATGCTTTCCACCGCTCTCTCGCCAGTTCTGCATCGCTGTCCTATATTCCCAGTTTGTTGTCTCAGAATCGAATGCTTTGCATATTAGAAATGGAAATTCACCTCTGCATTGCATTTTAAAACGACTCTGAACAGCTGTAAAATATAATTTAATTCAGACAGCCACAACTAGTGAGTGATACGATGAAATTATCTGAAATGAAACATTTTTGGCAAATGAGGCGCCCGAGATCAAAATGGGCTATGTGACTTTTTTTTTTCAGAAAATGAGTTATTGACGTCATTGGCAAGTTTGGGTTGAAGACTTTACACTGTGAAAGGTGCAGTTTCAAAATGGTTTATTTTAGACATGTAAAATGCATGGAGAAAATTAATACATGTATCAAAATGGGATATGTTACTATTAATGAATGAATCAAAATGGGATATGCCAGCCGTTATTTGAACAAATCAAAATGGGCTATATTTCATATCTTCACGTTATATTTCCAGAGCACATGAAACAGAATGGTCTATGTTTGCTAAAGTTTGTGTGGTTTAAGTTTTTCCGCTAGATTTTTCAGAAAACTAACATGGTTTAGACCTAGTTACACAGTAATTATACCTCTACAAATCTGTTCTAATTTATAAGGCAAGGACTGTATTGCTATGAAAAATATTTATTTAAACTAATGTAATAGGCGTTAATTTATGAATTACGGTAATATTATTTCAGACAGAAGATTACAGGCTATGACTGCTCAATGTATTCATCTGCTAAGAGTGAAAAGTTTTTATGTAATCAAGAATGAGATGCCTCCAGGCCTTCTCACTTTGATCTTTTATTTTCAGCAGAATTTGGCATTTCCACATATTCTAACCAAGCAACATATTAAGCCAGGCAATATTACATGTACAATGAAACAGTAGTTGAGCAGAGATAAGACAAAATATTGAGACATAGTGCATTTTCTTACTCATGCTAGAACATGAGACTTCTAAAAGAAATTCTGAAGGAATAGACTGATATGTAACGGCATGAATGGAATTGAGAAATTTCTTTGGTCTCAAATGGATGAGAGTCACAAAAATGCTACTATAACATCAATGATCTGTTGATGGTTCTACAATGAAGCTCCATCATCCTTGATATATGACGGGGCTCCATTCCCTCTTCTTGGACATAGTTTTCTACCCCGCGACAATATATTCGGGAAAGTGAAGAATCAAATAAAAAAAAAAGAGGTATTTGTTTTGCCAAAAGAATATCATATTATCACTGGGAAACATGCAACTATAATCAAGGTTGGCAATGAAGAATGTCCAGTCCGTAAGTGAAAAAAATTTACAAAAGACATGGTGAAACAGACCAGCTCCATTCTATTTAAGATCTCAGAATTTAAACATTTTTTTCTTCATCTTATTTAAAGAACAAGCATGTTTACGCTTTTAGAGGAAACAATATTTATCATATGGACTGTGCAAACGAGGAAACTTTTTGTGCAGACTATGAATAGATCGATACATCGTGGATGTAGAAGGATTGTTGTAGAAACATTTTGGATTGCTCTGGGAAGGAGAAGACCATTCGCAGACCAGATAAACCTGCAAATTCTTATGACCAGGAATGTGCCAACAAACGAACAAGATGGAGGAGAGGACGTTAATGGCCTTTGCACATGCTTTTCCCTTGTTAGGTTAGGTTAGGTCACGGTGGCTACGGGCGGGTTAGGATGACCCTTTGCACATCGGTCATACTAAGACTTATTGTGCACTCCGAATTTATGGGATGAATGAGGATGAGGGTGTACCAGCCAACCGGCCGCATGTCGCCACTCATCTGCTCACCCAATGGAGGCCTCCTACCCTCACACCGAAAAGGTGACCAAGCAGCATAGGATCCATTCCAATGGCCCTTCCAAGGTGTCGGAGTGCCTTTGGAAATGCTCTTGAGGAATGAATCCTGACAGAGATATAGCGGAAGGGTGGGAACCCAAGAACGGTTGGCTATTGAATGAGATGAGAAAGATGAATGATTTGATATGAAAATCTAAATTCTTTTTCTGCACGGGAGGGGAAGAGAAAATGGAACATTGCAATGAAAATTCCAACTCGGCATTTGCCTAACAACATTCAGGTTAGTTGGTCTGGGAATCGAACCCTGGGCCCTCGAATGCGAGTCCCATGCGAAACACTCTGATATTTTTCTTGTTAAAGATTCCTGTGAACATGTTTGAAGAGTGATTTTGTTACAATTTTCGTAAAACCATGCAATTACTCTAATAATTAAGTAAAACACTTCCAGTTTTTTAAGTTTCTTGTGACTGTTTTGGGAATAGTGCTATTAAAAATAAAATTAAAAGAATTTCGAAATGTTTATTTTAACGAAATCATGTTCAAAAGCATAATTAGATCAAGTAATTTACAATCAGAGTCTTGAGTTTCAAAATAAATTAATCAAAATGGGATATCAAAATTTAAATGTTCTTACACAACGAATATTTGGACATTATGATTTGAATAAACACGGTAGGCATGTTTACTACTGACGTCTTCATCAATTAGAGCCATTCCCGCATTTGTATCTTTCTTGTATGAGACGTAGGACATTTTTGTACTTTTCTTAAAATTTACTTTTGATGACATAGCCCATTTTGATCTCGGGCCCCTCAAATGTTCTCCCATAGTTTCTGAATAATTTTCCGCCTGATAAAATTGTTGACTCCCTCGATTTCTCACTTACATTCTCTCGGGCTATACATATTCTCATTATTCACCAGTTTACCAAACGTTAAGTCGTAAGCTGTATAACCTTTGATGATTGTGTCAATATTAATTGTCAAATTTGCCATTCCGTAACACTGATACTGATTAAGAAACAATCACTAACCAATATAATTTACTGATAATTTTACTGATCTCAACTAAATTGTCACAACAATATTTACTCCACATGAAGCCGATTAGAGTAATAAATTATTATTGGCTGAGGAAATAATTAATACGATGTCTGGTTCGTGATTCTCTGGCGTCGTCATATCTGTGCACTAAATCTTGCACTATTTTACTACTCATTCACAGCTTACTGAGTTCCATTCACTCATAGTATGCTAAGTCTTGCATTGTATTGTATGTGGTCTGTGATTGTCTGAGAAAATTGTTTCGTGTAGTTAATTTCCAGATAAAATTTAATTATAAATCTCAATCCAATTCGAATTGAGCGTGCCAAACTATAAAAAAGACGCTTAATAGAAATTGGAAATGGTAAAAAATTAGAGCAAAGTGGCTTCATTGTGTACAGACACATGCAAACAGCACCTCTAGAATATAAAGAAATATTTAAAAGTTGTAACAATTATAATAAGCAAGAATTGAAAAACTGAAACTAATTTGTATACATTACATCAGTTTTCGTGTACGGTAGTACAAATAATATGATTCTATTTGAGCAGCATCAGCAGGAATTAGTTCCATTGCCGGTCAGGATAAGATGTGATGATAATAGGCCTATTATATCACACAAATAATGAAACTTGGCAAAGTCAATAACAATAATAATAATAATAATAATAATAATAATAATAATAATAATAATTATTATTATTATTATTATTATTATTATTATTATTACTCCGTATTATGATTCGTGGCGCGACAGCCCATGAAGAATCAGTGTCCACAATCCAAAACTCTGCAATTCACGGTCACATGCCTCTGCAGAGGTGAACGATCATCCAACAAGTACAGGGTATCGTATGGTCAGCACGATGATCCCCCTGGTCTTTATAGCTGGTTTTCAAAACCGGATTCGAAACTCCTCAAATTCAACATGATGCTTTGTGGGCACTGGTCCCACACACTGGCCGAAATTTCACGCCATGATGGCTCAAACCAGCGCCCATTCCGTAACGCGAGTCCAGGGATGGATGATGTCTTAGACCAGGTCTGGGAATCGGGAGCGGATCCAGACTCTAAACGGGGACGCTTAATATTTCATCCGTCACTGAAACAACACTGCGCGGTGTTCGGCGGGGAAGAAAGAGGATGAAGAGAAATCATATGGCTCCCCGTGAGAGAGTAGAATCCGCTCTTGCTGCCCAGCCTGGCCTAGACAAAGACTTGCAAAGTTAATCAGCTAATAAAAATGCTTAGTAAATGGAAAACTTTCAGGGAAATTTTCACCACTAGTCACAACACATAATGTAACCTTCTCCTACGATGTCGATATTGTTTACCGAGCTCGACCAAGGTCACCGTGCCTTACACCGAATTAGGGATAAAATTTGAGAGAATTCCTTTGCGAAAGCGCAAACCAGAAGTATGTGTAATACTACCACAGTCTAGTATATACAGTCACGAAGCTCAATACGTAGTAAATATGCATCCATAGATAGTTGCTAAACACTAGGATCGCTACTATCGTCTTATTACAGACAATGCGAAATACTACCCGCACAGTCTATTGTTCCTAGTGCCCTCATCAACTCAAGCTTCGTGACTATATACTAGACTGTGATACTACCAAGATATATATATATATATATATATATATACATACTGTATATATATTTTTTTTCCATCCACGCACCCATTAGTTCTCTTTTCCCTCATGTTGTATCTTCCTTCTACTTTTACATTTTTCTTATATTTTGGTCTTCGTCTTGATTTTCTTTCTTCCTATTTTATTTTCTCCTCTTCATGCTCCTACTTTTTCTTTACAAGGTTGCGTGACATTCCCCTTATTGATACAAAACTAACCCTTTATTTTTCTTCCTCTCTGTTACAGAGTTTTCCTATTATGGTACTTTTTCAAGAATTCAGTATCGACTTTGAGCGAAAATAACACTTTTTTCGTGAACGAATTTTCTCAATATTACTTAATTTCTCGCACTGTATTGTTTATTTCCAATGTTTAATTTTCTCAATTTTTATCTCTCAACGGTACTCTCACTAAGCACCTGATGGACTACATTTGTATTTATTTTCCACCTTAGTTTGTCTGAATGGAATTCTCAATTTACGTTTTGAATTAAGCTACCCAGTAACATTGAGTATTTTGTAAAAATAAATCTAAATGACTTTGTTGCAGTATAATTATTCTCCGCGGATCGACTGCGCTAATACAACTCTAGGAGAAAGTTTCAAACCCTTAGCCATTTCAATCCCACGTTGAAAAGAGGCCATGCAAAAACGTTTTACGAGATCAGGCGAGTCCCCCCATCTACAACGAAAAGCTTAATACTGGATCCGATTACGGAGTCCGTAGGTACAGAACTCTGCAATTCTCAGAGCCGAAGCAGGTCAGCGAAAGCCATTTACTGTGTGTCCCTCGTGAGCAAATAAATCTCTCTGCAGGACGCGTAATGCACAGAATTTAACAACTCGACAAATTGATGTCAAATAATTCCTCTTAACATCTCAAGGCATTTGAACTTTATCCATACAAAAAGTGTGTGAAATAAATTCCTGTCATAAAATCTCATTTTACCAGAATTCTACAGAAGGACGCTACGAGTGGTGGACGACGCATTTGTACACAGAGTTCTAAAATTTACATAAAAAGTTTTCTGTTTATTTGCAATCATTTATTACCGTGGAAGAGCTACTGGCTCATTAGTCATTACTGTGTTGTTATATTCGTCGAAGTAATGGATACGTATTACTATTATTATTATTATTATTATTATTATTATTATTACTATTGTTATTACTGTATTATTATTATTATTATTATTATTATTATTATTATTATTATTATTATTATTATTACTATCATCAATATAATTGTTACTGCTACTATTACTTACTTACAAATGGCTTTTAGAGAACCATTTAGGTCCCTTGCCGCCCTCACATAAGCCCACCATCGGTCCCTATCCTGAGCAAGGTTAATCCCGTCTCTACAATCATAACCCACATCCCTAAAATCCATTTTAATATTAACCTCCCCAATGGCCTTTTTTCCTCCGGTCTCCGAAACTAACATTCTATATGCCTTTCTGCATTCACCTATACGTGCTACATGCTCTGCCCATCTCAAACGTCTGGATTTAATGTTCCTAATTATGTCAGGGGAAGACTACAATGCGTACAGTTCTGCGTTATGTAACTTTATCCATTCTCCTGTAACTTTATCCCTCTTAGGTCCAATTATTTTTCTACGCACCTTATTCTCAAACACCTTTAATCTTTGTTCCTCTCTCAAAGTTAGAGTACAAGTTTCACAACCATTCAGACCAACTGGGAATACAACTTTTATAAATTTTAACTTGCAGTTTTTTATAGCAGACTGGATGACAATAGCTTTTCAATAGCTTTTGCGTTAAATTTTCTGCAGAGTATCATTTGTATTTGTTACTGTTCCTCCAAGATATTTGCATTTTCTACCTTTTCTAAGCATATATTTCCAGTTTTTATATTTCCATTTCGTACTATGTTCTGGTCACGGGAGATAATCATATACTTAGTCTTTTCGGGATTTACTTCCAAATTCATCTCTTTACTTTCTTCAAGTAAAATTCCCGTGTTTTCCCTAATAGTCTAGGGATTTTCTCCTAACATTCACGTGATCCGCATAAACAAGCAACTGATATAATCCGTTCATTTCCAAACCCTATCTGTTATCCTGGACTTTCCTGATTGCATATTCTGGAGCAAAGTTAAAAAGTAGTTGTAATAGTGTATCTCCTTGCTTTAGCCCGCAGTGAATTGGAAAAGCATCTGACAGAAACTGGCCTATACAGATTCTGCTGTAAGTTTCACTGAAACACATTTTAATTAATCGAACTAGTTTCGATAAGAATATGTTACATAAAACTTCTCTCTTAACCGAGTTCTATGCCTTTTTGAAATCTATGAATAACTGATATACTGTGCCCTTATATTCCCATTTTTTTCTCCAATATCTGTCAAATACAAAAAATCTTATCAGTAGTCGATTTATTACGCCTAAAACCACTCTGATGATCGCCAATAATTTCATACATATATGGAGTTAAACTTCTCAAAAGAATATTATACGACGTCAACAAAAGTGTTATTCTTCGAAAGTTACTGTTATTCTTATTATTAATCCTATTATTATTATTATTTATCATTATTATTATTATTATTATTATTATTATTATTATTATTATGTTACGGTATATTTATTATATTATATCATGTTCTAATAGAACATATTTATGAATATTATGCAAAAGAGTTCTTCAGAGTTAAAAGTAACGAAGAGCCTGAATAAATTACTTTTAAACAGTGAACCTTAACACATTCATACCACACGTTTCTTCGGTTCCATTCTTAAATTCCATTTCATATATTTTATGTTAAATTCGATTAGACTAACACTGGCAGTAACTATTTGTGAATGGACGAATATTTCTAGGAGAACTATAATTGTTTACATTATCTACTGAAAAACATCAATTTTGCTGTAGATTTCGCAATAATTGAATTTAATGGCATTTGAGCAATAACATAAAACACACGCTTCCATAAATGCTATGAATTTCAAATGCAGAAAAAAATCTGTCGGCTAAAGTAGTACTTCAAGCAAAAAAAGAGAGAGAGAGAGAGAGAGAGAGTAAAAATGAGAGAAAAAAAAAACAAAAAATTGCACACTTATAGAAAAAAAATACTCGGATTCGAACCACTACAAGACGACATAATCCGGATAAAGAAATGCTCAGCGGAAAGTGTATGTCTGCGCCACAGCACATATACAACCTGCGCGGCATCAATCGGAGGTCATCCGAAGGTCTCCGACTGAAAGCGCACAAACTCCGGATACAACCTAATCATGCGCAGCACTAACATTGATCGATGGGGATAGTTTCGAGATTCCAACTCTATCTTCACTGTAATTTATCGTTCCACATTAACATGATTAAAAAACACGTTCACTATGCTGCAATCTCTGTGTTAATCTTCTCACTTAACCTAAAAAATAGGGCGAAACTGAACGAAAAAATTGCGAGTGAAGCAATTCTTCTAGCCGACTGTGATCGCACAGGCGCTTTCAGAGTGCGAAGCATTGTGTTTGCTCAAGTTTGTCTCTCGTATCATTTGTCTTGTATCTGCTTACGACTGGGTGAAGCTACACCAACTGTTGGAGTGCAATGCAAAGCCAATTAGAGATGTTGTGTGGACTGCGGCTATCACTACACCATTACGGAAATTGACTTTCTCCTTCTGCGTTTCCGTGAGTCCCTTGTTCTCCCTCGAGTTTCCTTCTGTTTGACTGGGCTTTGCAGTTGACGCACATCAGCACCTTAAAGCTTACATTACTTAATAGCGACACGACAACCAACTGTTAAAATGTCAATGAACATTATGTTATATACCTATTCTTCGAGAAAAATTCATTCCGACACCGCAAATCGAACTCAGGACCTCTCAGCTTTGCGCGCTGAGCGCTCTTTCCATCTGAACTATGCCGAGACCCGATTCACGGCGTCGGCCGAACTCTCCTCCTTTGTATCATCAATGGCCTACTTACTACCTGCATATTTAAATGACTTTATGGCCATTTTCGACAGCAGTTTTTTAATTACTATTAACGCCTCCAATAATACGGAAGGTATCTACATGTTGACTACATAGTCTTGATTATTCAATGAGACGGCGAGGCCTCATTAAATAACCCATCTTTATTATCGTCACCTGTCGTCATCTTCATGATCATTGTCATCTTCGTGATCTCTATGATCGTCGTCATCTTTGTCATTTCATTATCACTTGTCGTCGTAGTTCTTCATGATCATCGACGTCATCTTCGTCATACCAAGATCATCATCGTCATCTCGTGATCATTATAATCGTCATCTCGTTATCATCATAATCGTCATCTCGTGATCATTATAATCGTCATCTCGTTATCATCATAATCGTCATCTCGTTATCATCATAATCGTCATCTCGTTATCATCATAATCGTCATCTCGTTATCATCATAATCGTCATCTCGTTATCATTATAATCGTCATCTCGTTATCATCATAATCGTCATCTCGTTATCATTGTAATCGTCAACTCGTTATCATTATAATCGTAATCTTGTTATCATTATAATCGTCATCTCGTTCTTATTATAATCGTCAACTCGTTATCATTATAATCGTCATCTCGTGATCATTATAATCGTCAACTCGTTATCATTATAATCGTCATCTCGTTCTTATTATAATCGTCAACTCGTTATCATTATAATCGTCATCTCGTGATCATTATTAATCGTCAACTCGTTATCATTATAATCGTCATCTCGTGATCATTATAATCGTCAACTCGTGATCATTATAATCGTCAACTCGTTATCATTGTAATCGTCAACCCATGATCATTATAATCGTCATCTCGTGATCATTATAATCGTCTTCCCGTAATCATTATAATCGCTATTTCGTTCTCATTATAATCGTCAACTCGTTATCATTATAATCGTCATCTCGAGATCATTATAATCGTCATCTCGTGATCATTATAATCGTCATCTCGTGATCATTATAATCGTCATCTCGTAATCATTATAATCGCTATTTCGTTCTCATTATAATCGTCAACTCGTTATCATTATAATCGTCAACTCGTTATCATTATAATCGTCAACTCGTTATCATTGTAATCGTCAACCCATGATCATTACAATCGTCTTCTCGTAATCATTATAATCGCTATTTCGTTGTCATTATAATCGTCAACTCGTTATCATTATAATCGTCATCTCGTGATCATTATAATCGTCATCTCGTGATCATTATAATCGTCATCTCGTAATCATTATAATCGCTATCTCGTTCTCATTATAATCGTCAACTCGTAATAATTATAATCTTCATTTCATGGTCATTGTAATCGTCATTTTCGTGATCGTCTTCATCTTTATGTCTTTATGATTGACGTCATCTACAAGATCATCGTTGTCATAATCGTCATCGTCGTTGTCATATTCTTCATCGTCAAATTCGACATTAATATCGGCACATTCATCATCATCGTCATCTTCACTATCGTCTTCGTCTTCTTCTTGATCATCGCCATCTTCATGATCGTCGTAATCTCCGTGGTCATCATCATCATCATCATCATCATCATCATCATCATCATCATCATCATCATCATCATCATCATCTCATTTTCGCCATTTTTGCAATTTTCATCATCGTCATTACCATCGCCACCATCTTTCTTGTACTCAATCATCTTCACTGTCATCCTGATCAGTAACATCATCAAACTCATCTTCATTTTCTACACGGAATGGACTCAGCAGCGTGCTGCAATAAATTGCAATCATAATTAGCCATTGCATCTTTTCCTAGAAAGTACATTAGTCATTCGTCTTTAACATGTAAAATCAAATTTTATTTTGTTTTTCTTGTTTATTCAATTCTTGTCACAATATAATATGTTGCTTCGAATATTGGATCTCGAGTCTCGAGTCTATTATCTCATATACCTAGAAGATTTAATTAACTCTGAATAATAATACAATTCTTAGGTAGCAGTTCTAGTCTGTCACAGCTTTTAGAAGCTGTGGGCCGTATTCATAGACATTCTTAGCGCGGGCTTCCGGTGGATGATCAGAGAAATATCGTTTTTCGAATTCATAAACCAGTTTTAGCGATATGATATGATATGATATGAATCTTGTACAAGTAAAAGTCGATAGCCGGGGCTAGTTTAGCACGCTCGTAACGCTGGCTAGCGAAATGTCTATGAATAGCACCCTGTATATTTCAGCTGCTTCCAAACTTGTAAGATTTCGCTTTAAAAATTCACATTTCTTAAACATACGAACAGTAAGAAAAGGGCTCATCTAATAAAGCTTCTTTTGAAAAGTGTGTTCCTATGTAAAAATAATTCAGTTAATATTAATAACATTTTTGTTTACTCCATACCACTAGAAAATTAAACGAATAAAATATTGGATAATGTAGTCCTATCACGCAGTGTAGTGAGGGTGGTGGTGGTGATAATATCGGTTGACTACGTCTGACGCCTTTTGACGACTCGCATTTCCCAAAGGTCTTTCTTCTTCAAGCCGCCTGGTTCACAAGTCCTCCTTCCTTTCTCCCCCGGGAGTCGTTTTCTTACTTGTTCTGGCACCCATTCTAAACAGTCTCTTCGCTACATCTCATCCACTTTTTCATGTTCAAACCATCCAACTGACTTTGTTCTACGTTTCCAACTAATCCTCGCATAATGTCTATCGTTTTCTCTACTTCCTGGTTCTTAATTCTCTGGCTGATATATACCACACACATCATCTCCATTTCAAGAGTAAGCCTACACAACTTCGACATATTGCGCTTAGTCATTTCCTTCGTCCCTGTTACGTACAGACAAAGATTCGTGAAATTTTTAACTCTGAATAACGTTATTATTCGAAGATCACTAGGATGAAACGGACAGACTTTCGTATAACACTGACACAACTCCGTTACATGTAAACGATAGAATAAAGACATCTATAAAAAATTGATGTTTATCTTATTTAAAATTAAAATACAGTGTTTAAACTTTAAGGGGAGAGGACGGTATTTTTTTAAACTTTTTTCATATTTGGTGTAAAATATTAATTTTTTGTATGTAGAGAGCTCATAGCTGTGGTAACTCAATAAAATAAAAATGTTTTGAAAAAAAAAATTATTTCGGGGCCCAAATTTGAAAAAAAAAATATACCCAATGCTGGATTGTACTAAAACCGATATATCTAAACCGTTTTTAAAGATAGATCCAAACAGTTTTTTGTAATGTATTTGCAAAAGCATGTTCTACAAACTCTCTGTAACAGAATTTTGATATTAGTCCCTACGTTTGTAAAATAAACAATTAAAATTTAATAACAATTTTCTGATTTCCTTTCTTGCAAACAAACGGACGTATTTTTTAAATGAAATCAATTAACAAAATTCTGTTACAGAGAAAAGTTTCCTAATAGTCTAAAGAATGTGTGTTCTAAATTTCATGCATGTATCTTTAATAGTTCAGAAATTATATCCATTTTTGTCTGGCAATGTAGCAAAAAAAAAAAAAATGAAGTTACTGGAAACCGATAAAAGCGGGCGTGTGATTTAAAAATCCATAGTGCAGGAAGTTTAAAAATGACGCCTCAACATCCGATAAGGGTACAAATACCCACAAAATGTTATGCAATGCATTCCACACATATCAAAGGGTATTTTAAAGAAAAAAAAAAATTTTTTAATTTAATTTACCGGAAACAACAATAAAGGTGGGAGAGTGATTTAAAAATCCATAACGCAGGAAGTTTAAAAATGGCGACTCAACATCCGATAAGGGCACAAATACTCACAAAATGTTATGCTATGCATTCCAACATATCACAGAGTATTTTAATGATTTTTTTTTAATTTACTCATTTTTCACCAAAAAATACCATCCTCTCCCCTTAAACAATATCATATAAAGGCTAGTTTACAATAAACCGGGAACGAGAACTAGAACGAGAATTGGAAACGGAGGACGTGAAAGTGAAGATTTTTTATTCACATTAAACCAAGAACGGAAGCTGCTATGCCTATCGATATGTATGACGATAACTATATGTAAAGTCGATATTACGCAATCTGATGTTATATGCGTATAACTGACCAATGACGTTCCCTCATGAGAACAAACCAGCCAACATAAACACAGGTTAACCAACTTCAGAATTTATGACACAGAATATTTAAGAATTCAATTCACGTGGTAATTTGGTCACATATACAAGTTAGCATATATTGAGAATGATTCTACTGAATTTTCTAGTTGGAAACCATGCATGAAGGAGAAATTGTCATAGCCTCCATGAAACAAAATACACGACGATCAAATAGCTTTATCATGGCAACAGAATGAATCTAGTAGGCTATGATCGGTAACGAGAACGGCAAAGTTGAAACTTGGACAACCTCACGTTCCCGTTCTCGGGCTCCGGCAAGCTTCTCGTTAATTATGAATGCTCTCATTTAAATATGTACAGCAGTGGCAAAAAAACCGGACCGACCCTTGTAGCTGATACAAAAGAATCCTATGCTGTGTATTGTGTCAAACTGTGGTAACTTCAATATGGATAGTGAAGCCAGAGGTATATACTGCTATTTAATGTAAAAATACGCAGTTATCTTTGCCGAATAGAGGTAGAAATGTAGACTAATATTGATGACAGATGAAACTAAAACTTTCAAAGTTTTTTCGTCTGTAAGTTTGAGGCACTGAAGGAAACAAAAGACGGTAAGAATCAAATAAATGCAATAAATTTCATTGTTACAATTAATTATACAAGACGGATGTGTTTTGTGACTAGCAAAATTTGAATCTGTGACTCTGAAATCAGCTACAAGAGTCGGTCCGGTTTTTTTTTGCCACTACTGCACATTTTAACCATTTTTCCGTTCTCGTTCTCGTTTTCGTTCTGGTTCTCGTTTCCGGTTTATTGTGAACCATCCTTAATACTTTTTCTAATTTTACAGACTTTCAACCGCTTGCTATGGCTGAATCGCAAAACATGAATCTGGACATACTGCAAGAAAATTACGTTAATAAATGCGAACTTATCAAAAATAAATCCGTTTTGATGAATCTCTTTCGGTTTATGAGTAAGGACCATTTTTGTTTATCTTATGCAACTGCTATGCTGAGAGGATTACGCAATACGCTTAACAACTGCAAGCGTGTGACATCACGTACAGATAAATATGCCCACACAAAGCAATTGCGCAGAATATATATGAGACTTTATAAGAAAAGAAAACATGAAGAGAAAAATAATTCCCAATCTAGTAATAATGTACCCAAACGAATTGAAGGTCATGCAAAAACACTACAAACAATCTCCCTTTTAATGCCAAGGTAAAGATGTTTTAATACGAAACCTGATATTTAGGCCTAATGTTATTTCATATAGAGTGTTAGTTGGGAGTCCGGAGGGAAAAAGACCTTTGAGGAGGCCGAGACGTAGATGGGCAGATAATATTAAAATAGATTTGATGGAGGTGGGATATGATGATAGAGATTGGATTAATCTTGCTCAATATAGGGACCGATAGCTGGCTTATGTGTGGGCGGCAATGAACCTCCGGGTTCCTTGAAAGTAAGTAAGTAAGTAAGTAATTTCATGTTAATCATGGAACCGAAGTTCCCTAATCATTTTTTAGTCTGAATTGCAAATTTATCATTCCAGAGCATGGAGTTAATAACTGTATTCAACACTTGGTCTTCATTTTATTTCTTCCTATTTTCCACGTTACACATAAGTATTATTACACGCCGTCTTTAGTTATAAAAGAAGAAAATGATTAAATTACTATCCTGTCGAAGTTGAGATTGGTTTTGAGTGGAATTTCGGCGTTAAACGCAAAATTGAAATTTGTGGAGTAAGAAGAATTGCGTATGTGATATAATGTGACACATAAGAAATTGTCGACTTTGAAGAATATTCCGGTCGAATTTTTTCGTATTTTAAAATCGAAACTTAGATGAGCTTACTTTTTATTTTCCCTCATTAGTCAGGCTTACTACCTATTAAAAATAAGTAGCAAAAACTGAAGAAAAACATTGTGCAAGAATTAAGATTTATAACATGTCTATTCAATTATCTGCGCTATGAGTATTATTTGAAAGAACAGATCTCTACACAATGTATAGACCTAAAGGTACAGGACCTATAATTTGTTTCCTCTTATTTCTCGCTTACTGCAAAAAAAAAAAAAAAAAAAAAAAAAAAAAATGGCAACAGCTATTGTCAGGAAAATTATTCTGTGCAGACTTCAGTCATTCTTCTGAAGAGTAGTGTAACCAAATTACCAAACACACTGATTTTATGTTTCCATATGAGAACAAGAAATTAAGTTACTTTATTTAAATAATGGAGGAAAAATTGTGCCCTCGTGTGAAATTACATAAATGCATCACAGATAAAAAAACAATAAATTTACATAAATATATGAGAATATTTACTTTTGCCGGTAATGAGCAGCCTACTAGTACAAAAATTCCAAGAGCTGAAAAAACGACATTAACACGGTGAAGAATTCAATTACTGAAAACTTAATTGTAAACTTACTAATTAAATTAGTTACAATTTTCGCTGTTGGATGCGGTGGGAGGCAGACAATCCACACTCTGAATTCACTTGTAAATTAGACTACATCAATACTACAAAAAATAATACATTTTCTACTCCGACTCGGGAAGGAAATTTGAACACATTGTGCTTTATTCTCAGATATTTATGGAGGCCAGAAATCTAGAATTACATGCCTTAAAAATGGACTTGCTCATTTACAGGTATATGCTAATATTCTCAAGTGAAGTAAGACTTTTATTATAGGATCACGACTAAAATGACATTAATTAAAAGTTTCTTAACAACTACGATTTCATTGACATTCTTATTTTTCTTATTTCTTCTTTCAATGTCAATGTCGGCCTTTCATACAGACTTGCAATTCAATGCAGTGTAGGGGAGAATATACATCGTATCCCTCTTAGAGAGATCGAGAAATAAATATCCACCATTTAAAATCAGACTAAGACATTGTTTTGATTCACATCTGACAAGATGCAGAAACTGTCCAAGTTTATGCACCAATTGTTTAAAAACAATTGCATGTTCATGTGCCTGGTACCATTCAGTAGAACATTCCAGCATTGGATCATTCTTCTTCATCGAGGCGACAATCAAAGGGAATGTGTATCTGGACATGTGTAGAACTTTTGTTGTTGATCAACTCCCCCAGGATCGGTTTTTCAGCAACAAGGAGAACCTTTGTCTGGCCACCTAGGTCACCCGACTTGACGCCCATTGACTTCTTTTTGGGGCTTTATGACGAATGTTGTGTACCAACATGGTACAGTTGACACTTTGGAAAAACTGAGACAACGCATTATAAATGCAGCTGCGCTAAGC
The DNA here is from genome assembly GCF_040183065.1 of Periplaneta americana. Taxonomy (NCBI): domain Eukaryota; kingdom Metazoa; phylum Arthropoda; class Insecta; order Blattodea; family Blattidae; genus Periplaneta; species Periplaneta americana. Next base: position 68,571,584 of record NC_091124.1, on the reverse strand, counting down.
ACCCCACAAATGTTATGGAACACTTGGAAGAAGGTTCAGTACATTTGGATGTCTTCAGGGTAGCTCGAGGCGCACACATCGAGTTGCACTGACCATTCTCCGAAACTCGGAGAGTTTTTACATCAAGTTGTAAAAAAAGTTATGTTATAAAACCATTATTTATACTTTACATTAGCACTTATTTCCCGATCCCTCTAAGCGGGACACGGTATATAAAGAGTGGAAGCTGTTCAATGACAGTTCTTTTAAAGACGAATCCTTATAATCATATGAATGGAAAAGTTCTCTATAATTTTGTTCCTTTGGCCCTAAATTTCCCGTAATTCATTATTTTACATTATATCTTTTTTTATGCTCGACCATGCCGAAATGTAGTAATTATACACCTGGTAGCAGTCCTTTAATGCATGTCATTAAAGTACACCTATTCATTAAAGTTCAGGTTTTCGATTATTCTCGGATATGCAATCGAAAGACAAGTATCGAAACGTCACGGAGGCTGGAAATCCAATACTGTCGCAGAAGGTTATGTTCTGTTATTATAATAATTAGCGTTAATTGTAAATAATATTCAAATAAATTCAATTTGTCATCTCGTTTTTCAATGTAGAATTCAATTTCAAGATTATATCAAGACTAATGTTTATCTTACTCTCTAGATTATATTATTAAGGTCGTCGACATTCGTTTTCCGGAAAAAATCAATACTTTCGCGTTTGCGCACATCTCACAATTTATGATGTAGGCTACTGCACTCACTCACATAACAATAACATGAATACTTATGAATAATTTCAAGTTAGAAATATGGTCGAGCATAAAAAGTCGTATGAAACGTACCTATAATGGTAATTAAGACGATCGTATGAAAATTATGAAACTCTGTGTCGGGTAGAGTTCCCTGGTAGCTCAGTGGGAGAGCGTTGGTACGTTTAACCAAAGGTCCCGGGTTCGATACCTGGCCCCGGAACAATTTTTCCCTCGAAATTATTCAAATTAACTTTACAGGGAGTTATTCCTGAAGGCGTAATTTGCATAATACACGTCACTGTACGTAACAGAAAACCACAATTTAAAGTCACACAGAGTTAGTGTGCACTCAAATGTTGGTTGCTTGACTGTTGTCAGCCCACTTTGAGGTCTGTGGATACAGAGGGAAAAATTGGATCGGTGTCGGGTAGAGTTCCCGGGTAGCTCAGTGGGAGAGCGTTGGTACATTTAACCAAAGGTGCCGGGTTCGATACCCGGCCCCGGAACAATTTTTCCCTCGAAATTATTCAAATTAACTTTACAGGGAGTTATTCCTGAAAGCGTAATTTGCAAGATACACATATGTTTGCTCACATGGTAAACCTAAGGCTTTATTTTCTGCGTTTATGACAAACGTTTAATGGAACAGTGTAATGGAACGTACCGAAACAGTAACATGAAGTTATAAATAAAATAGTATGAAAAACTTCGATATACAGTTATTATTGCTAATTAATAATTATTCAATATTTGATTTACCACATATATAATATGATAGGTCCATACATAGTGTTCCGTCTATATACTGCGACAATGTAGAAACGTTTTACAAAATATTATTGATATAGCAGTAGATTAATAATATTAGTACAGAGATAACGTCACAGAAAATACAATAAAACGAATAATCATGCTGCACAACTGATGCAGACGCAAAGATTGATACGCTAATTATAATTATTAGAGATTGTTATTATTATTATTATTATTATTATTATTATTATTATTATTATTACTAGAAAACTTGATACGGTTCTTGCATTACCGTGATTGTGTTCTCCGTTTATAATAATTACATTTACATTCAATAACAACTATCAGATGTCGCAAAAACAAAATCACTCCTGTGTGTGTGGGGGGGGGGGGGGAACATTTACCTACAACATTTATATTACATTTTAAAGCAAGTTTTGTAGTTGTACTATGGAGAGGTTAGTTAAACACTGCAAAGTTTTGAAATGATAAACATCTATGATGTTATTATACAGTTCATCACTGTAACAAGAACGAATGTCTAACGCTCGGCTTATACCTTTCGAGCATTTATCGCTCGTGACAATTTTACCCATCATACATGTGCGCTACCTATCGGATTATGCTATGAACTACTTGGCGCTCGAGCGAAAACGTCCGATGCAGACCTCTGGAAGTAGATATACTTTATTTAATATTGTATTTTCTAGTGTGTACAGCTTGGGGGGTGCAGGTATAAGAGGTAACAGCTACCAGTCTGTCACTGACGGACTCAGGACAAGTAGAAGAGGAAAGAAATGCTTTCGCATCCTCTCAACTTGTATGAAATGTCGTTTAGGTGGAACACAGATCTGTGCCTAATTGAGACGGCAGCATAGAACACGTCAAGGCGGGCATTTGGAAACAGACTTGCTGCAAAGTTGAGTGTACGTGGAGCAGATGCCTCTCTTTCTTTGTTTCTCTCTTGGAAACGACCGAGCACGTCAATCAATCAGCCGCCCGAGTCATTCATCTGTGTAGTCGGTCAAATTACGTGGAGCGCCATCAGTAGACGAGAGCGGAAGGTTGCGTTCGAGAAGGGTATATGTACAGTGCAACACATTGTTCAATTCATCATTCACAGAGTCATCAAGAACGATTTATATTACCTCGAATAGTTTACATCACGTCCCATTTAAATCTGCGGAAAGAAACCACCCCTTAGTTCTGCTTATTTACCGCTTTACATAAATTTTAACAATGCCTATAATCAATAAAATTAATGATCATTGACACCACAATGACGAAGATGCAAATAATGTTAAAAGAATGAGAGTGTAGCAGCACAAGTTAAACTCCTTAAGCTGTAAAATATGTGTATACTCTGTGCATTTCGGACGACAAGCAATGGACTGTATTTGCCATGTGAAGGATACACGGGAAAAACGAACAATGTCACAATGCTGTTAAGGTTATGTCATTATCTAATTCAATGTATTACTACAAACTTTAGTGTTATTTTTACCAAAAGTGGTAAAGGAGAATTAAAACCACGGATACACTCATCATTTCCTTCATTTCAAGTAGAAACACCAATAAAGTTTACAGTAATATACTGAAATATATCATTATTTCACCCTTAATGGAAATGTGACATTGCAAATCAAGATTTCAGGTATAACTCCCTGTAAAGTTGATTTGAATAATTTTTCCCTCGAAATTATTCAATGTGACATTGTTCGTTTTCCCCGTGTACCCTTCATGTGTGCTTACCTCAATCCTGGATCATTCTCCTCAACTAAAGTAGCTGGGACAGCAGGAATTACCAGTGCTTTAGTTCCGTGACTCGTGTGTGGTTTGTACTTTTGTACGTGACCTTGAGCCGCCAGTTCGATATGCACAGAGTATACTAATTCTTTCATATAACTATCTCTCGGTGATCAGCCTCATGGTCATGGTCAGAGCTTCTGGCTATAGTTCATGAGGTCCCGGGTTCGATTCCCGGTTAGACCACAGGAATTTTTCCTCAAAAGGGGGTTATTCCTTGTTTGTCCATGGTCTGGAATTTAGGTTAAGTTTAGATTTAAGACCTCTCCTGGCACCACATTATCATAATCATCCTATCACATCATCGGGGTAATGTAACTCCGCCTTCCAGGCGCCCCAACCTCAGAAGTGGGTTACAACTAAGCCACGGCCAGGAGAGAAGACCAGAAATGTCGAAAAGACAACCTGGTGGCATAGAATTTAAAAAAATAAAATAAAAAAAAACTATCGCTCGGTGCGTTTTAATTTCTTGTCCTCTTATCACAGCCTGCGTACTCGTTCTAAAAATGATCCTTTATTATCTATGCCTTGCCATAAAACAGCTCACTGTTCTTCCTCTTTCACAGCATCAGCAATTCGTTTCTGGAACTCCCTACCCAGCTCCCTCAGGAACTGTCGAACGATATTGCAATTTAAAAGTAAATTGCTTAAACACGTGACCAGTATTCATTATTAATTCCTCTTTGCGTGTATGTGTGTGTGTGTGTGTGTTTATATATATATATATATATATATATATATATATATATATATACATAATTTTCCTCAGTGTTGTATAATGATAATTTATTTGAATTTGTTATTCTTGTAATTTGTAATATTGGTTCACTTACCGCTTACATATTCATTGAATAACTTCTAGCCTTATATTATTTTGTAATTATTATTTAGTATGTTTGCATTATTTTACTCAACTTGTGCTTGATGACTGCATAAATTTTTTATTAGTGTTCTTTAAATATTAGTAATATTGTAGCAGCTTCTTTTGTTTCTGGTTAAGTGGAAGAGAAGGCCTTATGGCCTTAACTTCGTCAGAATAAATAATAATAATAATAATAATAATAATAATAATAATAATAATAATAATAATAATAATATTCGCTCCGGCGCCAGGGATCGAACCCGGACCCTTGGTTCTACGTACTATGTGCTCTAATCAATAAGCTACGTCGAAGTTCAGTCCACAGCACGGGATCGAATTCCTCTCCTCTAGTGTTTTTTTTTTCCCCTTTGTGGCCTGACTTCAAGTTTGACATAATTATATGTTGACATATATTAAGTCAACTTCCATATATATTCTATAGGACCAAAAAATTAATCTTTACGTAGATTCTTCGCCCAACAGTGCATATTATTGTGAAATCCCGGCCACCAAGTCACTCAATTGAGTGCGGTCCTTGTATAATGGCAGTTGACTTAATATATGTCAACATATATGTCAAACTTGGAGTCACAAAGGGAAAAACACTAGAGGAGAGGATTCGATCCCATACTGTGGATTGAACTTCGGCGTAATTCAGTGGTTAGAGTACTGGGTACCTAGAACCAAGGACCTGGGTTCGATCCCCGGGGCCGGAGTAAATTTTTCTCCTCTAATAATCATTTTTACCATAACAGGTACATTCTGTAGGACAAAAAATTAATCTTTTACGTAGATCACAGTATTTACCAAATCTCCAACACTATTACGATCGTCAACTTTATTATGTTTTCGGTTCGAGTTCTATTGGATCTAATCGGAATTTATGGTAGACAAAGGCGGTGCTTTGTAATAGATTTTTCGCGGAGTACTCCCCTTTCCCCTACCTGAATTACCCCATTGCTCCATTATCACCATGCGGTGCTATGTAATTCGCTTCCCATGGTGTACCACCTAAGCTGCTAAAATATCTACAGCTGTTGCCCACAGATGTAGACGTTTGGGTGAATGACGGAAGTCAAGTATCCGCCATTAGATAATGAAAAAATAAAGTTTATTACTACACGCATAATTTTGATCCCCTTCTTCATAATTACATTAACAACAAGTGCGGTTGAAAGCGTCGTTAAATGAAATGCATTGCGTTGAAAATTCCTTTCGGAGTAGATCTATAAACGTGCAGTCAGTCACCGACAGCTCGAAAGCATACTTTTCTCCAACACTCAAAACAGCGATGCGATTGCAATGATAGGACAAAGTATCACGATCAGTTTCAGACTAGGAATTGCTAAGCGGATGTATTAATTTCCTATGCAACATTCGATGGGGGAACTAATATTTTGGTGAAGTTTGTGTTTAGAAAGGGTGGTAATGAACAAGTGCATAGCTTTACTATTCCGCGTAACTTCACGTAAAACAACGTGTGCGTGGTACGAGAACTGAAACAAAGGGAATACAAGGACAAGGGGAATACAAGGATACGAGAAACAAGGAGAATAAAGGGAAGACAGAGAGAACAAGGGAAGACAGAGAACAAAGAGAGACGGAGAGAACAAGGAGAGACAGAGAGAACAAGGGGAGAGACAGAGAGAACAAGAAGAGAGGCAGAGAGAACAAGGGGAGACAGAGAGAACAAGGGGAGAGAGAGAGAGAACAAGGGGAGAGACAGAGAGAACAAGGGGAGAGACAGAGAGAACAAGGGGAGAGACAGAGAGAACAAGGGGAGAGACAGAGAGAACAAGGGGAGAGACAGAGAGAACAAGGGGAGAGACAGAGAGAACAAGGGGAGAGACAGAGAGAACAAGGGGAGACAGGGAGAGGACAAGGGGAGACAGAGAGAGGACAAGGAGAGACAGAGAGAGGACAAGGAGAGACAGAGAGAGGACAAGGAGAGACAGAGAGAGGACAAGGAGAGACAGAGAGAGGACAAGGAGAGACAGAGAGAGGACAAGGGGAGAGACAGAGAGAACAAGGGGAGACAGAGAGAGAACAAGGAGAGACAGAGAGAGGACAAGGAGAGACGGAGAGAGGACAAGGAGAGACAGAGAGAACAAGGAGAGACAGAGAGAGGACAAGGAGAGACAGAGAGAGGACAAGGAGAGACAGAGAGGACAAGGAGAGACGGAGAGAGGACAAGGAGAGAAAGAGAGAGAACAAGGAGAGACAGAGAGGACAAGGAGAGACAGAGAGAGAACAAGGAGAGACAGAGAGAGAACAAGGAGAGACAGAGAGAGAACAGGGAGAGACAGAGAGAGAGCAGGGAGAGACAGAGAGATCAAGGAGAGACAGAGAGAGAACAAGGAGAGACAGAGAGAGGACAAGGAGAGACAGAGAACAAGGGGAGGCAAAGAGAAAAGGGAAACAAGGAGAACGGGAGAAAACAGAACAGGGGAGACAAAAAGAAGGGTAGACGAAGAGAAGAAGGGGATACCAAGAGGACAAGGGGAGACAAAGAGACAAAACCATTTTTTAATTTTCGTACCTTGAAACTTAGTCTCAAAGCACCTAAAAACTATTTTTAAGGATTATTTATAGCTAGACGTGATAAACAGTCATTATTAAACACTTCACTCATTGATTTGTTTGTTCGTAAAATGTGGATCTCGAGTTTTACTCTAAGAACTATCAGTACTGAAAATTCTTTCTTCAGACCACTTTCTCCCATTAATAAGAGCGTGTGGCTCAATTTTGTCTTAATTGGTCGGGTGCAGCTTAGACTCACAAATGATATGAATGAATGCTATTCATGCTGAGCCATCACTGACATCAAAAGAGGCGCCTTGGGAAATTAACAGTAAAAGCTCCGGCCGACCCACACGTAATACGATACAACACAACCAGTTTATTATCGTGTAATGTATGCAACCGGACAGGTTTAGACTTCTTTCTACCACCGCGTAATTCTCATTTCGGCAATAATGAGATTCATTTATGCCAGGAATCTTTATAACTTCAATTATTTCTTGCTGTTTAGTGTCCAAAGCTGCATTTTATACCTTCCTACGTACACATTTAATACAAAGTATTTCATCCTAATTTTAGAGCGAAAATATTTTACTCCACACAATATGAAAAACACAAAGACTAAGGTGCATTCCTATATACAGATAAGATGACAAGAAAACATTCTGAAATATGACAAACTGGCTGTAACTGTTATGAAATCATGTGACATCATAAGAAATATTCCTCAAGAATTTATATTTTCTTTCGTATCTTGGTTCGTTTCATATGACACGTCATATCTAATTTATAGATAATATGAAAGCTGTTTCATTATGTTGGTTTTATGACATTTTAAGACTTATCCCAAATACTGTAGATACTAATACCGGAAAGCTGGCTCTCATATGTGCGACATCGACTAACAGCGCTCCAAGCGGAAAGGTTTGAATAAGTTGACGAGAGGGTCGGCCGTGCGAGAGGAGATCGAAACATTTCTTGTGTTGCCTGCAGCGAGCTAGAAGTAAGAATAGTTGCCTGTCTAAGAAGCTGTGATGCTAGCAAATATGATTACAATATAAAATGTTTCGAAATATAATATTGTAAGCCTTATAAAGCACAAAATTTATCTTGTTATAGATAACTTGGAGAATACTAGAACTCCTAAAAGAGAAAAAATTTCGTCTGAGAAAAAAACAATACATTTCTTACTAACAAATTAAGGAATGCGCAGAAAATTATATCAAAACAAAGGAAACTCATTCAAACCCTAAGAGGTGACGTACAAAAATTGAAAAAGTCTCATTCATCTTTAGAATGTGTTCAATTGCTGGTAGAAGATTCATTTCTTAAATCTCAGTTGAAGCTAAGAAAAAGAAAACCTACGGGAAGGCTATATACCGAGTATGACAAAAATTTCGCGCTGGCATTGCATTATGCTTTACCGAATGCATATCGATACTTGAGGAAGACTTTCTGTCTGCCGACTATTCGCTCCTTACGTAATTGGCTGCAACAATTGGGTGTTGGTCCAGGTTTCAATGGGACAATAATGCAACTGCTTAAGATAAAATCGAGAAGTCTGACACCAGCTCAGAGAGTTGTTTCCATTGTACTTGACGAGATATCTTTGAAACAAAGTTTCTCATATGATGCAAAATCAGATTTATTCGATGGATTTGTAGAATTTGAACCATACGAAAGTCAAAATGAAACAAAAAGTGAAGAATTGAAACCCGCAAATCAGGTTTTAGTATTTACGATTAGGGGCTTGGAAACCAACTACAAGCAGATAATAGGATATTTCCTATCTAATAATTCCACGCCCGGTGGTGTTGTGAAGGATCTTCTTTCCGAAGCCATCCGCGAGGTTAGGAAATGTGTATGTATGTATTTATTCACACTGCAATGGGTATATACCCGGTGGCAGTGGTAACTAATTACACTCAATAAAGACAATAATAAACACAATTAATAAAAAATACAATTAATAATAATACTAATAATTAATACTAACAATAATTAATAATAATAATAATAATAATAATAATAATAATAATAATAATAATAATAATAATAATAACAGGGAACATCCTAAATTAAATGAAGCACGATCGGTTAAAATAACATTTAAAGTAAATCTAATTTGTACCTTAAACCTATGTTCGAACTAAATCCCGAGTATGATATGTTCATATCTGCACAAGTACCTTTCAACACTACCCTCATTTCGCTGTCAACTCACTCACTGCACTGGAACTACGACACATTTCACTGATTCTATCCTGATTTCACTAACACTTCAAAAACATTTCACTGTTCAAATACTTTGCACTGCCACTATAAACTATAAAGCTTCACTGACAGGAACACGTTTCACTTACTCAACACACTTCACTGACACAACACACTTCACTGACACAACATAAATCTTCACTGATAGAACATTTCAATAACAAAATATCAATTACACCCTTTAAATACTGTGTATAATTATCGTCTATTAGTAAAGTCCTGAAGCCTATTTTTAAATACATTTTTGGTTGTTGGTTGTTGTGGCTATTTTCCTAAAGTAGTCGTTAATGACCAGGCAGCCAGTAATATTAGAATGAGGAATTTATTGGGATGCGAGGTTGATAAACCATTTATTGAAATAGATGGAGAAATTATGTACTTCTTGCATGACACACCACATCTCCTAAAGTCAGTACGAAACAACTTTAAGCGGCACGACCTTTCGTACAAAGATGAAGTATACAAGTGGCAACATGTTGTTGAACTGTATAATAAGGATAAAGATATGAATCCTCGATTATGCCCAAATTTGAGACAAAAACATATAGAACTTCCACCTTTCTCGCCCATGAGGGTTTGTCTGTCTGCACAGGTGCTAAGTCATTCAGTCAGCAAGGCCATAAAAACTCATGTGTCGTTTCAGTCACTACCTGAAGAAGCTCTTCAAACAGCTGAGTTTATAGAGCTAGTGGAGCGTGGATTTGACTATTTTAATTCATCGACCATGAACGATGCTAAATCCTCACGCAGGGCTTTACAAACTACTTCTTGTCATTGGACGACTCTACAAAAACTGGAAAGTCTGTTTTCAAAACTGAAAATTCTGAGCGAAAAAAGGACAAACCCTCCTTGCTTTAAGGGTTGGAACAAAATTTTAACTTTCGGTTCCTGCTTATAAAACGTATAACACAAGACTGTATTGAAAATATTTTCTCTGTCGTGCGTTCTAAGGGTGGTAATAACATTACCCCTGACAGCTGTAAATTCAAGTTTGCCGTCAGAGGAATTATGAGCTGCCAGCTCTTAACACCTTCAGAGAAAGGCAACTGTGAAATTGAAGTCAGTGATTTTTTAGTTACGAAGAAGAGATTGAAGAAAGTTCATTTAGAATCTGCAGTGATTATCCAACAACAGAAAACAGTTTTGTAGAAACCGCTGAACTTGAAGAGGACAATCATGATCAGTGTATGATTCAAGATAATGCACTAACATATGTAACATGGTGGGCTTGTAGCAGAATACCACATGAGACATGCAAACTGTAACTAGCTAGTTTCAAATCTGAAAACTTGACAGGCATTTATCAGCACATTGCAAATAAAAAAATGACAGTGTTAATTTTCTAATTCCCACAAGTTATTCAGTTTCTTTATCTAAAATTATTCGATCAACATTTCACACGCACTTCAGAAAAATTCTTTCATCAAACAGACAAGGTGTAAAAACCAAGATAATGACCCTTATTTTTGAACAAATAGATCAAACTAATTCAGTATGTAAAGATTGTAAACATGTTTTCGTTAATAAGGTCCTTAACGTAATGATCAATTGTTTTGTAAAATATGAATGTGACAGAATAAGTTTCAGAACAGTGATTGGAAAAAAGAACAGAAAGGCTAAAAAAGTAATGCATCAGTAACCTGGAGAATAGAGAGCTAATGGGACAATTGAGAAGTATGCACTGTAGCTTTAATGTTGTTTTTCACCAATGTGAGATCTCTTTTAAAACATCTTATAATATTATTATTAGCATCATAATGTTAGTTCAATGGTTATGACAATTAAATTAACGAGAATGTAAATCTGACCGTTCTGTAATGATTTCTTTAGCTCTTTTAGCTCTCATGTAATACTGTATAGGCCTACCACAATTCCTCCCAACCCCTCCTAGATATGTACGCAATCAAATACTGTAGAGAGCTTCGTACGGTATTTGAAGCAATACATATTGGAAGCATTATTCAAACCAAGCCGCTAGACAGCGCTAGTGTTCTCGTGTCGCCGCCCGATACCATGTTAATCGCGTTGCTTTCCGGTATTAGCTCTCTACAGTATTTGCTTATCCTTGCCATATTTTTGAGCGGAACATATAGCATGACTACCTAACGTTGATTTACCACTACACTGGGACTCTAATGAATACAGCAGAGGACTTAATGACGAAGGACATACATAACTCTCTAATTCGTCCACCACTGTGAAGTAACGGTTGGCAATAAAAGCAAAACCACTACACACACAGACACAAAAGAGAACTTCCCGCCGTTGAGATTGAACGTTAGGGAGAACCTTTCCAATCAGTAACAAAAGGGTTGGGGTGTGCTACTTAGTATCGTATATATGCATGGATAAATATATAATAGGATGCGAAACTGCGGTCAGCACCATCTGGCAGTGGGGGGCTGAAATAAGATGATCAGCGCCCAACGTCGTAGGTGGTGAACATTAGAACTACGTGTTTGGTACATTACCCAGAGTTCTCTATTTATCCGTTCGAGATATTGCTCGAGGACTCGACGAGGAGACATGATGGCAGACAGAAACTTGCTAATAAGTGAACATAAAGTGATATTACGTGTGTGTATAAGCAGTGCATGTTAAACAGTGATGTTTATGGACGTTGTAAAATAGTGTTGTTGAATGTATTGTAAAGTAATAGTAATATAATAAATTGAACTATCTAAGTAGTTCTTACAGACTTTTCAATTGCGCTGTACAATAAATACCCAAAGAATACAATCCCAATTATCTAACCTTTTGCTTTATTTGTTTGTCTGTGTATGGTTATATTTTAATTGGGTAGTGTAAAATAGATCGTATCTTTTATCTTCCTGTTGGCTCCGGTAAGAATTTTCAGTAGAAGCTGCTGTGAGGAATAAAAATGTAAATGTTTTATTTTAAATTGGGTTAGTTTTGAATATCCATGAGGGTGGGAGGGAATACTTTCTGCACAGTTTAACATTTTCGTCACCAGGTGCGCTGCTAAATGCATGGAGTAATTACTCTTTTCGCTACTTGTGCACTGCTAGATGTAATAACGCCCCTCCCTCTAACAGGAGGCAGCAAGATCATTTTCTACAACAGCGCCTCTAGTATGTGTTACGGGAAACTCGGTAAGTTTCGCATCCTATTATATATTCATCCATGATATCTGTTTGAGACGATATAACGTTCTTTGTTATCCTCCTTCAGTTTAGGTGTCCTTGTAACCTAATTAAATTCAGTTCTTAAACACGTCATTTACAATTATTTTTCATTTAAAGTTAAGGATATTGTGACTGATGTAATGACCTTCGTGTGCTTAGTAATTACTTTCCATTTAATAAGTGGTAGACATTATATACACTCTGATACCAAGCAAGTCGTGTGACTTGTTTATAGCCTACGTTTTTTTCAGAGCGAATTTGACAACGCAAGAAAAGGATGACAATCTATTTCCATTAGTCATGTTTTGGAGAGAACGCTTAAAGCGACGGGTGTGTCTAAAACTGCGGTATATAGTCCCATGAAAGAAAATGAAGTGGGAGAAAAGGTTAAAAGCCCTTTCAAAAAACATATTCGCGACTCCTCTGTTACACCATTGGACACATTTAATCAGGAAGCTTTAAGACGGACAGTGTTTGCTTTATACCAGTTTAAGCGATATTTTGACGGAAGTTTGCAAAATACGCACGTTCCTCATTACAGAAAGTACCAAAAGCTATTAGATCTCAGTACAGCAGAAACGAAGACATATTTAATGAAACGTGGCGACATTTTTGCCCGTCGCAACGAATTTTTAAGAACAATGAGAAAAATGAGTGAATTATAGTCCCGTCCCTCTTATTTCCGGCAGTCAATCACGTTGCAGGTCGGCTACATTAAACGTATGCGTCTTGTCATTCGCTGCTGATGACGTTATGCACTTCCTAAGGCTCGATAAATACTTCATATAATCGCCCGCCATTTTGGCTCTTTCGTTGACGTTCGCATAAATCACACGAGGACATTATATGCCGCTCAATTATTTGCTCAATTACAGTGCGTTTGATTTATTATCATAGGAGCTACGACATGATAATGTTTAACGGTGCGGCAAATAGATTTCTCGTCTGGTAGCTCGGCAACGAAAGAACAAAAATGGCGAACGATACTACATACCTAGACTTCATAGAGCCTTCATTTCCTAAGGCGTAAGCAAAGAGGAGGAGTCACGCCGGAAATAACAGCGATGCGACTATAGAAAATATTATTTTTAGGGTATTCTGTACTTTGCGTTCATAATATTATATTTCTTTAGTTGAATTTGTTCTTGTCAACGTTGTTCTGAAATGTTCTATACAGTGAACCCGCCTTGAAGTGAAGGTGGTGAGACCGTTTGAAATTTCAGCGGGAAGTTGTTCTGAAATGTTCTATACAGTGAACCCGCCTTGAAGTGAAGGTGGTGAGACCGTTTGAAATTTCAGCGGGAAGTTTCTGTCTGTATGAAAAACAAAGTATAATAATTTCAACTAACAACATTAAGATAATATGCTATTACCACCAGAAAGGAAACCTGGGTTGTTTGTAGCATGTTCTCTTTACCTCCGCGCTTAGTCGAACTACATTTTCCGACAATCTTTCATATTCTCTCAAATGATCATTGGAAACGATCAACAAGTTAGCGTGTTTGAGTTTATTATATTACAGTACAATTTGTGAAACATACATTTACGACTATCGTTTATTATAGTGTTTACTGAAGCAGTGAGAGTCGTTTTATGTTAGAATTAACGTTAATAACACGCAACGTATTTTCACGCGACCTACAAAGGAGAGAGCGAAATTAAGTCTTGTAGTGCACAGTAATCCTGAAGATATAATTACTGTAGACATCAAAGGGAAACACATGCAGATTTTTATCAACATAATCTCACTAGAGGTTTCGATTTATCTAGAGAAAATCAAAATTCGAGTGAGATTTAATTGACTATTACACGATTAGAAGAAAGTATATAAAGATTAGAAGTAACGAAGTACTCCAATACAATAAAATATTAATTGACTTACGAAAACACAACTGTCTTCAAATGTATTATTGTACCATCTCAACATTATAATTATTACGCTAGTAGATGGCAGTAGTGTGTTATGAATAGCTGTTTTCTTATCAGTTTTGCCAACTATGGAATCTACATTGAACTCTGTGGACGGTTACTAGTCAAGAAGGCTTTGTTGATTCAGTTTCATCTTTATTAAAACATTTGCATTCCACTTTAATTATCCCGATCCCAGTAATCAACGTTATTTGACAGTTGATTTTCAATAAATCTTAGTATTAAACAATCTCTGATACGTGACTATCCATAATATCATATAGCAGAAGCTATAACAAACATATCCTAAATAATATAAACGAGTGTTAGAAAAGTTTTAATTAGGAATGATGAAATAAACAAGAAACGTTTTAATTAACGATGATGAAATAACAAATAAACATGAATAATTTTAAAAGAAACAATTTATTGAAAGTATAATTTTCAAATTTGAATGTTTTAGTGGTTGGTAGTTCAGTTGATGTTATATTGGACGTGTGCGTAAAAGAAGTGAACTCGTTGATGTACATGGTGTATCCAGCATATAGGGATTATAAAGAATGGACACTGAGCGAATTTTCCTGTGTTTTGTTTCTCTGTGCGCCAGCGTATAGTGCTACTTTCAAGCGCTAGAGGTTAGTGTAATCGAGCATACGCTAAGATAATAATTGTGAATAGAGTTGAGACACAGGATCCAAACATCGCCTACCTTATTGCATAATCCAGTAATGCTTTGCTTCAAATAAATTCAAATTAACAGCTTTTCCTTATTTCTCAGTGACAAACTATAATTGTAATAATAATATTTTATATTTCAGATATCATAAATTATATTATAAAATAATATAATACATTATAAAATTAAGTATCGAATTCGTTTAATATTTGTATATAATATAATATAATATAATATAATATAATATAATATAATATAATATAATATAATATAATATAATATAATATAGGTATATGATTTTACTTCTCGCAAGAGTTTTGTTTTTCCATTTTCAGCGCTATCAAATCATTACATATTTTAATTGTTGTTGGGTTCAACGTCTCAACTGTCATTATAAAGGAACTCTAGAGTCTAGACATTACAGTTAATGACGGATTTATTATTTTATGGATCCAATTTATTTTATTTGAGTACATAATGTGCCTAGATATATTAATTATATGTGTTATATTTCCGCTGTGTCGACTGCTAGCTGGTGTGATGTCAGCGCCAACTCTAGGCAGAAAGCAGAATCTCACGCTTTAGCTGGCTTGAAGGTCATTGAAATCAGTCCGGCTACATCAAAGGTACCGACGCGAAGTGTCCATTCTTTATAATCCCTACGCGCTGGTGTATCCCTCAACTTATTCAGGATTTCCGAATGGTGCTCTTCATTTATTTGTAAATAGGGTTTCAGGGAAGATGCATAGCTATGACCAGTGATCTTTATTAATTCTTGTTCTTGAATGCCAATGCGAGTCATATTTGAAAGTGCTGTGCATCGACTGGAGTGATTTGTAATTTTCTGTTTTTTGACGACCAGATCAGTGCAGTTTAAAATGTTGGCAAACAAAGAAACAAATGCTAGGGTAGTGATAAAAATAAACAAACGCTAGGGACGCGATAAAATTAAACAAATGATAGGGAAGCGATAAAATTGTGAGATAAGCAGCCAGGATTGGTTGAAAGACGTCCTTTCGTACCGTTTTATTGGTCAAAAGTAGTGTGACGTAGTAAAAGTGTAATAGTCAAAGAAAAATATTTGTCTTATGGAGATGGCGTCCATTTAATGTATATATGTAGTTACATAAATGCCATTATTACCTTATGACGGTCACCACCATAATCATAATAATAGTCAATAGATAGAATTAATCGTTGTTGCTGATTATTTTGTGGCATTGGTGCCGAGAATTTCGCCTGTCGCGAAGCAGTAATCCTCTTTTATGAAGGAAGCAGCAATAAATTAATTACACATAGCTGAACTTCCTACTCCGCCTTCCTGAATCCTTTATCAGCTATCGCTTCGGTTTTGCATATATGAATAATGGACAATTGAATGCTAACAACAATACAATCAGATAGCCAGCAGTTGACTATGTCTGCACAAGTCTGAATGTGTATAATATGAAGTCGTGTCCGTTTTCAGATGCCTATGTAAATAACTAGAATATTATACAGAATGTAACTAAAATGCATGTCACAATTTTATGGGCATATTCCTCTAATACAGAGGATGAAAAATGTATATGAACATTGATCCGAAGACGCTTCATTTCCTTTTTACAGCCATTTTTCTACAATTCTGCTTACATTGTATGATGCGGTACATTATGGAAAAAGAAACAGCATACCACATGGAAATATCGAAAATTAAATTATGTTTTATTTAACGACGCTCGCAACTGCAGAGGTTATGTCAGTGTCGCCGGTGTGCCGGAATTTTGTCCCGCAGGATTTCTTTTACATGCTAGTAAATCGATTGACATGAGCCCGACTTCGGCCGGGATCGAACCAGCAACCTCGAGCATAGAAGGCCAGCGCTATACCAACTACGCTACCGAGGGCGACGGAAATGTCAATGTTTGGTCCGGGCATTGTTGGTGACGTTTTGGTGTGACCTCACGTTCTTCCACCCAGGCTCAACAGAGAAAGACACAAAGCGTTCTTACAGTACACCTTGCTTGTTCTATTACACTGTGCCGTTAGCAATACGACGAAACACGTACTTCATACAAGATGGAGCTTCTGCTCATTTCAGTGTCAATGCCTGTCGATTTCTAAATCAAAAGTTCCGTGACATAGATAGGTAGAGATGGACCATTTCCTTGGCCTCTGCGCTCTCCGGACCTAAACCCACTAGACTTTTATTCGTAGTGTCATTTAAAAGAGCTTATATATGGAACCCCGGTGTAAGATGAAGAGTCTTCGAGCCCGTATTTTGGAAAATGAGACAATACAACATTCTCCAAGGATACATTACAGCATCCGGGATTCAATGCGACGGCGGGTTAATGCATGTATCCGTGCTAACAGAAGCATTTTTGAGTACTTCCTGTAAAACAGATTTCTATGTGGTATGCTATTTTTACTTCATACTGTACCGCATCATACAATGCAAGCAGACTTGTAGAAGAAGTGCTGTAACAAGACAATAAAGAGTCTTCGGATCAATGTTCATAATATAACATTTTTTCATCCTCTATATGAGAGGAATATGCCCCTAAAATTGTGACAGACATTTTAGTTACATTCTATATGTAACACAACATTCATGTTGTTTAGTGTCGATTTTATTATGCTATTATTATTATTTTTTTGTAATATGTTAGTATTCTGTTCTTTAACTTTTTTTTTTTATTTTAATTGCTTGTAGGCCCTATACTTTGTGACCTGGTAGAGTGTAAGAGAAGGTCCTATGGCCTTAACTCTGCCAGTATAAATAAAGAAGTATTATTATTATTATTATTATTATTATTATTATTATTATTATTATTATTAGCATAGCTCAGTCGGCTAAGGCGCTTGCCTGCCGATCAGGAGTTTCGCTCGGGCGCGGATTCGATTCCCGCTTGGGCTGATTACCTGGTTGCGTTTTCTTCGAGATTTTCCCCAACCGTAAGGCAAATGTTAGGTAATCTATGGCGAATCCTCGGCCTCATTTCGCAATCACAAATTCCATCGACGCTAAATAATCTCGTAGTTGATACAGCGTCGTTAAACAACCAAGTAGAAAAAAAGATTCGAGGCCTCTTATGCAGTACTACAGAGCGTTCGGAAAGTCACTATGCGCTTGTACCATCCAAGCACAAAAACGTTTTTTTTTTTTTTTTTTTTTTTTTTAGTTTCAACGATTTTATTTGAAAGTTACTTCTACGTTCATTCCTGAATAAAATTATAGGCCTATCGATTATTTTGAACTTCATTAGTTGGCAACTCCACATTTTAACAATAATTGTCGCAATTGCTGCGTTCTATAGTGGATACCACGGTTCTTTCTCGAGAAGAACATGTTCTTCTTGTCGAGTATGTGTTTCGAGAACGGAATAGGTATACGGAACTTGTGCAGCACAAATTGAGATATAAGTTACACATCTTAATACAGTTCATGCACTTATCAATTAATCCCACGAAATAGGCTTAATGGAGAACGCCAAACGGAGTGGGATACCACCTAAATTGATCAAGGACAAGTTACTGGATATTTCTGATTCTATGTTGCAAAGTTCGTCAAAAATCATTACGTAAGTTAGAAAGAAAGACATATCAGTCTTGCAACAGATCATGAAGCTGTTCAAAAGGATTTAAAACTCTTCCCAAAAAGTAATGGCAGTAGGCCTACAAGAACAAAATGGCTGATCATGAAGAGCGATTGATCTACTGCGAATGGTTTCAAAATTTCATTCGACAGAGAAGTGTTTATGTGTTTGATGTTACTCTCTACACGGATAAGGCCTGATCTCAGCTTTATAGCTATATAAATTCACAGAACGCATGATTATGGTTGACGATACTCCTTATAGTTTAAATGTCACACCGTTATATGATAAAAAAAAATTTGAAGTTCTGGGTTGGCACTACCAGACGTCGCATCGTTAGTCTTATTTTCTTCAATGGAACAATCGATAGTGAGCGTTATTGCTCCGACATTTTGTACATTTCATTGGCCAACTTGAAGAAGATCAAATCAAGTACGCATGTCTCTAACAAGATAGCGCCACTATACTCACACAGCTGAGTGAACTCTATAATTTTGACTGTAATTTTTGGAGAATGCGCCATCTTTAAAAACTATGGCTCCCACGATCACCAGACTTGACGAGACCAGACGTTTACCTATGGGAAGCAGCAAAATATGCAGTGCATTGAGATCGCCCATGCTCTTAACGATCAGCAAGCTGCAATAACCGAATATATAGGAAGTATTTCACAAGAACTGATGAAAGTGCACAGGCCTGCATTGATGCTCGTGAACATCAATTTTAATATTTACAGAATGGTCCGTTCAGGAAGAGATAAACTAAAAACGCTGTAACATGAGAACGCTTTTTATTTATTTTTCAGTCGCCTGTAAATACATTTCATAAGGATGGGAGTTTTGATCACATTAGACCTCAACGTGCCCATCAGTGTGTACATGACACAATTCACACAGTGAAGCTAATTTCTCCCATGTATGATCTTCCTCTTCACGGTAATTTTTTCAAACGCTGAGAGACTTTTTTCTTTCAGATAATCAATATCCTTGGATTGCTGTGCAAAAATATTTTTCTTCACAAAACCTCAAACAAAGAAATCGGATAGTGTAAAGTGTGAAAAATTTGGAGGCCACGTTATTGGACGACCACGACCGCACTAGTTGATATCAAATGTTATTCAGGAAAATCAGGAACTTCTTTTCCTCAATAAGGCGATGAGCTATTCTGCCGGAACACGGTCTTTGTGGTTTTCCTGTCGCAGCTGTGGTATAAGAGCAAATGTAATCCATTTTTGCAGATCACGTAATATATAACGCGCCTAGGTTCATAAATGCGTGGATTGCAACAGATTCACTTTCTTTCTTTAAACGTGCGATATCGTAACATTATCGACTTGAAATTCGAAGTTCTCCAAACATAATACTCACGGCGAAAACGTCGTTGATGCTGGGTAACTTTCGGTGCTGGACCCCAGACTCATTTCACCGGCATTAACACCTCCATTTCATTCAGACGCTAAATAACCTAGATGTTGATACAGCGTCGTAAAATAACCCAATAAAATTAAAAAAAAAACGTCGTTGAACTGATTTTACACTAGAATCGGTGAGAATTAAAAGGCACTAAGTGACATTTTTTGGTAAAGTGAAGTTCTCCTAACATAATACTCACTACGTATGTATGTATGTATGTATGTATGTATGTATGTATGTATGTATGTATGTATGTATGTATGTATGTATCCAATGCCTACTCACTTCACTTTACATGATTCGAGTTCCATATATTGCGGATAGATGGCAGGACTGTGACCCATTTTTCTAGTTGTACACCACTTCGGCGGACCACACTGTACGTGACGTGGTATCTGTGGAGAGTTATGTCGTGTACTATGGTGAGTGTATGTGTACATTGTTTCTTATATTTTAAAGATAGCTCTATCGATTGGTTATGAAAGGAATTACTTACAATAACTGTGCAGAGAGTAGAATACAACCTAATTCTTTAGAGTTGGTGAAGAAAGGAACTAACTCTTGCACTTGCATGTCAATTTCTATATTGCTGTAGTTTAGATATGGCTATTATATGTCACTTGTATCGTATTTGAAAAGATCTTCCTGTTTTTCCGATGTAGAAGTCGTTACAACTATTATCAATCTGAAAGTTTTAAACCGATATTATGAATACCAATTATTCACAGGATTTGTCAGTTTTATAACATGGTGCCAACTATAAAATCTCTTTTTTGTATATATGTTAGTTTGTATACACCTCTTAGGTTGTATTTGTATGTCTTGTCTGTGTGTTGAGATGATTTTGTAGTGCGTTTTGGTTTCTGTGTGAAATGTTGTATTTTAATTTCACGAAAGACGATGCAATCTTGTATGAGTTTATTTTCATATGTTAGTGTGGTCGTGTTTAGTCTCTTTTATAATATTGTTTATTATGTTATAGTTGTATCAATTCTCCTGTGCTACGACTGTATTTAATAATGTGTATTTCAAACGGATCGAACTTTCTAAGTCCACAGCGGAAGTGCACAACGATATCCCGAAGATCTCGTAAAAGTCGTTTAGTTTTCAGCAGCGCTGCCATCTATCAATGATTGGACAAACCGCGAGTAACACCCGCCAGGTAGAGTATCGATTTGGCGTCACGCAAACACAGGTGGTGCTCTATTTTTTGAGAAGAAGAATATATAAAAACTGTAGAGAGTGCGGGTGGAATGACTTGGAATCCTTGGTTTTGTCCAGGAGAAATACAATTTCGACATCGCTAAGATTTGATCTCGAGTTCGAAGTCGCCGTTAGCCAGCGCGCCGCCAACCTAGCTGCCAAAGCGTAAAATGTAATAATGGCTATACAATGAGACCAGTGTCCTCGTTGTTCTGGGGCAGGACCGTGATGTTCCCAGGTTGACATAGCGAGCCAAATTAACAAATCATAATTGTCAGGTACACGCTGCCGACTGCACTGTCACTATTGTATCTCGCGAAATCGTATTAGCATTTCAATTACGTGGCGAGAGTAGCAACAACGCTTGTGTGTTGTAATAAGGAAGAGATCCGAAGCCCCGCTGAGCGGCGGCCTTGGACTGCCATGTTTCACGAATCAATTTTATTTCCTTGCAACGGACCATTGCAGGGAAGAGAATTCTTTGTCTAACAAGCTTTCAGACTAAAGTGTCTAATGTATGATTATTTATTATTTTCATTTTTTCTCTGCACCTTCACTATATTCTTAACTCAATCTCAACTCTTTTCCCTCTAGTCACTCCCATTCATATTCCTTCTATTCCATTCGATTTCCTGTTTCACTTATTCGCCCGTTTAGATTCATCCTACTTTCCTTCTTTCCTTGAGCTATATATAATCATAATTTTCCTTACTGTGTGTACTTAAAAATTTTGTATTCATTGTATGCTTTGTACTGCACTATTTTATTACTATTATTATTATTTATTATTATTTATTATTATTATTATTACTATTCTTATTTTTATCATTATTATTATTATCAATAATTGTCTTATTTTTTATACTTTCTATGTCTCATTTATTTTGACCTGCTGTTCACATTTCATTATGCTTTGTTTCTTTCTGTATGTTATATATTATGTCTGATTTCTACTTACTTGTTGTTTACATTTTATTATTATTATCTTATTCAGTTTTGTGTGTAAAATTGTAGTGTACTTTGTAAATTTGTAGTGTTTTTTGTAACGCAGTTTTACTCCTGGTTGAGTGTTAGAGAAGGCCGTATGGCCTTAACTCTTTCAGGTTAAATAAATCATTATTATTATTATTATTATTATTACTATTATTATTATTATTATTATTATACTCCACTTCATGTTTCTGCTTGTCTTATTATTCTCTTTAGCTTCATTGAACTTTTCTTCCTTCTTCTCCACTTCATTTCTTGAAAATCCGAAATATAGCAGGTTTATTCATAAAAGTCCTAACATAGATGTAAACATAGTTAAAGATTGCTTTATTTTTATTTTCTTTCGTTAAGTATGAAAAAACAATGCTAATACCTTTCTCTTTAACATAGATTGATCAATCAACTTTGAATCGTACACGAAAATAAATTGAATGCTATATATATATATATTTTTTTTTAAATATGAGGGAGAGTCAAGAAGTAACTTTAATAATTGTTTTATTAATTGAATATGAACAATAAGACTACAAACACGTCATCACTTTTCAACATAGTCCCCAGTGTGTTCAATGCAAGTGTTCCTGTTATACTATGTTATACCCGACTGATTCAACGTTTTTGTTTTATTGCAGTCTACCATCCTTATGAGAATAAGAATGTAGGTTGTGTTATAAATAATTCGAAAGTATTATAGAACAAAGTAAATAATGGATTTAATCTCGCGTGATAATTTAAGAAGTGTCACAAAACGTGTTTGTGTTTGGTTACCTACCACAGTATAAAGACCTTCATGGTAAGTCTGGAGACAGACAAACCCCACAAGCCTGGATTTCAGCGTAACTAGTCAGGCGTTCGTAGGGAAAACAAATTGTCTGGATATAAATAACGAACTTAAAAAGGGAATTTTTTCATGTAGAAAAATAACTTCGAAGATTGAAAAGAAATTTACATATTACCCTAGATCATATATGTAACAGACAACTCCTCGCTACGTTAAAATCGGCAGCACTTTGAAGAGAACAACCGCCAGGATCGCCACGCGTCCGCCGTAAACGAACACGAGATGGCAGCACAGTCGCTAATGCAATTCAAATGGGTATTATGACGTGACTCCTTACGTAACAACTAGATGGCAGCGTAGTAAACCTGACAAAAGTTGTTAATCTCAAAGCCTATAACCCCGACATATCTGTTACATATACGATCTAGGATATTACTAAGCTCGATTCCCCCTAAAATTATTTGCACGTATGCACCTAACACTCTGTATATAAAGAGCGAAATCTATATTGTAATCACTTTAATACTATTTTGCTATTACTCGACCGAGGCCGTGGAGTCCTGCAACTCGGAGCCGTGGCGCTACTGCTTCTGCGTTCGTAATATCTTATCGCGATAGTTCACATCATGTCCGCGGCTCCACTCGCCTCGGTCGAGTTATACTTAAGAAAATCGGAATTTAAAATCAATATGAATACTAAAGCACTAGTTGTTTATAATGACTCATTATTAGACTTCGTTGAATTGCCACACGCAGCATGCAATCAGGTTGCCGATGTATGGTAGTATAGAAGAGGTGAGCGACCGCCCGGTCTCGTAGTATAAGCAGTTCATGTTAAGAGTTGTGACCGGTCCAAATAGATAGAGCAGCTACAGCTAATGTATACCTATGTTAGCACTTGTTTTTGCATTACTGTGGTTGGAATAGTCAAATCTTAACATTTGTTCAGTGTAGACAAGAATTCAATCAAACATACTACAATGAATGTGTTGCTGTTCCAAACAATTGCCCCTGGAATACCCTTACCCCCGCAGCCAGTCTTGACCCTTTGGAAAACGTGGTTGGATGCTGTTAATTATTATACAGAATATTACGGCAAAATAATGGAGGTAATTGATGCATTGGATAGCACAGACAGTTCCGCTGTTGCAGCTGTAAAATCATTGCCTTCTGAGCAGCTATTGGAAGATATTCTGTTCATTGATTCTAATTTTAAAATCGTGTCCAAAAGCATCACCCTGTTAGAATCGTCTAAACTACAACTCTCAGAAGCCCTTAATATAGTGTATAACGTATCACAAACCGTTATCCAAAATAACAATTCACTAATTTCAGAAAAAGTGAAATGTAAGTTGGGAAACATTATTGCTAAAAATTCTACTATTCACAACTTCGTATTATAAATGATGTGCTATCAGGTCACGACAAGAAGTCTGAAGTTGGTGTACTAAAAAGTAGTGACTTTCCGTTCTTAAAATATGCACCTACTATATTATATGATGTTGAACGTACATTTTCCCAACGTAAAAACTGTTTGAGTGACCATCGGAGGAGGTTCACTTTGCAGTCGCTCAAAATGTACGTAACTCTTCACTGCAATGCACATATTCAAGAATGATGTAAGTATCTTACATTAAATTTTAAGAGTTAATATATCTCACTATAAAATAATTGTATACAACGTGTTTAGACATTTCCTACTTCAATGATCATTCATTATATTTCTTGAATGCAGGATACAGGTTTTATTGTAACCGTAGTATACTGCTCAGTGTTTACATCAGAGGCATACTCCATCCGTTGCACGTCCCCTTCTCATACAGTCTATACTGCGTGCATAGTAAACCTTACGATTCTCGTGGCAATTCCACGAAGTCTACTCATTATTAATGAAGCTTTTAGAAAAAAATCCTTCCTTCTCAAAATTTTCCTTTTAGAGATTCACTCAACGCGTAACAAAACTGTAATCCCCTTAACAATACGGGAGCAAGAGGCCGTCCCTTCTTCATCCTTTCGAGCAGTATCGACTTTGATAAACATACAACGTTAAGTAGAAATAATAAAATTATATATTATATGTACATGATTAATTTATTATACAGAAACGTTTCTAATTTGTCCGTTTATTACATATAGGCCTACAAAGGTCGCAAAGAAAAACCCTAAGTGATTTTCAAGTTGAGAGCCATAAAGTGATTCTTATTTCAAATAAACGTAAATCGGTATTTTACTAAAA
Source organism: Periplaneta americana (assembly GCF_040183065.1). Taxonomy (NCBI): domain Eukaryota; kingdom Metazoa; phylum Arthropoda; class Insecta; order Blattodea; family Blattidae; genus Periplaneta; species Periplaneta americana. Next base: position 68,546,689 of record NC_091124.1, on the reverse strand, counting down.
TGATTATACTTCATGCGTATTATTACCGAATAAATTTACTTCGACATTTTGAATATGAATAAAATCCGACTAATAGTTTAGGACAAAATGCTGTAAGCCTATATAGACAAGCAGACGATATTTCCAAAGGGACATTTTCGGAATCAGGTTATAGCCTACCGGAAAAGTGTATTTCCATTAAGTTCCGAAACGAATTTTTTTTCACAATTCTCTGCTTTTATACTTCGCATAATGACAAAGTAAAAATGTCGGGAATAATCCTTGTGCTATGACCTTCTTCCTTTCGGTTAATCCTCACAAAAGGTCAAAACGTCTGGAATTTTCCGCTTCTTAAACGCAACTTGGATGATAAGACTTACCTCGTTTCTAGTTTCATAATGAAAAAATATTAATTACCTGTTGCTTATAAAACAGAGAGAGTCATTCTTCAAAGAGGGAGAAAGTCCTCATCACCACTTACCTGAAACAAATGAAAGAAACTCATTATAACCAGGAAAAAAGTGACAGAGCAAAGACATGAAGATAAAAACATTTCGCATAAAGACAATGAAGCCGAAGGGTGGCAGACAGAGCTCCCAATCTTTTTATAACCTTACTGATAAACGAATGTGTTTGATATATATCAGATTCTAGCCACATCAACAACTTCTTGGCTTATTAATAATAGGCCTACTTAATTTTACGTTTATCAACTACGAAGGCCAATTTGACATGACGATTCCGCAATGTTTGAGTAATATTGGAAAGTGAGATGCCTATAAAAGTATGGGACTAAGCTTATCAGCCCATTACGACCAGCTGGGGATCGAACCACACGCATTAGCACTGAGCTACAGACGCGGATCCAACCTGTGCGGCCGTAAGGCCCGTTAGGCCCGTAACGCACTTAGAGTTTTCGCTAGCGAGAAATGTGTTGCGAGAAAGAGGCGAAGAGCACTCCTCCACACACTTGGCGAGTTCTCGCTATCACAGATCACACCTCGCTATGATCATCTATGCACTGCCTTCATGCAGAAAGCATTTTTCTGATTATAGTAATCACTCGTTGGGGGAAATATTATAGGTTATGTATTTACGTATACTGTCGTACTTAAATATATAACCTGTAAGTATATTGTCGTACTTTACAAATAATGTACGAACGCTATGTTGAATCTGAGTATTCAGATGATGAGGAAATGGAGTTATATGAACATATTTTGTTAATGAAAAAAAAAAGTAGGCCTAAAATTAAAGCCAGAAATATCTGAAAATCATATTGTATCTTACGAAAATAAGGGTGAGTTTTGGACATTGGTTTCGATTTGAATGCTGATACGTTTAGGCGTTATTTCAGATTGAATGGACCTCAGGTTTTTGCTATTCATGATATGATTGAGGATTCTTTGCTATGTTCTGATTAAAATTATGTAAACTGTTAAGACATATTGATACATTATTTCAAATGTTTAATTAATACTATTAAATCTCATCAAAATAAAATATAGCCCTATTTATTTTCAGATAATTTGATATTTATCTCCAGATTTCTTCTTTAAGTTTCGTGTTTTTATAGTTTTCATCCTGTGTATCATATAAATAGGCCTACGGGTGACATCATACAAGTTCGATAAGTTTCTGACTGCAATTATCAGCCGTCTTTCCCCATTTTGAAATAAAAACAATACAATTCATCGCCACCTGTGATATCTTTTTCTACATTCAATCGTCATAAAGAGTATAAATGTCAAACATCTTTGATAAATGTGTCAAGAAAATTCGCTGACTACCGATTCCAGCGAGAAACTCGCGCGAGGTTTTTGCCTCGAGCGAGAATCTCTTCCAGTGTGTGGACGTCCATTTGAATCCATGTTATCAATTTTTTAATTTTCTCGCAACACATTTCTCGCTGGCGAAAACTCTGCAAGTGTGTTACGGGCCTTACACACTTCAGCGAGAAATATGTAATATGTTTGTCGAGCTATGGAAAATGCTTTCCTTTAGCACGGAGTAAAGCTCGAAATAAGGCATAGCTGAATTGGTCGGCTAGCTATTTTTTTAAAACATAGCTACGTATTTTCCGCTCCCATAGGTAACCTAACCTAACTGTAGCCTATAAAATTTATATTACGTAAAAGAAATTGACCAATTAATAGAAAGTCAGAGGTTCAAATTTATGTAACTTTATTTCTATCAGCGCATATCAAATTCAAAGACCTTGTATAGTATTATTTACAAAGTCTTTGATCAAACTGCCTTCCGTATGACATAATAAAACTCGTGTTTTAATTATCTATACAGAGATGGCTCCACTGTGTAGCAACATATTTCTCGCTGTTGTGTGAAGACGTTAGGCTAAGCCAAGCCGTGTCCACACATTATATAGTTAATAGCTCTCGCTGTAATGTGTAACCGGCCTAATAGAGGTGTACTCGTGGGTCATTTCTTTGTAATGTTGCTTGTAGTTTCCACTCTGTCCGTTATCAGTTCCGAAGCTGGCGAATAGGGGCGTTGTTTCAAGTAGATGTGGAGTGGGTAAGACTTGATACAACCATCCTGCATTCTTGTCAGAGCTGGTGAGGTAATACCCATATAATACATTAAATACACGCATAAAATCGGCATCGTTGTTGATTTGTGTAGTACAAATCTAGCTAATGAATATATCCGTTGAAAAAAATTCCAATTGGGATGTCAATTGAATGAAGCCACAATTTAAAAAAGGAAATATAATTAGTGAATAGTAACATATTTGTATGACTAAACGCGCAACGAAATATCAGCGTGTGAGATCCAATTCAATGGTACTCCTGAAAACAACTTTAACAAAGAAACGATATATTTGCTGGTAAAAACAGACGAAACATTTAATTAAGCACAGTAAATTTTCTCACGTTATTATTTGTAGATAATCAAGTAATCATCAGTTGTAGTGAAAACGGATTACAAAAAGCTGTTTTTTTATTAAGCAAAGTAACCAGTGATTAAACATAGAACTTGATTAAACATAGAACTAGCAATCATTAAAAAACCCAGATAGGCATATTCCTATTATTAGAAAATTAATAAATAAGAGCCAAAATCGTTTTAGTCAACAAGTCACAGAACGAATAAAATGATTAGCCCTGGAGCTTATCAAATACTCGTCTGGGAATGGAACCTTGCTTGCTCTGTCAGAGCTGAGACAGAATGACCCTCCTGTCAGCATCGAATTCACGAATGAGATATTTTAATGAAATAAATTGGAATGGAGTGATTTCTTGAACGTGGATAATGATTATTATGGTAGTGATGTTGGTGTTGACAAAGGAGAAAATCTTGGTATCCTATAAGCCAACAGATTCAGGAACATTAACGGAAAAGGGAACTAGAAACTGAAATGCCACAAATACGGTACATTATCGTATTCAACCAGGTAAAGAAGGACAAAAAAATTACTTTCCTTTAGAAATGGCCGACTAGCGACTCATTTCGATTATCCTCTCCTTTAACTCCAACACTAAACAATACAGAGATATAAATATTTTCAGCTGATATACTCAAATTATAAACCAATTGGCATTTTGGTCAAACAACTATTTTAGATGTGAATGAATGGTAAATGTAACCGACATTTTTGGTTACACTGTAGATAACACAGACCACAAATACTACGAATACTATTGTAATATTGAATAAGTACCTGAGTCATTAAACGAATCAAATCAGGCAAAGAATGCACAGACAGCGTTAGCATGTTTTACGACTAGATCATTATTACAATCTTCTATCAAACAATGAGTCCTTTGTCCTTTTCATCATTTCTTTTGTGGTGATTATGAACCAAGCCAGGAACTCGATGACGATGTTCCCAGCGTGGCGCATGTTCACCGCTTAAGGAAACACGGGGCAATTACAGGAGAAAGGACAAACAACCAAGGCTGTGCACCAGCGGCCTTCTTGATTAATAATTCAGGGGAGAAACAGCAGGTGGCGAAAGTATTTTACGTCAGCAATCTCACAATAATTGTTACTGCATTAGATGAATTGTGTGGAATTTTTCACTGTATTGTATGTTTATAGATGACGGCGAGATACACAACTTAGATTTGCAACAGAACCTCGTGCCGTGACCGTGTTTCTATCTGCACTATAGAGATGTCGCCATGTAATTTGTTCGCGGCGCAGAAACCAATTTCTGGTCAGTCACGCCTACTTTCAGATCACGTGACGGGAGTCTTCCCCTTTTTACGCTCCTCTTCCCGATATTGCTCCCAGCCGCTCAGATACGCTCAGCTCACAGTCTGCTGATTTGTCAACCTTGTGCAGGAGTTGTATAGGCACGATATCCACCTTATTCCGATCACGTTCTTGTCTTCGCGAGTGCATGAAAATAAATGAGAGGCGCTGTATTCTCGCAAACTGGTCAGTCTTTAAGCTCCACCCTTCCGTCAGCCCGCCCGCCCTCTCGCCACATCTGCGCATATCGTGGACAAATTACATGACCACATATCTACGTACTTCGCAACTTCAACACTTAACCTGAGCGAATTCCGTGGCTTGTCGGATTACTCGCCGTCGCATCAAGGAGTGGAGCGTGCTGATGTTGCAGTAAGTGTGAACGCGCATAGAACTTGGATCACAATGCGATAACACGCTAGGAATTCCACTCCACACATCATTTCTGTATTTAATTATCCTTCACTGTTACTACTTTTCGTCATTTGAAGTCTCTGCCGCCTGAACTCAGGGGCTGCCGAATCTTGAAATCTTTTAAATCTAAGTAACAAAATTATCTTATGACGAGTTTCCAAACTAACTTTCTGTTATGACAAGTGGTGTATGTTTCCACGTATTCTCTACATTTAGATATTCTACTGATATTTTATTTTATTTGCTTTTTATTTCATCATTTTTGTCTATAATGTCTATCACGCGAAAATTCGTGCTATTTATTACCATAATTTTCCTTTGTGTGTGTGTGTGTGTGTGTGTGTGTGTGTGTGTGCGCGCGCGCGCGTGCGTGTGCGCGCGTGCGTGCGTGTACCTAATAATTGTGTTTGTTGGTTGCTCTGTAATGCTGTAGTACTTCAATATCTTATCACTGTTTCATATTTATATACACTGTAGGCCTCTATGTCTTACTCATTTTGATTTACTGTTCATATTGTAATAGGCTATATTATAGGTGTATATTTTCCTCTCTTTCTATATGTTATATACTGTACGTCTCATTTCCATCGACTTATTGTTTACATTGTATTATGATTAGCCTATACCTTTCAATTTTTGTGTGCTATAATTGCAGTTTTACTCCCGGTTGAGTGTTAGAGAAAGCCCTACTGCCTTAACTCTGCCAAGTTAAATAAAACCACTATTATTATTATTATTATTATTATCATTATCATTATCATAATTATCATTATCATTATCATTAATAATATTATCTTTTAAGGGGTTAGGTACAGCTTAAGAAATAAAAAAAAATCGAATTTTCAAAATATTTGTTAATGCACAAATTATTCCAGTACATTTTACTGAAAAAAAAATGTCAATATCTGCAATAGTTTTTGAGTTGTAAATTTAAAAGGCAGGATGCTGCAATCTCATTCCTCGTGACAGTGAATAGTGCCACGCCCACTCTAAAAGTTTTTTTTTATTATTTTTAAGCAACATTTCTCATACCAGCTAATGAGAAAGAGTTTGGAGATTAAATTTCTCATACCGTTAACCATTTTAGTAATGGCTACTTGCTTGTAAACACAAGAACGTGATTTTTGGTTTCAAGAAATTACAGCCTACATAAAAAATGTTTAACACTCATTTCCCGTAAATTATATTTTCAAGAACAGTTTCCTTGATAACTCAAAAGCTATCCAACAATCTGTGAGGATTTTATTTTTGGGTGTTTATGTATGTTATATCTTGGATACATTTCTATCCTCTATCTTGGATACATTTTCTGATAAAAATTTTAATGTTATGTTTTATTTAACGAAGTTCGCAACTGCCGAGGTTATATCAGCGTCGCCGGTATGCCGGAATTTTTGTCCCGCAGGAGTTCTTTTACATGCCAGTAAATTTACAGACATGAGCCTGTCGTATTTAAGCATACTTAAATACCATCGACCTGGTCCGGGATCGAATCTGCAATCTCGGGCATACAAGGCTAGCATTATACCAACTGAGCCAACCAGGGCGACGATAAAAATTTAATCACTTTAAAAAATGGTTAAATATGAGTACTACATTTCTTTAACACAAAATAAAAACTATTATTTATTAAAGAATATAGTTGAAAGAGCATGATACTGCAAACATGAGTTTAAGCAATAAAATAAAAGAGAACATGAAAGAAGTTGAAAAGTGTCTGAGTTATGAGAAAAACGCTTCATCACTGCACAAGTGCCACCATTTTGGATTTTGGAAAAATATATAAATAATTTTTTTATGTTGTAAAAATATTTTTTTTCATATAGCAGGACAGTGTTTCACACCTACTAATTTTCATTATTGTGCAAGTTACAGTAATGGAAAAAAATGTTGAATATTTCCTAAATTTTACTGTCGTAAGCTGTACCTAACTACTACCAATGAGACAGAAGTGTCCTCCGTCAGATGTCCACAACTACAAAGTGTCAATAATGTCACCTTCATTCTTTAAATTTAAAATCTCACCACAAAACGTCCTTCCGGTCAGAATATCACGATGTTTTAATTGATGCATTACCTGAATTTTGCATGAATGAAAATGAAAGCCGCATGAGCAGATGGGACGGGATCATAGCGTCATAAATTAAAAAAAAACGAAATTTACGCCTAAAGGCTTCAAAACTGTCGTTCTTGTAAAAGCTTTTAATTGCAAAAGCATGTTGTGCACCACTCCACCTTACCAAGATGACTAAATGGCATTGTACTGGCAGCATAATTTGCGCGCAGTTTATCACCCCTCAACTGTGCTGCGAGAGATGTACGCTCCTTAAAACAGAGTCTTCCTCTGCCGGACCCTGCACAATACATTTTAATGAATTATGTAGAACAAACTCAGGTTTCTGGAACATAAAACAGCCAAGCCACTTCTAAGCGAACTACAGCATGCAGTAACTACCGGCATTAGTGTACGGGAGTATAGCAATAGGAATGCATTTATTAAAAACGTCTTTGCATTCTTTATTTTCTGTTTAAAACGTTTAAAAATAGGTTAAGAATGAAACATAAAAAAATCCTAAATGTCTCACAAAAACAGAAGAGACCTAAATATTTAAAATATGAGGAACCCTACGAAATGGAATAAATCCCTGGATCTTGGAATGGAATGAAATTTAACTGAAGGGGGCACGGATGGCCCAGCACTGCGACCTGTTGAGATCTATTGCGCTAACCTTCGATATGGAATGAGTTGCGTGTCACTGATCCCCCTACACGCACCGCCCTAACCACATGACTCCCTTAACGACCGGTCCCTACAGCTGACAGAAATCCATATACCATTCCTGCTTCGGCAAATTCCCCCAAGGCCCCCCTATCGGTCCAACGTCGCTTAACTACATTCCACGGAGTCCGGTCGAGAGAGTCAGCAGCTTCGGGAGGCCGCCTGTAGAGTGATCTGAAAAACCAGAAGGAAAGGAAGTGGCGAAGATATAAGTGGGGTTCCAATCGCCTGATAAAGTTACCAGATATTCATCCAAAGGAGTGAGGGAAAAAACCCGAAAAAAACCTCACCCAGGCAACTCGTGCTGACCGGGAATCGAACCCGGGACCGCTGGGTTCGGAGTTACACTCACTATCCCCTCAATCACAACGGTGGACTACAGGAATCTTTAAAAAATGTAAATGATTATAACATTGCAGATTTGGTATCAGAAGAAGTCCTATTCTGTTGGGGTCTGTATCGGGAATCAACAGACAGTGTAGTTGTAATCTTTACAAACAAATTGTTTTTACCGTAAACCGGGGCTACATTGACTTTCCGGGTTACTTCGACAGTTTTCAGGGCTACTATGTTTTTAATTGTACAAGTTAACATTGTTTTTATTGTTCATAGAGTGCTGTTGGTGCAATATGCGGTCAACTATCAACTGCTGGAGTAATTGCTACCTTGCTATAGGCTACCCGTATGTTATTGTTATGCGTACAGACCGATTATTTAGTCCTGACAGCTCAGCGACGCGAAAGAACGGAAGTAATAGTAGTAGTGGGGAGAGCTCCGGAGTAGAGATAAGGGCGAGCGGTCGGTAAAGGAATGCAGTACAGCTTAATTGTACTAGAAACATTCCGTTCTACCGCGCACATGACATCCGACCGCTCCGAAGGCAAGCAAGTGACTAACCCAAACACCCCTCGGCGTAACTAAATGGACTCGCCTGACCTAGGCGCACATCTCCGGCGACTAAATAATCGTACTGTACTTATATCGCCAGTCGGCATGCTTCGATACAGAGTTTCCAGTTGCCAGTTTTAGTTCGAATTACAAGTTAACAGAAACGTCTTCCTAAATTACAATGGTTCGATATTATAAAAGTAAATCTGGAAATCGAGAATATACAATCTCTACAAGAGAAAATCTCGATAAAACCTTGAAGGCTGAAGAAAATAACCAGATATCAGTAAAGAAGGCGGCACAAATGTATAACATAACAGAATTACCACTTATGTACAAAATACGAGGCGATCGCCCAGGAAATCCAGGTCACCTCACCGTTTTAACATCAGAAGAAGAAAAATAATTAATTTCTGATAGATTGGGAACTGTTCCAGATTGGGGCTTTCTCATGATAAAAAGTGATGTACGAAGCGTTGTGAGCAAATCTGTGAACAAGCTATGTAGAAATATTCCCCAATGGGAAAATAATACTCCTAGTGAAGATATAATTGTATAATTGAACTAGACTATTTTCTTCCGGAAGTGGTTTATCCACAAGATTGGCAAGGATTGGATTCGCTGCGTAATATGCAAGTCATGGATGAGTGGTGTATGCAACAAGGGTTCAAGAAATCCATATTATAAATGTGAAGATGAAATGTGACCAGTGGCGCCAACTTATACGGGCGCGTGGGGCCTCAGCCTATTACTACATTACTAGCTGAAGGCACCCGGCGTTGCCTAGGTTGTCCTTTTTGCTTCTTTTTTAAATTGAACTGGTTGTTAGACTTTTCGGAAATCTCAGAAACTCAACTATAGACAACCAAAATGAATTGTCTTTAATAAGCTTCACGTGAATGAATGAACTTCCACACCTGTGAAGTAACGGTTAGCGCGTCTAGCCGCGAAACCAGGTGGCCCGGGTTCTATTACCGGTCGGAGCAAGTTACCTGGTTGAGGTTTTTTTCCGGGGTTTTCCCTCAACCCAATATGAGCAAATGCTGGGTAACTTTCGGTGTTGGACCCCGAACTCATTTCACCGGCATTATCACCTTCATCTCATTCAGACGCTAAATAACCTAAGATGTTGATAAAGCGTCGTAAAATAATCTACTAAAATTAAAAAAAAATAATCATCATCATCATTTCCTTTTCCATTCTTGCCTCATGAGTGATGCCTTACCAGTGTCATTTATGAGGTACAAATCTGTCTTCGGACAGTTGACTAAACAAGGACATGATATGTGATGGTTGCTTATTGAAATAAATAAATTACAATAAGTAAAATTTCAGTAATTAAGGATGCATTGTTGGTGTGCACTTTATTCATCTCTCCTACCGATAGTCAGGTCCCACATAAGGATAGTACTGAGAAGTTAGATTTAGGATATGTTTGTGACGAATTTATACGGAGAAACACATTTGCATCAGTACGTGCTACGTAATAGTGAGTCCACTCTCGTATTATCAATTTATAGTTAGAAAGAATTCAAGTCCCCAAGTTAAAATTTTTATATAATTGTAACGTTCCGTTTAATTACTAACAATGGATAATTGTGCGGAACAGCTATGCCCAAGATAATGCGGAGATTTTTTCGTATATAGTTACTAGTATGAAGGAACTAATTGGTATTCACATAAAATCCAAAAGAATGTTACCTACAAGTAAATAGAACAGCTCGTGGACCTTAGACTAACTACATACATCACAAAATCGTTCTTAGATCTCCATTTTGTTATTTTTGGCATTCTACAGTACATTGTATATAGGCCTATACTATGCGCAGTCACATCAATATTACGAAAAATAATATCATTAAAGGAAGGATTTATGAGATTCTTTTGGGAAACTATGATCTAGTGTTTCATCCCACCCAATGCTTTTAAAAAGTTGGCGCCATTGAATGTGACTACGATGTTCTGTCTTTTTCAGTAAGATTTGTTCAGTTTATTTTTATAATTATTGTATCTTAATTTCAATGCTTACATTCCTGCTTAAATTCAATCTACTCATGTGCTAGTTTCATTAGCTTTTCTTTCTAAATACCCATTAATGACGTTGACTGTATTGAATTATTAATGAAGTTCAGATAGGTCCAAATAAATCGAAAATAAACCAAGTTTTTGTCCTCTTTTAAGTATAATTTTAAAACAAAAGTTGGAGTCAAATTAGTAACACGGACTACGTTGACACGAAAAAAAAGGAACTTTTTTTTTTCTATATTTAGTCATATTTTAGAGAAATCATACCATTATAAGTTCATAGTCGAATGATCATTAGGTATGATTGAAAACTTTTTCATTACCGGTATATCAATTAGGCTTAAAACTATGTCGAAGTAGCCCCGGTTTAAGGTATATCTAAGTGAATCGCAGCTCTCAACAGCTCCATACTACCTTGGAATAAAGATAGGCAACGTAGAACTCTGAAACTGGGTGTGCCAATTTTTCGCAGCAGCTACAAGTCGACATCCATGGTCTTTGCGTTTAATGAAGCTAATAATCTAATCGTCTCCATATAAATCTTATGTTAGAACTAATGATGTTTTGTATTGCAGTTATGTCCACTAGCAGATGTCCTTTAGAATACAGAAACTCTTGCAATCACTCTTCCTGTCGACTGCGCAAATTTCAATTTATTTTCCTTCAAGAATTCACGATATGTCACTACGTTGGCTAAAAAAACTTCAATCTTGGCTACGCCTCATTCGATCGTATCGACGGATGGGATTTGTTTTGTCTTGTTGGAGACAATGCCTGGCTTCAAGTCAGCCTACATTCCCTACAAATAATCACAAGATAGGAGTAAAGTATATGACTGTATATTAATGCAATTATTTTAATAAAAATTAAACTGAATCAACAAAGTCTTCTTGACCAGTAGGCCTAATCGTTCATAAAGTTTAATGAAGATTGTATAGTTGGTACAACTGGTAACAAGAGAACAGCTCATCATAACACACTATTGCCATAATTATAGCGGAATATTTTGTAATGATGAGATGGTAAATAATACATTTGAAGACAGTTTAGTATTTTCGTAACTCAATTAACATTTTATTACCGTATATTAGAGTATTTTATATCTTCTAATCATTATATACTTTCTTCTAATCGTGTAACAGTCAATTAAAACTACTCGACTTTTGATTTTCTCTAGATAAATCAAAACCTCCAATGAGATTACTGTTGATAAATCTGGATAGGACAGGAAACACGTAGGCCTATGTAACTTGTATTTCTCTCATTTAGACTCGACCTCGGAACCTTTGGATTTATAATAGCATGCTATTCTTCTTTATTTGTTGTCCTTATGTGCAGACGATATTTATAGATACATTTGTGCTCTTTTATAGTAATCCGGTTTGTCTCTATATTGGGCGGTATATATTCATTCAGGATACGCAGGGATATTCTCTCTCTTTGGGGAATGTGGTACTGAATTTCATATATATCAAGCGCCGGCTTTTTTTTTTTTGTAGCGTATTAAATTTGTTTCAGACGACAGTAGCAGCACGGACTGGAGTGTGTGAGGTGGCATTGATCCATATTATGCATATAGGGGCAATACAAACTAGAATGCATGCGAGCTGTGTAGTTACAAAAATTTATTTGATCCTGTTTCGAGTGCAAGAGTGAAGTACGAGCACATTTCCTTGTACAAACGTATGGCTGAACGTAAATTACTTTGCATTCTTAATTTGTCTTGCAGTATTTTGTTGATTAAATGAAGGAACTCAGGATTTTTCCTTCGCTTTCTTCATTTTAGGAATAAGAAAGAAAGTACTATTCTGAACAAACGAACTCGAGATTTTTAATTAAAATAGTTTGCTTAGCGTGATGTTTTCTTTTATTTCTGCCATTTTGTATGCCAGTGACTTTATTCATAACTATTCCTCTAATCTCGTTCATACTGAATTAGCTTATTTACCCTTCCTCCGCTGCTGATAGACTATTTCCCCAAGTTTTTGTAATTCTACTTGACAGCATTTTTGTTAAGAGTCGCCATAGGAGAGAGTTGACGCGTGGCTCTTGGACAATTAAACAAAGGTTAAACCAGCAGCTCTGAACAGTGTAATATGTAGTTAGTCGGAGATGTATGCAATGAAGGGGAAAAGGAACTGGCCACCCTACCCCATTATCTCCTGGCCTAGTTGCCTCATAAGTGGTGTCTTCTTGGTATCACTTGTGAGGTTCAGACCTGTCTTCGGACAGTTGACTGAAAACAGCAACAACAAACCAACAGCCAGACAGAAGCCAGCAAGTTTAGAAACCTTGAGACAGGAACTTTGTGGCTAAACGTATTTAACCAGGGTCTGTGTATCCATCTTAATTTTGAATGAACTTGTAATGCAGTAAATCTACGACCGGGGCCCACAGTTTTACTTTCTTATATCTCGACACTTAATAAACTCGGTTCCGCAAATATGTGGCACAGGGCCCACAGATTTAGTTGTTTCCATCTTGACTCAAGAAATTTAGTGCCGTAAATCTACGACACGAGACATAGACTTACTTCTTTCCATCATGACTTTCATAAACTTAGTGCCGTAAATCTACGACACGAGACACAGACTTACTTCTTTCCATCATGACTTTCATAAACTTAGTGCCGTAAATCTACGACACGGGAACCACAGATTTACTTCCTTCCATTATGACATTCATAAACTTAGTGCCGTAAATCTACGACACAGGACCCAAAGTTTTACTTCTTTAACATCTGGACATTTAATAAACTCATGTCGTAAATCTACGCCACTGAACCCTAAGCTTTACTTCCTTACATCGGGGCATTTAATAAACTCAGTGCCGTAAATCTACGACACGGGACCCTAAGCTTTACTTCCTCACATCTGGATATTTAATAAACTCGGTCCCGAAATCTACGGCACAGGGCCCACAGATTTACTTGCATCCATCTTACTTTCAACAAATTTAGTGCCATAAATCTAAGACATGGGACCCACAGATTTATTTCCTCCCATCATGACGTTCATAAACTTAGTGCCGTAAAACTGCGACACGGGACACACAGATTTATTTTCTTACATCATGACATTCATAAACTTAGTGCCGTAAATCTACAACATGGGACCCACAGATTTACTGCCTTTCATCATGATGTTCATAAACTTAGTGCCGTAAATCTACAACACGAGACCCACAGATTTACTTCCTTTCATCATGACATTCATAAACTTAGTGCCGTAAATAGACTATACAACATGGGACACACAGATTTACTTCCTTTCATCATGACATTCATAAACTTAGTGCCGTAAATCTACAACATGGGACCCACAGATTTACTTCCTTTCGTCATGACATTCATAAACTTAGTGCCGTAAATTTACAACACGGGACCCACAGATTTACTTCCTTTTATCATGAAATTCATAAACTTAGTGCCGTAAATCTACAACACGGGACCCACAGATTTACTTCCTTTCATCATGACATTCATGACTTAGTGCCGTAAAACTGCGACACGGGATCCACAGATTTATTTTCTTACATCATGACATTCATAAACTTAGTGCCGTAAATCTACAACATGGGATCCACAGATTTATTTCCTTCCATCATGACGTTCAAAAACTTACTGCCGTAAATCTACGACAAAGGACCCCAAGTTTTATTTATTTTACATCGGAACATTTAATAAACTCAGTGTCGTAAATCTGCGACACGGGACCGGAAACTTTACTTCCTTACAGCTGGACATTTAATAAACTCGTTGTCGGAAATGTACGGAACAGGGCCCACAAATTTACTTGCTTCCATCTTACTTTCAACAAATTTAGTGCCGTAAATCTATAACATGAGACTCACAGATTTACTGCCTTTCATCACAACATTCATAAACTTAGTGCCGTAAATCTACGACACGGGAATCAAATTTACTTCCTTCTATCATGATATTCATAAATTTAGTGCTGTAAATCTACGACACGTGACTCAGATTTACTTCCTCCTGTCATGACATTCATAAACTTAGTGGCGTAAATCTACGATACGGGACTCAGATTTACTTCCTTCCATCATGACATTCATAAACTTAGTGCCGTAAATCTACGACACAGGACCCAAAGATTCACTTCTTTACATCTGGACATTTAATAAATTCAATGCCGTAAATCTATGACATGGGACCCTAAACTTTATTTCCTTACATCGGGGCATTTAATAAATTCAGTGCCGTAAATCTACGACACCGGAACACAAAGCTTTACTTGCTTACATCTGGACATTTAATAAACTCAGTGCCATAAACCTACGACACCGAGACCACAGCTTCCCTTCCTTTAGCTTATCTACCTCTTGAAATTCAACAAACTTTTTTTCTTCTTTCTTAGTCGGTTTAACATCCCCCTTTTACGTCTTACGCACCATTCCGGCTAGGGGAGGGAGAATCACTGAATCACACACACTAGACATCGCAGAATAATCACAAAATAACAAACAAATATCCAGTTTCGTGGACGGAAGATTGCCCAAGCCGAGAATCGAACTCTGGACCGCTTGGTCGGGAAGAGCACAACGGTGAACTCACTCAACGAAGTCAGTGCCGTAATTCCACTACGCCGGGAATAATTAAAATTGGAATGTTTAGCCATTTTCTTATAGACATTACTCGTGAATTCATAACGGCCGCAGTTGTCATGCCAACCGCAACCGCACGTGTGGTCAGCTGTCAATATTCACCGAGCCTTGATGTCACAGGGATAGTGATGCAGTTGTCTCCGTATCTTGATGTATATATATAATGTTCACAAGCATTAGTAATTTTGGAAATTGGAGGTGTTGGTATTGATTTGGCGATGTTTACCGTCGGAGTTGCAAACGTGGAGGATGCTACGCCTCCACCTCCCTTTAAGAGTCTTTGCTGACCTTTAAACAGGGTGGTGGGTCGTGTGCGAATATTCTACAATTGATTTATGCCGCTTTATTTGCATTGTGGCTGCGTTCCTACGCTTGAATTTCCAACAGCCAGCTTCAGTTCATTTTAGGGATTGGTTTGCTTTTTAACTCTGCGAAATTTCTTCCGCGAGCGCCATATATTCACGACTTTTAGCGTTATATTGTTGTAACAGATAATTAATGACATGAATATTCATTTCACTCTAAAAGTGACAGCATTTATAGCTTCAAATTCTACAGACACTGATTCTGTTCCATGCAGAGAATTTATCTCTGTTTCATACATGCTGGATATACGAGATTGTTTCTCGTTTCGTTTATTCTGTGTCGTGCCATGCTGGCCACATAACGAGAAAGTGTGCTTGTGGAACGATTTAAAGTATGTAAAAAAGAGTTTTGAAATAAAATCAAATTGCACTTTAAATTCGTAAAATAATGGTATTAAAATGACATTGCTTTCTTTGTTCCCATGACAACTAAATAACAATGAAAACGTTGATTGGACTATAAAATTGACATAAATTTGAAGCGTGAAATAGTACATTATGCAACGAGCCTATAATGGTAGTAATTAAGAAGCGAGTATGGATGTTTATGAAACGAGCGCAAGCTCGTTTCATAATTTTCATACGAGCTTCTTAATTACCATTATAGGCGAGTTTCATACGACTTTTTATGCTCGACCATATTTCTAACTTGAAATTACCGGTATTCAGATGTATACAATTTATTTGTATCTGACAAGATCGGAAGTGACCTTGTTCTAGGTCATGAATTGTGAGATGTGCGCAGACGCGAATGTATTGATTTTTTCCGAGGAACAATAATGTCATTGACCTTGTGTAATCCCGTTAAACTTGATAATATTATAACCTTGATTATTGAATTCGACATTGAAAAACGAGATGACAAATTGAATTTATTTGAATATTATTTACAATTAGCGCTAATTATTATAGTAACAGAACGTAACTTTCTGCGACAGTATTGGATTTCCAGCCTCCGTGACTTTTCGCTAATTCTCTTTCGATTGCATATCCGAGAATAATCGATACTTGCGGTTTTATAACGGTACAAAGCTGACTTGTCATTGGCTGAACCCATGTAAGCTGAGTTATCATTGGCTGAATACCTGTACTTTAATGAGTAGGTGTACTTTAATGACATGCATTAAAGGACTGCTACCAGGTGTATAATTAGTACATTTCGGCATGGTCGAGCATAAAATCATTTATGCTCGACCATGCCGAAATGTCGTAATTATACACCTGGTAGCAGCCATTTAATGGACCTCATTAAAGTACACCTATTCATTAAAGTTCAGGTGTTCCACCAATCAGAAAATACCATTGTAGCAATATGAAAGCTCAAGTATCAATTATTCTCGGATATGCAATCGAAAGACAACTAGTTCTGTTACTATAATAATTAGCGTTAATTGTAAATAATATTCAAATAAATTCAATTTGTCATCTCGTTTTTCAATGTCTAATTCAATTTCAAGGTTATATCAAGATTAATGTTTATTTTACTCTCTAGATTATATCGAGGTCAATGTCGACATTTGTTTCTCGGAAAAAATCAATACTCTCGCGTCTGCGCACATCTCACAATTTACAAGGTATTGCACATGGTCAGTTCCGCTCCTCAATCAGATAAGAATAACATGAATACTTATGAATAATTTCAAGTT
This sequence comes from Periplaneta americana, assembly GCF_040183065.1. NCBI lineage: Eukaryota > Metazoa > Arthropoda > Insecta > Blattodea > Blattidae > Periplaneta > Periplaneta americana. Next base: position 68,529,752 of record NC_091124.1, on the reverse strand, counting down.
AGAAATATGGTCGAGAATAAAAAGTCGTATGAAACTTGGCTATAATGGTAATTAAGACGCAATTACTACCATTATAGGCTCGTTGCATAATGTATTATTTATAGTCTAGTTGGACAGCTGTCAGAGTACCTAATCAAAATAATCACACAGGTAGCCGCCTTGGCAGCTCAGAGCGCTGGATTACGACGACTGCGAGCCCGAGCTCAAATCTCAGCGATGGCAGGTTGCATTTGTGGTGGACATACCAAGGTTGTAAGGGAGTTTCTCGGGGTCCTCCCGGTTTTACTTCAACATTTCCCCTCACTTTCATCGATTCCCCTTTCATTTATATTTGTTTCGTAAAATATGGCATCTTCTATGTTTGTATGACGTCAGAGTTGCCGTCTGCCACTGTAAATGTTCCTAGTGCTTTGTACAGAGATTGATAGATGGCAGTGATGGTGAGTTCTGTATAAGAGGCATCGAAGTTCTTACAGGTTCCTGTCTGCCTGACGGGGATATGACGACTCACATATAATTATGTAAATCTAAGAAGAACGAATTCAGAGAAAGACTATTAGTAGCCAAGCGAGTAGAGCAACAAGTTAATATTAGGAGATTCAATATTCCGAAATTAAAGGTCGAGGAAACTCAGCAAAATTATCAGGTCTAAATTTCAAATAGGTTTGCCGCTTTAGGAAGTTCCGATGAAGTAGAGGAGAAGTTAGATGTTAATAGCGTGTGGGGAAAATATCAGAGATAATATCAATATTGCAGCTGAGCACAGCTTAGGTTAATATGAAACTAAGAAAAAGAAACCGTGGTTTGATGAAGATTGTTGCATGGTAGTAGAAAGAAGGAAACAGGCAAAATTGAAATTCTTACAGAATCCAGACTAGACGAATAGAGATAATTATTTGAATGAAAAACAGGAAGCAAGTCGTATACTTAGGAATAAAAAGAGACACTACTTCAAGGAAAAACTGAATGACGCAGAAACAAATAGTAAGAATACAAACATTAGAGATTTATATAAGTTCATAAAGAAATTTAAGAACGGATATCAGGCAAGGGTAAATCTGTTAAGTATGAGAATGGAGACTTGCTTGCGGACACTCATTCAATCCTAAACAGATGGAAAACTATTTTGGACAACTACTAAATGTACACAAGCCAAATAGAAATGATTGGGACGAAATTCAAATACAAACTGCTGAACCATTTATACCCGAACCCATACCTTCTGAAGTCGAAATTGCGATAGAAAATCTGAAAACGTACAAGTCTCCAAGTATCGATCAAATTCCAGCAGAATTAATACAAGAGAGCGGAAGTGCATTTTCTAGCGAAATTTATAAGCTTGTACTTCCTGTTTGGGAAAAGGAAATGTACCAGAACAATGAAAGGAGTCCATAATTGTACCCATTTTTAAGGAGGAGGAAAAGACTAACTGTAGTAACTTTGGAGGAATATCACTTTTGTTGACGTCGTACAATATTTTGTCCTATATTCTTTTGAAAAGATTAACTCCATATATAGATGAAATTATTGGGGATCGTCAGTGCGGTTTTATTTACCACATAGGCGTATACAAACTCAAATGCAACAACTTCTACATAGAACAGACAGGCAGATAATTTCAAACACTTAGAAAGCATGATGGAAATATTCAGATTGTCAATTAATATAGATAAACACAATATAATATTTGTTACTCAGTCAAATGACAAATCAATGTAAAATAATGACTTATATTATATGGTCATTAAATTTTATATATATGAATTACAAATTGCAAACGTTTTCGCCCATTCAGGCATCTTCAGGCACAATTATACAATATCTCAATATCAAACTGTGTAGCCATTACATTGGTGGTAGATAAACTGTTTAAGATTAATGATGTACAAAACATCTCCATAATTAAAATGTAATATTACAAGTCATAAAATTGAAATAATGTTAAAAACCACGTAGTGTTGTAATTAAACTTCATAATATTCTGTGGAACTCTTGTTCAGTAGAGTCCAATGAGTGATGAATTATGTCTGAAATATATAAATAAATACGAAATAGAAATAGGAAATTATCAAATGTAAAAGTGTAATCGAATTGGATAATTGAAAATACTCACGTCGTTTGAACGTGGCAACTGTATCGATCACTATAAAACATCCTACGTTTGAAGTAGTTATCTGTAATGAAAATAATAAATAAATCAAAATTTTGAAGAATTTGAAAAACTAATTGGAAGACTAAATTATGGACGTACTTACGTAGACGTGAGACGACCTGCTGCTGTTGGAACTGTAACTAGTATGACGCGGGGGAAGTGTGTGTTCGTGTAAACAACTAACGCGGAAGGATATTGCGTAGTGATGGAGTTAGAGGTTGTACAGGGGATTCCGGATTTGAGTCAAATTTTCATTAAGAATGCTGTTCTCTATTTGAATCTGTTTTGCAATATAATATTCCTCTGCAGAATTTATCAATTTAGTATCTATTCCTGATTTTAATATTTTCAAAGTTTTATATGTTGGGCCTAATTCATGTCCAGTATCTATTAGATGGGATGCGTATGTGGATTTCTTACGGTTATGTTTGAAATCAGAAATGTGCTCATTGTATCTAATTTTGAAAATTTCTTTTGGTTTGTCCTATATATTTTTCCTTACATGTAAAACATTCCAATCTGTAAATACCATTATTGTGGAGTTTATTAACATTTTGAAGTCTATTGTTTAAATTGTTATTAAGTTTATTAGTTGGTTTATGTGCTATGTAAATATTTTCTTTTTTAAAAAAGTTAGCTAATTTGCTAGATATGTATTTATTATATGTTAAACTGAAATGTTTTTTGTTGGTATTGTTTTGTTTTGTTAATGTAGATATATTGCTTAGTTCTTTTTTCCTTTTGTTCTTATTTATTAATTTCTTAATCAAATTAGTACTGTAACCATTTTCGTTGGCTATTTGTATTATTTTTTTTATATTCTTCCTTGTAATTGTTTTTGCTTAGTGGAAATTGTATTAATCTATTAATCATGTAATTGAAGTTACTTAGTTTATGTGCAGTAGGATGTTCTGAATTTATGGGAATACTTTGGTTCGTGGTTCCGGGTTTTCTGTAAATGTTAAATTCCAATCTATTTTTATGTTTTCTTTATTATGATTTCTAAAAAATGAATCATATTATCATGTATATAAAATTTAATGACCATATAATATAAGTCATTATTTTACATTGATTTGTCATTTGACTGAGTAACAAATATTATATTGTGTTTATCTAAATTTCAAACACGTTACGAAGTACAAATCACAGCCATAACAAAATCGCAAAACACTTCCACATACGCAGAACACATCACAAATACTAACCACACCTACAGCAACATAAACACAGACACGGAAATTCTACACATTCAACCAAAAAAAAACAGAAACTAAACACACTAGAATAATATGAAATACACAGACACACAAAAACACACCCTCGTGATATTCTCAACACAACTGAATTTAGAACACACACTATTTGATTCCACATTACACTACACAAACACACCCCCACAGGAAGCACAATCAGAAGGCGCGAAAACCAGGAACATCCAGTTCTGAAGATTACCTACAACAGGTTGAAACTTGTCAACAACAAGGTACCTAATTTTAACATATGAAAGAAATATAGTATATATATTCGGAAGTGATATAGTGTTAAATGTTGTTTAATCAAGATGTATTTAAAATATTGCCTCGTAGCATGTCAACAATACGTTGCCAAATTCTTGGAAGACGGCGGACTCCATCTGCAGCAGCATTTCTGGATATCTCTCTCATTGATCAATCTAAAGCTCTTCGGATGTCAGCTCTTGTTTGAAAGCGAATGCCTCGCTTCCACCCAACTTGCAATAGTTCAGTATGGAGGACTTCTCTCCCATAGGATTCTTGTAATGTCCTAAAGCACTGAGCTGCATGTTTTTCTCTTGAAATTTGGATTTTTTTGAAGCACCTTTGTTCGTACCTTTAGGGCTGTATTGTTTTCTACAAATCAGAAACATCCACTGTATTTACAAAACATGACTACTTCGAAACTTTTAATATTGCAAATTTATGAAACAATTGCTGCTCTATTACATAGGACAAGATTTCAATGATCACTGCTAGGAGCACTCATTTATAGCATTATTGTCATTACTTATCGCATGCCCTAGTAGAAAATAGCCTGTATCAGTTGTAAGAAAGTTTGTAACATCTAGATTAGACTTCCCACAACGCAGTAACGTGGAAGATATTGCCGTAACTACTGGACATTCCTGTTGGCGTAATGAGTGACTACCAAATCCTTTCTGAATTGATTACGGCAAAAAAGATTCCCGTATACACGCACGCACGGACAATATCATTAAACAACTTCACGCTGGTTTGTTAAGGCAGTAATTCCCCGCGGCTTGTCCACCATTCCTAATTCACTCTGTCCATAAAAGCAAATTAATTCGATTGAGATTTGGGTTGTCAGTCCAGACATTTAATCAATTAATGTGACAGATGCGATCAGTGTGATATGGCAGTTAAACGGAATAATGAACTAGCGCGACCTCCACTTTCAAAAGTACCGTGACAGCCATTGGACCGCTCTGCCTGGTTGTTGCACAGCAATGAACCGCCTGTATTAGACTTTTTCGTACCTAGATTCGCAGATTACTGGAATACATTTATCTTCACCGTGTTATGAATGCCTTCAACGATCGGTAGTTTGCTGATTTCATTTCCACGTTGTTTCATGACTGACGTAATCAATAACAGAAGTTTTCGAACGCATGTTATGTGGCTACTGACCATATGGTGTCGCCTCCTTCCTTCTCCTTCATATGTAGGACTACCTATAATCCTAGAGTATATATACCCAGATAGCTCGGCCTTATAGGCTTTGACGTTAACAACTTTTGTCAGGTTTACTATGCTGCCATCTAGTTGTTTCATAAGGAGTCACGTCATAATTCCCATTTGAATTGCATTAGCAACTGTACTGCCATCTCGTGTTCGTTTACGGCGGACGGGTAGCGATCCTGGCGGTTGTTCTCTTCAAAGTGCTGCCGATTTTAACATAGGGATGATCTATCTGTTACATATATGATCTAGGCTATAATACAGTGGGATTATTACAGTTATCCACATAGTTCTCGCACGCTATCTTTCGCAAGTGATAGCGTAAGAGTCATGCACTCGCACGAATAAAAAAAAAAACCTTGGTGTCGTCAGCACTCGCTGAAATGGGTATCAGGTAAGGAGTGTATCGGAATGTGCACGGTGGTGCAGAAGGGAGAAGGAGAAAGGTTCATTTAAACACTACATAAACAATTTCCATACAATGGAACATGGGCCTATTTGTAAAAGTACTGTAGCGATAACGAAAGTGTGAATACCGGAAGGACAGTAAATAAGCATTGGATGCAGAAAGGCAAGTGCAGTACATTAATTAACATATCTAACTTATATATTCTGTATGAATATAGTGCACAAAAATATATTCTCAAATCATGTGTGAAATTGTGTGGAACTTGGTTATAAGTGGGTGGATTTTAGTGTTTCTAGGCTGGCAACACTGCTACAGATGCAAATCCATAATGTAGGCTACAAGAAGAGACCACTATCCGTCTGGCTGGCTGGCTTGCCTTTCGAGGGCAGGATCCAGGATAGATCACGCAATTAGGCTTTCATGCGCCCTATTATGTATGCGATGATTGTTTCAGTTCAATACGTTGCCTGGGTGGCATTCGTGAATCCGATGCTTACATGTGGGTCACCCCATCTAAGCTCTGAGAGCCAGATCGCATTCCCAGACAATTGGCTGATAAGCTCCAGGGCCCAAAGCACCTAGTCCTTCCTATATCAGCATCGAAAACCTTAACTACCCCTAAGATCTGACCCCAGCCTACTTTCAACTACTTCAGATGATAGATGAAGTACCCCAAGAAAAACCGACTGCAAAGTCTGCTTTGTCTACCATAAATTCAAACACGAGTAGACCGGGGATCGAACCTGGGCAGCCTGGATGGAAGACAATAGTGTGCTAGCACTGAGCCACATACATAGCTAGACCACCTGTCATGCAATGAGCCTCAGAAGATACCTATGGTTTGCTATAATAGATTCCAGGTACAGGTTATTACCGAATGGAATAAATTGTAATAGAATTAAAGAGGCGTACTATGACCTCAAAAGACATACATAAAATGGAACTCTATGGCGGAAACTCCAGCGGTAGATTCTGCGGACTAAACAAAGACAAAGCCACAACGTAATCTATTAATGGGATTCGTTATGCCTTAAAAGGCATCAATTGATTAGTATAATAAATCTGGGCAGAGAATATTACCAAAAGGGATTGTGAGTAAGCTTCTGGAACTGATTAAAGTTTCAGGACTAATTAATTAACTCCTTCCTTTTGACGTTGAAGAGGCAGACAGAATACGTCTATTGGGGGACGACTCTTAGGACTTCCAACAGACTGTAGCTTCATTTTATTTCACTACAATAATCAGAACTATTATTCGTGTATGTATAGTCTTGACGAAACATTGCAATAGCATTAGGTATCGAACGATCCAATTGGCTTAGTTGCGTAGGATCCGGTTATCTTAGTCGTGGCGGAATTAGAGGTTCTGGTAGCATTGGTTGTAGTTGTGGTGATCGGTTGTTGTTATTTCGATGACGGGATTGGCTGTTTCTTTTACTATGACGGCATTGATTGTTTCTATTGCTATGACGTCATTCGTTGTTTCTATTGCTATGGCGGCATTGTTGCTATTGCCATGGTGACATTGGCTATTGCTAGTGAGACAGTAGAAGTGGCTGTTGCTAGTGAGAGGGAGCATTGGCTGTTGCTATTGCGATGGTGTCATTGACTATTGCTAGTGAAAGAGCGGAATTGGCTGTTGCTAGTGAGTGGGAGGCATTAGCTGTTGCTTTGCGATGGTGTCATTAGCTATTGCTAGTGAAAGATCGAAATTGGCTATTGCTAGCGAAAGAGCAGAACTGGCTGTTGCTAGTGAGTGGAAGGCATTGGCTGTTGCTATTGCGATGGTGTCATTGACTATTGCTAGTGAAAGAGCGGAATTGGCTGTTGCTAGTGAGTGGGAGGCATTAGCTGTTGCTTTGCGATGGTGTCATTAGCTATTGCTAGTGAAAGATCGAAATTGGCTATTGCTAGCGAAAGAGCAGAACTGGCTGTTTCTAGTGAGAGTGGAAGGCATTGGTTGTTGCTATTGCGATGGCGGCATTGGCCGTTTCTTTGCGATGTCGGCATTGCCTATTTCATTTGCGATGGTGTCATTGGCTATTGCTAGTCAGACAGTAGAAGTGGCTGTTGCTAGTGAGAGGGAGCATTGGCTGTTGATATTGTCATGGTGTCATTGACTATTGCTAGTGAAAGAGCAGAACTGGCTGTTGCTAGTGAGTGGAAGGCATTGGCTGTTGCTATTGCGATGGTGTCATTAGCTATTGCTAGTGAAAGATCGAAATTGGCTATTGCTAGCGAAAGAGCAGAACTGGCTGTTGCTAGTGAGTGGAAGGCATTGGTTGTTGCTATTACGATGGCGGCATTGGCTGTTTCTTTGCGATGCCGGCATCGGTTATTTCATTTGCGATGGTGTCATTGACTATTGCTAGTCAGACAGTAGAAGTGGCTGTTGCTAGTGAGAGGGAGCATTGGCTGTTGCTGTTGTCATGGTGTCATTGACTATTGCTAGTGAAAGAGCAGAATTGGATGTTGCTATTGCGATGGTGTCATTAGTTATTGCTAGTGAAAGATCGAAATTGGCTATTGCTAGTGAAAGAGCAGAACTGGCTGTTTCTAGTGAGTGGAAGGCATTGGTTGTTGCTATTGCGATGGCGGCATTGGCTGTTTCTTTGCGATGTCGGCATTGCCTATTTCATTTGCGATGGTGTCATTGGCTATTGCTAGTCAGACAGTAGAAGTGGCTGTTGCTAGTGAGAGGGAGCATTGGCTGTTGATATTGTCATGGTGTCATTGACTATTGCTAGTGAAAGGGCGGAATTGGCTGTTGCTAGTGAGTGGGAGGCATTGGCTGTTGCTATTGCGATGGTGTCATTAGATATTGCTAGTGAAAGACCGAAATTGCCTATTTCTAGTGAAAGAGCAGAACTGGCTGTTGCTAGTGAGTGGAAGGCATTGGTTGTTGCTATTGCGATGGCGGCACTGACTGTTTCTTTGCGATGTCGGCATTGGCTATTTCATTTGCTATGTCGGCATTGGCTATTGCTAGTGAAAGATTGAAATTGACTGTTGCTAGTGAAAGAGCAGAATTGGCCTTCCTTTATGTCACGCCTGTCGTTATCAGTTAGTGTGTGTGGAAGAGTGACATCATGCACGACTCATGAATAGATGCGCTATTTTTTTATGTTGCCACACTATAGTGTGAGGGCTGCATGCCGTTGCTATTGTGGTGACCGCACTGGTCGTTGCTATTGCGATGCTATTCTGATATTGGCAATAACTGATGTTTCTACAGTGTCGGTATTGGTTAGGGGTCTGTTGTAGTTACAGCGAGATTTATTGTGGTATTCGTTTGTGTTGTAAAGATGAGATTAAGATGATCAAGGTGTAGGTACGATGAAAACAGATATTGTAATAATAATGATAGGCCCAATATCTACTTGTATCTCAGCAATAAAAATTAATGCATGTCCTTACAAGTATTTCGTTCTTTCCTATTCTTTCACTTTACTTTATTAGAAAATAGACTAAGCCAACGAAGTAGCTCAGGCAATGGAGCGTATGAATTCTGATTCGGAGTTTTGCTCGGGCATGGGTTCGAGTTCGATGTCAGCTTGGACTGGGTACATAGTTTGGTTCTTTCCGAGCTTCTCCGCAACTGTAAGACAAATGTCAGGTAATCTATAGTGAATCAACGGCCTCATCTCGCCAAATACCATTGCGCTATTACCAATTTCATCGATGCTAAATAACATGGTAGTTGATATAGCGTCGTTAAATTGATGGATTAATAATGCAGTTCGTTAAATTAACCGATTAAAAATAGACCTACAACTTATTTCAATGACGGTTTTTATCAATCTTTTACAGGTCATCCTGATTCACTATAACTTATCCAACTCGTTTCGCATCTTCCCATTATTAAGCTTATTTTTATTATAGCATATTTCTATTGTCAATATTAGGCCTCTCGGCTGCGGTGAAAGGTCAGTTTTCATTACTCGAGTTTTCTATAGGCCTACATTTACTCGTATAAATTAATTTAATATCATCGCTACTATATAGGCCTAATATGTAAGTACTATTACTTCTCTCCTTTATTCGATATTTGATTGCTGGAAGTGCTTCTGCATCCCGAGTTGATCTTTATTATTTGAGGCGGAACGAATTCCGTAATACGAATTATATGCTCGAAGTTCCCTGCAGGAGCACAAAAGTAAGGAAGCAGCTCGATGAAAGTCACAGCATTTGTAAAAAGGAATACAGTTAGCATTAATGGTCTTCATAAATGAGCGGAAAATCCGCTTGCTCAAAGTCAGTAACAAAAGGAGAAAGGAAGACATGAAAAAATAACGTTCTTTCAAGAAAGGTTCATTAATAAGAAAGTGGAAAAGAGAGATAGCAGTATAAAGCGAATTAAAGGCTAGCCATTCAGGGGACGTTAATAGAAACCAATTAGAAGTAAGCTGGGTTTTCACACAGCAATGTATTGAAGTGGGCTACAAGCGTGTATTAAGATGTTATATTTAAGAGGAAATTGAAATTGATATTATGATATCATATTTAAAGGGAAATTGAAATTGACTAACGAAGTTCAAAAAGTGCAAGAAAGTTCATTGCAGCTGTATGTAATCTTTTACATTTCATTTTGATAAAAATAAATATTCTCCAAACACTAAACAATAACAAACAAGTCTCTTGCACAACAGCCCATGGAGAGTCAAGGTCTACCACCCGACCGCTAGCCAAACGTCCATATGCCTAAGGAGAGGTGAACGATTATCCAGTCAGTACGGAAATAATATGAGGTTACCATGATGTCCATGATATGCTGACTTGCAAAATCGGGTTTATTTTTCACAGGCATATATAAACATCAGTGGATTTCACATAAGTATAAGGACAGGAGTGAAACATGTCTTTCTAAGGGGTGTCCTCAAATTTTTGGTAGAACCTGTAGATACGATAATTAGTTTATTAACGAATAATACAAATGATGTGAAGTTGTCATAAAAATAAGAAAAGAGGGTTATGTCGTGAATGGTAAACCCATCTCTAATCCGTTCGATAAGTAGGCCTAAAATGTGGGGAAACTGGTTAATTTTCAATAACCACTATTTAGGCCATGCAGGCCTAACCTATACAGGGTGATTCACGAGGAAAGGTAAAAAATTTAGGATGTGAATTCTGAAGTCATTCTGAGTCAAAAAGTTCATATGAATATGGGTCCGTTTTCGAACGGTTACGGAGATATGGCTCTTTGATTTCACAGAAACGTCAGGGATTCCATTGTACTAACTCCCATTTAGGGACAGATTACGGACAAATTTAAAGTTTATATTCACGTATGCATACATACCTAACATTCTAGACGTCGGGGTCGATGTTTTCGCACATTTTAAAAAGTACCTCCTTCTGCTTCAGTGCACTGTTGCGCTCGGGCGTGAATCGCGCTCGTCGCTGGGGAGAGTTGCTCGTGGCTGTTCTTTATGCCGCATCCAAAATGGGTCAATTAGCGCCTCTCTCGTTTCCACCTTCCTTTGCTATACCAAGTCTTTCATCCAACCCCATAGACAGTAAGTACTCTTCGATATGGTACTCTTCTGTTCGGAAAGCGTCGTTCATATTCAGCGACGGCACGAAAGGAACTTCCATCGCACAAACCATAAACATACACAATATCGGCGTATTCTGCAGTCGAAAATTTATAAGGCATCTTGAAAAACACTACTTAACACTTCCGATAACTGTATCTGTATAACTCCTGTAATGCAGGTAGCTGACTGAACTGCTGTGAACTGATAAGTGATAGTGTATTTGTATTATGTGCCGGTTGTGCCATTGCATAGACAAGGGCAGTCGATTGAACATTTGTAATGCCCCACCACCCGGTTTGTGAGGTGACTGAACTTCTCTTATCTACATCGCTCGCAATGCAGATTCCAATGTTACGTCATTTATTGCGATCGGTGACCTTCTCTTACGTCTCAGTATATGGTAACGTCTGATTCACATTGGGGCGAGACGTTTTTCCAAAAAAAAAAAAAAATGCATCTAGCTCACCCATCGTTCGAAAACGGACCTGTGTTCATATTAACTTTTTCACTCAAAATTGTCTAAGATATCGAATCCTAATTTTTTTTTACATTTCCTCGTGAATCACTCTGTGTACTTCTAGAATTTCTCCTCCTTTCTGACCTTATAGCCAAGTAAGTACCGCACATATCTTGTCTGTCTTGAAATATACCGTAACCAAAGACTAATGTGATAAATTATAGAAATGACACTGCACAGTGTGTCCGATTTCAATTTTAACGTAAGTCTGTGTAAGTAAAACCATCAGTAAATCTGTGGGTGTGTGGTAGGCTTTACATATTAAACACATTTTAAATCTGTACTATTTTAGAAAATGATTTCTCAGTTTATCGCTACACTTCTGTTAGAGATCAGAAAACTTCCTAATTCCTTCTTGAAAGAACATCTTTGGTTGGTTGTGTGGCCACTTCCGCACTTATTTCATTCGTTAGAAACTTTTTCCACCTAAGCTTTTCTTTAGCGGTCCAAACACAGGCCTTAGTCGTGCGAAGATAATCCGCGTTACAGGTTTGCGGAGAATGTGTCCCGCGCCATAGTGTCGTCTTGTAATGCGCCATACTTGGACTCGCTTTACGGAATGAACGCTGGTTTGGGTCCTTTTGGGAGAAAAACGTTTCCCACGAAAATTTCTTGATGAATTTGGGAATAATAACCGCCACGATACACACGTACTGACTGGAGTATATTATGTGGATTTTAGCAGTTTAGGATGGAATTGCCAAGAAAGCATCTTCACCTTTCGGATTCTTTCAATTTACCATTCAAAAAACTAATGTAGTAGGTATACTGCAGACAGTGTTTGTTAATCTAAGAGGAAATCGGTTGGCTAACAGAAGAAGATATAAGATGATAGACGACATTAAGATATATGGAAACAAAGAAGAAGGTAGAAAATAGGAAAGAATGGAGACTGCTGCGTTTGCAATGAAAGACTTGCCCGTGGACAGAAAACTATGAATGAATGAATGAATGAACATGGACTCTTCTACGTCCCAAGAAACCGCACCCATTACCTTTTACACAGATGATCTCGCTTTAATTTTTTCTCTATGGGATTGGCGAATCCATTCCTTCCTATGATCCATCCCACGAATCTGTGGAGTAGAAAGACGAAACAAGACCTCTGCGCAAGTGGTATGTGGAAAGGCTATGACCAATGACTGCTCTGGGGAGAGGCATTGGTTGAAGAAGCTAGCAATCGCTTGCAGGGAGGGGATCATTACTATCTAAACTTTCTACCACGAGCATCTTACCCCTTAGTGGCCTCGAGCTGATGCTGCCCGCAATACACTCTGGCACAAATAGACTCCGTCCCCATATGCGCAAAGTTACTTTACAGATTCCTGGGAGGGACTATAGTAATATTTGTTTCAGAGTAATAACTATCATCTGTTATAGCTCTGGATAAGATTGTAATGAAGTTCAAATCATCTTGCTTGATTTTCTAAGATGTGAAGGCTACGAACTTTTTGGGGCATGAAAGGACGTCTATTAACAAATAATGAATGCAACGTACAATAGTATGTCCTTTAAAAGGCATAGGCCTTTTGAAAGAAGGTATAAGGTTCAGAAGATGCGGAAAATTTTATTAAGACATTCCACGTCCTTACTAAGCAAAAGTCATACAAGATACCCTTACTGAACTTGGTTGGGAAGTGTTGTCACATCCTCCACATGGCCCGCGTTTATCTCCGTGCAACTGTCACAAATTTGGTTCGATGAAGAAAAGCTTATGAGGAAAATATCTGCAATGATTGACCTCGTGATGAAAGAAGTATGAAAATGAGTCCACAACCAACTAAAGATGTTCTTTCAAGAAGGAATAGAGAGACTCCCTGGTCTTTAGCAGAAGTGAATTTATAAGCTGGGGCATTCACTTAGAAAACAAATAAAGTTACAAGAATTTAAAATATGTACAGTGGACTCTCCTAAGTTCGACAGAACAGAATTGAAAGTTCTGTCCAGTAAGGGTAGTGAGTGTGGCAGGTGAAATGAGTAAAAATTCTTATTGGTTATCAATCATCAAATATAGTACTGTACTGGCATTTCCTGCTCGTACCGAGACTTGTGTATGCGCTTCTAGTACCACAGTGGGTTTAGACAATTCCGTCTCACAAACGGCACAATTCTCAAATAGAAAAACAGGAGTTCATTAATTTAAAATCAGTGATCAATATGGATGTCCTAATCAATAAAATATTCTGTTTTCCTTTAACAAAAATATCACTACAAGACAAGGAACCAATTCCCATTCAAATGGCAAACCCATTTCTTAGTTCCCTTATAGGGGCGTGTCTAATTCTTACGAGTTTCACATACAAATTAGTTTTTATTTTGTGGCTTCAAGTCAAAATAACAGCACATCCGACAAAATGAACTAATTTTAGAAAGGTGACTGACACTCGAAATGATTAATTTGATATCAGTAATAATGCTTCCTTTATTTAATTCCCTGTTAAATAAACTATCATCGGTGATTGTAATTTTAATCCACTTTATCCATAGTTTACATTCGTATCATGTCAAGATATTGATGTTCAATGACATACCTCATTGACAATATTAAAATTTGAATGAGCCTTAAAATTCATATGAATTCGTCGTTTAGTTGTGGAAGTATTTGGCTTTGGCGAAAGACTTCATCTTTCAAGCATATCCTCCGCGAACCAGAAAAAGACAATTAAGCATTTAGAGCCTCATGCTGCTGCATAATTGAGTGCTCTGTCCCCTGCAGTCCTCCGCCTCGCCTCATTTGGTTCTGTTTGTTCCTCGTGGCTGGCCACTCCTCGGCTCTTCTAGCCGCCGGAAATCCGGACTCAGATTGCCACTCCGGGTCCCAAACTCAAGAGGGAGAAAGAGAGGAAAAAAGAAAACAATGAAGAAGAGTTGGAAGAACTTGGAGTAACGTTATCGTGAGACAAACTTACATTAAAATCTTCTGAGTTAGACGCCTGCCGTACTGGTATATCAAGAGCCCATAGGCTCAACTCATTAACAGAGAGTGAAGTTCTGAAATCTTAAAAATATATCAACGACAACTACAATTAATATTCATTTATTAAAAATAATGAAGTTCGACAAAATATGAAATAAAATATTGTGCGTTACCGTACAGGAATAAAACCTCACTTTCAATCCTTGTAACGTAATGGTAATATGCGTTACAAGAGCGGTATGTTGAAGTTTTCATGTTAGAGGAAAAGTTTGAAAAAGCGAAACGTAGTTGAGCTTTTTTAATTTCCGAGAATTGAAAGAAAACATACCGCTCGTGTATCGTACATTATTTTGTGCGAAGATCGTTTATTACATACCTGAAAGAGGAATTTCTAATTAGTTGCAATGAAATCTCCATCTTGGTTTCTCTTCAATGACGGCAAATTTGGAAAACAAAAATATCTATCTTCAACATTGTTGCTTTAAAATGTTTTCTGTGTTTACTATACTCCAGCAGGCCGTGATATACGTCTGTCTTTTTTTCCCCCCAGTCTATAAATGCGAACTTAAAACAAACGGTAAGGTTATGTAATGATTTATTTTTCATTTTAATATTTTAACAATATTATTTATATAACGTATTGGAGTAATAACATCGGCATCTGGAATCTTGTTGATTTTTTCACGGCTTCCTTAATCGAATGCAGTAACTTTAGTGGAATTGTAGAGTTTACTTAATTTTTGCAAATATTTAAAAACAATAATTAACAGTGCAATTTAGGTGAAATTGCACTGGTAAGTTTCTAATTTATAATTATTACTATATTGAACGTCTCTAAAAATAATATGTTAAAAGCCTAAAGCAGTAAAATCAATATGTCACTTAAGCGGTAAGAAGAGGGAAATTGTTATGTGTGTTAGGTTGGGAATACTGAATGTGGAATTCCACACTTTCCGCGGATTGGTTTTGTGCGGAAACCAAGTAAATACCCACGATCTCGCACAAATAATTATTACGGATGTTTATGAAAATTGTAAAAGGAAGTTCGAAAGGAAGGAATGATCATTAAATACAATAAAAGACCTGCTATCTAACAAAATAATTAACAGAGTATTGCGGACTGGAATAGTTTCAAAAATGTTTGCTTGATATTCTTACGGAGTGTGAAAAATCTTAACTATCCGCAAATTATAAGCTACATAACTTTAAAAAATTGGTTATAACATGAGTGGAAATAACTTTTTACATTCGCATTTAGAATGTTTCCCAGAAAATCTAGGCAGCTTAAGTGAAGAGCAATGTGAAAGAGTTCACCAAGATATAAAGGAAATGGAAAAGATGTATGAAGGAAAGTCGAACGTGAATATGCTGGGGGATTACTATTGGATATTAAAGAGAGATGGTTTCATGGGAGTGTGTGGTCGTAGCAGTCAGTTTAAAAGACAAAAATGTAACTTCTGAGGTACCGGTACTAAAAAGTGTGAATTTGCACCTTCATGAGATTTGTTAAATGTTATGTTTTATTTAACGACGCTCGCAAATGCAGAGGTTATATCAGCATCGCCGAATGTGCTGGAATTTTGTCCCGCAGGAGTTCTTTTACATGCCAGTAAATCTACTTACATGAGCCTGTCGCATTTAAGCACACTTAAATGCCATCGACCTGGCCCGGGATCGAACCCGCAACCTTGGGCATAGAAGGCCAGCTTCATGAGATTTAATTTTATGTAAAAGCACATAAGCATGTGCGTATGTCTGTATAGTCCATCAAATCTCATCTTCATTTCATTTATGTAGGACTAAAAATCCAGACTTTAATCATGACTTTATGGCATCATGAAATTGACTCCAGTGTGACGTGTTGTTCTGCGGACTATAATTATATTATATTATATTATATTATATTATATTATATTATATTATATTATATTATATTATATGTACCGATGTACATATGATATTTCAGTGCAGGAATTCTACAATACCATATGATGAAGAATAGATGGAGCGGAGAAAAATTCTCTCCGGCACCGGGACTCGAACCCGGGTTTTCAGCTCTACGTACCGACAATGGAAGCCGACGCATGTAGAGCTGAAAACCCTGGTTCGAGTCCCGGTGCCGGAAAGAATTTTTCTCCGCTCCACCCATCCTTCATCATATGTGTATTGTACAGTATATGTTTACACGAGAGTATATTTTGAAAATAATATATATTTTTTTAATTCTTAATTTGCAGTACGTACACTACACTATGAACAGCTGATTGAAGGTCTGGTTCAACGTGCAAACTTCATCATCAACTTCTATGTGAAGAAGTAAAAAATATTCAAGCACTTGTAACATTTCGTGTTCAATTGGAATAATTTGTATTTCTTTTTGTAAAGTGAAGTTTTAATTGTTTAAATAAAGTTCAGTACATTTCAAATGCAGTGATTTGTTTCGTATAACGCATATTAATTAGCAATGCCTTTTGCGTATGAATTTTACATCCATTGTAGCATTATAGTATAGCCTACATAGAAGGCAGTGGTTTTCATTACAACTCTAGAGCAGGTATTTGCAGTATTGCAACATACGTATCTACGTTGGCAACTCTGAATTCAGTAAAATCAACTTTCAATCGTTTTTTATTTTTTAGTAGTTTATTTTACGACGCTTTATCAACAGCTTAGGTCTTTCAATCGTGGCGGCAGTTTGCTATAATAACCAGAAAACACACTATCGTGCAAAAAAAAATATAAATAGGCCTAGGCCCAATTAGAATATACATACAACTAATGTGTGTAAAGTTGTCAAAAATTAATTAATTATATATTTCTTTAAAACGTAAATGTATAAATGAAATAATGTGTCTTAATTTAGGAACATGGAGAATGCCATTTTTGTGTAACAAGTGTAGTTCATCTTCTTACCCGGGTACATAAATAAATTACCTCAATTGTATAGGTCATGTCGTTTGAATATCAGTGCAAGAAAAACTAGAGCGTTCGCCCAGGGAACAGGTTTCGTTCATCTTTTACTACAACAGATCGAATGCGACTGCCGAGGAATTATATATACATTTCTCGTGGATCGAGCGCGGGAAGCCTTTTTGCTACAAACAACACATGCTGAAGGGAGATCAAGGTTAGATCATTAGTATACAGCTGACTTCCATTCAGTGCAATTCGGTTAAGTTTGGCGCAATGCAATACACATTAGAAGAGACAATATTCATGTTACGTATATTATCGTAGAAAAAGTATCATATTGCATCAGTATAACCAAATTAAGGCAACAAATTACATCTGTAATGTAATGTGTAAATCTCAGGACTTTATTGCCGAGAGCTATCGCGCTAAATCACCGCCAATCGAGCTGTTACTTGCCCATGCCATTAATCGAATAGTGCCGTACTAAGCGAAACCTGTTTCCGAACGTACACCAGTTATTAAAGGCAATAACATTCTCAACATTATTACTGAACTGAATAGTTAAGAAACGCATAAGACGTGAAGGTAATGAGAAAGCATATGTTATCTTCTTTGCACACATAGTTTTCTGAGCAATCTGTAATTTGTATATTCTTTCATATTACTTCTATTTTATGACAGCTAAAAAAATTCGCAATAATTTGTAATAGAAGCGGTAGTGACTGTGATAAGAATTACCTGGCCAAAAAATAAAATAAAATAAAATAACTGGCAACCACCGGCGTGGCTCAGTCGGTTAAGGCGCTTGCCTGCCGGTCTGAAGTTGCGCTCGGGCGCGGGTTCGATCCCCGCTTGGGCTGATTACCTGGTTGGGTTTTTTTCCGAGGTTTACCCCAACCGTAAGGTGAATGCCAGGTAATCTATGGCGAATCCTCGGCCTCATCTCGCCAAATACCATCTCGCTATCACCAATCTCATCGACGCTAAATAACCTAGTAATTGATACAGCGTCGTTAAATAACCAATTAAAATAATAAAAAAATAACTGGCACGAATGTAGACTGGATGATGATTTTAGACAAATCTGGAAAGATAACGAAAGTCTGAAGATATGCCAAAACGAAAATTGAAGCGTACTATTAGAGCAGGCCTGCAGAACTCAAAAATAGGGGAACTATGACTTCAGTCTCACTCCACTTCTATTGGGGATGATCGACTTCCGCCCCGAGAATGAATGTTGATGCAGCCGAGCGTAACTAGAACGCAGTGACCGCACAGGTAGAAAAGGTGAGTGGGGTAAGAAAGGGGAGGAAAGCAGTCGCTCACAGGAACTACAGTTCTGCTGATCTGTATTAGAGTATAATTATTTAGGACAGGGCAGTGGTGAGGTTGATAATTGAGGATAGGACGCAGTAAACGCATAGGTCTATGGGAGAGCTGAAATCATCTTTCAAAGTAGCGCAAAATTTTTTTAAGCAGAGATTAGTTAGTTTGTTGGTTGGTTAATTCTTTAGTTAGTTACTTAGGCAATAATTTGTTGCAGACAATCCACCGAACATCGGATAACAACAGTGTAGAGTAGAGTAAGGTTCAAATGTTAACTGTCCGCTTATAAATCCAGCGGATACGTGTTTTATTTCCCGCAGGGAACAGATTTATCTCCCTTGCACAGAGACTGGTTGTGTCCCTTGTGTGTGTATCCTGTAACAGATTAAGGTTTGGCCTTGCGCCATGTCGACAACGTCACCATAGAATCCCGTATTTATGACTGTCCAGTGTTAATTATTAGGAATCTGATCAAACATGTTAATTGGACTTCCCAATTGAAGCTGCTCTAGGACGTGCGTTCGAATCCGTTTTGGACTGATTACCTCATTGAGATTTTCCTAGATTTGCCCTAACTGTAAAGTTAGGCAAAGGTAGTCCCTTCACATACCATGAAAGATACTTGGGGACATGGAGGTAGAGCCCCAAGCTTTCTTGACTGTGGTAATAGAATG
Organism: Periplaneta americana; assembly: GCF_040183065.1. Lineage (NCBI taxonomy): Eukaryota > Metazoa > Arthropoda > Insecta > Blattodea > Blattidae > Periplaneta > Periplaneta americana. Next base: position 68,510,590 of record NC_091124.1, on the reverse strand, counting down.
AGATGGTGCGATTGGCACCAAGCTTCGAACGTCTTTTACCCCTAGGAAAGACCCAGCACTTATTTAATAGGATGCTGAATGAACAGTTCTAGAAGTTTGGCAACGTGAAAATCCCGTCACCATCCGGGATCGAACCCCGGACCTTCCAGTCCGTAGCCAACTACTCTGCCGACTGAGCTAGCCGTCTGACAACTGTAAGGTAAATGATAGGTAATTCTATGGCAAATTCTCGGACTCATCTCGTAAAACACAGTTTCACCACATTCTAGTATATGCAGTCACGAAGCTCAATACGTAGTAAATGTGCATCCATAGATAGTTGCTAACCACTAGGATCGCTAATGTTCGAAATGCGATCGTCCCACCTAAATACAGGTCTGAGCACGATGATGAATACGACTGTCATACACGACTCAACAACCCAGGCGTTCGGTGTTTTTTTAGTTGTTTATTTTACGATGCTGTATCAATATTTAGGTTATTTAGCGTCTGAATTAGATGAAGGTGATAATGCCGGTGAAATGAGTCCGGGGTCCAGCACCGATAGTCACCCAGCATTTGAGGGAAAATCCCGGAAAAAACCTCAACCAGGTAACTTGTCCCGACTGGGATCTGAACCCGGGCCACATGGTTTCGCGACCAGACGCGCTAACCGTTACTCCACAGGTGTGGACGCGTTAGGTGAATGGTTGCACATGGTTAAAGATACGTTGTTGCTGTTTCCACATCATCCACAGGGATATCATTTCAAATGTCCCCACAAGAAAAAATCTAAAGAATTAAGATCCGGTAAGCGAGATGGTCACATAATATACTCATCACTACCAATCCATTGTAAAGGAAAAACAGTGGCGGACATTTCGTTGGAAATGAGTCGGTGTCCCGTTATGCATAAACCATATTTTTTGTCTTATATGCAAGGGTACAGCTTCAAGTGTTATGGCAATACATCGACAAGAAAATCAAGGCATGTCTGTCCTGTCAAATTGTTTCGAAAACTATGCACCAGAGTATTTTTGAAGTATGTGCAACCATTCCCCGAACGCCTGGGATATTGGATCGGTATGACAGTCTTGTGCAGCATCGTATCCAGGCCTGTATTCAAATAGAAGGATCGCATTTCGAACATCTGTTCTGAGGGACACTACATAAAGAATCTCTCTAGTTCTGAAATGCTTCGGTTGCGAAAATATGTATGTAATACTTTTCTTTTCAATGTTGTTATGTACAACAACCTCCAAGTGTTTGTTGGAGCATTTATAGACATCCTGGATAAACCAGCAGTTCTTACAGAGTCATTAAATAACAATCGATTGAAAATACTAAAATACGGAGAGTCAAATCTGAGTGACCGGCATGTCTAGGCACAACAGTCTGACAAAGAGATAGCCAGCTCTCACGGATAACGTTCTTGCCGTCTCGCGGCACTATAGTGTGCCAAATGATCTATAGCTAACTAGTGAATTATTTATTTATAGAAATGAAGGTAATCTTTCTTGAATTTCGAAGCAGGTGCTCAAAATATCCTTCATTACATTCCATACACATGTTGCAGCAATGGATGAAGTTCTGGGACACTATACATGAGGACGGAAAAACTCAACGCACTAATTGTCACACTGCAATCTCAGAGCTAGATAATAATACCGGAAACTTAGGTATAAGATCGGCCAGACCACAATGTATGGGTTTTCCTTATCAAGCACCATGCTCGCACTTTAAATTGTCAATCTCAGTCAGCTGCCTGAAGTCTATTGAGAAATACATATTCATAAATACAGTTAGATACACAGTGCAGCAATGCCTTTTCCTCGTTGAAACGTATCTACTGAAGGAGTCGCACGAGTAGGATTTACGCAAGATTCGGCGGTGCTTTCCAGAGATTATGCAACGATGGAAATATTTTATTGTTAAATTATTTGACAAGTGGCGAGAAACTTTGTACAGTAGTGGCAAAAAAACCGGACCGACCCTTGTAGCTGATTTCAGAGCCTTATTCACTCCAGAGCACGATAGACTGGTAACTAAGATTTTCGTGGTTCGAAACCTGCCTGGAAGGAAACTTTTTTTTTTTTGTTACTTATTCAAATTTATTCTCAATACTTTTCGATTGCTGGTAAAATTCATGTTCTGGGAATAATAAGTTAATTAAGTAGTAAAATATCGCTGCAATCGAAAAGTATTGGGAAAAAATTTGAATAAGGAACAAAAAAAGTTTCCTTCCCAGGCAGGATTCGAACCACGAAAGTCTTAGTTATCAGTCTATCGTGCTCTGGAGTGAACGAGGCTTTGAAATCAGCTACAAGGATCGGTCCGGTTTTTTTTTTTTTTGCCACTACTGTACACGGCCAATAATTAATATTATTTAGAATGATCAGCGAGTGTCCAAAACCTTCATACATAGCTGCAACATGTATATGAAGATTCAAACTCCCCCTCCATTCTTTAAATAAATAGTTCACTCGTTAAGCGAAAGATCACTATAGATTCGTATAGTAACATAAATATTGTGTCCGAGCAACTGTGATTAATTTGAATATAATGTTAAGAATGTAATTATAGCTATTTTCTGTCGGTAATTGGTATAGTAACAAATGTCATGTATTTTTAAAATATAACGTGATAATATTCTGTCGATGTTTAATCATATTTTTATAATAAAGTTATCTGTCTTTATATCTAAATAAAATTTCACAAGAAATGTCCTAAAATCTAGATGGGAGGGTAGGAGAGGTCAGCGAACTTCAAGGGCACAGGTCATACAAGGCACAAGTTCGAGCGAGCTGTGACAGACTCGCTTCTTCCAAGCAGACTTCGATTCTTGTCACGCTCGACAAACTTGAACCGAACATAGAGCTTGAAATGCACGACACTGATTGAAGAGTTCAGAACCAAAGTGGGCCAAGCGCCATTTACTAAAACCGTAGAAAACAAGGGTTAAAATTAAGTTATTACCATAATTCAATGGAAGCATATAGGCCTAGCAAGTAATATAAAGTACATTAAAACTAAATGATATATCAATCTTCATTAAACTATGGTATTCACTTAACTTTAACACTTGCATTCTCCGTTTTTAATAAATGGCGCTTGGCCTACTATGGCTCTGAACCCTTCAATTGTTACTGCTTTGTTAGTCTAGTAAAACTGTAATTGCCTGTAAGATGGGCCATTTATCTATGCACTTCCGTTTTATAATATGTGTGCCCCTGGCGCCTGCCCACTTCGCTAGTCTCTAGCTACAGATCTAAGTACAAGAATAAAGAGAAGAAAGAAAGAAAGAAAGAAAGAAAGAAAGAAAGAAAGAGGAAGACGAAGATATGAGGAAAAGGATAATAAAAATGACTAAGAGGAAGAAAAATAAAAAAATGAGAAAAGAGTGGTTAGAAAAAGAAGAGGAAAAGAAAAATATTAGAAGAAGGGCGACCAAAAGAACAAGAATCAGAAAGAAAAGAACCAATAACATGAAGACGAGAAAAATGAAAGAGCAGGAAGTGTGTCAGGATAACGAGTATAATGAAAAGAACAAAATAAAAGAAGAACTACTGAAGGAAAAATAAAATAGCAAGAAAGAGAGGAAGAAAGATAGCGTGCCTGTCTAGAGTGAATCAGCCTCAAGAGTAACGAACTCGTTCCTTCGGGCGCTCTTCAGCGAGACCATTTCCTCCTCCACTTACCAGAACTTCAACCCTAGGAGAGTGGGAGCGCGTATTAAGCAATGACAATAAATATAAGAGACTGCTTTTATAAGATGTCCTCTGATGGGTTCAAGCGGTAGCAGCTCCAGTTACAAATCCCGCCACGTGCGCCCGTGTGTGTTAAGAGATCTGTACGGACACGAGACAAACTCAGCCCAGCCCCTTCTGACTGAAATCTTTAAAGGGCTTGTCGCACTCGAACAATTAGAATATTTGACAGACTTTTACTCGGGTTATAATAGTTTTTTTTTTATCATGACTAAAACACTTTTACTACGTCTTACTAATTTTGACCAATACGAAAGGATGTCTTTCAACCAATCATGGCTGCTTATCGCACGATTTTATCGCTTCCCTAGCATTTGTTTAATTTTATCGCTTCCCTAGGGTTTGTTTGTTTTTATCACTACCTTAGCATTTGTTTCGTTTGCCAACATTTCAAATTGCAATTTCTTTACGGTACTATAAAACACGCTTTGCGATCGTAATTTGTTTCCCGCATAGATAGTCGACTGAAAATGGCGGCTCCGTTCAAACTTTTTGGCGAAGGTAAAATTAGTGAAATAGAATTTTAGTGAGTCGATTAATGTCTATTTTATTGTAGCCTATTAGAGAACTTTATTTGTTCTAATCTCTATTTACTTTCTCCTCTTTTTATCACCTTCCTACAATTTGTTTCTTTGTTTGCCAACATTTCAAACTGCAAATTCTTTACAGTACTGTAAAACATGCTTTGCGATCGTCATTTGTTTACAGCATACAGTCAACTGAAAATGGGGGCTCCGTTCAAACGTTTTGGTGAAGCTAACATTAGTGAAATAGAATTTCAGTAAGTCAATTAATATTTTATTGTATTCGAGTACTTTATTTCTTTTAATCTTTATTTACTTCTTCTAATCGTGTAATAGTCAATTAAGTCCCACTCGAGTTTAGATTTTCTCTAGATAAATCAAAACCTCTAGTGAGATTACTGTTGATAAAAAAACTAGTCCATAATAATTTTTCGTCACAAAAAGAAAAAAAGGCAATGAGAAATCTTTGTTCCATAGCTCTACATCACAAATAGGTCATTTTTTAATATATAATTTAAAGCTGCATCCAGAGCAATAGCGTGTGACACTAAATCGTGAGTGTATTACAATAAAATAATAGACACACTGAGCGAGATAGCTCAGACGGTATCGTCTGAGACTTGCATTCGAGAGGTGTCGGGTTCGATCTCTCGTGCTGACGAATTTGGTCAAGATTTCTTCCGTGGTTTCCTTTCGACTGAATGTAACTAAGCCCCATTGGTCCCTATCCTGTGCAAGATTAATCCAGTCCCTAACTTCATATCCCACCTCCCTCAAATCCATTTTAATATTATCCTCCCATATACGTCTCCGCATCCCCAAAGGTCTTTTTCTATTTTATTTATTTATTTATTTATTTATTTATTTATTTATTTATTTATTTATTTATTTATTTATTTATCATAATTTATACAAAAATTTATATAGTAATACAGAACAGAACATATAATACGGAATAATACATCAGACTACAGAACATAATTAAAACAATAGAAATAGAAACAAAGTAATACAATTAATATAAAAAGAGGATACAATAATATTAACAAAATTTGAGGACCGAATGAGCAGTGCTCAGCAATATTATTAATATAAGAGGAATATAGAAAATAAAATAATAGGAACTAAAACTAAAATTACAGCTACAGTGAAATTATATAATATAATATAATAATATAAGAGGAACATAGAAAATAAAATAAAATAGAAACTAAAATTAAAATTATAGCTACAATAAAATTATATAATATTAACATAGAGAAGAATAATATCGTACGTGAATAAAGTAGGACAATTTATGAAATATATATATATATATATATATATATATATATATATATATATTCCAAAATTATAGAATACAAATATAAATATTCCTCAGATCTTCCAACTAACACTCTATATGCATTTCTGGATTCATCCATATGTGTTACATGCCCTGCCCATCTCAAACGTCTTGATTTAATATCTCTAATTATTTTAGATGAAGAATACAATGCATACAGTTCTGCGTTGTGTAACTTTATCCATTCTCCTGTAACTTCATCCCAATTTTCAGTTAAATAAAGGCGAATGTCGGATTGGACCGCAATCATCACGGAGTAATACAGAACCATCCCACAGCTCATTCCCAACAGTAAAACTTACAGACTTACGAATTAAAGCGACTATAAATTAGTACAATTAAAAAAATAATAGCGACAACATGGATCAGCAATGGCCAGTGAGTAGAATTCTTATTTTCACATTACACAAATTGATTTACTTATTATTATGTTTATGTACATATTTGTCCGCTTAACAGGTTATCGTTACTGAGCTCAGTCGTTTGGGAAAGCTAGACATAACGAGCCCAACGAATAGGCAACCCCTCCGGCCTTACCTATTTATCCTGGCTGGTTGGCTTTACGTGGGCTGATTCACGGGACGGGTCCGTAAACTTACATTAGGCAAGCTTTTGCCCACTGTGCGTGCTATATGCGATGATTCCTGAATCCGACGCTGACAGGTGGGACATACTGCCTCAGCCTCTGATATAGCCAGATACCGTCCGCACACGAGTCGCCTGATAAGTCCCAGGGGTCCGGAGCCACAAGTCATTCCTATAGCAGCATTGGAAATCCGTACTAACTCCAAGACTTCACCCCAGCCTATTTTAACTATTGCAGATGATAGACTAAATGAGGGTGAGGTGGAGAGAGTTGGTGGAATGATAGAGGGAAACGAGAGCAGCCCGAGAAAAGCGCTTTGCAACATCAGTTTTGTCCACCATAAATTCCATCATGACCTGACTGCGTGCCGTTAACAGTGCCTTTGTGAGACTAAGACTGCAGTAATGATATTTTAATAGATAATAATAGTTATCGTCATTTAGGTCTATTATAAAGTACAATTAGGATATAAATCGTAATTACTTAATTATGTATCATGTTTAGTCAATATTTCATTATATCTAAGCTCCTTAATGTGCATGATAACGATTTTATATTTAAATATCATTAATTTTATTACTTTTGATATTCCTATTGTTTCAATGTATATTTCACTTCTGGTAGTATGGAAAAGAAGGCCTCATTGTCTTAACTCTATCAGAATAATTAACCAAATAAACCAACAAACAAAAAAATACATAAATAAACAAACAAATAAAAAGTATATTTAATAAATAACTGGTCATATGTTTTAACAGCCAAACAGTTTTGGAATCTACTCTCCAATCATTACAAATTGGGCTAGTTTCGATTAAAATATACCGTTACCCAGTTCGTATCCTCCTCTTGCAGAGGGCAATTTTTTGTGAATTTATATTGCGAAGTTATACATAACGGAATGAGCCCCTCGATTCCATAAGACAATCCGATTCTTATCTTTATAGAGTTTGTCCCCTTCAATACATCAACTCTTTCACTACATACATCACCGCCTGCTTCGCTACCCCTAGACCATACCGGTCTCTCGATCTGGAGCAGTTAGCAATCTATTTCGTTCTGTGTACCAAGTGCAAATCTGCTCTCGGTACCTGACCGCATAGCCCATCCCTTCCGTATTGATTTACAAATCCCGGTCTTTATTAAGTAAATATGAACAGCAATCTGAACCAACAAAAGAGACTAGTTTTACACGCATTGTATCGCAATGTATTTATGTACTTCGATTTAATTAAAGAGGTTTTATGTAGTGATTGACAGACTGCAAAATGATCAAGTATAGCATTGCAACAGCTTTCAGGCTGGTTTCAGAAATAAAATAAATAAAATTTGCCATTCAGAATGACTCATACCTTTCGATCATAGACTACATATAGAGGAGCAACTTAAAAAATATGTTACTTTAACTAAAGTCATGGCAATTTACATACAATCTGTCCACCTTTTATAGCCCATAATGTATCCTTTCCTATTTCCTACTCAGATTTTATTAAGCTAATATGGTTCAATAAATGTAAATTACATAGTTTTAGCTACGAATTGAAATAGAGTGATTATGGTTAGGATGTATAGGCCTACTTTGATTTTGAAACTAATGTGAAGGAAAAAACGGACCAATACACTTCTATTCTCGTACATGGTGCTACATTACAAAATCCCAGTTCTACTGCGTTAGAAACATATGTATTATGTTTGTTGACTTTACACAAAAAATTAATAAAACATGTCAGACATGAATTCTGCGATACAGGAATTAACAGAATTGCATAACTATCTTCTCCATTCTGATAGCAGTACTGCACAAACTATCTTCTCCATTCTGATAGCAGTACTGCACAAACTATCTTCTCCATTCTCGTAGCAGTACTGCACAAATTATCTTCTCCATTCTGATAGCAGTACTGCACAAATTGTCTTCTCCATTCTGATAGCAGTACTGCACAAACTATCTTCTCCATTCTGATAGCAGTACTGCACAAACTATCTTCTCTATTCTCGTAGCAGTACTGCACAAATTATCTTCTCCATTCTGATAGCAGTACTGCACAAATTGTCTTCTCCATTCTGATAGCAGTACTGCACAAACTATCTTCTCCATTCTGATAGCAGTACTGCACAAACTATCTTCTCCATTCTCGTAGCAGTACTGCACAAATTATCTTCTCCATTCTGATAGCAGTACTGCACAAATTGTCTTCTCCATTCTGATAGCAGTACTGCACAAACTATCTTCTCCATTCTGATAGCAGTACTGCACAAACTATCTTCTCTATTCTCGTAGCAGTACTGCACAAATTATCTTCTCCATTCTGATAGCAGTACTGCACTAATTCTCTTCTCCATTCTGGTAGCAGTACTGCACAAACTATCTTCTCCATTCTCGTAGCAGTACTGCACAAATTATCTTCTCCATTCTGATAGCAGTACTGCACAAATTGTCTTCTCCATTCTGATAGCAGTACTGCACAAACTATCTTCTCCACTCTGATAGCAGTACTGCACAAACTATCTTCTCTATTCTCGTAGCAGTACTGCACAAATTATCTTCTCCATTCTGATAGCAGTACTGCACAAATTGTCTTCTCCATTCTGGTAGCAGTACTGCACAAACTATCTTCTTCATTGTCGTAGCAGTACTTCACAAACTATCTTTTCCATTCTCGTAGCAGTACTGCACAAATTATCTTCTCCATTCTGATAGCAGTACTGCACAAACTACCTTCTCCATTCTGATAGCAGTGCTGCACAAATTGTCTTCTCCATTCTCGTAGCAGTACTGCACAAATTATCTTCTCATTCTGATACCAGTACTGCACAAATTGTCTTCTCCATTCTCGTAGCAGTACTGCACAAACTATCTTCTCATTCTCGTAGCAGTACTGCACAACTATCCTCTTCATTTTCGTAGCAGTATTACACAAACTATCTTCTTCAATCTCGTGCAAGTACTATTGCATAAATCATCTACATTCTCGTAGCAGTATTGTACAAGTTATCTTCTTCATTCTCGTTCGTGGTACTACAGTTAAAAATCACGGCAAAACTTCCTGTACATTTTGCATATGACTTCACAAAACAATTAAGAAATCACTGAACGATCTTAAATACTACAAAAAGAAGCACAAGTGAAATTCTGCTGATTTCCTTTATGTAAACCTAATGTGTTACAGAATTGATGTACGTCAATAAATAATTTAATATCATTATTGCTTGCTTTCTGAGGAAACGATAACATTAGAGTATTTTAACGCAAGCATGATATATAATTATACAATCAGCTCAAGCTCGGTTCTGTGCAGTGTAACAGGGGCTTTAAGAACTGCTTCCAGAAAAAGAGCCAGGGATCTTTTCAGATGGGTTGCGGCGACATTACCGAGCTGTGTTTCCATGCGCAACACTGTACGAGAGATTAAACAAACAGGACCGCGCGCGGGGGCGGAAGAGATTCAACTAGTGCCCAGGTCGATACCAGCTGCCGCACTCTCTTTCATTTCAATCGCATCCCGACGTCTCACTCCTGCCATCCCTTCAATCTACCACTCTCTCGCAACTGATTTAAGGCATATAGCAAGTTCGACGTTTTCTAACATCACCAGATATTCTTCCTGTAGCCCAATGCCAGAGCGTGGACTTAGAATAGAGCCTGCGGAATGATAATTAGCCTATCCCCGACGTTAAAAGGTATAATTCTTGTAATGGTAAAGTCCGAAGACGAGGCTTTTCTCGTAGTTCTTCAGTTTCCCTCAAAATTCATATCACCTAAAACCTTAGGTCTACATCTCTTCATCGCCCTCATCTCATCTCATCTCATCTCATCTCATCTCATATAACGTTTCGTTTCATTTCATTAAAAAAAACAGGTGCATGTAAGAGCTAAACCACATTGCATTAAACAAAGCAGTCTCAGACTGATTGAAACTGACTCAAACGGTTTGCTACAACTAACTAGCCCTTGAAAAGCAGGTTCAAGCCTGTCACATAAACACAGTATGCAGACGAGAAGTTTTGTTTTTTCAAAGCAAAGAGGGACAGTCGGAAGTTGTTTCACGTCTAGGCCTACTTGTTTGCAACAGTCAAAATCCAAAAATATCTTTTCAGCTGACTGTGTGATTTATTTTCTACAGTGAACATTGAAGGTGTTTGAAACAGCTCGTAGCAAGGAATCCAAAGTTGAGGAAAATCAAATTATCACCAATTACCAATTCCTTATTTTTATTCTTACTATCAGTTACGCATATTTTACAACTGATTTATTATTTGAGGTACAGTGTAGTTTGAAATCTGAAATAACAATTACAGACTTTATATATAGTTTATTATACAGATTAAAAAATACAATTATTATATCAATGTACGGAAATAAAAGTTATTGATATCATACACCTACTGTAACAAATTAAGCTTTTTTATTTAAAATAAAATAAATAATTTTTAAATGAAGTGTGATGCTGAGAAGGTCTTTATGTGAATAGATGTGAAACCGGCTGTTTACAGTTTTAAACATACATGTTGATTACGTACTTTTAACACTCTTATCACTATTTGTTAAATTTGTTATATAAACAACTTTTTAACTTTCTTGTGTTAATAACACGTTGTTTGTATAACAAATTTAAGAAATAATTACAATTTTAACTTGAAGCATCACAGAAACTGTGTGTTAGTAATGACTTATTTGCAGTAGTGTGTATTGGAGATGTATGCAACATCAACAAACGTCTTGTGTCGAGCAGTCGGAAACAGTAGTTTGTTTGCAGCAGTGAGGACAAAGCCCAGTACAGAAACAAGCTAGATATACAAGCGTGTCTGACTTAAGTCGTAAATTTTCGTTTAGGCAGCTCAATTAGCAGCCAAGACATGTGGGAGGTATTTAATGGCTTCGCAGGCGGAATGACGGATGGGTATAACGTCCACTGACATCGTCATATGAATGTTACGAATTTTAGTCTTCATGTGATAATTTTGTGTTAAACACGTACGATCAATCTGCTATGTTAATAGACATATTATTTATTAACTTTCGGCTTTCCAAGATTCTTCTAGTTGTGTTTATCATTGGATAGTGTTTAATTGAGTCATTTTCTCTTCTTATAGTTACGATGAAATGAAAATAATTATCATCTTAATAAGAAAGTTATCGCCAATTCTTCAGATTAATTTATTTGTTCTCGTTTCGTTTGGAATAAGCAACGGATAATAATTAATAAGGTACCTTTACAGAACAGACAACGCAGAGATTTAACAAAGTTTACTAATTTATTTAAAAATACTGTGAACAGGCCTATGTCGCTCCTATAGCCCGACCACTGACATTAAAACCTGCGCCGCAAAACCAGTTTTCGTTCGTGCGCAGGTTGTCATAGTGGGCGATCTGTTGTGTTGTAGATGCGCTCCGTGATCGATGTCTCGCACCGAGTACGTTCTAAACTATTCGAAACAGCACTCGTGTCCGCGTCCAATCTTTCACTTTTCAATCAATTATTAATACTCCATTTCCACTTATTGCGTATAGTTAAAACAGATTGTAATTTATAATAATGGACGGGAAACCAAATGTGCGCGGCAGATGTTTGAAAAGTGACGCGCGTAAAATTATTTATAACGTTGCGAAGTATTTAAAAGAGAAAAAATAAATAAATTTAAGCTGAAATATAATGTCACATCAACAAGGAAGCTAAGGGAGTTTCGGCCAGCTTGATAAAAACAACGTTTTGGAGGAAGGAGCAGTGTCATTGTCTACCACAGTTGGAATCCGACTAGTGTAACCCGGCCTAGCGAGCTGCTGGTATAGTGATGACGTCTTCCTCTCCATGGCCACATGAGTATTGGAAAAGTCAAAGGTATTTTTATAGTTGGTCGAGCTATAGTCGCAGTACGATGAGAAAGCCACAACGTAGGACAAACCCTATGGTCCAAGACATACGAGATCGACGACAACCCGCATGAACTTGCATCACGCCAACGTAGTCTGCTTGCTAGAACAACATATATTCAATTTTTCTGTCGCTATCGTCCTCTTTTCCCGTTAGGAGTTTTAGAGATTCGAGCCGTAAATGAGTACTGAAGGCAAGATTCGAGCTCATAGCTACTGATACAGAAGATTCAGGTTCATTTTATAGATTATATACCTCCTTTCAAAGTAGTATTAACTAGCATCTTCTATAATCACCTGGAATTTGGGTATTAATTAAAAAGTACGAAAAACTGGGGATCGAACTCTCTCTGACAGTTGAAACATTCATACGAACCCATTACTTTAGCAATGTACCTAGAGCCATGGACTATACTTCGAGAGATTCGCGTAATATAAATGACTGTTTATTTACTCAAATAATTTCATAATTTTTCATGTAATGATTGAAATTGTACCGAAAGTAATTTTGAAAATCAAGGGAATTAAAAGTGGTATTTTTTTTTCTTTCTTCTGAAAAATCTGTTTAAATGCACAAAGCGCATTTGGAGGCTCAGCGACGATATCAGAGTTGCTCATTTATTTAGAGAGTTAAGGCTGCAGCATAATTCTGAGCACGTAGACTACTATTGATCTGTCATCGTATGATGCCTTCTCTTCGCCTATTTATTCACGTCTAACCATGCTAGTAATCTCTAATTATTTATCAGATATCGGTTCTTCCAGAAGACTTACTCTTCTGTTGTCTGCACCATTGCCCTTCAAACAAACCGATTGGCGAATAAAGAGAGGGAATTTATAAGGTATATTTATAGATATTCCGTAATTAATTGTACCGTGTAATCCTACAAATTTAGTGGGCCTGAGCTCCATTCCTGGCAGGTCAAGAGAAGATTTATATACCTCTATCACAGTGACTAAGTCAAAATTCCTTATATCATTTTTTATGTAGTCTCAAAGACGTTTTTGGTCACGTTACCCTGCTGCTCGTGATTGTCTAATATTGGTTTTAATATTTTTTGTTATAAACAACGCTGTATCAACTACTGGGTTATTTAGCGTCCATGAAATTGGTGATAGTGAAATGGCATTTGGCGAGATGAGAGCGAGGATTCACCATTACCTGATATTTGTCTTACGGCTGGAGAAAACCTCGGAAAAAACCACCATGGTAATCTACTTAAGTGGGAATCGAACCCACGCCCGAGCGCAACTCCGGATCAGCAGGCAAACGCGCTACCTCCTGAGCTACGCCAGTAGCCCGGTTATAAATTCTTACAAGGTTGAAGAGGGAACGGACAAAAGATTCCGATCGCCGAACGATGATGATGATGATGATGATGATGATGATGATGATGATGATGATGATGATGATGATATGTTAATTTAGAAATCCACATAGAATTTATCGATTTTGTGAAAGCTTTTGACAAGGTTCGAAGAGACCTTTTATTTCACATTTTACAAGAAAAAAATATACCAAATCTGCTATTACAAAACATAATAGAAATCTATACTGACAATAAAATAAGTGTCAAAATAAATAATCATATATCCGAAAGAAAATATGTTAATAATGGCGTTAGACAAGGTTGCCCATTATCTCCAAAAGTATTTAATATTTACATGAATGAAATCATTTCTAAATGGAAGCAAATCTATACATCAGGAATCATAATAACCAGTACTTTAACATTAAACACCCTGCTCTTTGCAGACGATCAAGTTATAATTTTCAATTCAGAGGATAACTTACAAAGAGGACTGTATACATTAAATAAAATATTATCAGATTTTGGGATTGAGATTTCAGCACAGAAAATCAAAAGTAATGGCATTTTTGGAACAAGATCCAATCAGAAATAAGATAATACACAATAACCAATGCCTAGAACAAGTACAAAATTTCAATTATCTGGTTTGTGAAATATCATATCAAAATGAAAAAGATGTGAACAAGAAAATCACCAAATTTACACAAGTTTTAGGAATAATAAATAATACATTAAAACCTAAATTAGTACAAAAATCCACAAGAATAAAAATATATCACTCTACCATTACCGTCCCCTTTATACGGAAGTGAGATTTGGACATTAAGGAAAAGAGATATGAGCAGAATCAAAGCAACAGAAATGAAATTTCTCAGACGGACAGCAGGATATATTCTTTCAGATCGAAAAAGGAATGAAGAAATATTGGAACAATTAGAATTAGAGTCAGTAGAAGAAAAAATAAACAGATACAAACTAAATTGGCTACACCATGTAAAACGAATGGACAATTCAAGAATCCCAAAAATGATGATGCAATATCAACCCAGAGGACATCGACGGTTAGGAAGACCCTTTAGAAGACTGCTAGATGGAGCCGAAACAGGCCTACACACGCCTAATTCGTGACGGATGATGATATGCTAGTAGGACCATCGGATCTGTGCCCCCATAAGATATGCGAACTGAACCCTAATTCCTTCTCAGCCTCGGTAATTCATTTCTCTCCCTGCATTCCTATTTCTCTCTTTTCCATCTCTCTCCCTTTCTCTCCCCCACTACTCACAATTTTAGCCTTCTTGCGGGACAGTTTATTAGTACAATATTTGCACTTGCAGTCCAGTGTTGTCAACTCAACATGATTACTGTAGCACGGAGTGGCGAAAGAAATATTATTAAGCAAGTACGTAATAGCATTTTGCGATGAAGAGAAACAAACAGGTCAATATCTGTTTCCTATAAATCAGGCAACGAACAGAGCAACTGATATCACAGGTGAGGCTTCTTTTATTTCAATTGATTATGTATTAAAATTACTTACTTAACTAATACTAATAATACAACATTTTATGTAATTTATATAGACAGGTCAGAGCTCCTAATAAAGAAAATCAGGAGAGAGGGAGTCTGTGCAGGAGATGAAAAACTAGAATCACCACAGAAGAACAGACCACGGGAAATTTTAATTATTGTAGATGATATGAACCGATGTATTTTAAGAAGAAAGATACAAGAATTTTATACCGTTCAGAAAGAAGTTTCAACATTGAAGAAATTACTGAAGCTTGCGAGAGAAGCAATAATTTCCAAGGTTGGAGAGAAAAATTACGGAAAGTGATTCGAGGCATGGGATTTAGGTTTAAAAACTGTAGAAATACAAGATGTATTTTGATTGAAAGAAATAATATTGTAGCATGGAGGACCAGTTATTTATGACACCGTTTGACGGAAGTTTGGCAACATCCCTATTCGGCAAGGTTCGTGGCCTGCTGTTTAACGTGGTGGGAGGAGAGCGGGTGGAATGGAGTGAGTACAGGCGTTAACTTTTCCAAGAACGACGACAGCGCTGAAGGGGCACAGATCCGATGGTCCGACAATAATAACTGTGGTCCGATCCTCCAGTTTGAGGTTTCAGCTGCAGATCCTGAATAAAGCTTCTTTATGTAAATTTCAAATATAAGTTGGAACGAAGAGTAGGAGATCTAAAGAGACGTAGAGGGGAAGCCATGTTACAGCAATGGAACGAGGTTTAGCTTACAGAGGTTGGCAGTATCAAGAGTCGTGGTCTCTGGAAAATGGAAACCACTGAAAGTGCAAACGTCTGCAAAAGTAATCAAGTAATTAGTTATAAATTTCAAAATTTAAAATAAAATGACTGCATCATCAGAATAGTTACTGCATTATGCAGCATGCAAGAACAACTGAAGATTTCATATACAGCCACAAAGAACGGTGTATTTTCATTTTTTATTATTTTTTTACAAGTTTCTACCTTCACAGGGAAATTTGTATTAAAGTGTGATAAAGTCTCAACTGCAAAACACCGTCCTTACAAAGTGAGCACATTTTTATTCTGTCAAATAAAGATTACTAAAACTGACAAAGCGTTGAATATGAAGGGAAAATAAGCTATGCAGTACATGTTTCAGACGTCACCACATGATTCTAAAAATAAAAACATTAGTTTTGACAGTTTTTTTTATAAAGGGACTAAACTAAATAGGACACGAGAATGTATTTTACATGGATGCCTACTTAACAACGCTTTTTATTTGGATTTGAAGGCTTTCTATAGCGATTTTGTAATTATTGTTTTATGTAATTATTTTCCAATTCATCATTCGTTACACTCATTACACAAAGAATATGCAATAACGCTATGACCTACATAATGACACAACCACAATATTAATAGCAGGGTACAGGGTGTAAATGAATTAGTTTTACAAAAACATACATATTTTTACTTTCTTTTCTTTTCATTTCTTGTATTCCACAGATCTTACATTATCATCGAAACTTTAAGATGTGAAAGAAGTCAAGACACATTTTGGGCTACATGAGGTGAAGCCAAGGATATGGTTGGTATCGTATTTTTTTTCACCATCAGCAACACTGTTACAAAGTTATATTGAAACACTAACAGATGTTTTACATTAACTGAAATGAAGAATTTCTTACCGTTTTAAGATCAGTGCACTATTTTTCACATTTAGGAATTCTGTTCATGTAACACAAAAACCGTCGAAAATGGAAGATACTTGTATCGATAACCCTATAGGCATAAACAGCCTGCACAATGTTTTGAAGCCGATTCCTGATTCCTATGGATTCAGATACATAAACAGACAGAAAAAGAATATACTGAAGTTATAATAAAGGGTTGTTTCCGATCTCTGATAACGAATTTGAATGACATCATGTGCGTCAGGAGTGACACGACAGCTGAACTGTGGCGCGAGGTGACAGACCAGTAGTGAGTGATCTCATAGTCAGAGTTCACGGCGACTCAGAGCAGCAATTCCCAAGAAAATCGAGCCTTTTTGGGAGGGGTACTTACGACACTTTCCAATGCCAAGTACAGTTAAATGAAAATAAAAGAAGCCTGCAATAAACGAGGTTTCGTTATTTCCAAGAAAGGCATCTTCTGTGTTCTTAATAAGATTAGTAAAGCTCGAATGGAATTAATTTGTGCGGAGACTTGTGACGGGGGGTGGATTTGCTTGCTTTTTCCACTCTGGAATTAATACCATCCGAGCTTTGCCAGTCTTATTAGGTACACACAAGATGCCTTTCTTGGAAATAACGAAACCACATTTTTTGCAGGCTCCTATGATTTTCACGTAGCTGTACTTGGCAACGGAAAGGTTTGTTACGTATCCTCCGACATTTAAAGTAAGCGCATTGATTGAACAACCATCACTGATACCGTTTCTTGCAATAGAAGGCACAAAATCTGTAGAAATCTACCCTCTGAGGAACCAAATGATTAAGTGAAAACTGAGAGCAAGATTGGCTGCGACAGAAGGATTAAATTTCTTCTTAAAGCTTTGGTTTTTCTGAACCGACGCATGCGAGGTACGAGGCCCGCCTCACACAAATCCGGACTACACGAGAGACAGTGAGTGGTTTCTATAGCTGCGAGGTGAGTAAACCTCGCACCTCGCAGCTATAGAAACCACTCATTGTCTCTCGTGTAGACCGGATTTGTGTGAGGCGGGCCTCGCGCCTCGGATGGTCGATTCAGAAAAACCAAGACTTCACAGGAACTGGAAGGTTAGTAAAGCGATGTAAAAATGAATATGTGCGGGATGGTTATTACATTTAATAGGTTTCTAAAATAAGTAATACACTGAAGTATATTTGTTTATTTATTCATTTAAATATTTATTTATTTTTTTAAATTATTAAATGACCTACGTAAGTACAGTAGTGGAAAAAAAACCGGACCGACCCTTGTAGCTCATTTCAGAGCCTTGTTCAGTGACAGCAAGATATACTGGTAACTAAGACTTTCGTGGTTCGAATCCTGACTGGGAAGGAAACTTTATTTTGTTCCTTATTCAAATTTATTCCCAATACTTTTCGATTGCAGCGATATTTGACTACTTAATTAACTTATTATTCCCAGAACATGAATTTTACCAGCTTATTTTCTAATGACTTTCGAAATGGGTTACGTCAGCAGTCGAAACTACAACAATTTCAATAGATTACTCGTTATCTTGTGAATGCGGGCGTGGCATGCGCAGTGGCTCATTTCGGGGACTTTGATTATTCCGTCGGTCCGAGGTTTTTTTTTTTGCCACTACTGTACATAAGTATATTATATCCTTAGCAATTTCGCTACTGAACTTCAGAAAGGCGATTTATTTCTGTAAGAAGCCTTCTTTTATTTAAATGGAAGGAAGACTTAAAATATATAACGGATTTTAAAATGAAAGTCCAATTAAGGCGAACGGAACTTCTTAGACCTACACCTCCAAAAATATCGGAGCGATTCTCAATAAGTGGAAGAGAAATTATTTTATAAAAATGAAAAATCAATTCTCCGAGGAGAAGACCTCACGTAATTAGATTTTACATTTTGGAAACGGAACAGAATGCCAACAGCAGTTCTCTCAGAGCCATTACAATTGGCAGAGAAATTTCTACATCATTTCTACTCGAAAATCAAATCAACACGTTCGGAGCAGACACGTTTTCTTTTTAAAATTAAGTCAATTTATAATGCACTCTGGGCGTGCCATATTACACCAGAACAAAGGATTCAAAACCCGGGGAAATGAATTCAGGAAGTCGTGTCTGCGCCGCTCGGCTCAAGTCGTTATTCTCAGACAGAAATGACTCCTATTGTCTTGAGAACAAGTGTGATGAGCTTGGGTCGAAAATGCAAAGTCTATCTATCGCCTGACTGGCGATGTTTCATTTATCCTGCATACCAAAAAGAGTATGGAAGAGTAAAATAGTGTAAAACTCCATTATCGTCATACTAATAACAGAATGTCTGGATCTGGTGCATAGCGTGTTCCTAATTTTAATGAATCACTAATCATAGGTGTTATTAAAGTTGAAGTGATAGCGTTTCTTGTGACTCAAACAGACCAGTGTTCGATTCCAGGCAGAGGAGTGAACTGAATGTAGAGATACAGGAGATAAACGGTCTTATTAATAAACCGTATATAATTTTATACGAGACTTATGCAGAGTTGGGGCAGAAAACGTTACTAATAAAAGATAGATGAACAAGCAGCGTGTAACTATACATGGAAATTGCTTCGCAGTAGTTATACACACGAAACCCCCTGTTTAAGTGTTGTATATGAACAAAAATGGCCGCCTTTTAACAGCTGCTCGTATCGATTGTCATTTTATGATGGTTGTCTTGTAACCACAGCAGAACAAAACAAAGAGCACAGAATAATTAGAATAATATTGCTGTAGCTCTACTCTTTGATCAAAATATAGCCTGTTAATCGATCAGGTCGAGTTGTACTATCGATACTTAGCACGGCACACTAGCGAACACTATCGGATTTTATAGAAATCTCAGTTATTCTGTTACGTTTCGTAATAAAATAATGACGAATCTATGACGTATCTGTGTAACAGTTTTATTGTTATACACGAAGTATATAGTGATTATTTATTAGTCAGGAATTTACACATGACTTATAAATGAACTATGCATGTGTAAGAATAAGACAGTCAAACGTGTTGATAAGAGTTTTTATTAGTAAGACCGATAAGTACAACTCAGTGGAGTGTAAGGAAACTAACAAGCCGATTTACTGGCTAAGCATGGAACTGCCATCCATTGACTGAGAAGGAACTGCCTACTGAATGATGCATTGGAAGGAATTGTGAACGGCAGAAGAAGATATCAGATGACAGACGACATTAAGATATATGGACATATGAGGAAACAAAGAGGAAGGCAGAAAATAGGAAAGATTGGAGAAACCTGGGTTTGCAGTGAAAGACCAGATCACTAAATAATGATGATGATGATATCGGTAATCTAGCAACATAGTGGTGAGTGGGAAGCGCACGCGCTATCCACTGAGGTACAACGCGGATAGTCTTCGTATACTAAATTTATTTCCCTAACGTTATGGACGAGAGTCAATTTCTTTGTCTAATTTTATAATAGTCTACTATATACTTTTCGTTGTGAATGTTATATGGAAGATGTTCAATTTTTGGTTGACATTCTAAAATTGTATTCATTTTTTTTATTTTAGTAGGTTATTTTACGACGCTTTATCAACATCTTAGGTTATTTAGCGTCTGAATGAGATGGTGATAATGCCGGTGAAATGAGTCCGGGGTCCAACACCGAAAGTTACCCAGCATTTGCTCATATTGGGTTGAGGGAAAACCCCGGAAAAACCTCAACCAGGTTACTTGCCCCGACCGGGAATCGAACCCGGGCCACCTAGTTTCGCGGCCAGACGAGCTAACCGTTACTCCACAGGTGTGGACTTGTATTTATTAAATATTCAGTTACACTTGACCATGAGAAAATAAAGCCTCTTTCGGGATCACATCTAAATCTCGGTTTCCATATTAAAACAAGTTTGTACTTTTATATACCAGACGTTATCGGTAGTTAACCAGCAGACGATCTCAACATGAATGGTTGACGAGAAAACGTTATAAGACTTTTACGACCTTCAACATCGTTACGACGCAGAAGAGGAAACATGTTTCTGAGTTTAAATTGTTTGCCTTACGACACAAACTACCTTGAAAGTTTCGTAACAATATTTTAAACACCCTGTATAAAAGTAATATAAGTCTTAAGTTAATACCTGGCGGCTAAAAGGGATTTAAGCCTTAGATGCAACGTGCAGTAAAAGTAGCCTACGTAGGTACACTATCACGTCCAGGAGAACAGAAAGGTCAGCAGGAATTAATGCGCAACCCTGTTCATTTCCTCCTCAGGAGAGAGTAGCGTGCCGTGACTGGAGGACAGAAATCCCTCTAGGACTGCATGCAATAGCATGTTGTGGCGGCAGAGTTAATTGGATTAAACCAACTTCTCACGCATTCATCATTCTGCCCGGCTCCTCCAGACAGTTTCTTTTGTCACAAATGTTTGTCCAGGAAACAACACCACTAATAGCCGACATTTACCACTTGCAGATGATCTCATAGCACTATCTTTCTGAAGGTGATACGCATTCTTCAACTTACTTTTTAAGTGCAGAAAGTGTTCATGTAGGCTACTATATTATGGTAATTGTAATTCTTTTTGCAACGTTCCTCTAACTTGTAGACAATAATACATAGATATGGCGACAACGGAGCAATTGTTGAAAAAGAATGGCAAGGAAAATTGAAGTGTTAGGCTGTTATTTAAAAAAGCATCTTTAAAGATCGTTATCTTTATTTGCTTATGATTACTCATGTCTTTATGCCTGAAGCATTACAGAACGTCACAAGTCGAATTGCCAAAATTTAATGTAGCAGAAATAATTAAAAAAAAAATCAGACAATGCTCATTATTACGAGTTCTCAATATTTAGGAATAGAAAAAAAAACACTGCATAATGTAGTCTACAGAGTGATCAAATTAGGAATTAGAATGTACGAAAACATAATACACTGCTCTATCGATTTAGGAGAAAGCCAATGTCTACCTACTTAGATATAACATGCGGAGCAAGTCCCCTGAAATCGGCAAGCATTATGGTTAGGTATAGCTTCAAAATTCAGGAATATCATGGACAGTAAAAAATCAATCAAACGCGAATGGGTATTTAAGAGTTGTTAATTCAGTAGAAAAGTGAATATGATACAAAGTTAACACAAATTAATTTTATTTCGAAAACTATATCTATCTATAAAATAAATAAACAATAAATAAATTAAGTACTAGATAAACTAAGGAAATAAATAAATGAAGAAAGAACGAAAGAAATAAAAAGAAAGGAAGATAGAAAGAGACAAATATTATCGTACCTTAAACTCTCCAGAAATAGCCTTGATGTTTTCGCTGTTTTCAAGGCGTTGAATAATACCCCAGATCACATAATATGTGATATTATATATTATATAACAGATTGCTCATCCCTATGTTAAAATCGGTAGCACTTTGAAGAGAACAACCGTCAGGATCGCCACCCGTCCGCCGTAAACGAAAACGAGATGGCAGTACAGTCGCTAATGCAATTCAAATGGGAGTTATGACGTAACTCCTTATGTAAAAACTAGATAATAAACCTGACAAAAGTTGTTACCGTCAAAGCCTGTAAGGCTGAGCAATCTGGGTATATATAATCTAGGATAATACTATGTTTACTTTAGAAGAAATACTCAGACGTGAATGTGTTTGTGATATGATGGCTTACCGATAGGCGGGGCTTGGATTCTCGTCACAACAACGGACCATGTTGTACTGATTTGCTACTTTCTTTAGACTCAAAGGCATTCTACTAACTCGGCGGAACGGTGTAGGCCTATATTAGTCCCACTTTCACTTTCGACCTATAAACAAGATCTGGAATAATAAAAAAAAAAATTATAAACTACAGAAATGAAAACTTTGAAATAAATAAAGGTGAAAAGACCTGGAAGACTTGGGATAGCCTATTTAATGTTCAATGGTTGATACATTTGGACTTTTTCCATTGCTAATTTTAAAAAATTGTATCACAACGTTTCGAAGAGTGGATCTTTCTTCGTCGTCAGGTGAAAACCTACTGTGGGGATAGTTACAAACAGCTAGCCTGTTTATGTTCTTCATTCAGATCAATATCATTTAATGTTCTTCACTTATTTACAGCTCTGGCACACAACAATAAACTACTCTTCCTGGATCAATTACTTTTTAAAATTACAAATCTGAAATAACAGTAATATTTCCGATGCCCATTTTATGTTCTTTAATGTTTTTCACGCGACTTAGTCATTTGTCCCATCTTCTTCGTGGCTACAATATTTTGTCTGGGCGCATGTAATATTTAAATTACCACCACTAACAGTGACTGAGTCTTAACATTACAATTAAGCAACGTTGCATGAGCGCGAACGGCTCGTGCTATTTTGGCTGCTAAAAATCCGTCCCTTCAGGAACAAAGTCGCATGAAAAGGGGTATGGGACGTGAATTCAGCCACGTAACTAGAGCTCCAGAATAAAGAGCAACTAAACAAAAATATTATTTTGCAATCATGTATGACTTTAAATTCAATTCCGACTGAGTTACTGTAAATATTTTGAAAATAATTTCAAAATTTTCCAAGTTACGTGTAAGTTAATTAAAAAAAACAGTTTTCCAATATAGATCGGCTTGAAAATACTTGAGTGCGTCTTGCAAATGAATTATTCTTGTGGTGCAATTGAATTACGTGATATGCGAGTGTAGGTAATATAAATTTAATAAGATGCAGTCAATACGATCAATAGTTGAGCTGCTGCTGAGCTAACAGTGAGTTACACGTCAAAGTATTTTCATTGTGTATTCTATCCACAAATTCCTCCAAAGTCTCTGTCCCACTCTTCAATATCCGTATCTTGTACGTAAGGATAACACTAGACCCATCCCAATCGGAAGCAATCAAAAGATTGATAACTTTTATAAATGCACGTAATATGGATATACATATTGGCTGAGACTGATCATCTCTGATTGCCATGCCCTTTTTATGAACTGGTTTACATTTATTTATTAATTTGTTCATTCACTGATTCATTCATTCATTCAGTTATTACTCTGCTTAACCTCTCCTTTCATCTGAGTAATACTCAATTATTGCGAGTAGGGGAGGGTGGTTCGTCTCATCGTACACTAGACATCTCATAAATGCGAGTCTTCCTGGTTATGAGAGGCGGGACACGGCTAAAATAACATGAGAAAATTACAAGACGACCAACAAACACTAACAGCCATGGACAGATCATTAATTTAATTTATTTTCCACTCCGAGAATCGACTCTCAGATTGCTTGGTTGGGAAGCGCAAGCGTTATCCACATAGTCACAACGGCGTATTGGTGTATAATAAATAATAATATAGGTAACAACAATAATATTATTTATTTATTTATTTATTTATTTATTTATTTATTTATTTATTTATTTATTTATTTATTTATTTATTTATTTAATCTCAAAAGATTCAGAGAGGGTTTGGAATTAAACGGGTTACATCAGCTACTTGTTTATGCTGATGACGTGCATGTGTTAGGAGAAAATCCACAAAATTATTAGGGAAAACACGGGAATTTTACCTGAAACAAGTAAAGAGAATTCAGAAATGCGTATAGAATATTAGTTGGGAGGCCGGAGGGAAAAATACCTTTGGGGAGGCAGAGACGTAGATGGGAAGATACCTATATTAAAATGAATTTGGGGATGATGGTAAGGACTGGATTAATCTTGCTCAGGATAGGGACCGATGGCGGCCTTATGTGAGGAGGAGAATGAACCTCCGGGTTTTCTAAAAGCCATTACTACCAGATAATACAAATACCTACAACAAATAGGGTAAAGTTGCCTATTTCCGTGATACACCTAATCCCGTGATACTTTTTTTTTTACTGAATGTCAGTCAAAGCTTTGCCGTTCGACAATAGCGCCAGACATCTTTCTCGTAATACCGTAGTGCATCTTTCGTCTACTTTTGAGACACCGGTGAACTTCCTAGCAAGATACGCAACACCGTGGTATTCAGTGAAAAAAACCTATCACGGAATTAGAAGTATCACGGAATTAGACAACTTTACCCTACAATGACAAAAATAATAATTACTTCGTTATCATTATACGTGCACAAAATATATTTATAGTACATGTGAGTTACTTTGCTGTGTTCCACTGTTTCATATGTTTGAATGCGTCACACTATTTCGCTTATTGTACAATAGCGCCGCCCCACAGATCCACACAGTATCAACGTGCAATGGACAAGAAGCAGAAGACCTGTCAAGTGCCACATACAGAGGAATTACTCACAAACCAACATGTCACGGCGATGCTGCATGCTGCATGCGGACGGCGTTGTGAAATTATACATTAATTAAATGTAGTTGACTATTTGTTCCTCTTACTTCGAATAAGCATCTGGGTAACACTCTCACTCTTAATTCCTATTAACTCAGAATCATGAAATCTACAATTTAATATATATTTTAATTTAAAAATCAGACCAATAACATTGACAGACCACAAGGATCCTGAATTCTGAAAACAGAAATTTCTGAGTGTTTGAAGAACAGTAACTTTTAATTAAAACTGAATATTTTGAATCATGCCCATAAAAAATTAATCAGACATACTACATATTATTATAACATTGATACATAAATATATACAACAAATAAAATGTATATCAAATTAAAGTATTAAGATTTAAAATAGAGGTGAGAATTCAAAACGTTAAGGAATCTTTGATGATGCCTATAATAATATTTTCCACAGTTTTTAATATGCCCCATGTAAATTTGAGTATACTACACCTACTACCAAAAAGTAGTCCCATGACTGACCGGTTTTTAAGAGGTACACCGTAACGCGTAACGGATGCTCAAGTCAGGAATACATGGTTCATAAATACTTTTCTTTTCCAGGTCAATTTCCTTTGCCTGGTCAATTGTTGTTTCGAAACGAACTGTAGGATATAGAACTACAGCTTTGCTTTTCTTCGGACGAATGGCTATAATATCAGCTCTTCAGATGGATCCTGTTGAAGATGTGCATTGTACTTCTTCGTAGAGGTGCCATTTTTGATCTCGCAAAGCAGAAGCTAGCATTGATCTTACTTTATGATGGCGTGTTTCTTAGTAGTTCTCCTTTACAGCAGAAGCCCAACACATGGCCAAGGGTTTCATTCTCGCTACAGTCAGTATGACGGTAGCGGATTGTGCTGGGACATCTACGAGGGACTGCACGAATCGCCGATGCTAGAGGACATTCCGAAAATGATAAACCTTTCCTGTTGTTGACCCAAAAGTTTGCCTTAGGGTGATCTGCAAAAACCTCAAGCCTCTGCCTATTAAAGTATGCGCTTTCCATAGAGTAAAAGTTCGTTCTCGTAATGTTTTTCTTATTTTCCTACCCGTCCATTGAGTACCATCATTATCATCGGGTACATAGGTCCAATTTCATTACAATTTTCCTTTCGGCAGGAAGGTCTCTTACACCATGAAGACATGCATCGTCAACTTGAAGCAATCTGCTAGATATGTTAAAATGTTGGACGAGTGCCTCCCATTTGGTTTGCGCAAGTCCTAAACCACGATATCGTTTAGGGGCGTAAATCATACTATCTGGACAATCATGGGGTAAACCAATAATTTCCTTAACTGCTCCCCGTAATAACTTATCCACATCCTCGAGAAATACATTTTTAATTTTATTTAATGGCGCACACTGTAAGTGTGGGCCATATATGAGGAGTTCACAACCAGAGTAGACCAAGTCCGTCTGGAATAGTTCTGAGATATTGAATCTTAAAGTTCCTGGCTCACGCTTAGCAACCTTCATCGTCCATAGGAAATGTTGCCCTCTGTGGAGTAAGAAATGAGTTATGGACTTTATTTGTTATGGCAATGAATAAAGATAAGTTTTCTTTATCCGAAATTGTATTAATCTACAAACTGACCACTGGTGGACTTGGTCCACTTTGGTTGTGAGCCACTCATATATTTGTTGATTATTATGGATAATTTTTGGTCAGGCTTTAATAATGGGGATTGAAACAATTTAGATATATTGGAACTCATGTGATGTCGAGAGATCATTCTCGGCATTAAAATAATTCCGACAGATAAGAGAAGACGTTTCACATTACAGATCATTGAGATGTCGTTGGTTGTTTACTGCAATAATAATTACGTGAAAGGCAAAGAAAGTTAAAAAAAAAACTGGAAGTTAGTAAGTTAGAAATGCACCAATGAAAATATTTATGTAAAAGGAATAATTAATACATTATTTTATATAAAAAAAAGTTTAATAAAAATTATGACTACTCTAAATTATTTTCACCCACATATTGCGCTGGCCTTCTATGCCCAAGGTTGCGGGTTCGATCCCGGGCCAGGTCGATTGCATTTAAGTGCGCTTAAATGCGACAGGCTCATGTCAGTAGATTTACTGTAATGTAAAAGAACTCCTACGGGACAAAATTCCGGCACATCCGGCGACGCTGATATAACCTCTGCAGTTGCGAGCGTCGTTAAATAAAACATAACTCACATATTATTAAACCAAATAAACCTCTTAAGTGTACTTTTTACTGCATATATTTCAATTTTAGGGCATATTTCAATAGTTTTTACTGCATAGTTGCATGTATATTTTCAGTTTTATAGTGCATAAAGTTCCGTGGTCTAGTTATGCCTTTAATTTTAACATATAATCCGCGGCGCGTTTCAAGCATGTACCGATATGAACTTATTTTATGAAACCCGAAACTTAAGGTTTGTAATAATGAAACGCTCTGTATAGCCTATATAGCGCAGAATGACTCGAAATGAAGTAGAAACATAATATTAGTAATGTGCAAAGTCTTGGGGTTACTAGAGGCTGCGTATGTTCCACATCAAGAGCTGACTCACGTGCACTCATTAGCAGTGACCTCACATACACACGATATTGAATGCTTACATAAAACAAAATGAACAAGAGTACGTATAATTTAACGGAGTATCACTCTCGCCACAGACACAAGAAGAGCAACATAACCTCATTGCTAATCAGAAGGCGCACATTGTTTCTAACAAAGCATATTCTCAAGTTGATTCCCAATCTTCATTTGAATTATGCATCCCGTTTTGGCTGGCGACTGTCATTTATATTTCGTGCACACTGTACGGCATAAAATACAAATAACAGGTATAAACTTGGTTGTATGTGCAGCTCAGTAACATCCAAGTTATTGCTAGTAACTTTAAGACTTAGAATACCCGTTCCTTGTAGATAAAGAAAAAATCTACGACTGAGATAGTTTTATTGGTGAGATTCAAGGAGAAATTAAATTATGTTTTATTTAACGACGCAACTGCCGAGGTTATATCAGCGTCGCCGGTGTGCCGGAATTTTGTCCCGCAGGAGTTCTTTTACATGCCAGTAAAACTACTGACATGAGCCTGTCGCATTTAAGCACACTTAAATGCCATCAATCTAGGCCGGGACCGAACCCGCCCGTTTATCAATAAGAACTCTCAAAAAATATTACGCTGTTATCCCTAAGGTAATTTAATCTTATAATCAACAAAAATAACCTCAGGTGCACGAGGCCAACACTGTAACCCAGATCGACTATTCGTGGAGGTGGTAACTGGAAATCCTATCGTTCTGAAACATCACTGAAACTGGGCCTGATTTCCCACAGAAAAGTAGAGACCTCTTTATTTTCTAATGGCACAGGATGTGTTCCGAGTGCCTTGTGTTGTCCTTCATTGCTTTAAGGATTGACATAGTTCCCCGACCACTTCTGAATATCTATTACTACTTCAAAATCCTCACAGCAGTGAAGTAAATTACATTCCTAAAGATAATTCGTAAATAACTTACTTACTTATTGGCTTGTAAGGAACCCGGAGGTTCATTGCCGCCCTCACATAAGCCCGCCATTGGTCCCTATCCTGAGCAAGATTAATCCAGTCTCTACCATCATATCCCACCTCCCTCATATCCATTTTAATATTATCTTCCCATCCACGTCTCGGCCTCCCCTAAGGTCGTTTTTCCTCCGGCCTCCCAACTAACACTCTATATGCATAAAAAATATATGCGAATAAAATGTATTTATATTCAGAGTAATGTGTTAAAATTACAATGCATAGCATTATTATAAAGTAACTAAAGTAGTTGAAATTAATAGAATTTCTTAATAAATTGAGCAATCAAGATGAACTAAGCGGCTATGGAATGTGTGAAAAACAGTGCGCAAAAAATAAGTAATCACTTTACGCAATGCCAAAGATGTGCTTAATATGGTTTCATCTTCAAAGAGTACAAGAAAGGCATATAATTGACTGTGGGTGTATTATTTCTTTAAGTAGAACAACGTTACCACTTCTTATGAATGACTGTCATCCAGCCTTGTATGCGCTTTGCAAAGGATAAGATAATGTAAGACAGAAAGAAGTGGCAACTCCGTGAGAGCAAGATCACTGCAAGTGTCTTCCTTACTCCCGGGGTCAAGCAAACACTGATGATGTTATAATAAAGACAGAGTCGTTTATTGTAAGCAAGAGCTCTTTAAACATGGCATGCACTATAGATCTATCTACAATATGCCTATTATAGAGTTACTTCACTGCCAACAATTTATCTTAAAATACTAAAAAGAGCAAATTTGTCTGTGTTTGTCGAATGCGCATCATCAAGTTTATGAAAAGACACTTTCCAGTGCCAAAAATTTATTTTGTGTATACAAGGTTGGAATTTTGGGGGGAAAAGTTTATCCCCATTTCCTTCTTCCGGACATTTTCCGCTCTTTTCTTGTTCCCACCCTTCTTTCTATTATTTCTCCCTTCATTTCACTTTTTTATCATCAGTAGGGTACGGATTTGTAGGTCGTTAAAATGTAATTTTAGGTGCCTAAAATAGGCTTTAAAATGTAGGAAATAGTCGCTAAAGAATTGAAAATAGGCTCTAACAAAAAATAATGTTTTCTTTAAAAACATGTTCCAAATCATTAGGAATTCACTTCTAGAATTTAATAATTTTAAATGCTTATACATTGTTACCATCACTACTACTAAAAGTACAAGAACAACAAATATCTAACTAGGTAAGTTATACATAAACTAAACAATTAAATGTGAAAAATAAGTTTTAGACATAAATTCAGTGCACAAACAAGTCTAATATAATCAATTTTTACCAAGCCTTGTCCTTTAATGTCCATAATTAGCTTTTCAATAAATTACTAATACTTTTTTTATATAAATTTTTAACTAAAAACAATGCCGTCTGTCACTCAACACAAATTTGTATGCTGAAAATGAACGCTCCATATCCACAGAAGTAACAGGAGCGTATTTCAATTTTGACACATTGCAGGATATCTGAAGCAGTACGCAGATCCTTCAGGCCTACATTTCTCTGCAGAACTTGCTCCAGTTTTTCCCGTACTTTATTTCCAACAGAAGCAGGAACACATTTGGAATTTAAAATACAAATTTTCGAAATAAGAATGGGTGTTTTGACCTATTACAGATAAAATATACTTAATAGGTCATAATAGGCTTTGTCGTCAAAATAGGCATTTTAGGTGATATTAAAAATATCAATTTTAGATATAGTTTTATATGAAACGTGTACTTACAAATTTTTATGAACTTATCTTTTAAGGATTAATAGTAATATGCGGTATGTCGAAGTTTTCATGTTCGAGGAAAAGTTTGAAAAAGCGAAACGTAGTTGAGCTTTTTTAATTTCCGAGAATTGAAAGAAAACATACCGCTCGCGTATCGTACATTATTTTGTGCGAAGATCGTTTATTACATACCTGAAAGAGGAATTTCTAATTAGTTGCAATGAAATCTCCATCTTGGTTTCTGTTCAATGACGACAAATTTGCAAAACAAAAATATCTATCTTCAACATTGTTGCTTAAAAATGTTTTCTGTGTTTACTATACTCCAGCAGGCCGTGATATACGTCTGTCTTTTTTTTTTCCCCCCCAGTCTATGATTAGTCTGGAATCTTGTTGATTTTTTCACGGCTTCCTTAATGTTACTCGCATCACGAATGCAGTAACTTTAGTGAAGTTGTAGAGTTTACTTAATTTTTGAAAATATTAAAAAACAATAATTAACAGTGAAATTTAGGTGAAATTACAGTGGTAAGTTTCCAATTTATAATTATTACTATATTGAACGTCTCTAAAAATAATATGTTAAAAGCCTAAAGCAGTAAAATCAATATGTCACTTAAGCGGTAAGACGAGGGAAATTGTTATGTGTGCTGGGTTGGGAATACTGAATGTGGAATTTTAGACTTTCCGCGGATTGGTTTTGTGCGGAAACCAAGCAAATACCCACGATCTCGCACAAAATCCGAAATCTAATCATCAGTTACTCTGCTTTTCCTTTAATTGGACTCGCGATGATCTCCCGTGACGTGGGATCTGCTATACACAATACACCGAGCCTTCTTCGGAAACATTATAGAACATCGGACTGTCAACGGATAAACAATCATGGTATTGGCGATACTGGAACAAACTACAGTAGTCTTCACACGGCGCAAAGTTTTTATGTCACGCCGGGAAATCCAAATACGAAATCAAAGCGAAGACTCCTTAATGGCCATAGGCGCCAAAAATACATTTAAACCGGACACATCGTTAATTTCCGAAAGCTGTAATGCGATAGTGTTAAAAAATATGTCGACGGTTGAGGTTCAAGGTTCCCTAAAAGAAGAAACAGAACTGCAAAACCTTATGAAGTACAACACATTCCAGAAAGCAACCTGCTATTTTCTCATGCAGTAATAAATTGCACAATGAAGGAATGAGCGAAATAATACAATTCCACTGGGAATTATTCGCTATTAGGTGTATTTGATTGCGCGCAGCCAGCCAGTCTGAGACCGGTTCCAATGAACTGAGCGAGCAAAAAGGAAAACGAAACACGTCCAGCATCTCGGTGCAGCCACTTACGGAGCTCCATTTATTTCGCTATCGAAGTCTAAGATCTAGTCGATCCCGTGAAAACAGTTTTTATACCAGTGAGACAACATAAAACAAGCGGCTAGACTTACAACCCGTATTCATTCATCCTGAATACAGCTTATGGATTTATGAAGCTGCTTTGTTGTGTCTCAGTGACAAACAAGTACTATTGAGGAGCGATTTCAACATGTAAGACCACAATTAAGTTACACGGAATATATTATTCCATTCAAATCAGTTTTGTTTGTTTTTTGTACGAACAATTACTTTTGGCATTTGTTTAATCGTACTGTAAGTTTACTAACGTTCTTGTCATGGGCGAATTCGCTTCTATAATCCAATACATTGCATTAAAAATGTGTAAATTATGACCTCCGTTTTCCCTCTTATTCTTCTTCTTCTTCTTTACGGCGACCTAAAATGGTCTGAAATACGTGACCTATCCATTTGGCCCACAGTACCCAACGTTCTTGTCATGGGCGAATTCGCTCCTATAATCCGAACACATTGCATTAAAAATGTGTAAATTATGACCTCCGTTTTCCCTCTTATTCTTCTTCTTCTTCTTTACGGCGACCTAAAATGGTCTGAAATACGTGACCTATCCATTTGGCCCACAGTACCCAACGTTCTTGTCATGGGCGAATTCGCTCCTATAATCCGAACACATTGCATTAAAAATGTGTAAATTATGACCTCCGTTTTCCCTCTTATTCTTCTTCTTCTTCTTTACGGCGACCTAAAATGGTCTGAAATACGTGACCTATCCATTTGGCCCACAGTACCCAACGTTCTTGTCATGGGCGAATTCGCTCCTATAATCCGAACACATTGCATTAAAAATGTGTAAATTATGTCCTCCGTCTTGCCTCTTATTCTTCTTCTTCTACTTCTTTACGGCGACCTAAAATGGTCTGAAGCATGCAACCTATCCATTTGGCCAACCGTACCCTCAACCACAGAGATTCAACATGCAAACCAGAGACTAATATGGAAGTTTTCTGTTATAAACAATCGTCTTATAAATTCTTAGGAGCCGAACAACTGTTCTCGAGGTAGGTACGTATTTAATTATATGGTGTTTGCGGATGTATCTTCAACCACAGAGATAATAATCCGTGGCGCTACAGCCCGTGAAGGGCCTAGACCGACCAGCCGGCTGCTGGCCTCACGCCCACATGCCGAAGCAGGAGTGGACGATCATCCAACCAGAATAGAGGTATCGTATGGTTAGCACGATGATCCCCCCAGCCGTTGTAGCTGATATTCGCAACCGGATTTCGCTACCTATCGTAGCTCCCCAACTGCATCACGATGCTGGGTGGGCACCGGTCCCATACACTGGCCGAAATTTCATGAGACAATGTCTTTCCCCATGAGGATCCGAACCAGCGCGCATTCCGTAACGCGAGTCCTAGGCAGGATGCCTTAGACCACGACGCCACGCGCGGGACCAACCACAGAGATACAACATGTAAATCAGAGATAAATTTAGGCGTTCTCTGGTATAATCAATCGTCTTAAACACTCAGAAGCAAAACAGCAATTCTCGAGATATATATTTCAATCTATCATCTTTTCCGGTGTAAAAAAGCGCGTTTTCTTCCTTAAAAATACGCCAAAAATTCAGCAAGTGTCTTATACGACGAAAATAAGTATGAATCCATTGTCAGATATTTACTATTTTAATTGTTTAAAAAGGTACGTTATTTACTTGTATACTGGCCCCTGAGTGTAATAGCCCCATTCTAATTCTTGAAAAGTACTTCTTCGAAAAGAAATTAAAGACAGTCTATCTCTCAAACGTTTAAAAGTTGTATAAGATACATAAATATTCATTTTAGGGTGTCTAATAGTGCTAAATAACAAAGCGGAAATTTGTGTGCAAGGTAACATAATGGTTCACGTAGTGTAATAGCCCCATCGATGTTTGGAGAACAAAAATGTGCAAAGGACAGTTTGAGTGAATAGAAGAGTAAGTTGTACTATTGTGCACTAAACAGAATATTAATTGAAAGGTTTTCTAAAAACGAACCATAGTCCAAAAAAATGGAAATTTGATAAATTAAGCGTATGGTGATCGTATTGTAGCGGCCATCTACTAAATAACTTGGGGGGGGGGGTCATTTCATAAAACAACCATAGTCGAAAGATTTTTTTTTTGTGAAAAATCATTGTCCAGCCAGGACAAAAGTAGCATTTACAAATATCTCATTCATACCAACTTGAAACATTTATTTTTGTTATTTTAGTGGATTATTTTACGACGCTGTATCAACATCAAATTATTTAGCGTATGAATGAAATGAAGGTGATATGCCAGTGAAATGAGTCCGGGGTTCAGCACCGATAATTACTGAACATTTGCTCATATTGGGTTCAGAAAAAAAACGGAAAAAACCTCAACCAGGTAACTTGCCCCGACAAGGATTCGAATCTGGGTCACCTGGTTTCGCGATCAGACGCGCTAACCGTTACTCCACAGGTGTCGACTGAAAAATTTATCTATACAATTTTAAACTGTAGTGGGTTGGCAGCAGTGCTTGTTATGTACGCGGAAAAAGCCACCTCAGAGAAAAATACTTTGGCACGTGAATTTTTGTAACTTATTAGTTATGGAGTCGTCTTTAGCTGCAGAAGTAACCCCATGGAAGAAATGTAAGCAACGAAAGGAGAAGAAACAGGATATAATAAAGAAATAATAGGCCTACATTAAAGGAGAGGCACACTTCAGCCACAACAGAGTATTTTTTCTTAAAAGAAGCATTGTCCACAGTTACCTGCATTTACACGGGTATTTCTATGAGGCAATTTAAGTTATAAATCATAGTCGTTCCTGCAATAACTCCTACGTGACATATTTATCGATTTTCAGATTTTTGCTCTATTAAATAAGTTAAATAATGATATAGCAAATAATAAAATCTCCTAATGTAATTATATTTCTTTGCTTCGAAAATGTAAGAATTCACAGTCTCCTATGTACGCTGCCATAGGATGAATAAATGTATTTTTTCTTCCTACCGAAAAATGTTATATTTTGCACATAAGAGTTATTGCAGGAACAACGACGAAATGTACTACAGTTTTCCCAAGTTTCTACAAAACCTTAAGAAATGGCACGATGAATTTCGTACTTGAAGTGTCAACAACATCCATGCCAGATAGTTTTTTCTTTCTCTTGAAAATTTATGTTTATGGACTACGGTTATTTAAAAAAAAAAACCTTCAATTACAATGGAAGTGTTAGGTATAAAGCTTTTAGGAGGTTCAGGGAAAAAAACTAAATAAATACTTGGAGATTTACTTGTTTCAGTTAGTCTCCCAAAAAGAATAGCAGCTTATAAGAAAGATCATGACAACACAATAAACGATGAAAAAATTTCATTCAAAATTAAAATGAAAGCCTAGCAATGAATTCATCTTAAGAGATTGACTGGAATAATATGATCCCCAAATCATAATTTGGAGTCGCAGCAGAATTTTAATTTCTTCTTGTTCTTCTTCTTATTCTTCTTATCACATAATAAGACTGGTGGTCTGTTACGGTCTCACTCCTTTGTTTCAGCGGACGGCCCAAAGATCTTGTTTCTAAAGGGTTCTAGGCATCCTGAGTATATGAGATTTACATTTCTGTCTGTAATTTTGAATTTTCTCATTACCGAATTATGATAGTTACAGTAGGGTCTATCACTATTTTTATTATTATTATTATTATTATTATTATTATTATTATTATTTACCTTTATAAACCAAAAATAAGAGGAATTTTTATAACTGAGACAAGAGAATAAAAATTAAACAGTTGTTGATGACGATGACGATGACGATGGCGATAAGCGCAAACATCTTCCATTCAAATATAAGGCTCAATGGCCTGTTACAGTCTCAATGCTCAATTTTCAGCCCACCTCTTCTTCGGAGGGCCAAGGATCTCTTCCCATGCAGACGGAAATGAAGCATGGCTTTGGTATTGTATGTGGATCCAAACGTTGTACATGATTTTTCTACTGGAGTTAGTAATTACTGTAAACTATATAATAATTGTGACTAAAAGTTCCTACATGACAACTTCGTTTTTTTATGATCCCAGTGAGTATAACCTGCCGTTGCTATCTTAAATTTCATTTCATTTGCAGTAATTCGATTTGCGTCTATTTTTGTCACTGGCCATGCCTCACTTCAGTACCACAGTCAAGGTGTTGCTAATGTTTCATAAAACCTTATTATTATGTTCCATCAGAGAAGGTTGCAATATTCTGCTGATTATTATTAGTCCCATTGTTTTACTGCATTAAAAAATTTCGAGACACACCTAATTCATCAGAAAACGATAATCTGTATCCTTAGTAACAACAACTTGAAGTTCATTCCAAGAAAAAATAGCCAAACAATAAACAGAGGAATTAAAAAAAAAGAAGTAGGCACATTTGAAACTATCATCTAACACACTGTAATGTCTGACATTGATCTTCTGGCTATTAGTACTGTCGGCAGAGAGCTGAAATTATGCTTACAAGGAAGGCTGATCAAGTGATAATGGATTTTCACAACGATTGTTCCCCCATACGTTCCATTAAAATAAGAAACCTCCCTATAAATTTATACATCCGGAAAAAGCCTAGTTTTCGAGATATGATTTTTTTTTAATTCTTCAATCCAGAGCTATAACAGTTACGGCAAACAGAGCTATGTGCTAGACATATCAGACAATAAATTTCATCTATCCGCAAAATCGCCTTAAATATAAGTTATGAAAATATCAGATACATAATATTCATGAAATTTTCTATAGAATAGCATATGAAGAAATGATAAGGAAATGTAGGCCTAAGCATAGCCTACCTGAAATTACTCACTGTACTGATCACAATAGTGGAAAACGTTGTAAAAATACTCAAAACACAGTGGAACTCTGAACCACGAGCATTTCAGAAAAATAAGTTCCTCACAGTCACTTTAGAGTAGTTCTGTACATCAACGTGAAAACAGAATTTTATAGGAGTGACGAATTTATCTGATTTGTTGTCAAGGTACCCGGCTTTTATACGAGCCATATTTAAACATATTTACATATCGAGATGAAAGCAAATTATGCGTTATGGACTGCAATTTTATCACATTATCTCTTGATACAATATAATATTCGTGCCAAGTAACAAAAAAACTATCAGAGAACTTCCGAATGAAATTTTTCCAATGCATAAAGCCATAAACGTCGGAGCTGTGTGCTTTGAAATTGTTAACACTTTCACCGTTTTAGCTTCTTGGTTATTCTTTCTATATCATTTGTACCTCGGTAACTAGTCCACAAGTCTACCAAAAGAATGCTATGATCATTGACAGATGGAAAGTATACTTTCTTAAATAACTTGAAGAGGTGAGTTTTCATAAGCTCATTTTGAGGGCAATGCATAGACATTTGGGGACTTAAACATTTTCTTCTTCACAATGGCAATGGAGATATGAGACCAATATCAGTGTCAAGCGATTATTTTGAAAATTCATATATCGAAGACTAGGCCTTCTCCGGATATAGAAATTTGTAGCGAAATTTCTTATTTCAAATGGACGTATAGAGGAAAAATCGTCGCGAAAATCCATCATCACTTGGTGAGCTTTTTTTGTTAGTAGAAAACTTAATGAAGACACCACGCTTGAAACTTAAACTGGGCGTTTTGGAATCTCCTTTAAAGCCTTACACTCTAGATCATATATACCCCAGATTGCTCTGCGTATAGGCTTTGGCTATAACAACTTTTGTCAGGTTTACTATGCTGCCATCTAGTTGTTACATAAGGAGTCACGTCGTAACTCCCATTTGTATTGCATTAGCAACTGTACTGCCATCTCGTGTTCGTTTACGGCGGACGGGTGGCGATCCTGGCGGTTGTTCTCTTCAAAGTGCAACCGGTTTTAACATAGGAATGAGCAATCTATATGTGATCTGGGATTACACTATGCAACAGCGTTTCATATGGCATTTTCAGTTCTTATCCTCTCCTCGAAAACTCACGAGATGAGCCTTATGTTTCGTAGAAGTGCACTGTGATATCAGAGTTGTTTAATGTGGAAAAAAAAAAAAAAAAAAAACATGGGAAGATAAATAAATGTGCGAGCTGAAGCTATCGAAACCTGTTCACTCGCACGACGGTTAAATGCGTTTCTCTTGTAGGAAGTACCGTGAGGGGTGGTAGTTAACAACAATTGAACAAACTCTGTAGTGTCGATTATCGCCTACACACACGGATTTATAACGACGGACTCACGAACAAGCATCCAGCCTAGCACCTTACTCGAAACAAGTTCACTCCAGGGCAGTGTTTCTCCAACTTTTCCACCGCGGAACCACTTTTAACCCAAGTGTAATCGCGAAACACTTGTAATTCATTTGTTTCGCTATTATTATTATTATTATTATTATTATTATTATTATTATTATTATTATTATTATTATCAGGGAAAGGATTTATATGTAAATACATATTTACTTATAAAGCTAATATAATTTATATTTTGCATTATCTTTATGTTTCACAATGTGTAGGGTTGAAAAATCCTACTTTTATTTTCCATATTTTTCCATATTTTAGAGTTTAGTACATATTTTCGTTAATTTCCATATATTTTCCATATTTCATATAAAACAGTCCATATTATATTAGGTTTAACAATAAAACAAAACAAAATTCCATTAACTTTTAAAAATACATTTCAACAATAGAGATTTAAACACATGTTCAGTAATCCCTTTAACATCAGAGTTATTTGAAAATTAGCAGTCCTATCAACAATGGGAAAGTAAGTTACAAAACTGTATTAATTTAATTTAAAATTTTTAACAGACTTCAGTTGTGCAGCTCAACAGTTAAATGCCAGTCAGAATACACATAGGTTCAGTTTTGTAAATCATACTATAAAGACGGTAAATATGCCAAAAGTACGTCATTCAGTCAATTTAAAATCAAAACTAACAAGTTACATTTCAGAATTTAAAGAAGATGGTTTATCAACTGACAATAAAATATTATTTTGTAATTTGTGTCAGTGTGCAGTATCATCTACACAAAAGTTCCTGGTGCAACAACACATTACAACTAGTAAACATCAGGCCAACAAACAACTAAATTCCAAGCAGAGACAATTGTTTTTAATACAACCAACAACATCGAATGTAAGATCTGAGTTTAACATCGACCTGTGCCGTTCTCTCATCTCTGCTGATA
The DNA here is from genome assembly GCF_040183065.1 of Periplaneta americana. Lineage (NCBI taxonomy): Eukaryota > Metazoa > Arthropoda > Insecta > Blattodea > Blattidae > Periplaneta > Periplaneta americana. The sequence goes on along the minus strand of NC_091124.1, from coordinate 68,471,850 downwards.
TTCCTCTCTACAAACTAAAGAATAAGGTCTTCAGGGAATTCCTTGAAAAATATACTCAACATACAATCCCGGATGAGTCAACACTTAGGAAGACGTATGCTCCATCCATCTACGATGAGACAATACAGAAGATAAGAGATGAAATTAAAGATAGTTCAATTTGGGTTTCCATTGATGAGACTCCCGACAAAGAAGGTAGACTTGTTGGTAATGTAGTTATCGGTTTGTTAAGTGAACAATATTCTGAACGAATTCTTTTACATTGTGATGTTCTAGAAAAGTGCAATAACAAAACTATAGTTAAACTGTTCAACGAAGCTATGGGTATCCTGTGGCCAAAGGGTATTATGTACGATAATGTGTTATTCTTTATTAGCGATGCTGCCCCTTATATGGTCAAAGCTGGACAAGCATTATCTGTTGTATATCCTAAATTGACTCATTTTACTTGTGTGGCGCATGCATTTCATCGTGTGGCAGAAGTGGTCAGAGACAATTTCCCTAAAGTAGATTTGTTGATTTCATCAGTGAAAAAAGTATTTCTCAAAGCTCCCAGTAGAGTTAACGTGTTGAAAGAAATGTACCCTGAAATTCCATTGCCACCAAAGCCAATTTTAACTAGATGGGGTACATGGCTAGAAGCAGTTGAATATTATGCCGAACATATAGACTCTATTAACAATGTTCTCCTTGCATTGGACTCTGAAGATGCAGTCTCAATTGATACTGCGAAAACAGTTACCTGTGACATAAGTGTGAAGAATGACTTAGCTCACATTCAGCATACATTTTCATGCATCATAAAAACGCTCAAAAGTCTCCAAAATAGGCACCTTTCACTATCTGAAAGTTTTGAAATTATAAATAGTACTGTGGAACAACTGAATCGTGGTAGAGGTAAAGTTGCAGATGCAGTAAGAGCTAAGGTGGACACTGTACTTTCAAAAAACCCTGGATATGAAGAACTACAAAAGGTTGTTGCTGTGATGAGTGGTGAATCAACAGTGAAGATTAACTTGGACTTATCCCCAGCAGACATTGTGAAATTGAATTATGTACCAGTTACTTCTTGTGACGTCGAACGCTCTTTTAGTCAGTATAAATCTATCCTCAGAGACAATAGAAGAAGATTCACTTTTCAGCACTTGAAAGAAATGTTTGTAACCTATTGTTATGGTAACAGACAATAAAAATTGTGTTTTGTTGAAACTACATTGGAAGATAAGGTACGTCCATTATATTTTTTGTTTAGTTTGATTAAAATGTACCAATATTTAACGTACATAGTCATTTTTTTATAATTTTAAGTCCATATTTAATTCCATATTTTGGTAAAAATCCATATTTAATTCCATATTTTGGTAAAAATAACTACATATATATTTACATATTTCATATATTTTTAGTCCATATAAATCCGTTCCCTGATTATTATTATTATTATTATTAGGGATAGGATTTTGATGACCTATAAATCATGAAAAAAAGTCCTAAAACAATGCATTTATGACCTAAAAATCTTTCAAAAATGCCCTTAAAATGCCCGAAAAATTTCATCCAGAACAATTTTAAAAGAAGCAATAACATGTTTCGTAATATATTTATATTTTAAGATAACACTTATTTTCAATACAAAACAATAGAATTCTTTCGCGCTGGCGTTCTCATCCCAGGCAAGGGACATCCGGTAATAAAATTCTATTGTACATATTTCACGAGAGGATCCCTGCGAGGGAAGTATGGTTCTTACAGGGTAAGAGCAGATATATAATGACTCCTGCTTAAGCAGCATAGTTCTAAAACTGCTTCAAGTGCGCATCTCCAAGCGCATGCATCGTGTAACATCACCGTGATCCGAAATAGACTCAGAATATATTCGCTGTGGTCATTTTTTTTTTACAGTTGTACATACTATTTTGTCTCTGCTGTTCGTTTTGACACATATAATAAATCATATAAAAATGTTTGTTAAAAAGGTAATATATATTAACGACAGACGAACTTTAACTACTGTGGTTCCAGTACCGAAAATCAAGACGTGCTTGAGCCGCAGTAGTTCGAGAGAAACTGATGATGACACTACACTGGTGTCGAAACGGTACCGTCTGTCATACCTTCTTAATAATTCAATGCTTTTAAAGTTTTAATTTTAAGAAAATTCTTATACGTGATATTAATTTTACCATAGCGAGAAATGGAATATAAATAAAAACTGAGGCCCGATAATCTAATTTAAACAATATACTCGGTTTCTTCATACAAAAATTGACAAAAAAAAACAGTCATTATTTTCCCGAAGGTACAAATCGTGATCCCTAGTGTAATTTTTAAAAACTGCACTTATAATTACATTCCAAACCAAAGTCAAATGACGACAGGAGTCGATCGAAGTACTTACAGAACACTATAATTACAACTGCTTTGTAACATGTTTAGCAGTTCTGCGGGTATTGGAATTCAATTATTCGGTGACCAGTTGATTGTTTTTCGATCTACTAATGACCATGTAGACTTTGAAATGCAAAATGCCTTTAAGTAAACCACTTAACGGAGATGAAAATGTCACTTATGTAACGAAGATTAAGAATATTAAGTCATGAGACATGACACAAAAAACAAGGTGAACAATCGTGAAAGGAGGTTCAACTAAGAAGTGGGGCGCTTTTTACAACGCCCGATCGCAAAACTAGTCGAACGGCTTAAAATGAATTTTACATCGAAAAAAATACAGAGAGAGGTATAAAAAGTAAGTTGTAAGAATATGAGGAAATTAAATAACAGACTATAATAAAGTTCCAAAATCAAATCATAAATTTAAACCAGGCAAACAGAATTTTTTTTATCAATGAGTAAGCATTTCTCTTTATTTACTTAAATCAAATTAGTAACGATAATGCTAAAGCAATACGGCACATCTTTAGCCAAACGAAATTTTAAGTCTCTTTCTCGACTTGTTTTGTATTACTATCCACTTTTTTTTAATTTTAAGTCTCTTTCTCCACTTGTTTTGTATCCAATTTGTTTTAATTTAAAGTCTCTTTCTCCACTTGTTTTGTATTACTATCCACTTTTTTAATTGCAAGTCTCTTTCTCCACTTGTTTTGTATCCAATTTGTTTTAATTTAAAGTCTCTTTCTAAACTTGTTTTGTATTACTATCCTATTTTTTTAAATTTAAAGTCTCTTTCTCCGCTTGTTTTGTATTACTATGAATTTTTTTTAATTGTCTCTTTCTCCACTTGTTTTATATCCAATTTGTTTTAAAGTCTCTTTCTCCACTTGTTTTGTATTACTATCCTATTTTTTTTAAATTTCAAGTCTCTTTTTCCACTTGTTTTGTATTACTATCCAATTTTTTTAATTATAAGTCTCTTTCTCCACTTGTTTTGTATTTCTATCCTACTTTTTTAAATTTCAAGTCTCTTTTTTCCACTTTTTTTGTATTACTATCCATTTTTTTTAATTATAAGTCTCTTTTTCCACTTGTTTTGTATTACTATCCAATTTTTTTTTATTTCTTATATCGCCTGTGTTGATTAGACTTCTTACCTAAGAAACTAAATTTTAACTCTTATAATTATTAGTATTGGAAATTCCGAAGTGTTCTACTTTTATTTATTTATTTTTTTACTTGAATAGTGTATTACAATGAACATTTCTTGTACTAATTTAAATTTAATTATCTTGGATTGAAAATATTTTTGGCCTTAATATAAAAATCTACTTGGAGAATTTAATGAAGAACTTTTTCAGAACATGGGAGCAGTGATAGTAGGAGGAAGAAGAATAAAGTGTATAAGATTTGCTGATGATATGGTGTTGCTAGCTGAAGAGAAGATAATACTAAGATACAATTTTGCTACTGTAGCTAAATGACAGTCATGGGCACTAAGGGATGAAGATAAATGCAAACAAGACGAAGGCCATGGTTATAGGAAGAAAAATAAAGAAGGTAAACTTGCGAATTCTAAATGAGACAGTAGATCAAATGAACAGCTTCAAATACTTGGGGTGTACTATAAGCAGTAACATGAGCTGCAGCCAGAAGTCAAAAGGATAATAGCAATGGCAAAGGGAACCTTTTAATAGAAAAAAAAGAACATCTTGTGCGGGCTTCTGAAAAAATAATTAAGGAAGAGACTGTGAAGTGCTTTGTGTGGAGTGTGGCACTATGGTGCAGAAACATGGACATTACGACGAAGTGAAGAGAAATGACTAGAATCATTTGAAGTGTGGATATGGAGAAGAACGGAGCATGTAAAGTGGACAGACAGAATAAGAAACGAACCTGTGTTGGAAAGAGTGGTCTTCCCCTCTTTCCTCTTCCTGGCGGAATCCATTCCAAAATCTGTCTGGGCAATCTTGTTTCTGGCATTCTACGTACGTGGCCATATCATTCTAATTGCTTGTAGCTAACGAATTCTAACAATGTACTATTAACTCCCATTTCTTGTCTAATGGTTGTGTTTAGAATGTCTAGTGGAACGTCTAAAACAATTAATTTCAGTGGAGAGGAGTTTCAATCTCAGATTCGTGTTTAAATGCCACGTTTCCGCCCCATACGTTATAGTACTCCTTAGCTCCCTATTCATCCAAAAAATAACAATGCTAAAAAGTCCAAAGGGATTAAACCGGATGGATTCAATAATAGACTACATAAGCTAAGGAAACGGAGAATTCTTTTGGGTACATGGAATGTTCAAGGAATAAACAATAAATATCCAGATGTTCAGTATGAATTAGAAAAACATAATAATAATAATAATAATAATAATAATAATAATAATAATAATAATGATAATAATAATAACAATAATAATAACAATAATAATTGCAAATAGCAACAAAAAAGTTATTAAGACTTATTAAAGATTATAATCTTAAAATATCCTTAACAAAAACTAAAGCAATGGGCTTTCTGGAGACTAGGCATCTAAGGACCAAAATAGAAATAGAGGGTAAAATAATTGAGCAAGTGAGTAGTTTCAATTATTTGGGTTGCGAAAATAACGATGTTAACAACAAAATAAATAAATTCCAGAGAATATGCGGTACAATAAAAAGAACTTTATCCCGGAAAACACTAAAAGAGACGCAATTAAAATTCTATAAAGTAATGGAAGTCCCTGTTCTTATGTATGGCAGTGAAAGCTGGGCATTGACTAGATCAGAAAGAAGAAGGATAGATGCTGCAGAGATGAGATTTCTGAGATCAGTGGCAGGATACACTCTATTCGACTAGAAAAGAAGCACAGACATAAGAACGGAACTGGGAATTTTCAACTTAAACGACAGATTAGCAAGACAAAAGAAAAATTGGAAAGAACATATATTAAGGATGAATGAAGACAGATTCGCAAAAAAATACTGAACTACAGACCGGAAGGAAGGAGGAATGTAGGAAGACCCCGCAATAGATGGGAGGACACTTTCCAAGAGGAAGGAACAGGCCACCAGGCCTAAAACTTGAAGATGAATAATAATAATAATAATAATAATAATAATAATAATAATAATAATAATAATACTTACTTATTGGCTTTTAAGGAACCCGGAGGTTCATTGCCGCCCTCACATAAGCCCGCCATTGATCCCTATCCTGAGCAAGATTAATCCAGTCTCTACCATCATATCCCACCTCCCTCAAATCCATTTTAATATTATCTTCCCATCGACGTCTCGGCCTCCCTAAAGGTCTTTTTCCCGCCAGACTCCCAACTAACACTCTATCTACATTTCTGGATTCGCCTATACGTGCTACATGCCCTGCCCATCTCAAACGTCTGGATTTAATGTTCCTAATTATGTCAGGTGAAGAATACAATGCGTGCAGCTCTGCGTTGTGTAACTTTCTCCATTCTCCTGTAACTTCATCCCTCTTAGTCCCAAATATTCTCCTAAGAACCTTATCCTCAAACACCCTTAATCTCTGTTCCTCTCTCAAAGTGAGAGTACAAGTTTCATAACCATACAGAACAACCGGTAATATAACTGTTTTATAAATTCTAACTTTCAGATTTTTTGACAGCAGACTAGATGACAAAAGCTTCTCAACCGAATAATAACAGGCATTTCCCATATTTATTCTGCGTTTAATTTCCTCCCGAGTGTCATTTATATGTTACTGTTGCGCCAAGATATTTGAATTTTTCCACCTCTTCGAAGGATAAATCTCCAATTTTTATAGTTCCATTTCATACAACATTCTGGTCACGAGACATAATCATATAAGTACTTAGTCTTTTCGGGATTTACTTCCAACCCTATCGCTTTACTTTCTTCAAGTAGAATTTCCGTGTTTTCCCTAATCGTTTGTGGATTTTCTGCTAACATATTCACGTCATCCGCATAGAGAAGAAGCAGATGTAACCCGTTCAATTCCAAACCCTCTCTGTTATCCTGAACTTTCCTAATGGCATATTCTAGACTTCTAGAGCAAAGTTAAAAAGTAAAGGTGACAACGCATCTCCCTGCTTTAGCCCGCAGTGAATTGGAAAAGCATAAGATAGAAACTGGCCTATACGGACTCTGCTGTAAGTTTCACTAAGACACATTTTAATGAATCGAACTAGTTTCTTGGGAATACCAAGTTCAATAACAATATTATATAAAACTTCTCTCTTAACCGAATCATACGCCTTTTTTGAAATCTATGAATAACTGATGTACTGTACCCTTATACTCCCATTTTTTCTCCAATATCTGTCGAATACAAAAAATCTGATCAATAGTCGATCTATTACGGCTAATAATAATAATAATAATAATAATAATAATAATAATAATAATAATAATAATAATAATAATAATAGTTCCTGCCGAATAAATAAAATCGAACTTCACTGAAGCTGGAAATTAATATTGTGATTCCGTTATGAAATTATTAATTTAACATAGTCGTGACTGGAAATAAGGAAATAAAGCAATTTAATACTCAAGTTTTAAAGAAAAACATTCGCAGATGTCTGAGGCTTCAGTAGCAACACAGAGCACGCTCTGCCATTTTAGTGGCATATAAACGCGATGCGACGCGACGCGCGGTGTCTTGGCTTCAGAGATATGTCCATCCCACTGCGTCTGTATGGGCGACAAGCGAAGCACTGGCTCATTACTTATTTAGTTTGAGCGGTGACCCGGGCTGACGAGATGGCGTATGCAGACGACGCGAGGCCTCAGATTCCTCTCAGGGAGCGGTACAAATTACCTGCATCGAGATTAACTGAAGAAACTGGCCCAAGGCGCAGGATCACTGAGAATCCATTAAGCGCTTAAAATAATTCATAAAAGGATGCTAAACCGCACCGTCAGAGCATCGCCGTCACCGTGTTCTACGCTTATTGAATATATAGGCAACGTGGAATGTGTAATGGGGCGGGGCTTCACTAGTACTCTAAATTCCACTGCTATTATTTCTTAAATTCTTCTAAGTTCTTGTGACGGCCGAGTAGCTCAATTGGTAGAACAACTGGCCATGGACTGAGTGGTCTCCGGGTTCAATTCCCGGGTGGTGGTGGGATTTATCTTGACTTGACTTATTGAGGGCCGGACTCGGGACGAATCTTCTACTTCATTCTTTTTTATGGGGAAATATATATATATATATATATATATATATATATATATATATATATATATATACAGACGTAGACAAATTTTTAGCAAAATATACGATTTTTGTGACATATGTTTACAAAATTTGATTTTTCAATTTAGACTACTATTGACATTTTTATGATTATAGTACTCAGAAATATGTAAAAATGTCAACTACAGTCTGAATTGAAAAGTCAAACTTTGTAAAATTACACCACAAAAATCGTCAGTTTTGCTAATAATTTGTCCAGGTCTGTATAATGGCAGGCATGTTAATTAATCTACAAATGCATTCAATTAGAACCAGGTAGAGCCCGATCGCAAACTCGTGGCACCTGCGGGAAAAACGAATTGGCATCCACTTACAATTTACATGGACTCGCCCAAGAGTTTTGCTGGGGGGGGGGGGGTTTGAACAGTACGCTCTATGAGTAAGCAGCCGCACATACAGAACTCCCTCCACCTCCAAGCCTCAGAAAGAAGTTCGCGCATGTTGGTGCCACGAGTTTACGATCGGGATCTACTCGCTTTGAAGCCATTAGCTCTGCAGACTCACAGTGTATTTCAATTCCTCTGTTAAGAAGATTTCAGTTTTACTACAATATTTACAATAATTTATTTTATTCTGGGCCTGGGAGGAAAGGGTTAAGCATGTGGAAAAATAAAGGGAAGGGAGCAAGTCCGTGGTCCATTTCTTTTAAGTCTCATCCTGACATATTATTATTAGTATCACTATTAACTTATTATTAATTGTATTTTTATTAGTAGTTTATTATTAATTGTCATTATTCAGTGTAATTAGTTACCACTTCCACCGGGTATATACCCCATTTGCAATGTGAATACATACATACATAGGCCTACATACATACAAATATACATACATACATACATACATACATACATACATACATACATACATACATACATACATACATACATACATACATACATACATACATACATACATACATACATACATACATACATACATACATAACATTTCAAGCTAGAACGTGGAGACGCTTTCAGGTCTTCTTTGTATAAGCCTGGGTTCTAGTTATCAAAACTAGAAATTAATGAGCTATTATTGCAGTACGATTTTGTATATGTATAGTATGCTTGATTAAAAAAATATATTAGAGAGCTGCAGAATAGGACTTACAACCGGTTTTCATTCGACCGGTCGGAAAGCATCCGTCAAGGTAGAGCATCCGACCGAATGTTCGAATTTTAACCGGTTACCCCTGATGTTTTGCAGGCTAGACAGAACACTGACTTTTCTGAGTACACAAACAGAGTAACGGTGGAAGGAAATTTACCATGTGTAATTTAAAAAATGTATTTGCTTGATATAGGCCTACAATTGATTGCATACATTATTACACGCATCTTCATAACATATATAGATGAACAAATGGACGGCAGTAACAACAAAGAAAATAAGTACAATGCATAATATGAAATATTAATAATATTAATAATTAAATATGAATAATATTTTCAAGAATAAATCCCATAACTATATTTCATAATGGAAAAAATTGTTTCAAGTAGTTCCCTCGGTTTATATAGTGCATTATAGCTTATCAGAAGAAAAAACGTGAAAATACACATGCATATGGAAATCCAGGAGGAATAAAATAAGTTTGTTAATCTTGTCGTGGTCCGTCAAAATGATTTCGTGGACCATGTTCGCTAGTTAGTCACCTCTGTCCTAGATTATGCTCTTTTGCACACTCTATTATTAGTCATATCACGATTATGCAGTCCACACCTGTGGAGTAACTGTCAGCGCGTCTGGCCGCGAAACCAGTGGCCCGGATCGAATCCCGGTCGGGGTAAGTTACCTGGTTGAGGTTTTTTCCGGGGTTTTCCCTCAACCCAATACGAACAAATGGTGGGTAACTTTCGGTACTGGACCCCGGACTCATTTCACCGGCATTATCACCTTCATTTCATTCAGACGCTAAATAACCTAGATGTTGATACAGCGTCGTAAAATAACCCAATAAAACAAAATAAATAGACAATTATGCACCAATATTAATAATGCGGGGTACCTAATCTCCGAATTTAATACAAATAATTATGACGACCGGCGAACCGCTTTGGCGTTATATTATTGGTCCAGGGGAAGAAAGCCAAAGCGATTCGCCGGCCACCATATTTATTTGTACTAAAGGTGAATTTTACTTGTAATGTAGAGTGGTAAAGCTAATGGAGCCAAGTGCCAAAATAAAAAAAGAATATTTATACCTGGATAATTAAGCAATATGAGAAAACAAATATATTGATATAGGCCTATTGCCACTTATTGAGTCTAGGCCTTATATTATGTATTGCCTTCCTAACAATCTCGACAACCAGCTAAATGTATTTGTTTCAAAATAAACATCTCTTTATTTTTAAAATTAAGCTTTTTTTCGTTGAATATAAAAATCTAAACAAACAATTGGCACTTATCTGAACTAGCTTTCCAACAAGTGATCCTGGCCAAGGGGTCAGCATGGTGCAAAACCACCGCTTAAAACAGGCCAAAATAGACGAAAACCACTCACCCAGACACACTGGAGAAAATATGGATCATAACTTACTTGTCGGGAATCGAAAGAAAGTCCGTACAGTGTTGTAACAATTACATTAGAACGGTAAATTTCACAGGAAATTATATTCATTAGCGCTTGTTTTTTAATGTTATGGTAAAACTTATTTTGGAATCAGTATTGACACAACTAAGTTATTAAGGATTAGAAAAAATACGACTTCCGTTTGAAAATCTGGTGGCTAATGAAAATTCTGTGTAAGTAAGCAATACTTGTGCATCTCTTGAAGCTGTAGGTAAGGGCGGGAAGAGACCAAACAATTTGTTTAGGGGGAACATTATCCAGAGAAACATAAGAGAAAATTTTCCTCCTAACATCATGCAACTGATGATGATGATGATGATGATGATGATGATGATGGTGGTGGTGGTGGTGGTGGTATCGCAGATTTGTTGGAGAAAAAGAAAACTTTTTTCACTATCTCTTTATCAAATTAGCCAAAGTATAAGGGACAGACATAAAAAAAAAGAATTCTGATACGTACCTACAGTGGAACATGACTGTTGTAGAATAATGATCAGGGCAGACAGTGTAGGCTATATTAAATGTTATCCCAGATCTATACTGTAAGAAATGTGTTCATTGTAGAAGCAGGTTTTATTTACAATAATTATGACGTCCAGTGACGGTAGTAGGAAAAAGACAAGAGGCAGCATGCTACCCCAACATTTTCCTCTGGCATACCTCGATTTAAAAAAGACATACATCTCCCTTACAACATAGACATAAATGATATATACAATAAATTGTTTCGTGCAGTCAGTAACGCCAATCTTTGAAGCTTACGCAACATATTAAATTTCTTAATAACATAATTTAAAGTTACTTAAGTTATTCACTAGATCATTTTACAGTGTTCTTTGAGACTTAGCATTTAAAATAATGTTAAAGCTTCAAAGTGCCTTACTTAAGCATTAATAAAAACTTCGACAAAAAATGACAGTCACTAAATTGGCAACAATGGCCACCACAAGCTACAGACCACAGCCTTCTATACTTTAAATACTATCGTTGTAAGAATTCCATGGGTTGAGCTTATCAAATAAGCGTACCTAAATACACACTGAATACAGTTCCAGAAGGCTGTGGTTTAGATTTACGAAGAAAACAGATAGTACTCTTTGCTGTGAAGAAATGTATAAACAAATTTTTACGATCACATCTTTTCAGTGACGGTATGTCATTTTTCACTAACGGTATGTTTTCTGGCCATAGAAACCAGTGGCGGTATTCCATACCGTCGCATACCGTCTCACTTCCCTCACTGATGACGTCTTCTCATTTCCATTCGTCACAAGGTTTTGACTATCATAATTGTACTATTACAAATATTTTGGTTCGTTCAGTTGCCATTACCCTCACAATACGCACATCTATGATCTGTAGGTACGTAATATTCTAAGTCCTAAAGTAAAGCAAACAAAAACCTTTATTGAAAGGCAAGAAATATCCTTTCTTACAAAGAACACATAACTAGTGATCATTGACCTTTGTGTCCTTACTTAATGCCATGGACTCACGAATAATAAATTCAACATCCATGCACGCCAATAGCCGTATGCACCATTTAATTCTCTAAAATTGTCGATATTTCTTGCGCTTGCCGAATTTTAAATGCGACATGTTTGCTTGATGCTGAGAACACATCAGTAAATGTCCATCCTGTCAACATAGCACGCATGCAATTCTGCATTCACTCCATCAGACAGCATAAATCTTTGCCAGCGAGAGATCGGGAGCGTCTTTTTGTCTTGACAGACAACGGTCATCTACGGATACTGTCCCTTCCTCTAATTTGTCTTTCTTCTCGCTGACGCGTCGCTGCCCATCCATCCTACGCCTCACTTCAGAGAGTTAAAGGCAATAAATATTTTGTCATGTGTTGTAAAAACAAAGATAAATTCACCCACCGTGTAATAGACGACTAAATCAGAGGTTGGAAGCAGTACTAATTCGTCACTTATGTTCAATTTTTTATGACGATTGAAAAGTACATACAAACAGAGGAATGACATCCCAAAAAAACACACGAGAATGTGTCGTCGCAAGAGTCATGGGGCAATGGGTACGAAACGATGAGACTTCCAAGCTTGTCGGTCTCACCCAGTCACTAGGCATGGACCCCGCAAGATTTTTCCTGAGGAGGAATAACCCACTCTTCTGAATATATAAATTATACATTTTTGCCTCCCTGGTATCCTATGGAGACCAAATTATTTAGCAAGAAATTAACAAGTTAATGTAAAATTATACAACAATAAATTTTTTTTTCATGTAGCATGTAACAGTTAGTTAGCAAAGGACATTAGTAATATGCGTTACAAGAGCGGTATGTTGAAGTTTTCATGTTCGAGGAAAAGTTTGAAAAAGCGAAACGTAGTTGAAAGAGGAATTTCTAATTAGTTGCAATGAAATCTCCAACTTGGTTTCTGTTCAATGACGGCAAATTTGCAAAACAAAAATATCTATCTTCAACAATGTTGCTTTAAAATGTTTTATGTGTTTACTATACTCCAGCAGGCCGTGATATACGTCTGTCTTTTTTCCCCCAGTCTATGATGAGTCTGGAATCTTGTTGATTTTTTCACGGCTTCCTTAATGTTACTTGCATCATGAATGCAGTAACTTTAGTGGAGTTGTAGAGTTTACTTAATTTTTGCAAATATTTAAAAACAATAATTAACAGTGCAATTTAGGTGAAATTGCAGTGGAAAGTTTCCAATTTATAAGTATTACTATATTGAACGTCTCTAAAAATAATATGTTAAAAGCCTAAAGCAGTAAAATCAATATGTCACTTAAGCGGTAAGAAGAGGGAAATTGTTATGTGTGTTGGGTTGGGAATACTGAATGTGGAATTTTAGACTTTCCGCGGATTGGTTTTGTACGATCTCGCACAAAAGAACTACGTGCATAAAAGTTATGTCCCACACCATAAAATATTCCTAAATGATCCATTATAACCCTGTAAAAATTACATGAAATTATGGGTGTGCATTTTCAGTTTAAATATTAGCAAATTTATGATAATTTCCTCTATGCTTTCACTTACAAGTCTGATTAATTGCTTCCTTTCCCCTCCTCACTGCTTTTCTACCACATTTTCCATTTTCTTCTTTCATATTACCATCAACTCATTTCCTTCCTTCTCTATTATCATAATATTATAGATTTATTAATTTGTCGTACAGAATAATATCTGTTATATTAACAATTAATATTTGAGGAGAAAAATTCGCTCCGGCACCGGGATCGAACCCGGGTCCTTGGTTCTACGTACCAAGCGCTCTGATCACTGAGCTAGGCCGAATTTATTCCACAGCACCGGATCGAACCTTCCTCCTTTAATGTTTCCCTTTATGGCCTGACTCCAAGTTAGGCATACATATATGTTGACGTATATGTCCAATGTCAACTGCCATTGTCAGTATAACAGATATTATTCTGTACGACATATTAATACATCTATAATATTCTCATAGCTAGCAGTGCATACGTTTGTACAGATTATTGTGCACTTAACTGCGGAAACGCGGCCAAATAAGTCACTCAGCTGAGTGCGCTCCTAGTATAATGGCAGTTGACATTGGACATATACGTCAACATATATGTATGCCTAACTTGGAGTCAGGCCATAAAAGGAAACATTAAAGGAGGAAGGTTCGATCCGGCACTGTGGATTGAATTCGGCGTAGCTCAGTGGTCAGAGCGCTTGGTACGTAGAAAAAAGGACCCGGGTTCGTTCTCCGGCGCCGGAGCGAATTTTTCTCCTCAAATATTAATTTTCTCTATTATCATTTATTGTTTTATTCCTTTCTTTCTCTTCCTCATATTTTGTGTTCTCTTTCCCTCCTGCACTTAGTAAAAGCGTTCTTAACATAGAGAGGCACTCTTTTATCCACTGAAAACGTCATACGTCCTATCAGAAATCCAAATAGAGGTGGAGGTGCTTAACGAGCGATACATGAAGCATCCCTATGTGCTCCAACCTGAAGACATCTTTTGTGTACCCGTGGTGGAAAGAGTTGCTTGCAGATTGTGCTGCCCGGCTAAACCGTACCCGTAATCCCCCACACTACGAATTTCTCTCTAGTCATCAAATCCGCGTACCATAACTCTGGTGACTGTCGTACCTCATGCATCTGTTATGAGCCATCATGTTCATATCAGGAGGAGAGAAGAATCTGAATGACTTCTGTGCCTCCTTTTCAGATCGTTGAGCCGTCTTCATTTTGGGCAAACCACAAGAAACACTCGCCTGACGGATGACCTATTCGGCGTCATAGAAACCTAAATGGTGTCCAATTGTTCGAAACGGGGATGATAATGAAAGGGGAACTGTGAAAGCGTTTATGAAATAATAGGGGAGAAAGGAAAGAACCTCGATAAAACACCCACAACCTTTGCTTTGTCCATAATGCAAATCCGCCACAGCCGAGATTTGAACTTTGGTCCTTGGTAGTCATCAGGAGTTGAACTCCTGTTCCTGTCCTGAGATGGCGGTTGTTCGCAAAAGGTGTGAGCACATCACTTACTCCTGCTTTACACTGGTTCCATTTCATATGTTTTATTTTCTTCGCTAGGCAGTCTAAATAAGAGTGAGATATATGTGGCTGTTCCAGTGTTTGTAGAGAAGAGAAGAAGGTAAAAAGTTCTCCTGGGACACATCCACCGCGTAGAGGCATTTCTGAATAAAATAATAACAGCATAACGGCGAAGCGAGATGTAGCTATTCAGAAGTTCCATGCTGCTTCCTCGTGATCTGATGCCGCGAAATGAAGTTCATTACGCCGGTGTGCCAAAATTGAACATTAGAGATATGGCAGTTACATATTACTTCAAATTGTATAGCAGTAATAAGGTTTGTAGCACCAAAATAAATTTCAAGTCGCTTTACTTTAAATGTCGTTCGACAAAAGTAGTCACCTAGACAGGAAGATTATGCCACAAGCACAGATATGTATATTATGTAATAATCTGAATGACATTAACTATATTTTTCACAGGTTTGAAACTTATTCAACGATACAGTTCAATCATACACGTTTTGGTCCATGTTTTAATACGGAGTGACTCAAACCTAAGTTACCGGCATTTTTACCGAGCTGCGAGCTTGCCGTGTGGCAGGTTGTGCGCTAGATTCCCGGCATTTCGTTTGCTTTTAGCTCGGAAAAGAACACAATGTGTGGGTTTGCCTTATCAACTGTTGCGCTAAACCTGCGGTACAATTCCGTCTTCACAACACTGTCAATCTCAGTGAACTCTGTGGGGATCTATTGATAAAGTTCTATTTTTAAATACAGATAAACCACCAGAAAACAAAACAAATGAATTTCAGAAACGGCGGCAAACAAAGAAAAGAAGACACCCTGACACTGCAGAACGAGCAACTCGAGTAGTGCAAAAATTTAAATTCTTAGGAGTATCCCTTCAAACAACATTAAAATCATACAGAATCCACATTCAACAAAAAGCAGCCACTGCAATAAAATCGATGTACAATATCAAGAATCCGCAACAACTAGAAACAAAACAATCAGCGACATGGGAAAATTTGAACGATTCAAATCATCCTTCATGAAAAGAGTACTAGGAGTAGGAAGAACAACAAACTCGAGACTAACATACGAAGTAATAAAGGAAAGCTTCTTCATCAAAGATATTAGAACGCAACTCTGCATGCCGAACACCCCAGCATACGAGGAAGCCCTTCAAAGAGGAAAAAAGAACGCCATGTGGAGCGAGTTCTACATAACGGACGCCATGGCAACCAGAGATTGGACAAACACAAACTACGAACTGAGACGCATAGGTACGCGTTACGCGGTACATGGGATTCACCATAAGATATGTGCCACCAAAAGATACCACGAACCCAACGACGAGTGCGTGTGCGAACAGTGTCAAAAGTCCTGCGGACGATATCACGTTGCAAACTGCCGCGAGAGGAAAATCTCACTCACAAATTTCTGCAAAGACTAAACTACAAATCCTATGCACATTGTGGGCATTTCATTTCATTCATTTATATTTCGCTCTCAAAGAATCCTCAGCTCAACTGAATTCTGATAACAATATTGATTTAGTTTAAATACATTGTTGCAGAAAAATGTTTCAAAACATTTCTTATCAATATTCATACGATTTGTTGCTAATTTACGAGGGAGTGTCAAAAAGTAACCTTAATAATTGTTTTATTAATTGAATATGTACAATAATACTACAAACACTTCATCACTTTTAACATAGTATAACAGAAACACTTTCATTGAACGTGGTTGGAACTACGTTGGAAAGTGATGAAGTGTTTGTAGCCTTATTGTGCATATTCAATTAATAAAACAATTATTAAAGTTACTTTTTGACTCTCCCTCGTACATTTCCAGAAATGTTACGCCAGTGAAAATGTGTCTTTAATTTGTTGATACTGGAATAACGGTTTTGCCATTATACGTGTGAATACTGGCCTTATTGTGTATTATATTACTATGAATGTAATAGAGACTGTTCCAGCGCACTGAAAAGATACAACTCTGAATGGATTTAAATATGGAACCTGCAATTTCGTCATTGTGGACACTTGTTAAAAAAATTTTAAGAGACCAGTTCCGTAGCAGATAAAGAAACTTTGTGGTATACAAAGGTCCGTAGAAAACGATGTGAATGCTGCGATGATTTCACAAGAAGTCCAGGAAATTTGATAAAATTCAGAATAGGGGACATGCATGAGAATCAAACTGCAGGAGACATGCTCAACAGTGTGGCATATTCTCAGAAATTCGTTCATACCTGAACAGACCCCACTTCTTCTATGAGCAAAAATGTATTATTATTCCCCTCTAAACTTACTTCTTTATCGAATTTTCAAATCTTTCGTGACTTTTCGATAACTTCAAGAACGAAGATAAGGGCGGAAATTTATGATGGGAACGACAATGGTTACTCTTGTAGGGTTTTCATCAATGGCGAAACATTCATAATCCAGGTGAGCTACAAGCGTGGTTTCTACAGACTATCAAGAGATACATACATCATGGAAGATTAACCATCTACCTAATTTCCTCAAAATTACTTCGATTTTACTGACTATCAAAAGCAATATCTTAATTTCTAATAAGTCAGAAGAGATAATACTAGTATTAATTTGCGAAAGCTTTAGAAAATTAACTTCTAAGATAAATCGATAATTAATTAATCCCTATGTAAACTCCGTAATGTAGTCTTTTAAACAAGTTTGCTTCTTCAATTTTCATGCCTTAATCGTTAATTTCATGACGTAAATTGAAGTAAGTGCTCTCATAAAGAAACACGGATTTTAATAATGCAAACAAGACAAATTTATTAAACATTTTTGCACAGAATAAAACGCCTAGATTAGGCCTATATACAGCAACACAGGAAGGACCTTATCTCAGCGTTACACGATTATGGCTCAAATAATGTGCAAAAACTAAACAGAACTGCTTACAGAATAAACATGAAGTTATATGAACATAATATAGCGGGCTCCTTTCTTTTATTACGCAGCTTTTGTTATGCATTTTTCCCCTCAACGAAAACAATACAACGAGGATATTAGTATGTAATATAATCCTATGTTACCACCTCCCAAAAACAGTACCGGTACACAATATTACACTTACCTCATTGTGAATGTACAAATATATTGAAATTGTTTGTGAGAATGGGAATTATTTGCTATTCCACATATCAGTATCTCTTTCTGAAGTTTCCCGATGCGTTAAAACTATGTTCTTCTTATTATTATTCTTCTTCTTTCAAACTTTATATCTATTAAGGCTTACTGCGAGGTTCCAAATAATTAATTGAACTAACCACTTTTTGACATGTAACGTCTATATTCGACATATAACAATAGACAAAAGGAAAGAATTTTGTGGAACGGAAATTACACTGACGTAATTCGACTTCGATTGCCATGGAAATGATTATGCGATATCCGATAAATTCAACAACGTGAACGAGTCCACTCCAATACATAAAGGGAATCCGCTAGAGATGAACAAAACTAACTGCCGATCTCGCTCGCTGTGTTCGTTGCATTTGTCTTTCGAGTCTCGTCTCGTCTCGTCTCGTCTCGTCTCGTCTCGTCTCGTCTCGTCTCGTCTCGTCTCGTCTCGTCTCGTCTCGTCTCATGCGCTTCGAGTCCCGCTCATCATTCTCGAAATAGCATTTGGTCGGCGTGGAAAGATTTCGTAACTTCGAATAACATACATCATTGAAATAAATAATATTATAAATGTTTAAATGAGACGAAAAGACAAAACAGAACAGTATCTTAGTTATCAAAATGTTCTAGTTCTATTATATGATACCTATTACCTATAGATATATAAATAGAAAAAAAAACAATACTCAAATAAATTTGCATTTGCAAGAAACATAAAACATGACGTTAATATTTTTTTACTTGAGATTGCACACTTGATCTCAAACATATGAAAAGAAAATTCCTGGCCTTTTAATAAGGGCCTAGTAATTAAATAAAGACTGGGGAACGGAGTATTATACACTGAAAGGTAGATATGACGTTTCAAATAGGCTACTTAAGTGTTTATTCATATATAACAGTTGCCAAAGTAGATGAACAACTGTGGCGATTCAAGGCTACTTGACGTTCGGGACTTCGGGAGTGATCAATCTCGACGTCTCGAAACACTCACAGGCAGTCTTTACGTCAACGACGCGACGTATACATTGTCGTGCGGGTTTTCAGCTTTGCGGTCGCTGTTAGTCTTGCTTTCTCGATCGTTCTTCATCTCTAGAATCCGCATAGAACCTATAAGGCTACTGTGCGTAAACTACTTGGAAGAGATTATTATAATTCTTGAAGAGGTGGGTGCAGTATAATTAAAAAAAAAACAACGTTATTCAGTTGTGCTTGAACATGGACCCGTGAAACGAGCGGGCTCGAATTCAAATCCTGGTTGAGACAAGTTAACTTTGACTGAATATCTTTCCGCGGTTTTCTCTCAACCCATTAAGAGCAAATGCTGGGTAACTTTCGGCGCTGAACTCTGGACTCATTTCGCTGGCATTATCATTGTCATCTCATTCAGACGCTAGACAGCAATAGGAGTTGATAAACCGTCGTAAAATAATAAATGAAAATAATATGAACCCGAAAAAGACGCGTGCACAATACATGCGTAACTATATAAAGTTCATGCAAACTTCATATTACTCTCATACAGATTGATAAATAACATTAACGATATTTAAGTGGAATGTCATGTGCTTCTATAATCTTTTCGCTGTAAAAAAAATTCTAATATAAACAATAGCACGTGACTGAAGTGAGGCTTCATTGGCCGCTGTTTGGCGCCATAGATTCTCAGTACATGTTCCCGCCCACTGTTGTACATTGTTTCATGTTAAACATTTCCCGTTACTCGTCAAGTAGGCCTAACCTCACTATTGTGCATTCATTTGCTTAGGAAACATTTACTTTATAATTACTGTAATTAAATCTCACATAACTTATTATATACATTTAAGAATATTTGTTTTCTCCGCTTTTGAGAGGGTTTCAACTCTTATGTTTAATAACCACACACACTGAGGATGCAGAAGCCATACTTCAGTACCACGTGCTTACGTGAACAACTACGAGCTCAAGTGACGCCAGTTTGTTACAAGAACAGACTACCTCGGTAGTCATAGTACATAACAAAATATAAAAGTAGCTTTTCTTTTACATATCGTTTTACATATGAGTGAAGTTATATGTTTCATTATATTTAACAACTAGAATTCAATTTTTTATTTTCTAATAATACAAGATGATAGTTTCCAAATACGGACTATATTTTCCTGCGTCGTGTGAGTGTTTCGACTGGGACCCAATAACGGGTATGACAGCCACGTGCTTGTGTTTACATTAGGATTTTTCTTACAGCGAAAACAGTATACACAATATACCAATACCTAAGCTAAGAGCCATACTAATAATCATTACGCCGTGTTAAAAAAAAAAAGATCAAGTACACATTAATGTAGAGTAAATTAGGTTTTTTTTTTAAATCTAGCATAATGGTTAATTTCTCAAACAAAATTCTCACAGGATCTGCCTACGATTTAATCTCACATCAGTCTCTTTCGTGAGAAGCCGTCAGTTATCTTTGATACGCGTGGGATAAAATATTGAAGGTTATGCTATTGTTAGCATAGTTCTCTTTTCATGTAACTAGCATTCACAATGAGGTGTTCGTTGCCTGAAGACACACGACACACGGTTTAATCATACATTGGCTGCTCACACAGCAAGGCCTTCGCTTGTCTCAGTAATCATTTATTAAATAAAATCACAAGGATTTCGAGATGTAGCTTCTACAACAAATTTTAAAGTTGCCGTATCATAATATTGAGATGCGGTTTAGAGCTAGGCTTTTCATGCAAAAATCAAATTCATATTCCGGCAAGAACAAGTAAAATTTCTTGTAACAATGTCTGTTTCTGTAGCGGGTTTTCGTGGAGAAGTTCATTTTCATTGCCCGTTAATCGTATTCGTCATCCTTATCTAACGCAGCTACACCTCTTGTGTAGGCCTACTACATGTAATATTGGAGACAGAAAAATAACCAAAATTTTCGTAGTTTCATTTTCTAGTCGAAAATTTGAGGCCAAATGACCACGAATCAAAGGACTTGCGGTTGCAGGAAAAAGTACACAAACACACCTATAGACAACCTTTCCTAAAAGTAATCTTTTAACGTGTTAAAAATTGGCTATTACACGGTAGAGTGCAAAAAGTATTTTAACACCGATTTTCAATTGCTTGCGTCGATTGTCAATTGTTTCCTATATGATGTCATAGAGGACCAATTATAGCCGATCAATCAAGTGATTCAAGCAACAAGTTTTAAGGTTAATTTTTGGAGTCTCAACTACGACTCATTGTAAACCTCTTTTTATAAAGTCAAAAATTTTGACATTGCAGTCTGTCTCTTTTACATTAGAAATAACAACAATAAATAATTTAATAACATGTACATGTGTTCATAATTATTCTACAAGAAATAATACAAATTTATATATTGACAAATTGTAAGTACAGTATTAGGCCTACTCAAAATAGTTTTCTTTATTTTGCTTTGAAATTATTTAAAAGTTTATCTATTGATATAAGAAATCTCCCATTCCAAGTGTTTAGGAGACAGGTGAGGTCAGTTTTGATTGTAAATCCACTATATGATGTAGAAGAGTTTTTTTTTTTTAATATTCATGTATTTTAATTGGCTTTTATGACGATGCCATACATGTTGTACATATTTTAGCTCTCCATCCATCCATCCATCCAATAATTATATGCAATTATTTTATTTTATCTGGCAGAATTAAGGCCTTGAGGCCTTCTCTTCCACTCTACCAGGACTACAATTAATACAAATACATAATAGATACGTTGTAAAAAACAATTACTGAAATTTATATAAGGTGCTAGTTACTCTGAATATATTAGAAACTGTCAGTAGATTTACTGGCATGTAAATAACTCCTGCGGGACAAAATTCCGGCACACCGGCGACGCTGCAGTTGCGAGTGTCGTAAAAAAACCATAATTATAATTACATTAGAAACATAAAGATAATTACTCAGATCTATCATTAATAAGGTAAATCATTTTTATACTTGAATATAATCATTATTTAACGTATTAAGAGAAGATAAATTTAGTAAACTAGTCTGAAAACAAAGTTCAAATTATTAAGTAGGTATTGCTTATGAGTTTCAAATTTATACACAAATGTAATTTGCTATGCATGTTTTAGTAGGTTATTTTACGACGCTGTATCAACATCTAGGTTATTTAGCATCTGAATGAGATGGTGATAATGCCGGTGAAATGAGTCCGGAGTCCAGCACCGATAGTTACCCAGCATTTGCTCATATTGAGTGAGGGAAAACCCCGGAAAATACCTCAATCAGGTAACTTGCCCCGACCGGGATTCGAACCCGGGCCACCTGGTTTCGCGGCTGGACGCGCTAACCATTATTCCACAGGTATGAACGCTATGCATGTTGAATTAGGCAATTTTGGTAGACCTATTTTTAAAATCTAATATAAATTAGATAAATTGGTTCAACACTATTTTATTTATAATTAATTATATAAAACAATTAGCCTAAGAATTGAGCGTATTAATAAAATTTCGAACTGGAAACCTCTCGATCTGCATTCGAACGTTGTACAACTGAGTTGTAACACCGGCTGCTTTTAACGTGGTACGTTTCACTATTATAATGACGCGGATTACAGCAGTGGAGAAGTTTAGAGAATTGTTTCTATTCATATGTCAGCACGGACCAATAGCTGTCTAAAATAGTGTACCGTAACGAAACACGTATTTAAAATTATATTATTTTGTTGGAAAATTCGTTCCACTTGGCTCCAGCCTCCTATTAACAGGATAAAAAAAACATTTTAACACTTGTATCGTAAATAACTACACAACTACATAATAACTATCTCATTACACGAACTATAGAGGAAAAAGTACATACATATACTGTCTCATAAATAATGTCGGTTTAGAAGCAAAATTTTAGTTGCAGTCTATTGTGACAAGAAATTAATCGAATCTTCAAAGTAAATGTCATTAGACTCTGTGATCTTGACCATTTTTCAGTGAGGAATTTTTATCTCGCAACGGTACTAGTTTCTGGTTTTTGATGCGAAGAACTTTGTGATACCCATTCAATATAGCTGAACTGATGAATTGTTTATGATTATAAATTGAATTAATCTACTTGATATTAATTGTCCAAATTTGCATAGCTTAATGAAAGTATGCTTGTAAGTTGAATTAATCTGCTTACTTTGTATTGTATATGTTTGTATAGTTTTGGTCGATGAATTGTATATGCTTTAAATTGAATAGTAATCTGTATAGCTCTATTGATAAATTCTTTGTGTTTGTAATTTGAAGTAGTCTGCATGATATGTATTACAAATTTCTGTATATCACAACTGATTGAATTGTTTATGCCTTAAATTTAATTAACTTACTTGTTTTGCATTATATATATATATATATATATATATATATATATAGCTCATCTGATGAATGATCGTTTGCGTTTCTAAATTTAATAATCTGATTGGCTATGTGCTGTATACTCGTATTTTTAGTAGAGCCATCGATACAGCTCAGTCGGCAGACTCGCTGTCTGCTGATCCGGAGCTGCATTCGGGCTTGGGTTGGATCCCCCTTTGCTCTCATTGAATGGTTTCTTCCGAGGTTTTCCCCAGCCATGGGACTGAAGCCGGATGGTCTATGGCGAGTCCTCGGCATCACTTCATTTCACCCCTTTGATTTGATTACCTGGTTGGGTTTTTCCGAGGTTTTCCCCAACCAAAAGGCAATCTTTTGGCGAATCCTCGGACCTCACCTCATCATTGTAGAAAATTACTAAATTGCAAAACTGTAAAAATTGTAAAATATTGTAAAAATTTGTAAAAATTGTAATTGTAATATTATAAAATTAAGACTTGTTCCACATCTTAAAACTTCATTGCTCATATAAGATCTATGGAATATAATGAATTAATTAATTAATTAATTAATTAATTAATTAATGAACGGCTTCCAAATTTTGGAAATTTCTTCCACACGGGAAGGGGCCATGAACCGAAACACATGGTAAACTGAAGGCGCAATACATTGTCTCCGTCAAATGTGGAGGTCAACCTTCGTTGAATATTGTCCATAGTTTAGGTTTAGACTTGCCTATGCACTCGAAAGCTTTCCGAAGTCAATAGGCTAAATGTTACATGCGTTACCACTGATGTCAATCATCAATATTGGTGACCATCCCTAATGTGTTCTTTAAATCATTTCTGACCTATAGCTACACTACGTGCACTAGAAGCATAACAAAAAATGGAAGAAGTGTATAATACACGACCACCTCTGAATGGAAGGTCACGAACTATCCATTTAGAAATAAAGTCATTTTGTTATCCACTCCTTTCAATATCAACTAGAAGCTAGACCATTGTGATCGGTCTTCCTAGCTCTCTGTGATGTTCCATCCCACGCGAGACTTTTTCTTCACTTTCTAACCTCCACTTCTCATCGCTTTATTCTGTCCGGCCGGCGCAGCATTCATCCCCGTACATCACAGTCGCTGTAATAACCAACATGTTTCATCTCCTTCTGAAAGCCTTATGTGAGAATTCCTCAAATTAGATGAGGTATAACTTTCCATCGCAGTCTCTGTTCTGTGAACATATACATTTCCAAGTCATAGGCCTATCTGTTTCATACCTCCTCTGCTCCTGTTTTGAAAAGCCAGATCCCTATCATATATACATTTGCATAGGATCTGAAGTCTACGATTTAAAATCATCTGAGGCTTTTCAAACTCTGGAATAAAATACCTGTCTCGTACTTCAAATGTTATACTTTTACCGTGATCTTTTTAGATCATACGGATTAAAGACGTAGCTAACTGAAATATCAGCTTTCACATTCGTTTTCCTTAACGTAACATCACCGTTGTCATCGTATCACCGCCGACATATTCCCATAGTCTTATCAACGTCTCCAAAAGATTTTCGTTCCCGCTATTTTTTTGTTGTCTTATCGTCATCACCATCTTTTTGTCGTCTTCTCGTCTCCATATTTTTGTTGTTTCCTATACAACGCTATATTTTTCCGCCTCTTCATTGTCGCCATCACTTTGTCCCCTATTGTCGTACTTTTGTTGTCTTATCGCCATCGCTATCTTTTTGCCGCTACGTTCATCGTCGCCATCATTTTTGTCGCCGCCTACCGTCGTCGCCATAATCATTTTGCCGCCTATCGTCGTCGCCATTTTTTTGCAGTCTTGTCCTTATCGTCATCTTTTTACCATCTTATCGTCGTCATCTTTTTGCCGTCATATCATCGTCGCCATCTTTTACCGTCTTATCGTCGTCGCTATCATTTTGCCGTCGTATTTTCGTCGCGTCTTTTTGCCGATTCTCATCATATGTTTGCCGTTTTCTCACCTTTATACCGTCTTATCGTTGTCGCCATCTTTTTTGTCGCTTATCGTCATCATATTTTTGCCGTCTTCTCATTACCTTTATACAGTCTTATCGTCGTCGCCATCTTTTTGTCAATCTCGTCATCATATTTCTGCCGTCTTATCGTTACCTTTTATGCCGTCTTATCGTCGTCGCCATCTTTACGTTGTTTCCTCGTCGTCACCATTATTTTCGTCTTTTCGTCGTCGCGATCTTTTTGCCGTCTTCTCGTCGACGCTATTATTATTCGTCATCTTATTGTTGTAACCATTTTTTTCCCGTCTTATCGTTGTCGCCATCTTTTTGCTGTCTTCTCGTCGTCACACACATTTTTTATCTTCTCGTAGTTGCCTTCTTTTTTTGTCTTCTCGTCGTCCCCATCTTTTTGCTGTCTTCTTGTCGACGTTACCATTTTTTGCCCTCTTATTGTTGTCGCCATCTTTTTCCCGTCTTATCGTCGTCCCTATCTTTTTACCGTCTTATCATCGTCCCTATCTTTTTACAGTGTTATCATCGTCCCTACCTTTTTACCGAATTATCATCGTCCCTATCTTTTTGCCGTCTTATCTTCGTCGCTATCTTTTTCCCGTCTTATCGTTGTCCCTATCTTTTTACCGTCTTATCGTCGTCCCTATCTTTTTACCGTCTTATCTTCGTCGCTATCTTTTTACCGTCTTATCATCATCCCTATCTTTTTCCCGTCTTATCGTCGTCCTTATCTTTTTGCCGTCCTATCTTCGTCGCTATCTTTTTACCGTCTTATCATCGTCCCTATCTTTTTGCCGTCTTGTCTTCGTCGCTATCTTTTTGCCGTCTTATCATCGTCCCTATCTTTTTGCCGTCTTATCGTCGTCGCCATATTTTTGCTATCTTCTCGTCGACGCTACCATCTTTTTTCTATCTTAACGTTGTCACCACCTTTTTTGCCATCTTATCGTTGTTATCATCTTTTTCCCGTCTTATCTACGTCGCCATCTTTTTGCCGTTTTATCGTTGTCGCCATCTTTTCGCCGTATTATCGTTGTTACCATATTTTTTCCGTATCCTCGTCATCTCATCTTCTTCCTGTCCTATCGTCGCCGCCATCTTCTTGTTGACGCTACCATTTTTGTCATCTTATCGTTGTCGCCATCTTTTTGCAGTCTTATCGTTGTCGCCATCTTTCTGTCGTCTTTTTGTCGCAGTCATCTTTTTGTAGTTTTACTGTCGCTGTCATCGTCACCACCTACGAAAGTAGAGAATTGCCATACTTAAAGAACCGAACTCTTCCACTCGTTTCTTCACAAAGAGGTTTTGTACCATCGTTAAACGTTTACAATACTTAGTCAGCCTCTATGGTGAAGTCTGTGAACAGAATGATGCAAATCTATTGCATAAGACATCGTAGGACAGAGGGAAAACAAGAACACACACCCAGTTTTTACGAATTGCATAAGATGTATATTATCTTATTTTTTAAAAAAATACAGTTACAGAAGGGAAGTTATGACAGCTAAGTAATGTTACTTCAGGGACGTATAAGAAATAGCGCGTGAACGACCTTCGATTCTTTTGCATGCTTCCTGGCAGCAGTAGCCTACATATGCTATACAAATAGGAGCGATCAAGAAACAAGGACGAACAAAATTAACATTATGAAATCGACATGTAATAATTCTTTATATTTTTGTTTACACACTTTTAATAAATGCAATACAACTATTTCACGAGTTTGAATAACCAACACAATGTTCCTTGTACATTACAATACGGATTGAATAAAGTAAAAATAACTGCGTTCACGTATACAACTTTCGAAACTGCTGGGATATTACATCATTTTAGTCATAATAGCAATACTATTATGCGAAAATAAACCTTTTAAAATAAAATTTCGCCAGAATCACTTCCTTTATTTCTGCCTCACACCAGCCTTATTAAGTCTTGTAAAATGTTATTTAAAGAAGCAAATCTAAGCATAGGGCGTTTATTATAATCGAATAGCTTGGCCCTTAATCTTGGCTTTTCGGCTTTGTTAGATTCATTCAAACCTACCGGTACGAACTGTATGTAATCGTCAAAATCTTAATATACTAATTTTCGTTGCAAATTTACGAATCCTCGGACACAGTTCACAGTTTAAGGAATTGTAAAAGCTAAAGAAGTTCTTGTCATTATAGGCCTACGTACATTTATTAAATCTACATACTTAGACTTCAACAAACAAAATTTGATAACACAATCTCAAGGGAAAAAATGGAACTCTCTGCATCATAATCCACAGTTAATTCCCGATTTACCACGAAAATCGTCTGTAGCTGCATTTAGATTGGCAACAGGCCATGATTGTATGGCCAAACACCTGCATAGAATTGGAATATATCAGTCCCCTAACTGCCCATTGTGCAACTCAAACCAAGAAATGGATTCGGAACACCTCAAAATCTGTGCTTCAGTGGCTGACCATGATAATATCTTTGAAAAAAATTGGAGTGCAAGAGATCAAATAACTTTATTGTCAAACGCCTGGCATTAGAAAACAACAACAATTTTATAGCAATTAGTCTGAAACTTTTACCACATATTTCTTACAATGTGGACATGCAATACATAAATTTTCGCGTTGATATTCTAATTAGTTTATTTATAACTATTTTTTAATACTGAATTATAATTGTCCCAATTTTCAAAGATTACGTAATATTTCTTTAAATTTGTATTTAATTTATTCCTGATAGATGTATGTAAAATATGACATATGCTTTTCATAGTCCTTCAATTACTTTTTGAGGAAAAAAATATTTACTCTTTTAGTTGTTAATTTTCCAGTTTTTTTTATCACATCCTCAACATATGATGATTTGAATACTTTCAGTAGCAGAAGAAAACACATATGTCAGTTTACTTCACATGCTTTTGTGGACGTCTGTGTAAAATGCCACTGAGATTGGAGAAAAACTGCATTCATTAGAGCATTTTGAATGTTACAAAATGTTTAAAATTGAAAAATCGAGAAAACAAGTGTCAAAGTACAATATGTATATGATACATAGTATCGCTCTGGTCCCGTTAAATTGTCATAGGGCCAAAATAAGCACAGATATAGAAAACTGAAACATTATTTTATGTTTTAGAGTTAAAAACAAAATTTCCATTTTTTAGTGGTTAATTTCGTTATTTTCACCAATCCATAGCCTTAAGAAAAAAAGTGTTTGTACATTATTGATAAATTTACAAAGGATCCTTGAAAAATATTGGAGTGCAAGAGGTCAAATGACTTATTGTCAAACGCTTGGCATTAGAAAACAACATTTCAACAGTGCAGTAAGTAACTCTGGAAGCAAATTTCATGGATTTGCAGAATGGGGCCGACAAAAGGGCTCTAATTTGTGTTGAATCATTTCCATTTAGAGTCTCTGAATACCGCTAACTCTTTTTCGGTGCATAATGTTAGGGAAAGAAAGTTAACCCACGCGCAGAGCAATCTGCCCGCCTCGTGCTTCATCCCGTACGGGCTTGAATATGCATCTCTGTGTTACTTCATTTCATATGCTGATTTTACATACGCGCAAACAGCCAAGTGCTCACGTACGTAAACTTACAACAGAGCGCAGGACTGTTCAATTGAAGCAGTGGTGGGCAAAATGAACGCAACCCACAAGACAGGAATTAAATGGCAACTACATACTGTGGGAGGGGTTGCACTCTACAATGCAGTGACGGATTTACAGACAGTTGCGCCACTACACTCCAACCTACCATATGTAGGCCTAATTAGAATTGTCCATTCACGTGATATTTAATTAATCATTTTTCAAACCAATTTCTTCGAAATTGAGATTTATATCTGTGCATGCTATTTTCAGTTGCGCAAGGAGGTGAGCATCGCTTAGGCGGGATCTGGGGCTGGACTTTATAAATTTCATTTTAGAAAACAGCTGTTCGCACTGGTAGGTTGATGAATACATACCGCCATTTCCCATAATTATGGTCCTGGAACACAACTATGGTCCACGATACAACCATTCAAAGATCATTGTAGAAGTAACATAGACCGTTCGTAGATAGCTGCAGTGACTTGAATTCAAACTACAGTACAGCAAGAATATAGATAAACGAGGTACTACGTTATGGAGTACAAAATTTGAATAGTTGTGTCGTGGACAATAGTTATGTTCCAGGACCATATTTATGGGAAATGACGGTACTCATTATTTTTTAAGAAAACTGTCTAAGCAGTAGATATGCAGTACTGGACATCTTTTTAAAAAAATTTAGCCCCCAGTAGACCTTCACATTCTGCTTTCAAGAAGCTATCATTCTGGAAATCCAGTACCTCTAACTGCAATTCTCGGATAACATATTCAACTTAAACATGAAAAGGAGTGTCAAAAATATTGAAATCTTTCTCTATCCTTTGAAAATCACTGAATCTGTGTTATTTGAACTCGTATAACAGGTGATCTATTTTAAGAATGTATATATTTAAGTTCGCGTCCTAAATATTTGTAACTAATCCTAAACATGAAATGAAAGAACCGCCTTTCTTGTAAGTGTGATATTCTCTCGATTCATATGATTCTGCGAAAGATATTGTATCACTAATGAAGCTCCGAAGTACAGCAGTCCAGTATAATCCGCCACGTACACGCGTAATATTTTCATGGAGTGGAGGAAGGGGAAGGTAGGGGATAAGTTTGATGCTTCGTTGAGGTCTAACGTCACTGCGGCAATGCCGCAGGAATGCCCATCATTGAATTGAAGGATGTGTATGGGTTTTATTCAAGGTGCTCAATATATAGTATGGGAAGAGTTGGCGGTTTTAGGCAATATAAAACAGTTGAGATCCTCATTCAGGCAAGAAGCATCACTAGCTCTATATTTAATTCATATCAAAGCTCTGCAGGCTCTGCCGAAAATCAATCGTTAACGACCTAACAAAGCATATCTCGACTTCATTACTTTACTTGCTGCACTGTTCTTTTATCATTCCATTAAAAATTTAATCAACCCATCTGTTGATTTTTAATTAATTCCTTTTAATGAATTCTTTAATTTATATTCCTTCCGCTACAACTACCTTCTCTCTCTCGCTCTCTTTCTCGATTCTAATCAATACAGGATGGAACTTGAAACGACTTTAATTCACAAAGGTACAGCGTACACTGCTTCTTGTACTCAACTTAAGCTATTGTTCCAAGGCACGGTATTGTAATGCCAGAGCCTTGTAGAATCTGCAATGCATGAATTTAAAGCACTCTAGTAGGTCAGAACATATCAGTTAGTATAACGTTATTTGTAATAACTTCAGATTTTCGTTTCTGGCACAGCGCTAATCGCTCCCTTTGTTAATGGACATACATTAGAAGAAACCTGGGGTTCCACATCTGACAACATGTGCGCTAATATTTATCCTAGTAGTTTACACTAACCTATGACTCGGTTAAGAGAGAAATTTTACATGATATTCTTATTGAATTTGGTATTCTCAAGAAACTAGTTCGATTAATTAAAATGTGTCTGAGTGAAACGTAGAGCACAGTCCGTATAGGTCAGTTTCTGTCAGATGCGTTTCCAATTCATTGTGGGTTAAAGCAAGGAGATCCACTATCACCTTTACTTTTTAACTTTGCTCTAGAGTATGCCATTAGGAAAGTCCGGGATAACAGAGAGGGTTTGGAATTGAAAGGGTTACATCAGCTGCTTGTCTATGCGGATGACGTGAATATGTCAGGAGAAAATCCACAAAGATTAGGGAAAACACGGGAATTTTACTGGAAGCAAGTAAAGAGATAAGTTTGTAAGTAAATCCCGAAAAGACTAAGTATATGATTATGTCTCGTCACGAGAATATTGTACGAAATGGAAATATAAAAATTGGAAATTTATCTTTTGAAGAGGAGGAGAAGTTCAAATATCTTGGAGCAACAGTAACAAATATAAATGATACTCGGGAGGAAATTAAACACAGAATAAATATGGGAAATGCCTGTTATTCGGTTGAGAAGCTTTTATCATCCAGTCTGCTGTCAAAAATCTGAAAGTTAGAATTTATAAAACAGTTATATTATCGGTTGTTCTGTTTGGTTGTGAAACTTGGACTCTCACCTTGAGAGAAAGGAACATAGGTGAAGGGTGTTTGAGAATAAGGTGCTTAGGAAAATATTTGGGGCTAGGAGGGATGAAGTTACAGGAGAATTGAGAAAGTTACACAACACAGAACTGCACGCATTTTATTCTTCGCCTGACATAATTAGGAACATTAAATCCAGACGTCTGAGATGGGCAGGGCATGTAGCACGTAGCCTATGGGCGAATCCAGAAATGTATAAAGAGTGTTAGTTGGGAGGCCGGAGGGAAAAAGACCTTTAGGGAGGCCGAGACGTAGATGGGAAGATAATATTAAAATGGATTTGAGGGAGGTGGGATATGATGATAGAGACTGGATTAATCTTGCTCAGAATAGGGACCAATGGCGGGTTTATGTGAGGGCGGCAATGAATCTCCGGGTTCCTTAAAAGCCAGTAAGTAAGTAAGTAAGTAAGTAAGTAAGTAAGTAAGTAAGTAAGTTTACACTAACCATTGACTAACAAGCAAACATACTCATGGGGGCAGATAATTTTTTTTTTTCCTTCCACCATGTTAATAATGTCAAAACAAGTGCTTATACAAATTTTGGTCACTCGAGAGCAATTACGAGAGCTGTCCAGAAGATAAGTTTCCCCGGGAACGTTTACAGAAAGAAAATAATTTCATCGAAAGATTTATTTTAACAGATACAGCAATAGAATAATTTCGAGGGAAAAATTGTTCCAGGGCAGGGTATCGAACCCGGGACCTTTGGTTAAACGTACCAACGCTCTACCAACTGAGCTACCCGGGAACTCTACCAGACACCGATCCAATTTTTCTCTCTATATCCACAGACCTCAACGTGGGCTGACAACCGTCAAGCAACCAACATTGAGTGCATACTAACTCCCTGAAAGCTTGATTTGCATAATAGACGTCACTGTTCGTTAACAGAAAACCACAATTTAGTTCACACAGAGTTAGTGTGCACTCAATGTTGGTTGCTTGACGTTTGTCAGCCCACTTTGAGGTCTGTGGATATAGAGGAAAAAATTGGATCGGTATCTGGTAGAGTTCCCGGGTAGCTCAGTTGGTAGAGCATTGGTATGTTAACCAAAGGTCCCGGGTTCGATACCCGGCCCCGGAACAATTTTTCCCTCGAAATTATTCAAAGCAACTTTACAGGGAGTTATACCTGAAAGCTTGATTTGCAGATACAGCAATAATTGTTGAACTGTTTTTCAAAATATTCCCCACCGAAATTGAGACATTTGTCATACCGTGGGCTCAACTTTTGTATCTCTATAAGGCAGAAGTCTGCCGCCGGGGATCGGAACCAGTGTGTGAAAGCCGTCTGCACCTCTCTGTTGATCCCACGGTATGACAAATGTCTAAATTTCGGTGGGGAATATGTTGAAAAATAGTTCAACAAATAGTTCTAATAAATCTTTCCATGAAATTGTGTTTTCTTTCTGTAAACGTTCCCAGTGAAACTTACGTCCTGGGAGCCCTCACAATTGCGCTTGAGGGGCCAAAATTTGTATAAGCACTTGTTTTGACATTATTAACCTCGTGGAAGAAAAAAATTAACTTTTTTATCTGCCCCCATGAGAATGTTTGCTTGTGAGCCATTGACTGAATGCACTGACCGACTAAAATATGCACTCTTTCTTCTATTGACAGATTGACGATTGATTGATTGATTGATTGATTGATTGATTGATTGTTCGATAGTCAAATGTACTCACCGACAGATTGATTAACTGGTTGAGTAAAGTGACTGCCGGCCGGTTGAACGCAGTCACCTACCGACCGGTTGAATGCAGTCACCCACCGACCGGTTGAATGCAGTCGGTCACCCACCGACCGATTGAATGCAGTCACCTACCGTCCGGTTGAATATACCCATCTACCGATTGGTTGAATGCACTGGTCGACCGATTGGTGAATGCATTGGCAGACCGATTGAGTGATTGAATGGAATGGTTGATGGAATGATAGACCGAATACACTAATCAATCGATTGATTGATTGATTGAATACACTGAGTGACCAATTGATTGAATTGGATTGATTGCATTGGTTGATCGAATGATTGACACATGTTAGATAACATTACTCGTATAATGAAAAATTATATTCCGTTTACATTGCACTATCTTCGTGTAAGATCACTAAAAAGTACCCATTTAAATCCACCCATTCTTTTAGTTGGGTAATACTACACGACAGCTGACACATTTATTCGTATTGTTTTGTTGCACTCTAAATTGTGCATGAAACCATTTTATTACAGCATACATTGCTTTATCTTTCTGTTTAATGCGCGTGTTTATGGCGTGGAGCGAGATAACTGCTCAGTCTAATTTAATTTTGTGTCTTGTTCAGAGTCGCCTAGGCTTTTAATGTTCGTCGGCCATGTCAAGCGGCTGATAACTTTTTGTAAGAAAACAAGAGGAGATTAATATAGACTAGGTCCCGAGCCAGTAACTTACTGTACGTGGGGATTCCTCTGTTTACAAGGCCGCCAGACATCGGCATGCGGGAGACTGCCTGCTTCCAACTCGCTTACCTTGAAGCTTGAAGAGCTGCGTGAACGATTACTATTTTGACGAGTCTAGCCTCATCACTGAGCAGGTTTCCGGGATAAACACAGTCGAAGGTCAAGTACGCGACCTCTACAGCATTATTCTCACTTGTGTCATTAGTTTGAAGATGCTAGACCTACTGAATGTCAAGGGAAAGGATGGATACGATATGTACAATTTGTTACGTAATATAAGTGTGTGCAAAATCTAAGATCCCGACAGGATTTACGTTACTGTGCGTTGGTAGAAGTCAGTCTAGATCGGAAAATAGGGAAAGTTTTTTCTCAGATTTCTTCCGTTTCCTGTAACTTAGCAATTTCATCCCACCAAGGTTCATTCCACTTGCTCTCATCTCACGTTTCATATTATTCCCTTTTATTAAGATTATGGCGCATAAGATGGCTGAAAATATTAAATGGAGGTCACCACTCAATCACACATACTAGCTGTAATCAAGTTGGCAACCCGCCGCCTTTTGCATTTCTCTGTAGATTATACAGGGACATCATTTTATTTTTACTAACATTTTTAATATTAATCTGGCTATACCTTTGGATTAATGATTGAGACCCGGAAACACCGTTTGCTACCTCCTTCCACGACTGGAGTTCGATGATACTGGCGTAAAATAAAAATAAATCACTTTACTAGGTATAGCAGGGAAGAAAAGTAGTTCATCCATTTACGTAAAGTAGGAAATATCGCGATTTTGAGTGTGATAATTTTCATTAGGTTTTGTTTAATCAAAATACAGTACAGTATTAACAATACGTGTTTTTACTCACGAACTAAGTTATCCATGCGAACGTATTCATTATGCAGTGTATATTATACTGTCTACAGTACATTAGCGTACGATATAGAGAATGAAGTTAAAATGAAAAATAATCATAATATGGATAGGCCTATTTAAACACATTTTTGAAAATGGTGGCTGTTCATTTCGATACAGGCTTCAGTTCTTTTGTGCATACTGTCGCACTATAGACTATTGCATCTAATTTCAATTACCAGTTTCGTCCTTCATACTTAGTAACTCATGTTGAAATAATTCTGTACCTACTCTATAA
Organism: Periplaneta americana; assembly: GCF_040183065.1. Classification (NCBI taxonomy): domain Eukaryota; kingdom Metazoa; phylum Arthropoda; class Insecta; order Blattodea; family Blattidae; genus Periplaneta; species Periplaneta americana. The sequence goes on along the minus strand of NC_091124.1, from coordinate 68,436,909 downwards.
AAGAGTACCTTACGTACTGTAAATTCAGTCTTCACTTCTGCCCGACCCGCACAGATAAAATTACTCAGACATGCTATCTACTGTCCGTCCAAGTGGTTATGACGCAGGATCTTAGAAAGGGGGGAATTACGTGATAGTTAATTACTTAACGAGGCCCTTTTATTTAAGTTATTTTAAACAGTTGCATAATATTACGTAGACGTCCAATTAATTCCTAACAGAAATTAATGTTTTCAGAAAAGAGCTAAGAGAGCCCAGCTACTAGTCTTTACAATGCAGCGAGCAGAAGCAGGTGGGGAAAATCGGGATGCGACGTAGGCAAACGGACGGCAGTACCTGTGCGAAAATATGATTCAATATTGGAAGTTTTCGTCACTGGAAAACGCGAACATATTTCTGAAACGTACTATAAACACTAACTCAGTACTGCGGCCTTGGTTCTGTGTGGAGGACAGTTGGAACTTCGTTAGTAGAAGGGGTGGGAGTGAAGTATATTCAAAAACTCAGGTACAATAAAAGTTGAAGTAAAAATAAAATGATGTCCCTGTACTTTAGCATTCTTGCTAAATGTTGCGTTGATTCCTTTAAAAACCGAAATATTCGCCTGAAATTATCGTCGATATATACTTCTAAAGAATTATTCCTGTCCCTCAACACTCTATTCCGGGGATGTAATGACTGTAGGACACAAATCTGCCTTTGATAATCATCCAGTTGATCGACTACCTCCATCTTATATAGACGAAGCCGCGGTTTTAAACCTACCCCATCTGTGGTCTACGCTTTCGAGCTGTGTTCCGCTAACTTTTTTTACTCATGGCACACTCTAGACAGGTGTAGACTCAACACGGCATACCAAAATGTTAATCCGCTTAAAAATATATGATGTGGCCCTCTTAATACAATTACGTAATGTAATCATTATTATTATTATTATTATTATTATTATTATTATTATTATTATTATTATTATTATTATTATTATTATAAAACAGAAATCGACTCTTGCATTTATTAACAATTTATGAATTTTAATTCGCTGTAGAAAGTGCACATTTCTATTACCAATATTAAAGTAAATAACTCTACTCATACTTTCATTGTGGCACTTTAACTATCGCCGGCCCGGATGGCTCAAGCGGTAGGGGCACGGCATGTCCCTATCGCTTGGTCCGAAGGGTTGTGGGTTCAAATCCCTCCTCGGGCATGGGTGTTGTGATTGTAGTAGTATAAGTAAAACAAAGGAAACAAAAACAAAGGTAAACAAACAGAAAACAAAAATAGATAACTTTGGAAAACGGCCTCTGGCCTGTCGAAATTAAAAAAAAAAAAACCTGCTTAGCTGCACACAGGTGGCTGATCCGCGGCGGAATTATTTACGTGCAAGCCTGATTTCTTCATCGATGGATTTGAGTCTCTTCCTCTTCAATGTTTTAATTTCAGTTAACGAAGAGAAGCCCAGTTCACACATACATGTAATTGAAAATGACAATAACATATTAACTTTTACTACTTCGTGCATCACAATTTTCAGAGTTGGCAAAGACTTAGCAACAATGGCTTCGCGTTGAATGAGGCAATGGTCGCTCCGTTCGTTGGGATATACTTCACGTATTTTAGCCACGAATACTTTCGTAGAAGAGGCTCCATCTGTAAAACGCTAACGCAATCCTCCGTTGTTAATTAATTACGGACCACATATTCATTAGTTTTGCGAAATATTTCTTCACCGGTTACTCGTTCGGGCACTTCTTTGCACAAAAAAATTCAATTACATCCCCATGAATGTACCGAATGTAGGAAAGAAGTTGTGCTTGACCGCTAATATCGGTGGACTCGTCGTTCTGAAGTGAGAACTTCTGACTGCTCTTTATTTTCTCCTTCGTAATGTCTTGGATGTCACTGGACATGTCACTAACTCGGCGGCTAATTGTGTCAGCAGAGAGAGGAATTTAATTTTAATTAATTTTAATAATTTCTTACAATAATAGGTAAAAGTTCGCGTCACACCTTCCACCTTGTGGAGGCACACCGGTTGCATAACACTGCTTTAGAGCATGGTTTCGAACAATGACTCAGAAAATTGAATGAAACCTCGTTTTATGAACTTAAATCTAAAAGCGGTTTAAAACAATGGCAGTGGTCTAGACCTCGTTTAGATTTATAAAACGAGGTTTTTTACATTTCTTCTGAGCCATAGCTCGAAACCATGTTCTGAAGCAGAGACTACGGCTGGGGTAGGTTTAAAACCACGGCTTCATGTATACAAGATGGAGGAAGTAGATCAGCTGGATGATTGTCAAAGAAAAGTTTGTGTCTACGAGCATTAAATATCTCGGATTAGAGTGATGAGCGGCAGGAATAATCCTTTACAGTTACATAACTACGATAATTTCAGACGAATATTTCGATTTTCGAAGGAATCGACGCAAAATTTAGAAAGAATGCAAAATAATAATCTTCAAAGAAATGCAAGAGGCGACGAGTTGACAATTTTATTACTCTTTCTTATTGTTTTGAAGGAAGTAAGATATCATTATATTAATTATACCTTAATCCCTATAAGACGATATAACTTAATTCTTAGTTTTTACAGTAGTTTTGGACATTTTATTTAATGTTCGACATTGATGTGGACCTACAAGGATATGAAGCAAACGTGATTTTGTCTTCTTATTTTACGTTTTATGCTACTGGGAATTTTCCCGTAGTATTATATATGATAGTCCCGCGCCGTGCCGTCGTGGTCTAAGGCATCCTGCCTAGGACTCGCGTTACGAAATGCGCACTGGTTCGAGTCCTCATGGGGGAAGAAATTTTCTCATGAAATTTCGGCCAGTGTATGGGACCGGTGTCCACTCAGCATCGTGATGCACTTGGGGAGCTACGATAGGTAGCGAAATCCGGTTGCGAATGCCAGCTATAACGGCTGTGGGGATCATCGTGCTAACCACACGATACCTCCATTCTGGTTGGATGATCGTCCACCTCTGCTTCGGCATGTGGGCGTGAGGCCAGCAGCCGGCTGGTCGGTCTAGACCCTTCACGGGCTGTAGCGCCACGGATTATTTTATTTTATCATATATGAAAGTAGAACCATACCATATTTTAGTTTCAATTGAAATTTTAATTCTGTTAATATTATTTTAGATGATTAATTCCTTAGAACTGGGTTTTCAGGTAGTTAATGTTAGACTGTTAGGAACAAAGGATAAACTTCAATAAGAACATAAACGCTCCACTTGTGCTAATTATTTGGTCAATATTATTTTATTTTCATTCTCATTTATTCGCTGTGTTCTGCCAAGGGCAGCTCTTTCACTGCAAACCTAGCATTCTCCAGTCGTTCCTATTTTCTGTCTTCCTCTTTGTCTCCTCATATGATCCACATATCTTAATCTCGTCTATTATCTGATATCTTCTTCTACCTCGAAATCTTCTCCCATTCACCATTCCTTCCAGTGCATCCTTCAGAAAGCAGTTTCTTCTCAACCAGTGACCCAACCAATTCCTTTTCCTCATTCTGATCAGTTTCAGCATCATTCTTTCTTCATCCATTCTTTCCAACACAGCTTCGTTTCTTATTCTGTCTGTCCACTTCACACGCTTCATCCTTCTCCATATTACCATTTCAAATGCTTCTAGTCGCCAGTCTTCATTTCGTCGTAATGTCCAGGTTTCTGCCCATACAATGCTACACTCCACACAAAGCACTTCACTAGTATCTTCCTTAGTTCTTTCTCCAGAGATCCACAGAAGATGCTCCTTCCGTTCCCTATCAAATACTACGTAATGCTAGTATTTTAAACGCACATATATTCTGTAAATTAGTAAATTTTTTAGGTTATTTTACGACGCTGTATCAACAGCTTAGATTTTTTAGCGTCTGAATGAGATGGTGATAGGGGAAAGTTGGTTAGTATCGGATATCGGGTAATCTCGGACAGTGATGTTTCTTTCATCTACCACCGGATGGTAGTAGCACTGTTCAGATGTCGCATACAGAAACGTAGCCATGTCACTTAGGTACTACCATCTGGTGGTAGATGAAAGAAACATCACTGTCCGATATTACCCAATGTCCGATTCTACCCAACTCTCCTCTAATGAGGCCGGGATCCACTACCGATAGTTACCCAGCATTTGCTAATATTTGGTTGAGGGAAAACCCCAGAAAAACCTCAAGCAGGTAACTTGCCCCGACCGGGATTCGAACCCGGGCCACCTGGTTTCCCGGCCAGGCGCACTAACCGTGAATTAGTAAATATATCAATAACTTAGCTGAGAACAAAAGAATGTAGCCTAGTGCAATTCAATAAAAATATTAATTCCGATGTTCATTTCTTTCTAATATAGACTTTTGTCAGGAATAAAAATCTATTCTTAGCTGAGTTACCATATACCGTACCTCGGTTTCTTCTCAAGTCGCGTCTCCACTTTGTTCTAGAAAACGTATAAGGATTCAGACCTCTATCGCGGTTTAAAAGCTGAGGTTTGGAACAACGATTTCGTCCGTATTTTAGAAATCGACCCTATGAGTTATTGTTTGCTAAGGTTATTTCTAATTTTACTATAGGTATTTAGAGTATTCGCGATGGAATTATTTATCCGGCCTCTTCTTGTTTTTTTATAATATTTCATGTAAAACCTTACTCTCTGAACCGTGGAGCCTGCTTAGATCTATTTTCGTGTATATGGTGAAAAAGATTGGGCACCGAAGATGTTAATCCTACATTTAAAGCCCCAAAAATTATACAAATGCATAGATGAAATTAACGAATTAAAACGTATTGGGTACCGAAAGATGTTAATACATTTTAAATTATACAACTGCACAGTGGCGGTTCCTCGGGGGAAGGAAGGGACGAACGTCCTCCTCTCATTTTTCTTATTTTGAAAATATATGCCAAATAAAGTATGTCTCTTGAAATTCGAGGAAGATTCGATAATTTTTAAGTTCACAGCTATAAGGAAACCTCGGTTGATCGAGTTTTAAACGACGCGCGCTCATGTGCTGCTAGAAAACTGTGAGAAAGATGCGAGATTGTTTGCGTGGAGGAAAGCCAATCCATTGATCTTTTACTGCAGTTAACACACATAGACAACAGCGCGATAGCGGCCAGAGAAAGAAGCAGAGTTTTAAAGCAAGCAAATGAACGGTTAGGGAGGAGATCCTCCTCTGAATCAGCGCATGGGCGGGAAATAGAACCGACTGGTCGTGCAGCAAGCTCGCTAACGCTGCCATCTAACGATGGTACATTCAACCAGACTACAACACATATAGGTGGTACACAATAGAAACAGTTTTAACGCAGCGCTATGAAAGACACCATACAACCTTTTTTTTAAATTATAAATAAAAAATTTATATAAAACAAAGTGGAAGTGGTTTTACGTTAGTATCGCAGATCTTTTGGCCCCTGAAATTCACTTCCATTCATTGTGTACTAGATAGGGCAACAGCCAAGTTGTCAGTTTTGTACAAATATATTTGAAATTGAAAGTAGGTATTCCAAACTGCATTATTTTTAACATAAAAAATTAATCGGCCACCGGCAGCTTTGAACAATAATGGTAGTATAACTTTAAAAGAACTGACATTCTTCAAAAGCATGTGATATTGAACTTGTAAAATGTACATGTGGCAACACAGACCACGTGGGTGGGTGCAGTGTTCTCGCTTTCCTCATGATTATTTCCCATTCCCATTTCCGTAAAACGGTTCGATTACGTGTTAGTAGCTATAGTCTCGTCCAACACGTGTGATGCTGTAGTGTGCTCGAAAAATGCTGCGAGGTTGTGAATTTCCTTGTAATTGTTAATTTGTGCAATTATTCAACAATGAATGGAAGTAAAAACATAATATATTTTGGAAAATTTAGGAAACTCAGTTTACAAGAACAGATTATTGCTATACAGAAGGGAAGGCCAACCCCAACACTATCTGGTCTTACATGTATGCATGTAGGCTAATTTGTAGCATGTTTCATTCAAGAAGGTGTCATTTCGTGCTGCTAACTTCTTTCCTCCTCTTAAGAAAAACGCAGGAGCCGCCACTGCAACTGCAGAATCTGTTACTAAATAAAGAAGATCTGTAGCACTACAGCCTACGATGAGAAACATAATGTGTACGCACAATAGTGACTACCGCTCGTATAAAGTAGACACTACATCTGTGTTTCATTTTGCTATAATTCACTGAATAAATTCAAAGGATGAGCAGGAATTTCCTAATAATGGGACTTGAATCTTCTGTGCGTGTACTTAGGTCAGGAATCCCAGACCATCACGCAATATTATTGGATTTCGTTTCTTGTGAGATGGCGTTACGTAACAAAGAAAAACCAGGTTGTAGCTCATTAGTTCGGAAACTTCATACACGCAAAAGCCCGGCGCCCCTCGCATTCTTGTGAAGCACCTCGGCGCTCATGGGATGACCCTGGTATGTAATCCAATCAGTGAGCCCGATTCCTGGAAGCCGGCGTCCACCCAACCCTTTACACAAGGGCTGCCACGATGGCTGGCTTCCGGATGTGGGTCAATAGACGTTCAAGGCACGTTTGTGTGGAATCTCGCTTTTAATTTACAGCACATCTGAGGTGATGCACGACTACTGAACTTCCTACACAAAAAACAGTCGTCTTGGGTTAGCTAGTGGTTGCTATGCAGGTCTCTGGTGATAAAGGTCGTGGCTTCAAACCTGGCCGAGGGCAAGTAACTATTAGGCGGAAAAAATCCTAAGTGCGGCTTTCATCGGATGCGAAAAATAAAGCCATTGGCTTCACGTTTAAGATGTTCCGCTTACCTTTGCTCATGAATAAAGATGAACGATGGCAAAATTCTGTAGATACCACTGTCGCTATTACTGTACATGATCAATTCTTGGTAACGTACAAAATAGTAATATGTCTCTTTCAAGCTACATTTATAGCTCAGTTGGTAGAGCACTGGCTTTCAATGTCAGAGGACCCGGGTTCGAAGCCCGGTGATGTAATTGTGGCGGACAAAGCCAAAGGTCTTGAGTGTTTTTCTCGAGATTCTCCCGTTTCCCTCCGTCATTTCACAGCCACTCTCCATTTCAATATCAGTTGTCATTTAAACAGTACTCCCTAACTATGGAAAAATGTAAATAGATTAAGGTTATTAATTAACTAGCATAAATGTTTGAGAATAAGGTGCTTAGGAAAATATTTGGGGCTAAAAGAGATGAAGTTACAGGAGAATGGAGAAAGTTACAGAACTGCACGCATTATATTCTTCACCTGACATAATTAGGAACATTACATCCAGACGTTTGAGATGGGCAGGGCATGTAGCACATATGGGCGAATCCAGAAATGCATATATTATTTATTTATTTTATTGGGTTATTTTACGACGCTGTATCAACATCTAGGTTATTTAGCGTCTGAATAATATGAAGGTGATAATAAATCTGTAGCCGAAATTTTTCTGGTAATTTTCGATTTTTCAAAAATAATTGGTCCTAACATATATAATTAACCACCCTGAAACCGAAAATAGATTTTTTGAAATTTCTGTTTGTATGTCTGTCTGTCTGTATGTTTGTTACCTTTTCACGCGATAATGGCTGAACCGATTTCGATGAAAATTGGAATATAAATTAAATTCGTTGTAACTTAGATTATAGGCTATATGGCATTCAAAATACGTTATTTAAAAGGGGGGTTATAAGGGGGCCTGAATTAAATAAATCGAAATATCTCGCTTATTATTGATTTTTGTGAAATATGTTACATAACAAAAGTTTCTTTAAAAATGATTTCTGATAAGTTTTATTCTCTGAAAAATTTTGATAGGACTGATATTTAATGAGATAAATGAGTTTTAAAATTAAAATAACTACCATCTAAGGCGGTGTATTGAAATAAAAAACAAATGACTTCGTCTATAAGAGGCCTTGGACACAACAATCGAAAGCTATGAAACATAGCCTACAGACAATGTTTCTGTATTTGTATGAAGTAATATCAGAAGCTAAATTAACCGATTTGTATAATTAATTATTATTTCATCATTGCAAAAGTGTAGTTTCTCTGGATGGACATAATGCTATAACGTTATTACAGTAACTTGTGAGTGAATTGAGGACAGGTAAGATTAAAATAGCTTCTTATGCAAAGAAAACTTGATAGGTTATTCTGTATATTCATTTCCTGTATTTCTTATAATAATGTTTATGAACATATTCATTTTTATCTCAGAGAATTAACGAACAACGAGAGTGTATTGATTTAGTATGCAGTAATAGTACGTTAGCTTAGTAATCCATTTATAATTCAAATTTTAACTATGCTCAATTGAATCGTGTTAAAATACATAAAATACATATGCAATAAATGCAATGCAAAAAAAATTGGGTAATGAGCCAAGCAGATTATGTTGCGCTGTTGAAAAAGTTGTTCCTCCTGAGATTCAAGAGCTCCCACAACAAATTTAAAACTTTCTAATTCGAGTATATCCGTTATCAACACACTTTTTCATAATATAATATAAACATAATAATAAATCTGTAGCCAAAATTTTTCTGTTAATTTTCGCTTTTCCAAAAATAATTGGTAATAACAATTAAGAAACATGTTAAAGGAATTGTCATTGCACCAAATGAGTGGTCTCTGGATCAAAATGATCGCATTTTAATATTTTAAATACAATTTAAATTAAGTAACATATTAAACGATTTATCCTTCTATCAAACACGAATGTTCCCTGGATCAAATGTCCTATTTTAATTATGTAATTACTTTATATTTATTTCTAACTGGTGCAGCGGAGCGCACGGGTACGGCTAGTATGATATATTAGTGCTGGCTTCACCAGAACAAACGAGTACAGACGAAACGCGGTCCACTTGGTACAAATGTAATTGAAAAGTCTGATTTCAAAACACGTTCAGTCCATTTTTATGGAGGCACTGGCCTAGTTTTTTTATTCACTGGTCTACAGACTGAGCGAGTTTTCAAGTGACATGCACAATAACATAAACTTCTAGACAAGGATTGGCATTGTTTTGGAAAAACATCACATATATGTATAAATCATAAAAATGGCCAAATGGACTGAGCGAATTTCAATTGTCAGTATCAAGACAGACCTGCAGAAACGGAAATGTAGGTCAGTGTTGAATGAATTAATGTTTACGGAAATAAATAAATATTATTATTATGATCATCATCATTTACTATTATTACTATTATTATTATTATTACTTACTTACTTACAAATGGCTTTTAAGGAACCCGAAGGTTCATTGCCGCCCTCACATAAGCCCGCCAGCGGTCCCTATCCTGTGCAAGATTAATCCAACTATTATTATTATTATTACTATTATTATTACTATTATTATTATTATTACTATTATTATTATTATTATTATTATTATTATTATTATTATTATTATTATTATTATTATTATTATTATTATTATTGTACCATATGTTTTACAACACGAGAATGAAAAGTCAAAATTAGATGTTTTAACGCTTTAATTACACTTCGATCAAGTTCAGTGGAATTATGCCGACAAGTCTGTTTTCGGGTGGCGATGAAAAAATATTCTCTCCCCCTCCCCCTACCGGCTATCGATCACACGACCTACCATTGTGTGGACAGTTGCTCACATGTCTGCACTGGCACGGTTTCCCAACACTTGGCCTAGAACAGAATCGTAGCCTACAGTCAGCGAAAGAAAAATTTAGCGCGGAAATTACGGCTCTTTCCTATTACTTCGCAGTTCTACATACAGATATTAAACACGCACGACAGTTGTTGACTTGCATTTTAAATTCAATACAACACCTCGATGGAAAATCGAAATTATGGTTTATTTAACGACGCTCGCAACTGCAGAGGTTATATCACCGTCGCCGGTATGGCGGAATTTTTGTCCCGCAGGAGTTCTTTTACATGCCAGTAAATCTACTGACATGAGCCTGTCGCATTTAAACACACTTAAATGCCATCGACCTCGGCCGGAATCGAACCCGCAACCTCGAGCATATAAGGCCAGCGCTATACCTACTGCGCTACCGAGGGCGACACCGCGATGGATTTTCAAGGATTAAAACTTTCGCCAAGATTTTATTAACATAAAAAAATCTGTGCTATGAAGTTGAAGTGATACATAGTTCTGAATTAAACGCTTTACCACTTCATAGCAATTATTCATATTATTCATCATATTACATGCAATCAGAAGAAAGCTTTCAGCATATTTTCTATTGCTTAATTCTTATTAAAGAAGACTTACTCTTCAGTCCACTGAAAATAGAAAAAAAAATTGGAAGAAGCAAATTTCATGAATCTGATCTAGACTCAGTTCTGGGATAAGAAATAACATAATCAAATGGAAGTGCGCTCTCAATAAAATTGTTACAAATCTTATGTCATATTTAAATTAGATTCACGGGAACATGTAATTTAATGACAATTACTACGAGGACACAAATGACATGTTACATGTGAATAAAATTAGACACTTATACCTATTTCAATGCGAATATTGTGCTTCCATAATATTATTCACAAGACATTACATTTTGAATCATGTTCCTATCAATATTAGCTCAGAAGATAGGAAGTAAACTAACTCTAAAAACTCTCTCTTCTGTACACGGTAAATTAGTTGTGAATTTCAGTTAGAAAATTAATCATCCATTAGCTATAGAATTATTAATCTTACCGATTCAAAAAAAAAATATACGTATAACAAAGGATTTAAAGTCACAAAGATTTTGGTACGCATATTAGCCTATTCATTCATAGTGTTCTGCCCACGGGCAGGTCTTTCACTGCAAACCCAGCATTCTCCAGTCTTTCCTATTTTCTGTTTTCCTCTTTGTCTCCGCATATGATCCATATATCTTAATGTCGTCTATCATCTGATATCTTCTTCTGTCCCGAACTCCTCTCTCATTCACGCACACTCTTAGTGACCAATAAAAAAATGGGAATTACGTAATCAATTCAGATTTTTTTATATGTACTGCTAATTAAATGTAATTTTGTCAGCACCTGTGCATAAATTACGTACAAATCAGACTTACGTATAACTCAGGTTCTACTGTATCTAGATGAAGTGTAGTACTTCGAAGTAAGTTAAACATAATGCTATACATTATAACGCTCATGGTGACGGGAAGTCAGCTTCCTTCATGACAGCAGTCCATCATCATAAAGAATGCAGAATTCATCGGACGTATAGTAGTGCAAAATGCTGTTTCGTAGTGTTATATTAATTATAAACGCTGTGTTGGTTGATTCTCTGCGATTTTGAAGTAAACATTCAACAGCTTTTCTGAATCGCACTGCACGTTAAAATAAAAAAACTCTCTTCCAAAATGTCAATTATGTCCCTTATATAAAAGCGAATTCAGTTGAGTTTTTCAATTTATTCCTCTATAACTTGCATGAGGTAGAGACAAATAGTAAGAATGAAAACATTCGAGATTTATATAAGGGTATAAAGGAATTTAACAATGCATATCAGGCAAGGGTAAACGTGATCAATGATGAGAATGGTGACTTGCTTGCAGACTCTCATTCAATCCTTAACAGATGGAAAAACTATTTTGGGCAACTACTAAATATACATAGGCCAAGTAGAAATGATCGGGACGAAATTCAAATACAAACTGCTGAGCCATTTATACCGGAACCCACACTTTCTGAAGTCGAAATTGCGATTGAAAATCTGAATAAGTACAAGTCTCCAGGTATTGATCAAATTCCAGCAGAATTAATACAAGAGGGTGGAAGCGTATTATCTAGCGAAATTTATAAACTTGTACTTGCAATTTGGGAAAAGGAAATTGTACCAGAACAATGGAAGGAGTCCATAATCGTACCCATTTTTAAGAAGGGGGACAAGGCTAACTGTAGTAACTTTCGAGGAATATCACTTTTGTTGACGTCGTACAAAATTTTGTCGAATATCCTTTTGAGAAGATTAACTCTATATGTAGATGAAATTATTGGGCATCATCAGTGTGGTTTCAGGCGTAATAGATCGACTATTAATCAGATTTTTTTTATTCGACAGATACTGGAGAAAAAATGGGAGTAGGGTACAGTACATCAGTTATTCATAGATTTCAAAAAGGCGTATGACTCGGTTAAGACAGAAGTTTTATATAATATTCTTATTGAATTTGGTATTCTCAAGAAACTAGTTCGATTAATTAAAATGTGTCTTAGTGAAACTTACAGCAGAGTCTGTATAGGCCAGTTTCTACCTGATGCTATTCCAATTCACTACGCGCTAAAGCAGGGAGATGCACTATCACCTTTACTTTTTAACTTCGCTCTAGAATATGCCATTAGGAAAGTTCAGGATAACACAGAGGGTTTGGAATTGAACGGGTTACATCAGCTTCTTGTCTATGCGGATGACGTGAATATGTTAGGAGAAAATTCACAAACGATTAGGGAAAACGCGGAAATTCTACTTGAAGCTAGTAAAGAGATAGGGTTGGAAGTAAATCCCGAAAAGACTAAGTATATGATTATGTCTCGTGATCAGAATATTGTACGAAAAGGAACTACAAAAGTTGGAAATTTATACTTCGAAGAGGTGGAAAAATCCAAATATCTTAGAGCAATAGCAACAAATATAAATGACACTCGGGAGGAAATTAAACGCAGAATAAATATAGGAAATGCGTGTTATTATTCGGTTGAGAAGATTTTGTCATCTAGTCTGCTGTCAAAAAATCTGAAAGTTAGAATTTATAAAACAGTTATATTACCGGTTGTTCTGCATGGTTGTGAAACTTGGCCTCTCACTTTGAGAGAGGAACAGAGATTGAGGGTTTTTGAGAATAAGGTTCTTAGGAAAATATTTGGGGCTAAAAGGGATGAAGTTACAGGAGAATGGAGAAAGTTACACAACGCAGAGCTGCACGAATTGTATCCTTCACCTTATATAATTAGTAACATTAAATCCAGACGTTTGAGATGGGCAGGGCATGTAGCACGTATGGGCGAATCCAGAAATGCATATAGAGTGTTAGTTGGGAGGCCAGAGGGGAAAAGGCCTTTGGGGAGGCCGAGACGTAGATGGGAAGATAATATTAAAATGGATTTGAGGGAGGTGGGATATGATGATAGAGACTGGATTAATCTTGCTCAGGATAGGGACCAATGGCGGGCTTATGTGAGGGCGGTAATGAACCTCCAGGTTCCTTAAAAGCCAGTAAGTAAGTAAGTAAGTAAGTTAACTTGCATGATGTGTCACACGACATCATTATTTATTTTGGTAGGGTAACATTAACATATTTCATAAACTGAAGACAGAGCAACTCAACTGTCTGATATCTTCGGATAGGCCTACTTTTAGCAGCGGAAGGGTCAACGCTGAATAATACAAAACGGAACCTTTTTCTTATCTTGCAAATTTAATACGCTTCGTGCAACTTACGCCACAAATGAGATACAGGAAAAATCTATAACCGATCGACACGCGACAACACGCACTTTATGACGTCAGAATTTGTAAACTATTCAACCAACGTACACGAACTGCAGATGGAATGTAGGATGGAGGCTGCATAATCCACAAGATGCAGAATTATATACAGTAAGAAATACTACTGTATCATATTTCATATTTTTGCCGTAGTCACATCTTGTGACGTAGAAGGAAAATTTTCCGCATACAAATATTTTTTTCTAAACATAAAAGGAAGATTTCTTTAGATAAACTGATAATTTATAAGTTATTATTAAGTAATGCAGCAAGTCTAGAGATATATCACCATGTATTTAATTTGTTGCTTTTAGACGTATGCGCAAAATTATTTTAGACTTACATTTACCAATGTTCTAATTTGACAACTAGGGTACTATTCATAGATATTTTGCTAGCCAGAGCTACGAGCGTGCTAAACTAGCCCCGGGTATCGACTGGTTACTTGTACAGGATTCATATCATATCATATCGCTAACACTGGTTTATGAATACGAAAAACATTAGTTCGCTGATCATCCACCGGAAGCCCGCGCTAAGAATGTCTATGAATAAGAGTGTCCTTTTATAGGCTATTACTTGCGTATAGTGTTTCTTTTTCTATGGCCAAGGACCATTGGCACGAGGACAAATTTTGTTACCACTCGACCATACTTGTTTCTTGTTCCGGTTTGCTGATGTATAGAGCTTGTTACTACTGTTCATTCGGTAGAGATATAGTCCAAGCTCACACAACTTAATAGTTTTGGTACCAACTTCCTAGTTTAGGTCATAAGGCTAATACTAACTATTGTTACTCGCTATACTTTATAAATATAGAAGCCATGTCCCACTCCTTTTAGATGTCATTATGTCGTTCTTGTCATTCAGTATCATCCCTTCGGTACCGGTAGTAGTCTTTAATCCTCTTAACCACCACTTACAAATCAGCGCACGGTTTACAAGATCCATTGTCCAGTCCTTGTGACTCTGTTGTCCATTACTACTTATCGGACTCTTGTGAACTAGGCTTCAAAACTCTCCTCACGGACACCACATCTATTCATCTACACTCAGTGTCATTCTTAACTTTTAGCACCTAAAAGTTCCGGGCTCTAGTCTACCTCTGACTGAGATTCTGGCTGATATGTATATCTATTATATTATCAGGCAGTACATCTCACTTGACGATATGTGTCAGAGGAAGAACAATTGTTTGTATGCATCCGAAGTCTGATTAGTGGAATATGTAGCTAATCGGCGATGTATGCATTGGAGGGGGAAAGGAACTGGCCATCCTACGCCATTATCTCCTGGCCTAGTTGCCTCATGAGTGATGCCTTATTGGTGTTATTAGGAGGTTCAAACCTGTCTTTGGACAGTTGACTAGACAACAATAAAGTTTTGACGTGCCTGAGATCTTTGCCAAAATTTTCCTAATTTAATTTTAATTGAAATTATGCGTTACTTTTCAAAGACCGTGTATAACGATGTGAAGTTATCGCAACATGTAGTATTGATAGTATGCAAGATTAAGGAAAAGAAAGCCATCGCCGTGGTTCAGTCGGTTAAGGCGCTTGCCTGCCGGTCTTAAGTTGCGCTCGGGCGCGGGTTCGATCCCGCTTGGGCTGATTACCTGTTGGGTTTTTTCCGAGGTTTTCCCCAACCGTAAGGTGAATGCCAGGTAATCTATGGCGAATCCTCGACCTCATCTCACCAAATACCATCTCGCTATCACCAATCTCATTGACGCTAAATAACCACGTAGTTGATGCAGCGTCGTTAAATAACCAACTTAAAAAAAAGAAAGGTACACACAAAAAAATAAACGTACTTCCGTAAGCTACATGACAAATCGGACTGGGATCAGAGATCGAAAGCAGGACTGAAGAAGTCCTCAGCATAGGAACCGAGCCATGTTCGTCTCGCTGTGTTGCTCTTGGCCTTCGCAATGCGTTACAAGTGAATCCCAAGAAAACATTCGCGGCATCCACCCAACACGCCGATAATTACGGAGCCTGTGTACTAGCTGCCGGTCGTTACGCAACCGCGTCCCACGGAGTGCTGCCAACAAGATCTTCGTTTCCTGCATCGCTTGGCAGACTGCTTGCCTCACACCAGTCAACGTGATAATGTTCCTGTGGGAACTTGGAGGGGAGCGGCGGCCTGCTAAAATAAACAAGCAAATCCCGCCTAATTCAGTCATGACAGAGTAACGACTCCGAGTTGATAGCCAGTGGCGGTTTTCGACACAGCCAAAAAGTCTGACATCCGTGCCTGTAAGGGTTTTTTTTTTTTTTTTTTTTTTTTTTTTAACTTTCCAGCTGCAAGAATAGAATTATTTCGAACAAACGTTTCTTCGTTTTGATTTAGTGGAGGTTATCAGGGTCATTTAAGGTCAACTTGTTTTTTTTTAAACAGTAACCCTAACTTTTTTCGTTACTTCTGAGACACTTGTGCATAATTTGTAATTTCCATAAAAAATTTTTCAGTCAAAGTTTACGCATAAAATCATAATCTTAACGACCGAAAATTAGCTTAAATATGCATGAACTGTGACGGTTCCCTTGTTAGTCAACATGGATCCGCAAACGGGGCGTGATGCTGAATGTTCTGTTAAGATCTACCACTGACTAGGGAAGTACAGACCGATTATTTAGTCCTTACAGCTCGGAGACGCGAAAGAGGGGAAGTAATAGGAGTAGTGGGAGAGTTCCGGAGTAGAGATAAGGGCGAGCGGTCGGTAAAGGAATGCAGTACAGCTTAACTGTACTGGAAACACAACGCTATACCGCATGCGTGACATCCGATTGCTCTGACTACAGGCGACAGACTAACCTGAACATCCCTTGGCGTAATTTAATGGACTCGCCTGACCCAGGCGCACATTGCCGGCGAATGTCAGGACTAAATAATCGTACTGTACTAATGTTGAAACAAATGACAGAAACAAACGCACACCAACGTTACAGAACTACTTACGGTACAAATTACAATATCAGGGTAATATAAGTTAGTACCAGATCTGAAGGGTCGCCTACTTTTGTTCGGTCCGTTACACCTGGCTAATCCGGATCGAAACTTTTGAGTATCAAGTCTAAATCTACGATTCAAACTCCAAAACTTTTGTTTCTCGTCAAGTTCTTTTACATCTACAATTGGAGTTAAATGAAGCGATAAAAATATTGGTTCACTGAATTTATCGAGTTCATTATCCTGTCTGTGTTAAGAATGTCGTTTCTCGAGGAAATATACCCATTCCCTCATAACGAGACTATAACACGGATGATGATCTACAGAAGTGGATTTTGGTGCTAGGAATACCCGACAATTTGACCCGTTTCTACTTAAGTAAAGAACAGGATTTTCTATGTCATTTAAGTCTATGATAGGAAACTTCTGAAATTTCTTCCTCTTCTGAAGGACGCAGTGCTGAGGTTTTGTTTTCCTTAAAAAAAACAAAACTCGTCGCCGTCTGCCGGCCTTAACCTGTGACCACAGATCTTGTGAAAATGTGGTGACCATTGAAGTACTCGTCTTTATACTTTCCATCCCACACAGGTAGTGGTTACGTAGTCTAAGCCAGGGGTGCCAGACTCAAACAAGTGTGTGGGCCATATAACCTAATCAAGAGAGCGTAGTGGGCCGACGATCGAGACAAAAAAATTCCAATATAGAATTATAGGACTATATATTTATCGAAGTAATTTGTATCATATAAATGTTACTTTATAAGAAACTTACACAAGTGGAAGTGGTACAAAAATACATTAAATGAACAAATAGGCTAATACATTAAAAAGAACAGATATACACCACTGTGAGCATGCAATTTAAAAAGTTTATATCGGTATATACCTTGTAGGGGAGACTCGGCTAATTCCGCAATATTCTGTCATATTTTTATCAAAATGTTTATTGGAAGATAACATCAAGGTATGTAGGCATGGACGAAACCTTTCATTACCAAATGAGATAAAGAGACCTAATAAGATGCAAATACATTTAGTTGTACATACATTACAGTTGAAAAAGAACTCGGGTAATTTCGCAACAGTTTGGATAAATCCGCAATAGGACTTGGCTAATTCCGCAGTCGTAAATAATTATGAAATACATTATGAAAGTAACATAAAAAAGAACAGTTTATATGTAACAATGTTCACTTTCTTCTCAGCTGTGTAGCAAAACACGAAAAACAGCCAACTTTCGATGTTTCACTGTATTGCCGGCAGAGGTGTCGACCAATATGCTTGATTTTTTCTATAGCACTGCAGAAGACTGCCTCCTGTTGACAGCCTCTCAAAACTTACGTTCATGCTATTGTAAAGCCGCAGTAAAATCATATATGCACTACTGCGGAATTACCCGTACTGCGGAATTAGCCGAGTTTTCCCTACTGAAAGTCTGACATCATTTCTCGCCTAAAAGATGTCCTAAATCTGATGAAATGTTTTGGCTTAATAATCTGTCATAATACTTTTTCAATGTTCATCTGTAACCTGACTTCTTAATTTGGATTTATTCAACTTTAAGAGGGATGAAAATTGTTGGTAAATATATCTGCTGCCAAACATTGAAAGTATTTAAAAGGAACGACTCACAGAGTTATAGACAAGGTGAAATTATGCAGTAGGGAGGACAAGAGAAAGAAGAATGTGAATAAAATAACTCGAGTTGTACACTATCGTACGCACATAGATATCATACATATCTTTATTCATGTTTATTTGAACAGACTCCTGGATAAAGAATAGGCCTACATTTCGGTTCACACCTCTGATTGTCACTGATCTCTCAAAGGTCCGCTCCTGCGTTTTACTTTTCATCACAATCCCTCATTTCTATAGTCTACATAGCAGCCTATTCCGCATGCCATCTACCGGTACTGTAAGATAAGGTCAAATGCAGATGTGTAACAATCCCAATGGGTAATGTTACACGAAAGGCATATTACATGCATCATAGTGACAACAAAGTACGAAAAAAAATAATAAATCTCGGTTTTGTTGTAAAATGTAGACTACGGAACAGGTTAAGGAGTCCTTAAAATATTTGACTAGTACGAGTTAAATAAATATTTCACTTGAATTACCTGCCAATATAAGGTACCTGCTTTCATCCACGAAGAAAGCATTTCGTGTCCACAGATAGTAACTGCGCTCTTGGAAAACTTACCTGAAAGGAAAAAAAAATGCAATGTAAGTTGAAGAATACAAAAGTGAGATAAAACATACAAATTCACACTCAAACATCGTCATCATCATTACCATCACCATCATGATCACCAGTATCATCACAATTTTATTTAATTACTTAACGCCGCTGTATTAACTTTGTACAAGTAGTTACTTGGTATCAGTGGAACTTGTAATAGCGAATCATCGTCATCGTCGTCACTGTCATTCCCATCGACATCGTATTCGTCATCCTCACCAACGTCAACATAGTCTCGTCACTATTATCGATATCGTCTTCTTGATCCTTATCGATATCGTGTTCGTCATCCTAATCGACATCGACATCGTGTTCGTCGTTTTAATCAATAGTGGATTTTAGGATTGTAGAACATTCAAATTTCTATTTGATTTCTCCATCTCTTCCTGGGTCATTTAAAATGCATGCTGTAAATATTTATTCAATTCTTTAATTTATTTCATATTATTATTTCGGGCTTTGTACCACCACCATCACTACGTCTACGGTTACGAAGACCACCACAAACACAACCACCACCACGACCATTGCACTACCTCGCATATCACCGCATAGCTCGCCCTTCATTGCATCGCATTACCTCGCACTTCATTGCATCGCATTACCCCGCATTTCATCGCATCGCATTACCCCGCACTTCATTATATCGCTTTACTTCGCACTTCATTGCATCGATTTACCTCGCACTTCATTACATCGCATTACCTCGCACTTTATTGCATCGCATTATCCCGCACTTCATTGCATCGCATTACCCCGCACTTCATTGCATTGCATTACCCCGCACTTCATTGCATCGCATTACCCCGCATTTCATCGCATCGCATTACCCCGCACTTCATTGTATCGCTTTACTTCGCACTTCATTGCATCGATTTACCTCGCACTTCATTACATCGCATTACTTCGCACTTCATTGCATCGTATTACCCCGCACTTCATTGCATCGCATTACCTCGCACTTCATTGCATCGCATTACCCCGCACTTCATTGCATCGCATTACCCCGCACTTCATTGCATCGCATTACCCCGCACTTCATTGCATCGCATTACCCCGCACTTCATTGTATCGCTTTACTTCGCACTTCATTGCATCGATTTACTTCGCACTTCATTACATCGCATTACCTCGCACTTCATTGCATCGCATTACCTCGCACTTCATTGCATCGCATTACCCTGCACTTCATTGCATCGCATTACCCCGCATTTCATCGCATCGCATTACCCCGCACTTCATTGTATCGCTTTACTTCGCACTTCATTGCATCGATTTACCTCGCACTTCATTACATCGCATTACTTCGCACTTCATTGCATCGTATTACCCCGCACTTCATTGCATCGCATTACCTCGCACTTCATTGTATCGCATTACCCCGCACTTCATTGCATCGCATTACCCCGCACTTCATTGCATCGCATTACCCCGCACTTCATTGTATCGCTTTACTTCGTACTTCATTGCATCGATTTATCTCGCACTTCATTGCATCGCATTACCTCGCACTTCATCGCATCGCATTACCTAGTACTTCATCGCATCACATTACTTCACATTTCATTGCATTTGCATTACCTTGCGCTTCATCGCATCCCTTCACCTCGCACTTCATCGCATCTCATTAACCCGCACTTCATTACATCGCATTACCTCGCACTTAGGCGCATCGCATTACCATGCACTTCATTGCATAACATTACCCCGCACTTCATTGCACAGCATTACCTCGCACTTCACTGCATCGCTTTATCTCGCACTTCATTGCATCGGATTACTCAGCACTTCATCGCATCGCATTACCTCGCACTTCATCCCATCGCATTACCTCGCACTTCATTGCATTTGCATTACCTCGCATTTCATTACATCGCTTTACCTCGCACTTCATTACATCGCATTACATCAAACTTCCAAACTTCATTGCATCGCTTTACCTCGCACTTCATCGCATAGCATTACTTCGCACTTCATTGCATTTGCATTACCTCGCATTTCACTGCATCGCTTTACCTCGCACTTCATTACATCGCATTACCTCAAACTTCCAAACTTCATTGCATCGCTTTACTTCGCACTTCATCGCATCGCATTATCTCAAACTTCCAAACTTTATTGCATCCCTTTACCTCGTACTTCATCGCATCGCATTACCTCTCATTTCATCATATTGCAGTCCGTCTCACTTCACAGTATCGAATTTCTTCGCATTTCACTACATCGCATTACCTCGCATTCCACAGTAACGCATTATCCTGCACTTCATTGCATCGCATTACCTCCCTTTTAACAGCATAGCATTCCTTCGCATTACCTCGAATCGTATTACTTAGCATTCCACTGCATCGCATTACTTCGTATTTCACTGCACAGCATTATTTCGGATTTCACCGCATCGCATTACATTACATTTCACCGCAACGCAATATTTCGCATTTCACCGCATCGCATTACATTACATTTTACTGCATCGTATTATCTCGCATTTCAATGCATCGCACTGCATAAACTTTTATTATGTCAAGGTATATTACCTAAAGTTACATTGTACTGCTTTATACGACGTACATTACATCATACTACATCACAGTGCATTACATACAGAAAAGAGGCATCTTGACAGATACCATTATCACTATCACATATTGTGAAATACGATTATTGACCGAAATCGAACTATTGTAACACCGCAATAGGCTACTTTATTTACATTTTGTATAATAGAAAAACAAACATCTCCTTATGCCTTGGGAACTCTGAGAAACCAGGAAGGTGACTAGGGTTGCGAAGTGCGCCTGGGGTGCTTCTTGCCATTAAATTCAGAGTTGGGGTGGGAGGACGGAGATTTTCCACCGCGGGGGTGGAGAGAGTGAGTAACTACATGCATGATGAGTGTCAATATCGCCAGCAGTAACAGCCGGAGGGAGCTCATACTTGTTAAACTTCTCTAATGTGAGCGAATGCTGATGATTAATTTACACATCCTCAGCCTCACCACTCCACACCACGCTTCGCTTCGCTTCACCACATCACACCACGCCACTGTTACCCGCCACTTCTAATTAGCGCCCAACTTAATAGAATCACAATAATTTTTACTCCCCTGTTGAAGAGAGGTGACAAGAAACCGCCTCCGTGTAGTAGTGTCGCTTCTCCATTTGCATTTTCGTGTTCCAGTCTGCTCTTCCTTAAGCAAAGGGGTGACCAATTTCAAATGTTGCACTTAGAATTAAATCAGTGATTCCCAAACATTTTAGACTCGCGAACCCCTTTTGCAAAGATATGAATTGGGCGAACGCCTTATTAATATCAATAATATTTAACATCCTTAAATTAATTTAAGGTGACACCCCACTAAAAATGACAACTTTTTTCCTAATTATTTCTTTAACCAAAATTTGAGAGCATGTTTACTATGCAAAGGATTAACAAAATCCAATTTTGAACTTCCAAATGTTTTTGGCACTTGATTTTTATTCTTTTTCCTATATTTTATTTTATTTTTATACAGATTTTCAAACCTAAGTTTTTAGTGGAAGATCTCAATTTTTAAACTTCCTTTTTTTTATACATTAATTTGTCCTAAAGAATTTATCTGTAATATTGACACTTAATATTTTAGGAGAAAAATTCGCTCCGGCGCGTAACTCAGTGGTCAGAGCGCTTGGTACGTAGAACCAAGGACCCGGGTTCGATCCTCTCGGCGTCGGAGCGAATTTTTCTCCTAAAATATTAAGTTCCTTTTTTTTTTTTTTTTTTTTTTTTTTTTTACAATACATAGATAATTTTTCCTATGCATTCATTTTATGAAATATGAAATTTTGAACTTCCAAATGTTTTTGGCACTTGATTTTTATTTTTTTTCTATTTTTTATTTTATTTTTTATATATAGTTTCAAACCTAAGTTTTTAGTGGAAGATCTCAATTTTTAAGCTTCATTTTTTTGGTTACACTCACAAGACATAGATAAACATTTCTATGCATTCATTTTATGAAATATCCAAATTTTGAACTTCCAAATGTTTTTGGCACTTGATTTTTATTTTTTATTCTATTTTTTATTATATGTTTTATATATTTTTTCAATCCTAAGTTTTTAGTGGAAGATGTCAATTTTTAAGCTTTCTTTTTTTTTGGTCACACTCACAAGACATAAATATACATTTCTATGCATTAATTTTATGAAATATCCAAATTTTGAACTTCCAAATGTTTTTGGCACTTGATTTTTATTTTTTTTTCTATTTTTATTTTATTTTTTTATATATACTTTCAAACCTAAGTTTTTAGTGGAAGATCTCAATTTTTAAGCTTTCTTTTTTTGGTCACACTCACAAGACATAAATAAACATTTCTATGCATTAATTTTATGAAATATCCAAATTTTGAACTTCCAAATGTTTTTGGCACTTGATTTTTATTTTTTTTTATTTTTTATTTTATTATATATATATATATATATCTTTTTTTTTTCAAACCTAAGTTTTTAGTGGAAGATCTCAATTTTTAAGCTTCCTTTTTTGGTTACACTCACAAGACATAGATAAACATTTCTACGCAATCATTTTATGAAATATCCTAATTTTGAACTTCCAAATGTTTTTGGTACTCGATTTTTATTTTTTTTCTATTTTTTTTATTTTTTTATATATACTTTCAAACCTAAGTTTTTAGTGGAAGATCTCAATTTTTAAGCTTTCTTTTTTGGGTTACACTCACAAGACATAGATAAACATTTCTATGCATTCATTTTATGAAATATCACATTTATTCACTTTCAAAAATGTTTTTGAAATTGTAAGTGTTATTTTTTCTACAATTCATGAAAAAAATTAATAAAACAAACTATCAGCAGTTCTTACAAAATAACTGCATAAAAACATGCAGCTATTTCATAGATACTTTCAGTAACAATTTCATCCAGATTGATTAACATTTGGCATAAAAAGTTGGTGTTGAATCAAGAAAAATAAACTTATGCAAAAATGGATTTGAAAGTAACATCAATATTTAGAACGACTATGATATAAAGAGAATGATCTGGAAAATACTACAAGTTATTTGAGTTATTTTACCAATACAGACCTACAGCATATGCGTAAAATCAAGATTAAGTTCAATTATTAAGCAACGAAATGAACGATTTGTAATAAATCTGGCTTAGAGGCTGTAAGGTCTACAAAGACCAAATCCCATGCCAGATGATGACTACATTTGAGTTTGCATATAGGCCTACAGTGAAACTTCCGAATAGCCCGGGAATTACAAAAAAGTGCGATATTGTGAAAATAACTTTAAGAAACTACCGTACTTTGACACATGGTTTTACTTTTAATATTTCTTGTAATTATAATAATTTGAGTAGAGAATTATATACAGTAGACTTGTACCAGAAAGCATTAAATAATGTACAATATTTTACATTATGGATACACAAAAAAAATAATAACCGTCAGATACACAGCTTTACTATGTTGCATATCGACAGAGAGTTGAAGACGCTCCGATCCCAGGCGGTAGACTTCTACGACACAGGGATACAAACGTTGATCCCACGGTATGACAAATGTCTCAGTTCTGGTGGAGAATAAGTTCATAAATAGCTCAATAATTGCTGTATCTGTCCCAATAACTCTTTCCATAAAATTCTGTTTTCTTTCTGTAAACGGTCACAGGGAAACTTATTTTTACGCCCCTCGTAATTGCGCTCGAGTGGCCAAAATTTGTATAAACACTTGTTTTGACATTATTAACATGGAAGAAAAAAATAACTATTTGCATTTGTTTTATAGGAGGCTAAGTGAAATTTAGAGTATTTCTGAAGCTTATGATGAACAAAAAGTTCTGTACTTCGATTCTGAATTGAACTCACGCCGAAGACTTAAGTGTACCGATAAGCTGTTCAGGCTTCGTAGCTTATCTTTAGTCCATCTTCAATTTTTTATCTCTTTACATAAAATACTTTTCAAGTTTCTTGGGCCACGTACAATCTAAGCAGCTGTCCATGTATGGAACCACGTTTCACAGCCATAAAAGAATCACTAGTGTATTTCTTTAATACATGTTCGAAATTCTTCCTTACTGAAATAAAACGAGTCCATAAAAGCTACTAAACTAAATAACGGCACGGTTTCCACTTCTTTATTCTACGCTTTGTTTCCTACTGAACATAAATTCGAAACTGTTGTTTTCTAGTATTGGTACTTTGCCAGAATTTCAAACGATACATCGAGCTGCATTTTTCTCACGCAAGAAGGGGTCCAGCGTCGAGTTTATGTGAGGTGATGATCCTTTCGGTTACGTAAACGGGATAGCTTCTTACATTATTCAAAATTCCTGCACTGTCAGAAAATGTATTACAATACTATTATTCAGATTACGAGTAATATTTTACTACCTCATTATACAATACGAATTTATTATAGAGACAGAAGTAATGTGATACAGAGAAAATTGATTTCGACATTTACATGGAAATAGCTGCATGTTTCAAGGGTCTCTAAAATTGTAAACATGAATTTAGCATTCTGTTTTTCCACCATTTTGTAAACTATTACATTCTGTTCATATTCAATTCAAGGGTAAATTCATCTGAGAATGATTCACGTGAAATATAGTTTATACTGAGATTTTATTTTCAAAGAAAGATACAAAATGTTTTAAAGTATTCTAAATCAGTTCACTCGATTTTTTTTTCACAAAATTACTGAAAAGAAAATAGCAAATGTCGTTCTATGGTCTGTAAGGGCCGTATTCATAGACATTTTTAGCGCGGGCTTCCGGTGGATGATCAGCGTTTTTCGTATTCATAAACCAGTGTTAGCGATAGGATATGATTTGAATTCTGTACAAGTAACCAGTGGATAGCAGGGGCTAGCTTAGTACGCTCGTAGCGCGTGCTGCGAAATGTCTATGAATAGCACCCTAAGTCTTCAAAATAAGTGACAGTGGATTTGAGAAAATCCTTATTATTTCGTGAAACGTTTATACTAGCGACCACAGCTGGCACTCGAGTTCATAAAACATTTCCCCTCCGTTACCCCTTCTACCACTCTCTCAAACTCACCCCGCTATGCGCACTGTTTACGTAACATTACATAGTTATGAAGCAATCGGTGATGTACTACGTTATCTAAGGAGTATGGCACAGCCAAAGAGAAAATATTCTTTCCGTAAGGAATGGGAATTAGATTATTTTCCTGTTGAACAAAATGAAAAAGCTTTTTGTTTGATACGTTGTGTACCAATTCGATTCATTTCACATTTTAAAATCAGACAATACTTCAATACCAAGAAGTATGGAAAAAGTATAATTTCAGATAGGCCTATTATTTATGAAATGTCATTTCTGTAGAATTATTGTAACTCTAATAAAATAAACATGTAATAAATTACGGAACTGACTTATCAGTTAATATTTAGCTGCGGCATATGACTGTTTACTAATAAATTTAACGATTAGCGTAATGTAATTCTATACGACTTTGTATCAACATAAGAATTTGTTATCTATTATAGTTGTTAAAAGGCAAACATTGACAAAATCGCACAAGATAGTGAACAAACCATAGCAAAAAAAAAAAAATGGTTTGTGCCAGCTACCGCATTTCAAAATATATTGCGGATAGAATGAAACCATTCGCAAAGGGGAAGAATGTTAAAGGCTGTTTAGCTTTAGCTGCAGAAGATGTTTACCCTAACATAGTCGAACAATTGAAGTGCATCAGTCTGTCATCTCACTCAGTTGCGGACAGAATAGTGGTACCTAGTCTGAGGCACAATTAATGAATAAAATACAAACTATTAAGTGGTTACTCCTTGGCACTAGATGGAAGTAAATATATTCTTCAATTAGCCATATTTAATGTCATTAACTTTTCAGATGATAATGCTACGCCACTGATGCAGACTGTGCCTGTACTAAAGTCGAGCGGCCGTTCATTGACTTAGTGTTGTGTACACGAACAAAAGTGGAACGAGGTTGCTATATACATACTGTGTTTCCCCTTCAGTATGAGCTCCTGACCCCTGGCCTATACAGAATTTAGGATAGTGTAATTAGGGAAAACAAATCCAATTTGTTATAAAAATTTAAGTGTGTGTAATAGGCGGAAAGAATAAGATATGAATAAAACCCAATCCTCCAATAATAATAATAATAATAATAATAATAATAATAATAATAATAATACTTACAAATGGCTTTTAAGGAACCCGCAGGTTCATTGCTGCGCTCGCATAATCCCGCCATCGGTCCTAACCTGTGCAAGATTAATCCAGTTCCTATCATCATATCCCACCTCCCACAAATCCATCTACGTCTCGGCCTCCCCAAAGTTCTTTTCCCCTCCGGTCTCCCAACCAACACTCTATATGCATTTCTGGATTCGCCCATACGTGCTACATGCCCTGCCCATCTCAAACGTCTGGATTTAGTGTTCCTAATTATGTCAGGTGAAGAATACAATGCATGCAGTTCTGCGCTGTGTAACTTTCTCCATTCTCCTGTAACTTCATCCCTCTTAGCACCAAATATTTTCCTAAGAACCTTATTCTCAAACACCCTTAATCTCTGCTCCTCTCTCAAAGTGAGAGTCCAAGTTTCACAACTATTCACAACAACCGGTAATATAACTGTTTTATAAATTCTAACTTTCAGAATTTTTGACAGCAGACTAGATGACAAAAGCTTCTCAACCGAAATAATAATAACAATAATAATAATAATACATATATTAATATTATTGTTATTAATATTAATAATATTAATAATAATATTAATCGTATTAATAATATTATTAGTATTAATAATAATACTCTCATTATTAATATTAATAATAATACTCTTATTCTTAATATTATGCATTAAAACAATGGCTCTTAAGAGGGCTAGTAGATGACTGTTTTTTTTTAGCCACAGACAAATAACAATAAATTGGTATAATGTATATAAGCACATGGTAATTTCCTATAAATATTATTTATCCATCTGAATGTGAGTAATGCCAACTTTGTATTAATTTTCTATAGTTTCGCAAATAGAGTGTACTCATCTGTTTCGCCCCATGTCAAAGCACAACTGAGAAACATTATTTTTTAAAATCCATTTCAATCCCACGTGAACTATAATAAATCCTTACAAGTAGGTTATGTATATATCCGGACTCCTCTTCTGTTAACTATAGGAATGACTCGTTCACATTTTATCGGATAAGACGTATGGCAACAGAGTCGAATTTTCCTTAAACAAAATTCTTCTATTTCTTCTTTATTGTAGGTTGAATAAAGACGTTACACGACAAAAGCGAGAGAGGAATTTATATGTTTTATTGCCTAAGAAAGTGGTTCAGGGCGTGGCATGTTTGCCATCTTCATTATAAACGTAAGTAATTCAGTTCCTGATGCCAACATCCGTCGCGCTTGATGCCTGGCTAACCAAGAAACCGAGTCTAGCACCGTCTCACACAATCCTGCAGTTTGAGAAGGTTTTGAAATGAAGAATAGAACCCTCGGTATGTATTCAGTAGCCCAGAAATGAATTGAGTTCATCTTGAGACAAGAGGTCTGGGTGATTCTGGCATAAGATGAGCTGGGCTTGGGTCCTGATCCAGAGACTCGAACATGTAACAGTTGTTTTCGCTTCACAGACCGCTCCCGATGTTGGTATTCCAGGTCGCCAGTAACCAAGTTCAGCTTCGTCGCCTCAAATAGGATGAATGAGGAAGAAGTGATAGATCGCTCCCGATGTTGGCATTCCAGGTCGCCAGTAACCAAGTTCAGCTTCGTCGCCTCAAATAGGATGAATGAGGGAGAAGTGATAGATCGCTCCTGATGTTGGTATTGTAGGTCGCCAGTAACCAAGTTCAGCTTCGTCGCCTCAAATAGGATGAAGGAGGGAGATGTGATAGATCGCTCCTGATGTTGGTATTCCAGGTCGCCAGTAACCAAGTTCAGCTTCGTCGCCTCAAATAGGATGAATGAGGGAGAAGTGATAGATCGCTCCTGATGTTGGTATTCCAGGTCGCCAGTAATCAAGTTCAGCTTCGTCGCCTCAAATAGGATGAAGGAGGGAGATGTGATAGATCGCTCCTGATGTTGGTATTCCAGGTCGCCAGTAACCAAGTTCAGCTTCGTCGCCTCAAATAGGATGAAGGAGGGAGATGTGATAGATCGCTCCTGATATTGGTATTCCAGGTCGCCAGTAACCGAGTTCAGCTTCGTCGCCTCAAATAGGATGAATGAGGGAGAAATGATAGATCGCTCTTGATGTTGGTATTCCAGGTCGCCAGTAACCAAGTTCAGCTTCGTCAGCTCAAATAGGATGAAGGAGGTAGAAGTGATAGATCGCTCCCGATGTTGGTATTCCAGGTCGCCAGTAACCAATTTCAGCTTCGTCATCTCAAATAGGATGAAGGAGGTATTAATGATAGATCGCTCCCGATGTTGGTATTCCAGGTCGCCAGTAACCAATTTCAGCTTCGTCGCCTCAAATAGGATAAAGGAGGGAGAAGTGATAGATCACTCCCAATGTTGGTATTCCAGGTCGCCAATAACCAAGTTCAGCTCCGTCAGCTCAAATATATACTGGAGGGAGAAGTGATAGATCGATCCCGATGTTGGTATTCCACGTTGCCAGTAACCAAATTTAGCTCCGTCAGCTCAAATATGATGGAGAGAGAAGTGATAGACCGCCCCTGAAGTTGGCTATTCCACGTCGCCAGTAACCAAGTTCAGCTTCGTCAGCTCAAATAGGATGTAGGAGGGATAAGTGAAAGATCGCTCCCAATGTTGGTATTCCAGGTCGCCAGTGACCAAGTTCAGAGTTGTCAGCTCAAATATGATGAAAGCCACCGGCGTGGCCTGCCGGTCTGAACTTGCGCTCAGGAGCGTGTTCGATTCCCGCTTGAGCTGATTACCTGGTTGGGTTTTTTCCGAGGTTTTTCCAAACCGTAAGGTGAATGCCAGGTAATCTATGGCGAATCCTCCGCCTCATCTCGCCAAATACCATCACGCTATCACCAATCTCATCGGCGCTAAATAACCTAGTAGTTGATTCAGCGTCGTTAAATAATCAATTTAAAATATATGATGAAGGAGGGAGAAGTGATAGATCGCCCCCCGATATTAGTATTCCACGTCGCTAGTGACAAAGTTCAGCTTCGTCAACTCAAATAAGATGAAGGCGAGAGAAGTGATAGATCGATCCCGATATTGGTATTCCAGGTAGCCAGTAATCAAGTTCAGCTTCGTCAGCTCAAATAGGATGAAGGAGGGAGAAGTGAAAGATCACTCCCAATGTTGGTATTCCACGTCGCCAGTGACCGGGTTCAGCTTCGTCAGCTCAAATAGAATGAAGAAGGGAGAAGTTTTCGCAAAACCTTCTCAGCTATGATGCGATAAGTTTCTAAGTCAAAATATCTTCAGAAAACTCATCTCATTAAATACTACGATAAAAAATCGTTTCGATCTTGAAGCGAGGCATCAGTCGTCCATATGGAAAAATGCAAGTTCTCCTCCACCCATAGAGAGTCGCATAAATTGTTCTTCTGCTAAAATCTTTCAGATTCCCAACTGGCAAGTCAATGCTGAATATTGCGCTACCTTTGTTATACGACTTGTTTCCCTGAGAAAATAAATCTTTCCTTCTGAGATAGAGCAAAGCAACGTAAGAAAATATAAGAAGTGATCTCATATCTGCAGAAATAGTCATTTAATTTATCTACATTTGTATTATATTAACAAAATTGGATATTTTGCCCTCGAGTAGAAAAACCTACAAGACAGCAAAATATAGAAAACGTTTGTCTATTTTTGAGAAAAATTAATTTTTGAAACGCTTCTTTTTATTCGCCTGCAAATTTACAGATACGAAGTGTCACTTCTTAGCAAACTATTAGATCAATGGATGAAATCCATGATTTCATGAGCTATGGAACTCTCGACCTTCCGACTTGCAGCGTTACACTATCGTACGCCCCAAAACGAATAAGTATTTATTAAACCTAAAAATTAAAAATATAATCTACGTAAAGATTAATTTTTGGTCCTACAGAATATATTTGTTATAGTAACAATTGATATTAGAGGAGAAAAATTCGGTCCGTTGCCGGGGATCGAACCCGGGTCCTTGGTTCTACGTACCCAGCGCTCCACCCATTGAGCTACGCCGAAGCTCATCCACAGCACCGGATCGAATCCCTCTCCTTCAGTGTTTTTCCCTTTGTGGCCTGACTCCAAGATCGACATGTATGTTGACATTTATATTAAGTCAATTATCACCACAACAGATATATTCTGTAGGACCAAAAATTAACTTTACGTAGATTCTTCGGCCAATAGTGCATATTACTGTGGAATCTCAGCCAAAAAGTCACTCAATTGAGTGCGCTCCTTGTATAATGGCAGTTGACAATACAAATGTCAACATACATGTCGAACTTGGACTCAAGCCACAAAGGGAAAAACACTGAAGGAGAGGGATTCGATCAGATGCTGTGGATTAAGCTTCGGCGTAGCTCAATGGGTGGAGCGCTTGGTACGTAGAACCAAGGACCCTGGTTCGATCTCCGGCGCCGGAGCGAATTTTTCTCCTCTAATATCAATTAAAAATAGAAGCATAACTATGTGTCAATGATCATTTATTAGAGTCAGAGCGTTTAAGGAGCCTAAAAAGAGAGCATCACAATAAACTATTTTTAGTTGCTTAAGCAAAATGATTAAAATTTAATTCTTAAGATATTAACGACGATATCCTTCCTTAAGGAATTACCGTGAAAGCCAAATTGCTCCGTACAACATGTCGTGAACTGCAGCGCCTCAATAACAGAGCTTAGCTCAAAAACTATTCAAACCAATTAGACTAATTTTATTTGCGCAGACGTGTAATGGCTGAAATTACAGAGGTAATGAATGCAAATAAAAGTAGCTATCCATAAAAGTGAACGATCCAATGAGAAGCTCAAGACCGGTGTAAAGTTGCCCCAGTTTCGTACATTAAAGCACAATTCTCCTCCCGTGTTACGAGTGCATCTTCCAAGAAGCCATTATTCAAGCCACCCGTAACGAAAGTTCGCACATAAATCTCTCAGACAACATTTAATCTCCCACATTTTCTAATACAGCAAACTTCTGGTCGTCATTTATAATTTTAACTGTACTAAACGTCATATCAATTCTTACCTCAATTTCGTCGTCGGAGGTCGAGCGGTTCCATGGTTGCTATTATATCTGAGGTTCGTGGATTCAAGCCCAGACTGAGGCGATTAATTTCTAATAATGATAAAATTTCTTAACGCAGTTTTCGTAGGAAGAGAAGTAAAATTCAAAAGTCTGTGTCATAGATTTACAGCACGTCAAATAGTCATGTTCCTAAATGCGAGAATTCTAGCTGTACCTATTATTTTACTGGCTCTCTTTCATAGCTTTAGAGGACTATCAAGAAAATATTAAATATTTTAAGGACAAACAAAAAATCCATTGCTCTTGATGTTCATTTTAAACAGATGTTAAAATATAACACTTTGTAAAAATTAAAACTTTAAAAGTGTTTAAAATGTTAAAAAAGAGTAACAACGGACGACACCGCTTCGACACTGGTTTCATGTCTTCGTCAGCGTTGGTGAACTACTGCTTCTCGTATGAGGTATTAATATAATTGTGTTGCTGGAGCGCGCCGAATCAAAAACTTACATTACTTACCTGCAGTTACAATATCATTGTTAAGTAACACTTTTCAAATTTGTTACAGCATTTCAAACTCGTACGTACGAAAAATACGCGTTAAGTTTCTCGTCTATGATTTATGACTAGAATAAAAGTCAGAAATCTCCTTGAAATTGAAAATATCACTCTGTGATTCTGTGTAACGAATATAGTGTTGAGATGTGAGAAGCACTTTCTCAAAAATAGGCACAGTTATCGAATTAATTATTTTTTATTTTGTGGCTACTGCAATATTTTTGTATATTTATGTTCAACATTGTTTATGTTTTAATACAACAAATGTACAGTATGTATATACTGTATTTCTTTCACGTGTTAAAATTAGGTACCTTGTTGTTGACTAGTTTCAACCTGTTGTAGGTTATCTTCAGAACTGGGTGTTCCTGGTTTTCGCGCCTTCTGATTGTGTTTTCTGTGGGGGTGTGTTTGTGTAGTGTAATGTGGAGTCAAATAGTGTGTGTGTTCTGAAATTGAGTTGTGTTGAGAAACTAAACACACTAGAACAATACGAAATATAGACACATAAAAACACATCCTCATGATATTCTAAACATACAGTGCATAGCTTCTTCTGACGATATTTGAAACAGTGTGTTCTCTCCCATAGATTGCAAGATATTCAAGAGCTGAAGAAGAAGATTCGACATGAAATTCAACACATTTGTCAGGAGTTGTATGTTCATATCATGAAGAAACGACTTCAGCAGTGTATTGCAAGTGGAAAAGATCGCCTGAAAGATGTTGTTTTTAAAGAATAACTTCAGTTGTGTAAATAAACAAAATCGGTCCACACCTGTGGAGTAACGGTCAGCGTGTCTGGCCGCGAAACCAGGCGGCCCGGGTTCGAATCCCGGTTAGGGCAAGTTACCTGGTTGAGGTTTTTCCGGGGTTTTCCCTCAACCCAATACAAGCAAATGCTGGGTAATTTTCGGTGCTGGACCCCGGACACCGGCATTATCACCTTCATATCACTCAGACGCTAAATAGCCTAGATGTTGATACGGCGTTGTAAAATAATCCAATAAAATA
Source organism: Periplaneta americana (assembly GCF_040183065.1). Taxonomy (NCBI): domain Eukaryota; kingdom Metazoa; phylum Arthropoda; class Insecta; order Blattodea; family Blattidae; genus Periplaneta; species Periplaneta americana. The sequence goes on along the minus strand of NC_091124.1, from coordinate 68,403,472 downwards.
AAAATAAAATAAACAAAATCAAAATATAAATAAGCTACGTAAATATCTGATTCACCCCCTACAGTCTTGTCGCACTTCAGAAATAGTTCGTTTAAATGTCTCAGAGTTTAAGCTGAAAGAGGTACAATATGTAAAGGCTAAGACGCAAGTGTAGACCCAATATAACATAGTTAAGCAACAAAATCAATGTTAACGGTAGTTTGAAAAATATATAAAAAAATAGACGATAGCTGCACGTGTGGAAAATTGATATTATCTCTGTAATTAGTTTCTTTCAGACTTGGCAGATTGTAGTTCTATCTGCTTTTACACCTTTTGTCACAGCTGAAAAACGCAACAGTTGTTGTAACAATAAAAATTAGAATCGACTGGAAAACTCGAGAAGGGAGAATCGACTAACTTGGTGCCAAAGAACGGAACAGATGTACAAAATTTCCGCGATATCAACAAACCAGAACAAAGCTAGAGGAATCTGTACGGAACTGTGGTACCGATGCTGGCCCTTCAGAACGTAACAGTTAAATGAAAGTGAGCCTACGAAGAATAAAACGTATCCCATGTACAAAATAGAGAGAAAGATTACAGTTACAGGTTTGATGTGTCTTGGAAGCCAAATTTCTCCACCAAGTGGTTGAATTAGTGGGAGATTTTAATGCTTCTCCGTGGAATTATTAAAATTTGGAAAAATTCGTGTAATTTCTCCCTTCCATATTAATTCTAATAATAACTAATTTCATTGCATTTTAATTAAACATGTATGCCTATTTTTATTGTGCACACTTAATTAAATCGTATTTTTAATGTTATTATGTAAATAGTATTTTCTTCTAATTTAATGCTCATATGTTTACCGCAGCGTTCATTTTTTGTATATTATTTACTCAAATCTCTGTTTATGTCTTTATTATGTGAATCGTATTCATTTAATACTTAATACCAATATGTATTATACTACATATACTATTATTATTATTATTATTATTATTATTATTATTATTATTATTATTATTGTTGTTGTGTACATTTTACGCAATTGCTGGTTTCTGGTTTAATTATGTGAATTCTACTTGCTTGTAATACGTACGGTCAGAAGATCCGTGCATTGGATTTTAGAGAAAATTATGATAATATAAAATCTGTATGTATAATATTACTCAATAAATCAATCTATCTATCTACTAATTTAATACCAATATGTATTCCAATGTGTTTATTATTGCTCTATCGTGTACATTTTATTCAATTATCGGCTTCTGAAACCAACTCCCAATAGGAGCAAATGCTGGGTAACTTTCGATGCTGGACCCCGGACTCATTTCACCGGCATTATCACCTTCATATCATTCAGACGCTAAATAACCTAGATGTTGATACAGCGTCGTAAAATAACCCAATAAAATAAAAAATCGGCTTCTGATTTCATGTATTTGATTCTAACAACATTAATATGTATTCCACTGTGTTTAATTTTATTTTATTAGCTAAATTTTTATTTAACTACCTCTTTTGGTATCATTATGTAAATCGTATCAATATGTAAATACTTAAATCCGATTCAGTGTATGTTCAACTATGTAAGCAAATTTTAATCCTGGTTGAGTGTACGGCCTTAACTCTGCCAGGTTAAATGAAGCCATTATTATTTATTATTATTATTATTATTATTATTATTATTATTATTATTATTATTATTACATATTGTAGGCCATAAACCTGCGGGTTCCTTAAAAGCCATTTGTAAGTAAGGCCATATAATAGTAATATTTCTAAAAACCTATATTATAGGCGTAAACTGCAACCCATTAAAAAGTTGACCTGGTTGACGAGTTGGTATAACGCTGGCCTTCTATGCCCAAGGTTGCGGGTTCGATCCCGGGCCAGGTCGATGGCATTTAAGTGTGCTTAAATGGATTTACTGGCATGTAAAAGAACTCCTGCGGGACAAAATTCCGGCACATCCGGCGACGCTGATATAACCTCTGCAGTTGCGAGCGTCGTTAAATAAAATATAACATTTACATTTACCCATTAAAAATTCATAAGGCGCAGTCATTATGTTCCTGGACACGACTCAACTACAGCCCTAGTTGCATGATGGCTAATATTAGAGGTTCCTATAAGTAATGCGTCTATATCCATTTTTTGTCTTTATAGCCCGATTTTATTTTAATGTTCTATAATGTTAGCAATCTTCTACATTAGTACCATCAAACGGGTTTATATGAAGTCAACTTCAAAGAGGACCTTTATATTTACTCACACATCCTCTTGAAAGGATAAGGTAGTCACTGTACTCGTGCTGGTAACATGGGCGCAATTCATAAGCTCAACCCTGATCACGATCGTAGAGTAAATGAAGCGTTCAGAAGCGTAAAATGAAGTATAACGGCTTTTTGAATGTATCTATACTAATAATAAATCTGTAGCCGAAATTTTTCTGGTAATTTTCGATTTTACAAAAATAATTGGTCCTAACATATATAATTAATCACCCTGAAACCGAAAATCGCTTTTTTGAAATTTTTGTTTGTCTGTCTGTCTGTCTGTATGTATGTTTGTTACCTTTTCACGCGATAATGGATGAACGGATTTCGATGAAAATTTGAATATAAATTATGTTCGTTGTAACTTAGATTTTAGGCTACATGGCATTCAAAATACATTATTTAAAAGGGGGGTTATAAGAGGGCCTGAATTAAATAAATCGAAATATCTCGCTTATTATTGATTTTTGTGAAAAATGTTACATAACAAAAGTTTCTTTAAAAATAATTTGCGATAAGTTTTATTCCTTAAAAAATTTTGATAGGACTGATATTTAATGAGATAAATGAGTTTTAAAATTAAAATAACTGCCATCTAAGGCAGTATAATGAAATAAAAAACAAACGACTTCGTCTATAAGGGGCCTTGGACAGCAACAATCGAAAGCTATGAAAGATAGCCTACAGAGAATGTTTCTGTGTTTGTATGAAGTAATATTATTTCACCATTGGAAAGTGTAGTTTCTCTAGATGGACATAATGCTATAATGTTATTACAGTAACTTCTGATGCAATATAATATAATATAATATAATATATAATATAATATATAATATAATATAATATATGTAATGTAATATTATATAATGTAAGTTATTTGAAGGGTTCAGAACCATAGTGGGCCAAACGCCATTTACTGAATACGTAGAAAACAAGGGTTAAAATTAAGTTATTACCATAATTCAATGGAAACCTATACCAAGTAAAATAAAGTATACACATTAAATCTAAATGATGTCAATGTTCATTAAACTATGGTTGCATGTAATAAAAATTAGAAACATGTTAAAGGAATTGTCATTGCACCAATGAGTGGTCTCTGGACCAAAATGATCGCATTTTAATTATTTGGATGCAATTTAAATTAAGTAACATATTAAACGATTTATCCTTCTATCAAACACGAATGTTCCCTGGATCAAATGTCCTATTTTAATTATGTAATTACTTTATATTTATTTCTAACGGGTGCAGCGGAGCGCATGGGTACGGCTAGTATGAAATAAATATGTCAAATTTCATAAAGTAAGTTATAATAATAACAACCAAGCGAGTTGGCTCAGACGGTAGCGTTTGAGACTCGCATTCGGGAGGGCCTGGGTTCAAACCCCGCGGCCGACCAATCTGACTGGGAAATTTTATGGTTTCCCTCTGTCATAAAAAGTCAAATTCCGGATTGGAAATTCACATACCATCATGATTCATCACTGCCTCAATCACCAATATCATAAACATTAATCAAAATCTAAAGTCAGTTACACGAACACAAGCCATTTGTTACACACAATAGAAACAGGAACTCAACAATAGTGAAAGCAGCCTACTGATATATCCAATGATCCTAAACACGCAATATGACCACAGATATTAAAGCATCATATAAATAAACTTGACTTGATAATAATAACAGAAATAACAACATAAAATTATTAATCAAGAAATATGATTTTAAAGCAGAAGACATAATGTAACTAGAAAGATTTGAAGCTGGGGCAAGATTTTTCAACCCTTTATAACTTGAACCCTTACACTAAAGCTCTGCTCACGTCCTGCTATTGATGCTAGTCAAGGAACATTTAGATTAGACTTGTATGAAAATATTTTTTTCTTCATTGTTCTATATACAGTTTTAACACTTATGTAATCACTGATTAACTTCACAACTCTTTGCTGTGTTAATATAAGGAAATTACCAGGCCTTACTAATTTCGAAGTGATATTCTTCGTCTTCCAAAGCCTAGTGAAGGTCCAGCGCTATCTTCTTGTTTCCTGTTGTGGTGGGGTATGTTCATGATTGTGTCGAAAAGAGTATGTGTTTTGAAAAAGAGTTGAGTGTTCAGGATGTGATGTGGGTGTGTTTTTGTATTTTTGTAAGTTCCATATTGTTCTAGAGTGTCAAATTTCCGTTTTTTTACTGTATGTACAGTATTTTCATGTCAGTGTCCATGTTACTGTAGTTGTGATTGGAGTTTGTGATGGTGTTCTGCGTAGGTTGAATTGTTTTGTAGTTTGGTTATGGCTGTGATATGTTCCTTGTAACGTGTTTGAAACGATCTTCCAGTCTGTCCAATGTGGAAATCGTTGCAACTATTGCATGATAGTTCATATACACCTGTTAAGTTGTATTTATTTGTGCGTCTGGTCTGTGTGTTAAGATGTTTTTGTAGTGTGTTCTGTGTTCTGTATGCAGTATTGTATTCAGTTTCTTGAAAGATTATCCAATCTTGCATGTGTTCTTGTTTTCGTATGTTAGTGTGATGTATTCATTTTGTTCTTGTATTTGTGTGGCGTTTTCTTGTTTACGTTTAGTCTTTCTTATGATGATGTCTATTATGTTGGAGTTGTATCCATTTTCCTGTGCTACGTACTTGATAGAGTGCATTTCTTCCTTACAGTCTTGTTGGCTCATAGGAATGTTTATGAGTCTGTGTATCATGGGTCAGAATGGTGCGTGTTTGTGTTGTGTGGAGTGATTGGAAGTGTTGTGTATGTGTGTTACCGTAGTAGTGAATTTCCTGTATATTTCGAACATATGTTTATCGTTCTTTAAAATGTTAACTGTCTACATCTATAACTTCGAAGTTTCAAAATTTACTCTTCAAACTCCAGAATTCCATTTAGGTTCCATTAAGATACTAAATTCACATATTGGATCTCCCATTGTAAAATTTTTTTGTACGGAGGAACGGCCCTAAGTTCTCACTGTGGCCTCTAATGAGTTTATTGTACCTTAAAACTCCTACTATATTTAGCAAGATCTTTGACGATTTGACGGCTTAGCTTTTGTAGATATCGTGACTAATCTATGTGATGCCATCTGCTTATACGTGTACGCTTTAAGGTTCCCGTGAAATCCAGCTAGATTGCTCTTACACTCCGTATCAGAAAGCGATACACCTCCTCAGATGAATGTCATCTGTCTTCCAGTCACAATACATCATGCCGCACCGCTTTTGTACAGGGACATCATTTTATTTTTACTAACATTTTTAATATTAACCTGTCTATACCTTTAGAGAACCGGAAACACCGCTTGCTCCCCCCTCCAAGACTGGAGTTCGATGATACTGGCGTAAAACACAAATCACTCTACTAGGTATAGGATGGAAGAAAAGTAGTTCATCCATTTACGTAAACTAGGAAATATCGCGATTTTGAGTTTGATAATTTTCATTAGGTTTTTCTTTAATCAAAGTACAGTACTGTATTAAGAATAAGTGTTTTTACCACGAAGTGAGTTATCCATGCGAACGTATTCATTATGCAGTGTATACTGTCTACAGCACATTAGCGTACAATATAGAGAAAGAAGTTAAATTGAAAAATAATCATAATATGAATATTTAAACACAATTTTGAAAATGGTGGCCGTTCATTTCGATACAGGCTTCGGTTCTTTTGTGCATATTATCGCACTATAGACTATTGTATCTAATTCCAATTGCCAGTTTCGTCCTTCGTATTAGTAACTCATGTTGAAATAATTCTGTACCTACTCTACGTACTGTGAATTCAATCTTCACTTCTGCCCGATCCGAAAATATAAAATTACTCAGACATGCTATCTACTGTCCGTCCAAGTGGTTATGCCGCAGGATTGTAGAAAGGGAGGAAATCATGTGACAGTTAATTACTTAACGAGGCCCTTTTATTTAAGTTAAATTAAACAGCTGTATAATATTACGTAAACGTCCAATTCCTAAGAGAAATTAATGTTTTCAGAAAAGAGCTAAGACAGCCCAGCTTTTACAGAGGGGCGAGCAGAAGCAGGTGGGGGAAAACGGGATGCGACGTAGGCAAACGGACAGTACCTGTGCGAAAATATGATTCAATATTGAAAGCTCTTTCGTCACTGGAAAACGCGAACATATTTCTGGAACGTACTATACTCAGTAACTCAGTACTGCTTACTATCTGCGGTCTTGGTTCTGTGTGGAGTTGGAACTTCCTTAGTAAAAGGGGTGGGAGTGAAGTACATTCAAAAACTCAGGTACAATAAAAATTGAAGTAAAAATAAAATGATGTCCCTGTACAAATACTTTTTAAATGGTGATAATGGCTGTGGAATGATGTAGAAAAACGGGAGACCACCGAGAAAACCTACATGCTTTGTTCAACATATTTATTTATTTATTTATTTATTTAATGCAGGGCTGTAGAGTTTATCTTTAGCCGTGATAATGGCAACATGCAATAGTGTGAGATAAGTAAACAAATAAACAGTGAGAAGAGTACAAAAATAGTTCATCTCAGCAAGAATGATGGAATTTGGAGGGCCATCATCTTCTCTCTTGCTTCCCAATACCTCTCTACCAGTGTTGTGGAGGACAGATTGGGACAATCCATTAGATGGTCTGAGTCCATTACGTTGTTCTGGTTGCAGAATGGGCAGTTAGGATTCCGGAGTAAACCAATGCGGCATAGATGTTTACCCAAGCAATCATGTCCAGTTGCTAATCGGAATTTGGCAACTGCTTCTCTCCTTGGCCAATCTGGTACCGAAGTGACATTGTCTTTCCATTCAGAGGTGCTTGTTCAACATAAATATGATTTCTCAATCGCTAGGAATCGAATCCGGCATCGTAACCAGTGCTCTGCCAATTGAGGCGGATTCTCCATGTAGTTACTAAACATGTAACATTCCAATCACTTCCACTCTTGTCCTGAGTAGTGGGGCCTTGCTTCATTTGCAAACAGGTAAGATCATTTTAACAGATTTTACGAATTTCGTTAGAATCAAAAAAATTTCCGACATGGAATAATGGACATCTGGTTACTTTAGACCGTAACGAAATTTGGACGCCAACCGGACTGACCTAGCTAGACCACACCCCTGTTCGTTTCTTCATTCTCATTGAAATTCCTCCCAGGAAATAATTTACAGCCGTTTCGCTAGTTATATATTCATTCCGAGCCCTGGGAAGAGGTGAGGAGACACTTCTCCGGGCCCCGCGTCTGGGGAGGAACGCCGCTCTAGCTGCTTGTGCAAATGGGATTCACAAACCGATCGGAAAAGTACAATTCCACGAAATGGAAACACGAGGGAGTTATATGATAAATAAAACAATTTTCCACTCCCATCTTGCTGCAACTCTTTTCCATCTTTCTTCCATGTCCCTTCAGTTCATCGTCATAATCTACTTCTTCCCCCTTATCTCCTTCTTTTAGTAATTCCTACCCTTAAATCTATTTCCATCACTTTTCGTTTCTATTTCTTTTTCTCTTTCATTACTTTTCACTTTGATGATTTCTCCTTTTCTTTCTGGTATTAGCTTATTTCTTTCTTCCTCTATTTCATCCTGTCTTCCTGTTGTTTTCTCCGTCTCATCTTTAAATTCTCAAAATTTTCACCTTCCCTCTCCAATGTCTCCCTCTGGGACTTCTGCTTCCACTAATTTATTTTCCTCTTTTCTTCCTCTCATCTTCTTACGTATATCTTTCTTCTCTCCTTTTCTCGTTTTTTTATATTCACATCTGCTGTTTTTGTCTCCTATTTCTTCCCCCACTTCTTTATCTCCCCCTACATCCTGGTTTCTTACCATATCTCTCCTCCTACTCCCTTATCTCCTTCCGAATATCTTCTCATATTTCCTTTTCTCCTTCTGCATCACTCCAACGCCCTTATCTATTTCCTAATCTCCCTTATAGTCCATTATTTTCTTCTGAATATCTCTCATTTCATCGTCTCCTTTCGCGTAACTCTTCTTCCTCCATTAACTCCCTTCGCATATCCCCTCCGAATATTTTTCCTACTCCCTTATCTCCTTTCTCATCTCTCCTCCACTACTCTTATCTACTTCCACATTTCCCATTCTATTCTATAATTTCCTTTCGCATAACTCCTATTACTTCATCTTCTTCCGCATATCTCCTCCTACTCCAATATCTCTCTTTGCCCATCTCCCTCCGCATATTTCTTCCTACTTCC